>NC_092747.1:68741595-69366595 GCF_047496795.1 Chiloscyllium punctatum
GTCCAGAACTAGAGGGCATAGGTTTAGGATGAGAGGGGAAAGATATAAAAGAGACCTAAGGGGCAACGTTTTCACGCAGAGGGTGGTACGTGTATGGAATGGAGCTGCCAGAGGATGTGGTGAAGGCTGGTACAGTTGCAACATTTAAAAGGCATTTGGATGGGTATATGAACAGGAAGGGTTTGGAGGAATATGGGCCGGGTGCTGGCAAGTGGGACTAGATTGGGTTCGGATATCTGGTTGGCATGGACTGGTTGGACCGAAGGGTCTGTTTCCTTGCTGTGTGACTCTATGACTCTAACTGTAGGCTAGTGATATCAAGGAATGTGGAGATAGCGCAGGAAGGTGAAATTGAGGAAATTGGTCCTGGTGATTTCACTGAATAGTAGAACAGGCTTCTCAGGCTGAATGGTTTTTTTGTGTTCCCAAATGAAGTACCTGTTGCACAATTTTTGACTGTTACTCTGCTCTCATGTCTTTTGTTTGCTTTCAAACTATCACTTATACTGTATTTCTTTCCTAATCTCTCCCTTCCCATACTGGTTCAGCTGGAAATTTTCCCAATGTTGGAGTTTCTGCTTGCACCAAAATCCTTGTAGTGCAAGTTGATTAATGAAAATTAAATATTTGAAGCATTGACTCCAATGCTTTGTAATCCACTGTAAGCAAGATTAGAATCTGTTTGGGGAAGTCTTGTTAGATTTTCAGTCTAATTTCTTAACTTCATGCAAGTCAGCATTTCAGTCCCATCTACTGTACATAGTTAGGACAATTGTGACATTCGCTAAATCATTGTGACAACAGTTGAGAATATGCATACAGTTCAGATAGAATGGGATATTTAAACAATTGACAGTTAACTGAATCAGGTAAACAAAATGGCTGGGATTAATTGATTGGATAAGAGCAGGAAATAAACAAAATATGCATGTGCTAACTGGAAAATGGGTGGAGAAGTGGTTTCCTTTTTGTAGAATTTTAAAGGGACTCCACAAACATAAAACAAATATATAGATTTTTAAAAAATTTTAGCAAGTGTTAATCCATGGAATAGGTTTCCAAGTTCTCAAGTTTCCAATTCAGAATATCTCCATGTAAGATGGTGGTTCTTTTCATGATCTATGTGGCTATTTTCCATATCCTACCTAAACAGCCTTTAAAAATTTAGTTTGGCAACAGAGAATTGGCTTATCTGCTGAATTTTCCAACTTGATACAATGTGCTTTCCAGTCCATCAAACTATCTTCAGAACTGTTCAAGAATGCAAGACTTCACAATCTTTGGTAATACTCCAAGGAAGCTTTTAAATAATAGATCTTAGCCCCAAAACTGTTTCATGCTATCACTTTCCATTATAATGTTTTTTCTGCAGCTGTAAGTATTATAATTAGTTTGTGTGAGTAAAATGTATTGGCCATTTGGTCAATTATAATGAAATTTGCCATTGCATAGCTGTAATTATGTGCTGTTGCAAGTGGTACATTAATTGCTGTTTAAGGTTTATTTACAATGCATGTCAAATTTATGTGAATTGGCATTAAAAATCCAACTTTGTGAACTAACAAATTAGGTATTTTAACAGACAAAGGACACATTGTGATTTTTTTAAATTATGGGTTTGTGCTTTAAAACATGCTCTGTAAATGTTAGTTTTAGTAGCAATTTTCTATAAAGCTGCATGCTGCGAGCAGGGATTGCAGAGCAATTGACCAAAGTGAGGAGATCGAAATAAAAATGATATTGCACAGGATATATAGGACAGAAACAGGCTGTTCAGCCCACCAGGTCCAAGGTGGCATTAATGCTCCACCAGAGCCACCACCTGTCTTTGCTCATATAAACCTATAAATACAGCCCTCTACTTTCTCCTTACATGATTGCATTGAAGGGGGATCTAGGCAACCATGCTAATGGGTCTTCAAACTGTGTAATGAGTTTCATCTTCTCACCACTTCTTGGGTAAATAAGTATCACAAGTGAATTTCCCATATTAATGGTTTCCTGGGTCAAAATAATTTTTGAGGACTGTTTTTTGAGGAAGGAAACTGCTTGCCTTCAGATTGTCAGCAGCACTTTTTGGTTTTCTGGGGCTCCTTTCTCATTTTCACCAATTCACTCAGTTATCATAAATTACAAATTCAAGTGTATTTTTGTGTGTTCATGTCAAAGACTTCTAAACTAGACTAGCTTTGTATTGTTGTTTTGAAGCTGTGTGTCAGTTTTTAAGAGTTTTTAAACTTGTATTTTTTTCATCCGATAAACAACAGAGATTGTTAATGACTTGCAATAGAAATGCTTTCCTGTATTTCACGTTGATCTCAGTTTCCCTTTGTCTTTTCTCTTTTTTGTCTTTGTGAAATGTTTTTTCATCTCATGAGACAGTAAATCATTTCTTTAGCTCTCAGTAAAGCTCTACTGAATGTGTTGTCTTATACTTTGCTTCTTTATTTTGTCCTTCCATCCAAGAGGAGGTTGACAGGTCAAAGTGGTGGATAGTACAGGTAGGTTCCATAAGACCACAAGATATACAAACTGATTTAGGCTTTTCAGCTTATTGAGTCTGCTCTTCCATTTGATCATGGCTGCTATGTTTCTCAACCCCATTCTCCTGCCTTCTTGCTATAAGCCTTGATGTCCTTACCAGTTCACACGCTAACTATGTCTTTAAAACACACTCCGACTTTACCACAGAAGGCTGCTGAGACCATGAGTTCCACAGACTTACCACCCTCTGGTTGATGAAATTCCTCCTCAACTCCGTTCCAAAGGGCCGTCTCTTCAATCTGAGGCATTGTCCTTGGGTCCCAGTCTCTCCGACAAGGGGAATTTCAATGAGATCCACTCATATCCTTTGAAACTCCATTGAGTAAGACCCAGAGTTCAGAACTGCCCTTCATATGAAAAGCCCTTAATCCCTGGGATCATTATTGTTAATCTTCTCTGGACTGTGCAAGGCAATACATCCTTCCTTAGATCAGGGCCCAAAACTGCTCACAATATTCTAAATGCAGTTGGACCAGAGGTTTACACAGCCTCAGTAGTGCATCTCTGCTATTGTATTCTAATCCTCTTGAAATGAACGCCAACATTGCATTTGCCTTCCTAACTGTCCACTGAAACTGCATGTTGACCTTGAGTCTCCTCTAAGTCCATTGCTGATTCAGGTTTCCAAATCCTTTCTACATTTAGAAAATAATCTACACCACTGTTATTCCTGCAAGATTACATAACTTCACATTTTCCCACATTTATATTCCATCTGCCACTACTTTGCCCATTCTCCTAGCCTGTCCAAGTCCTTCTGCAGCCTCCCCAGTTCCTCAACACTATCTGTCCCTCCAGTTATCTTTGAGTCATCTACAAATTTAACAATAGTGCCCTCTGTTCCTTCATCCTGATTGTTGTTATATAATGTAGATAATTGTGATTGCAACGCTGATTTCTGTGGAACTCTACTAGTCATTGGCTGCCGTTCTGAATAAGACTCCTTTATCTCCACTCTCTGCATTTTGTCAGTCAGTCAATACTTTATCCATGCCATATCTTATCCCTAAGACCATAGGCTCTTATCTTATTTAACAGCCTCCTGTGTGGCATCTTGTCAAATGTGTTTTGGATATCCAAATAGATCGCATCTACATCCTCTCCTCTGCTTAACTTGCTCATTACCTACTCAAAGAGTTCGAACAGATTTGTCAGGCATGACACCTCCTTGATGAAGTTGTGCTGGCTCAGTCCTATTTTGCCACGCACATCCAAATACTTTGCTATCTCATCCTAAGTAATGGACTGTCACATCTTTGCAGTGACCGAGGTCAGGCTAACAGCCAATGATTTCCTGTCTTCTACCTCTGTTCCTTCTTAGAGTCATAGAGATGTACAGCATGGAAATAGACCCTTCAGTCCAACCCGTCCATGCCAACCAGATATCCCAACCCCATCTAGTCCCACCTGCCAGCGTCCGGCCCATATCCCTCCAAACCCTTCCTATTCCTATACCCATCCAAATGCCTCTTAAATGTTGCAATTGTACCAGCCTCCACCACATCCTCTGGCAGCTCATTCCATACATGTACCACCCCCTGCGTGAAAAAGTTGCCCCTTGGGTCTCTTTTATATCTTTCCCCTCTCACCCTAAACCTATGCCCTCTAGTTCTGGACTCCCCGACCCCAGGGAAAAGACTTTGTCTATTTATCCTATCCATGCCCCTCATAATTTTGTAAACATCTATAAGGTCACCTCTCAGCCCCTGATGCTCCCAGGGAAAACAGCCCCAGCCTGTTCAGCCTCTCCCTGTAGCTCAGATCCAACCCTGGCAACATCCTTGTAAATCTTTTCTGAAGCCTTTCAAGTTTCATGGGAGTGTTATATTAGCTATTTCCAGTTCTCTGGAGACCTCATCAACAATGCCGCCATAATCTCCTCAGCTATCTCCTTCGGACCCTGGGGTGCAGTCCATCTGGTCCAGATTATTTATCCATGTTTAGACCTTTCTGCTTCTCCAGCGCCTTCTCCTTGGTGATGGCCAGTACACTCACCTCTGCCCCCTGACTGTCTTTAGACTCTGCTGTCCTACTGATGTCTTCCACTGTGAAGATTGATGCAGATTATCCTCTGCTGTTTGTTTCTCCATGAGTACTTTTCTAGCCTCATTTTCCAGTAGTCCAATGTTCACTTTTGCCTCTCTTTTACCTTTTTATCTATCTTTAAAAAAACTCTTGCAATCGTCTTTTTTATTACTAGTTGGCTTTCCCTCGTTTTCATTTTCTGCAACCCCCCCCCCACCACCACCACCACCACTACCAACTGCCGCCTGAATGCTTTATTAGCTAGTCTTTACTGGTTTTTGAAGGCTTCTCAATCCTTCGGCTTCCCACTAATCTTCATCACATTATAAACATTCTCTTTTGCTTTTATGCTGTTCCTGACTTCTCTTGTCAGCCACAGTTGCCTCATCCTCGCCTTCATACAATTTTTGCATTTGAGATGAGTTTTTGCTGTGCCTCCCTAATTACCCTCAAACTCCTGCCTTGCTGCTCTACTGTCTTCCCTTTGAGACTCCCCTTCCAATCAATCCTTCCCCAAGTAATTGAGTCCTCCACTCTGGGCGGAGGGAGAGAGGGAAGCTTCGTGTTATCCACCCTGTCTGTACATCTCATGATTTTCGTAGACCTCAATCAAGGGGTGGAATCAGTGGTTAGCCCTGCTGCCTCACAGCACCAGGGACCCAGGTTCGATTTCTGCCTCAGGTAACTGTCTATGTGGAGTTTACGCATTCTGTGTCTGCGTGAATTTCTTCTGGGTGCTGCAGTTTCCTCCCACAATCCAAAGATGTGCAGGTCAGGTGACGTGGCCATGTTAAATTGCCCATTATGTTCGGTGCATCTGTCAGGGGTAAATGTAGGGTAAAGGAATGGGTCTGGGTGGGTTACTCTTTGGAAGGTCAGTGTGGACTTGTTGGGCTGAAAGGACTGTTTCCATACTTTAGGGAATCTAATCTAACCCCTCGATCTCCATCTTTCTAATGAAAATAATCCTAATCTACTCAACCTCTCCTCATAGCTAGAACCCTCTATACCAGGCAATACTCTTGGTGAACCTCCTCTGCACCCTCTCCAAAGCATTCACATCCTTCTGGTAATTTTGTGACTGGAACTGTACTCTGTATTCCAAATGTGGCTGAACCAAAGTCTTACACAACTGTAACATAACCTGCCAACTCTTGTACTCAATACCATGTCCAATGAATGAAAGCATGTCTTATGCCGCCTTGACCACTCTATCAACCAGTGTTACCACCTTTAGGGTACAATGGACCTGAACAACCAGATCTCTCTGTCCATCAATTTCTCCAGGGCTTTTTCATTTACCATATAGTTTGCTCTAGAATTGTATCTTTCAAAATACATCACTTCGCATTTGCCCAGATTGAATTGAATTGAATTGAATTTCTTTGTCTTGTCAGTGAAAAGCTTTGTCTTGCGAGCAATACAGGCAAATCACATCGTTAAGTAGCATAGATAAGTAAATAATAGGTAAACAGCCGCCAAAACAAAAACATAGGTGCAGGTGAATGTTAAGAGTTTGAGTCGCTTTAGTATGCTAACAACAGTAGGGTAGAAACTGTTTCAAAACTGGCTGGTGTGTGTGTGTTCAGGCTTTCGTACCTTCTCCCCAATGGTAGAGGTTGTAGAGAAACATTGCCAAGGTAGGATGGATCTTTGGGAATGCTGGCGGCCTTTCCTTGACAGTGGCCTGGTAGTTGGATTCTGTAGATAGGAGGTTGGCCTTGGTGATTGCCCCGGCTGAGTTCACCACTCTCTATAACAGTCTCCGATTTTGAATGGTACATTTGCCATACCAGATAGTGATACATCCAGACAGAATGCTCTCTGGCACATATATAAAAGTAGGTATTCACCATCATGCCAAATTTCCTCAGCTGCCAGAGGAAGAAGAGATGTTTTTGGGCCTTTGAAACAAGTGCGTGCACATGAAGAGTCCAAGAAAGCGTGTTGAGGATGACCACTCCCAGGAGCTTGACACTCTCCACGAGTTCCACCTCTGTGCTGTTAATGTGTAGGGGGGGACATGAGTAACATCCCGCTAAAAGTCAACAGCGTTTCTTGGTTTTGCTGGCATTGAGAGCTCGGTTGTTCTCAGTGCACCATTTTTCCAGGTCTTCGACCTACTGTCTGTGGTCTGTTTCATCGCCATCTGAGATTCGGCCAACTATGGTGGTGTCATCAGCGAACTTGTAAATAGCATTAGTCTGGTATTTGGTGACGCAGTCATAGGTATGCAGTGAGTACAGTAGGGGGCTGAGTACGAACCCCTAGAGGATTCTAGTATTGAGTGTTAGTAAGGATGAAATATTGTCCCCAATCTTCACTGATTGTGGCCTGTGGGTCAGGAAACTGAGGATCCAGTTGCAGAGAGTGGGGCTTAGTCTGAGATCACTAAGTTTAGTGAAGGCTGAACTGTAGTTAATGAGTAGGATTCTTACGTAGCTGTTCTTGGTGTCAGGATGTTCTAGAGAGGAGTGAAGGGCAAGTGATATGGCATCTGACATGGATCTGTTGGTTCGATAGGCAAATTCGAGTATGTTAAAAATAGTGGGGAGGCTGGAGTTGATTAATGCCATGACGAGGTAAAAACAATGACTGCAGATGCTGGAAAGCAAATACTGGATTAGTGGTGCTGCAAGAGCACAGCAGTTCAGGCAGCATCCAACGAGCAGCGAAATCGACGTTTCGGGCAAAAGCCCTTCAGGAATTCCTGATGAAGGGCTTTTGCCCGAAATGTCGATTTTGCTGCTCGTTGGATGCTGCCTGAACTGCTGTGCTCTTCCAGCACCATTAATCCAGTAATGCCATGACGAGCCTTTGAAAGCACTTCATGACCACTGAAGTCAGGGACAGTGGGCGGTAGTCATTGAGACATGCTGCATGAGCCACCTTAGGCACAGTGATGAAGTTGGCTCTCTTGAAACAGTCAGGGACAGTGGCCTGCTGCAGGGAGAGGTTGAAGATGTCTGAGAAGACCTCTACCAGTTGATCTGTGCATGCTCTGAATGCATTGCCTGGTACTCCATCGCTTTTCTTGGATTCACACGAAGGAAAACTGATCTGACCTCTGATGCAGTGTTTGTTCGGATAGGTTTGTCAGAATACGTGTTACCTCTCCACCGGAATTCTGCTCAAAGTGAACATAGACGGCATTGAGATGATCTGGGAGGGATATGTCATCATCTGCTATCTTGCACTGTCTCTTTTTAGAACCTCTGATGTCATTCAGCCCTTGCCGTAGTCACCAAGTGTCTGTCTGGGTCTCTAGTTTGGACCAGTATTGGTCCTTGACTGTCTTAATGGCTCTGCGAAGGTCATACTTGGATTCCTTATATTTGAGTAGATCTCATGATCTGAAGGCCTCACGCCTGGTTTTTAGCAGGTTCTGTATGTACTGATTCATCCAGGGTTTCCTGTATCTGCCATTCTGTAACTCCATCTGCCATTTCTCTGCCCAACTCTCCAATCTATCTATATTCTGCTGCCTTCTCAGATAGTCCTCTTCACTATCTGCTACTCCACTAATCTTAGTGCCATCTGCAAACTTGCTAATCAGACCACCTATACCTTTCTCCGGATCATTTATAAATATCACAAACAACAATGGTCTCAGCACTGATTCCTGTGGAACACCGCTGGTCACAAGTCTCCATTTTGAGAAACTCCCTTCCGCTACTGTCTGTCTCCTGTTGCCCCGCCAGTTCTCTATCCATCTAGCTACTACACCCTACACCCCATGCGACTTCACTTTCTCCATTAGCCTACCATGGGTAACCCTTATCAAACTCCCTGAACTATATACTCACTCAGACTATGTCTTCTCTGGATTTGATATCTCCTTCCTGACAATGGAAAGCTTACTGGTCACACTCCTTCCTATCCTTTCTGATCTTCCAGTTGTAGATTCTGTTTATAAAGGAGTGACAAGCACAGATGGGAAGGAACCTGTCATTTGAGGGCCTGGAGCATTGGCAGAGATTGATGCTGTCATTGGAGATACAGCCACTCAGATTCTGTTTTTTCCAGTTTGATGATGCTCTATACAAAACACATAAAACATGGGATGAGGGTCAGTTCCGTGGGCAACCTTTCGGTTAATATTATAAATGTTTTTCTCCCATCTTTTGATAACCTGTACCGATATGTATACCCTTGCATTTGTTTGCACATACGTAGAACCCTTTTCTTTGCCTTCTCCATGCATGCATCCATTTACAATATGGCAATGAGAACTACATTCCTTCTAAATTTGATCTAACTGAAGTTCGATACAAATTCAGATAACTTGTATAGTTTTTTGATTTTGTCCCTGTAGAAATAAAAACTAGTATTTGATTTTTGTTTTATTATGTTGCTAACCTACAGTGCAATGTTTCGTAATTAGTGTATTCATAAGTGACCTCCCTATCTTTCAAAAAAAAGTATTATCTGATATTTATTTGCATTGACTTTCATTTGCCAGCCATTTGCTCCTACTGTTTGTATTGTCTAATACCAGCAAATTTAGAAATTGTTTGTGGTTTCAAAGTCCAAATTGTGAACTTCTAACATATTTTAAATTGTTGGTAGTACAAGGAAAATGCATGTTGTTGCAATAGAAAAAAATAGTTTTGCTGTCTTCGCATTACTTTGTAGTGATAAGAGCAGTAATTAAGGAGTAAATTTAAAAAAAAATAGTTGCAGGCTGTCACTTGGGAAGAATGATGCTGCTATCATACAGCCATTTGCAAAAACATATTTGGGAATGCTTCAAGTGTGACAGGCAGAGAGAGAGAGAGAGAGAGAGAGAGAGATATAGATAGATAGATAGAGACAGAGGGGCCCGTTCAGCTACTGACAGGAAGCTCATTCCTGATGAAGGGCTCCTGTCCGAAACATCGATTTTCCTGCTGCTCGGATGCTGCCTGACCTGCTGTGCTTTTCCAGCACCGCTCTAATGTTGACACTGATCTCCAGCATCTGCAGTCCTCACTGTCACCTAGCTCAGGGCGAAAGCTTGGCCACAATGATTGGTTTAGACCTCAGTGTGTAGCTATGATCGTTGCAGAGTTATAGGTCATGTCAATTGGCATGGGAAGAACATTTTTATATGTATTTATAAAATAGTGGTAAAATAATGCATTCTTCATTGTCATTTTGAAGGTCTGATTGATCATTTGGTCACACTAAACATGTCCACTGAAATCTGATTGGCCAGATCAATCAGCTACATTGAAAACTTAGTGCAATGTTCATTTAATATTAAAGCTGATTGTAACATTTCAAATTCTTAGCTCAGTTTATTTGAAAAGCTCATATAAAATAATACGTACTACGTCATGTGTAAAGCATGACCAGAATGCCAAACAAACATCAGGACTGCATTTTGAAATGAGTCAAGATTAGAATGGTGCTGAAAAAGCACAGCAGGTCAGGCAGCATTTGAGGAGCAGGAAAAATCAACGTTTCAGTCAAAAGCCCTTCATCAGGAGAGAGAAGAACTTCTTCTAGGTAGGCATCCTTGGAAGAGAATTCGCGATAAGGTCAAAATCAACTAGGCGGAGGTAGGTACTGCAGATGCTGGAGATTAGAGTCAAGATTAGAGTGGTGTTGGGAAAAACACAGCAGGTCAGGCAGCATCCGGGGAGCAGTAAAATCGGCGGAATTCCTGATGAAGGGCTTTTGCCCGAATCGTCGATTTTTCCTGCTCCTCAGATGCTGCTTGACCTGCTGTGCTTTTCCAGCTCCACTCTAATCTTGACTCCAATCTGCAGTATCCACTTCTGCCTACATTTTGAAATGACTGTGCATTTAGCCATCTTCCTTTGTAAAGATTTCTTTGTTATTAAAGAGATAATTCAGTTTCCCCTCCTTCCAGTTTCAGTGAAAAATGATTCTGTACTTTTCTTCTTTTAAACTAAAGCCTGTAGTGAATTTAGTTTATTTCATTTCCGCTTCTGCCCTGAATGATCCTGAGCTTGGTAGTATATTATTTCCTCTTTCCATTCTGCCAATGCCTCTCCATTTTATTACAGTGCTGTTCTGCATGTTAAGGTTTCAGGTTCTCCTTGGAGTATAATTCAACTGAAAAATTGCTAGCAATTGTATGAGTCATCCAAAATTATCATCCTATTGGGACTGGGGCCTGACCAGAATTTGAAGGAAAAGTTGGGTCTGGAATAATTGTCCTCTCCTGTCATTCATTGCTCTTATCATCTGAAATTGTTGACAGACTTTCTGGATGTTAGTAAAAAGATCTTGATACAAATTTCTGTAATCTCAATAAATAATTCTCTGAATTCCTGTGTCCTTACTTCAGTTGGCAAGTATGTGGCTTATTTTTCTGTGTAAATGAGTACATTACTGATGTTTCAACAATTGAACAATATTAAAAGTCCAGAGCCGGAAATGTCACGAATAAGAAAATTATTACATAAGTTAATGTTGTTTTTGTCTACTTTCCTGATATCTATACATTCACTCCTGTCTGAAACTGAGCAAGTAAAGATTAATTTTAAGGTAACACTAGTTTGTTATTGTTTAACTGGAGGCATACTGGGAAGTATGATAAATAGTTTATGGGTTTTTCCTTCAGGGAGGTAGGAAGATTGATGAAGTTCGTTAGGCATGAAATGAAACATTACAGTTTGAAGATTTGTGTCAGATGTGTATTTAGATAGCTAAGATGGCTGCAGCTCCAAGAGCTTACAGTTTTGTTTAGTTTATATTCTGACTTTCTAAGTGTTCATCTATAAGTATAGTTTAAAGCTGAAACATTTGTGTTCATGTATGTCTTTAACAAAATTGACTGCTTGATTTTTGTTTTGATGAATCCAATTTTATTTGGCTCATAAAAAGATGGGAAGGAAAAGTATAAATGTTCTTAACCCATGTATAACCATCGCAAATGTGGTATAAATACACTTTTGAAATGAAAATCATATCTCAGCCTTATACTTGTCATGCAATCAAGAACTCAGAGGGAAAATTCCCGAAATGTTCCTTTCTATTCCTGAATGGCTATATTATCTCTCAAAAGGATCTTCAGTGCACTATTGGTCCCAGTGTATTCGTTCAACTTTCTCAAATTTAAAGTAATATCACATCTTCCTTGTATTATGACTTTGTGGTTTCTTGGGCTTCTACAAGGTGCATTTGCCAAATGATGGAATGTAAGTGATTGTCTTAAATGTCCTGCAAGAAACCATGACCCGTGTGTATGTTTCTGACTATTTCCTGGCTTGTTGAGCCCCCCTCAGGTGAAAGAGCCCTGAATGGACGGATTTTCATTCCAGTGCGGTTAGAGACATAGAATTGTATGTGGACAGGGGTGCACTTTAGAGTCTGGCTTGCCACCAGCAAGAATAGTTTGGAGACAGCTATGAAGACTAACAACTATTGATGTGGTCTGGTTAAAAGGCCCATCTCAATGCTTTGAGACTTCATCCCAGTTGTGACAAAAATAATAAGAAGGAACTCTAGCATTTACGTTCAATGCCAACCAGTGCTTCGCTACCCACCAGTCATCACCCCTCATATCCAATACCAATGACCCCTTTTATTCCCTGTGGTCACTAAGTGGCGACCCATGTCCTCCACCCAGCACCCTTTACATTGATATGCTGCAAGTCATCTCGCCCACTAACCACCACGGAAAGCCTCAGGAGCCATGCCGAGATTTACTTTACCATAATTTTCAAAGCCAACTAATACATCTTGAACTTAGTAGACAGTTTTGCATCCTAAAAGGGATAGTAGGTGTATCATCACAGTCTGGCGATATGGACTCCCTTTTCTAGATTGTGCTAAATTCTACAGAGCTTCGGAAGGTCTGTAATGGTGATGAGGAGTGATGATACTATGGTCTGAAGTTTTATCAGAAATCAGCTAATTGTCAATTTGACAAGCTTAATGTACGGTTTCTCCCTGTGAGTCCTAGTGAGATTATCACTGTTGTTTGAAATTTGTCTTATTACGTGTGCACCGTGCCTTTGTGGTGCTCTGTTTGCCTCCTCTTCCCTCTCATCAGTGGTGAAGTACTCATCAGTTCCAATGCCTCCTGGATGCCTGGCATCTCTGCCATTATATAAATACAGTCTCTCTTAGCCTGACTTAGAATTTTGTCCACTTAGGCTTTCAGACATGGTCTTTTGGTTGAATCATATGCGCTATGTTTACCATGTGTGCTGCTGGCATATGCTGCATGTGTGAGATTGATATAGCATTGTGCCAAACAGCAACTTGTTCATTCCCTTGACTTAGGACTACTGACAACCATGACAAGCTGCTTGGCTTTGTGCCTGAGCTAAACAACAATGCAAGGTAGAGGTGCTGTGAGCTTTTAGGATCTGGCTGAAAAGACAAGAAGTACTAAAGGGGAAGGCAAGGCAGAAGATGCTGTGAGCATCGAAGTAGCCATAAAGTGAGTGAGTGTGAAGGGAGCAAGCAAGGATCCCTGAGATGTACCCTGACCCAATCCATGGTTTGGGTGCCTGTTCCCGAGCACAAAATGCCCTGGTAGTAATGCCAGGCCACTAGTGTTCTCCGCAGTGCAACAGTGAAGTGTGGAGCTGTGTTGTAAGTATGTTGGAGGTGTGCCATTAGGATATGGTAAGGCTGGAATGTGTCTGATGCTAATGTCCATGAATTGTGGATGTGGGCAGTTGCTGCCCCTGCAGCTTGCTTTGGGATGTTGGTGACTGCTGGAGCCTCAGAGGAACAACTGCATTGTAGTCACCAAGTACCTGCTCTGACTTTCATTTTGGGAATTGTCAACGTCTAGTTTCTAACGGGTAGGTGGAAGAATGGGAAACAGCATATCAGTGAGATGTGGTTTGGTAATAATGGCATGCTCTTACACGCAAATAGATGCAAATAGGCCTCTTACTAGCGAGATTTTCATCTCGTCATTCAAGAAGTGGTAGGAGAATCAGTCTTATTCTTATGTTAAATCTGATTTCTGCTAATTTCAACTCAGTTTTCCAACTGACTTGCTAATGCCACGTCATTCAGAGGCTGGGCAGATTTCACTCTTTAATTGTGAATGAAATGCCCAAAACACTTCTTATCTCTGTCATGTTTTTAGTTGCAGTGCCCAGGTCCTTAGAATGTGCTTTGTTTTGTTGGAGAGAAGTTAGAAATGGTGTGTAGAGAAACTTGTAAGTAATAAATTCCATATATACTTGCATTGAGACTCCACTACCTGGATTAAATAACTGTTAGTTGCAGGTTAAACCTTGTTCTTCTTATTGGACAGCTTCCTTTGACTAAAACCAGATATTTGAAATGTGACTCTCTGACATGACAAAAACACCCTTGTGGAAATGTACCTCAGATATATTTCTGTGTAATGGCTAGTCAGAACCAGTGTGTTCTCTGCGTACAGAAAGCACTTCTAAAAATACAGATGTATCTTGCACTTTTTTTTTTGCTTGATTGGATGTCTTTCCTCCAGAAGAATATATTTAAGATGGATGAGTGGGAAAGTGTTCAAGAGGCAATTATCTGCTTTGCTCAGAAGAATGAAAATGAGCAGGACTTTTCTAAAATGAATTGAGAGAGACTGGAAAATGTCTGTACTTAGGGGGATCTGGATATACTTAAGCAGCAGTCATAGCAAGTTAACATTGTGGTACGAAAAATGTGATCACCTCAGGACAAGCAAAATAAGAAGAAATTTCAAGACCGCATTCAAAGAAAAAAATTGACAGAACAGGCATCATAAAGATATAAATTCATATAACGTCTGTTTCAGTTATTGACTACAGGTAGTTCTCCTATAACGCCATAGTTGCATTCCAGCTAAACCTCGCTTAATAGCAAATCACTTAATATAAATAATGAGGCCTGTGGGAAAAGTGGGGTTGGGGCATACCAGCAAAAAATATCACTCACGATCGCTCAAAAATCACCCGAAAGTCTAACACAAAGTATAGCAGCCTGAATGAAGGTTGAAGTCATATTTATTAACGAAGCAAAAGTAAATTTAATTCAGTACATTTAGAAAATGTAAGAAAGCTGCTCTCTGTACAGTACCTCTCTCAGAAAACTGCTCTGTCGGCAGCTGACATCGGCGAATGTGCAAAATGGCATGAAGACTGGTGCTGATATCGTGCATGTACAGAACGGCACTGAGACTTAGGTGCGGACATTGATGCATGTTCAGATCAGTATGGAGATTTTGGCGCTGACATCGGCGTACGCGCAGAATGAAGCGCATGGACCAATCCCTGCTGGAATCGCGCATTGTGAGCAGAGATAAGCATTCTTGAAATACAGTTCCCTAATTCGTCAGCGACATTATAGACAAAGTGCGTTATCTGAGAACTACCTGCATATGGATTCACGCTGCCATTCAACTTCCTACAGGAAAATATGCCAACATTCACAGGATTTGCATTGGCATTCCACCGTCCTGCAGAGAAACCTGCCAAACTCACTTAGATTCACACTGCTCTGGGCTCTTTCTGCCATTCTACTATCATGCAGTAGGTTAACTTCCTAACAATCTATAACATATGTCAAGCAAAGTATTTTTGTTTACGTACTGGATCATGCAGTTATCTGTGGACGTGTAGCTCACATTTTTGAGAAAACAAACAGAAAAAGCATGCATTTTTACTGATAAATGAAGCATTTATTTATACAAGTTTAAGGAGTAATTGCAAAGTTTCTTGGTATTTGTTTGTCAACATGGCATTTTTAAAATTGAAATAAAGCAAAAGTTGTGGATGTTGGAATCAATCTAGGTGTCGTTGGATGACACATGTTACAATCTGCAATTGCAGATGAGCTACAGTAGATGTATGAGGATGGCACAAGATGGGTGAGCTTAGCATACTATGACAGTGAATCTCCTGATCGGTATTGCTGCTCAATTTTTGTGATTTGAGGAAATGAAAAATAATGTTCATGTCAGAATTTGGGTACAGTGTTGGTCACAAAACAACAACAATAAGTTGCTGCCATATTTACTTCATAAATAGCAGTCCACCAGTACTGTCACAACTCACTGGGGTAGTGAACTGAAAATCAAGCCCCACTATTCCAGGAGTTGTGACAATTAAAAAAAAAAGTCAAACAATTAAAAGTCCCCAATTTACTCGAATTATGAACTCAGGTTAAAAGAAAATGGTTACTGGATTTCTGTATTTCACAAGAAAATAACTTTATCATGGGCAAATTATCTTTTAACGTATGGTAAAAATGAAATATGAATTATTAACTGGTATCACTATAAGTTTATATCTTTTAATTCTTTCACATATAGACAGATGCACAAAGATAGGTAAAACAGTAACAATAAGGGCGGTAAAAGAAAACAAAATAAGGAAACTGATTGTATTCATCTGGATCATAGAAGTTGGTGTTGTTTTCTGGTTTGTTCCAATTCCTTTTATTTCTTTACAGATGAGGTGAAGTTTACAAACTGATGCTATCTTTCATTCAATGAGATATTGCCACTTGCAATGTCTTTGAAGATTATTTTCCTTTTTCTCAATAGGGATTTGCAAAGGAAGGTATGTGGGAATCGACTAACATTTAGTGTAGGCTATTTGGTACCTCTGCATGGGAAAGAATGAGTGAGAGAGATTTTTGACATTTTCACTTTGCAGGCTGAATTTGTTTTAGCATTGGTCCCATACAAGCCATGGTAAACTAGTGAGGTGCCAATAAAACCATTGATATCTAGTGATTGTCCACCAGTTCAGAACCCCTGTCTGTTCCATTTAACTGCTTTGTTTTCACTGTTCCAGGAAAAAGCAACGTTGTGAACAGCTCACAAGGTGTTCCAGTAAACACACTTTTTAAACCACAACCATCACTTTGCACAATTTCCTTGGTTTAAAGCAATGTCGTCTATTTTTAGTCCGCAGCCTTAAAAGTGAAGGAAATAAACCATGTGATCTTGACAGTTCAATAATCAAGAGTACTGCAAATGTTCACTGCTAGTTATACAAACACAAAATTTATATCTGCAACAGACAGGCAGCTGTATGAAAAAAATCAATTTTATAAGAACTTAAAATTGGGAATAAGATTTCACAACATGAAAATATCCATGTAATATAGGTATTTGTATATGATTCTGAAATACTATTTCTACTGCATTCTACGGTGCAAGTATTCTGATTTGCATGCATTTACCCAATGATGACAATATAGTTGTTGAATGGATAATTTGTAAATTGGAGCTCATGTGTTTTGTTAGTGATTCTAACAGAGCAGAAAATGTATCTTTTGAGGTGAAGCAGTTAAATGAAATAGCTCCTTATTCATGTAATTTTTTTGACTTGACCTTTGGGAATAAGCTTCAGTTCCGAATGCTTTTTAAAAATGTTTCTTTTTCAAAAGCAGGCTTATCGATAAACTTAGTGCTTATAGTAAACAGTCTGAATTGTGTAAGTACTCATCACTCTGGCATCTGAGAGAAGTGAAATCTCATCTCATTAATATGCTCTTGGAGTACATAATGAAGATTATAAAGGAGTGGAGAACTGAGATAATTTTGGTTGTAAACATCATTCTTGATGGAAGACAGTAGTAGCTGGTATGCATGATGAACTGTGGGAGTAGTACAGGAATGTTTAGTACTAGTGCTATATGACCTTAGATGTTTTCAGCACAGAAAGAGATCTTTCAAAAGATTCTGTCTTAGCCAGCTTTTGGTGAGAACAACCCAAAACATTGCCATGTACTTCCCTTCTTCTGCTTCAAGTATTACTTAAGTTTTATCTTGATATAAACTATAGTTTCTTTATTGCCCCCATTGCTGGCAATTAATACATTTTTAAAAACTCCTCCAACACGGCTATTCAGGCACTTCAGGTGTGCTTTTGCCAGAGCTCTGTAGAATTGCATCAAGACTTGCTTGCACTTGTGGTTTAATCTTTTAGAGTAAAGGCCAATGTACAATCTGTTGCAGCAAGCAGTATCTCTGTCTGTTATTCAAGAGTTCTGTTTTCTAAATTCAATGCTAATTCCAAAAGGCAATAAAGTAGTGCCTAACTGAAAGATGAGTTGTTGTTTCTCAAGCTTGTGTTCAGCTTCATTGGAAAGTATCCAAGGCTGAGGAGTGAGAGGTCAATTGCTTTTATTCTGGCCAGGCCAGCATTTGCTGTTGATCCCTAATTACCCCCGAGAAGCTGGCAACAAACTGTCCCTTGAACCTCAGTGGTATCATGATGCCTTCTCTGCATTTCAGTTTGTGTTATGTTTCAATAAAAACTATGATGAAATTTGAAGACACTCCTCACCTGCTGTACGAGTAAAATGTATCAGGTAAATGGTTAATATTGATGATATGTCCTCCATTTCTAGACCTGATCAACCCAGATCTAATTGCTGGAAATATATGTTTACTTCCAATTGCCTTTTTGCACTTTTGGAGCTGGAGCAGAAATGGTCAGTTTTAGCAATAGCTGAACTTTTGAGTTCTGGTGCTAACACTGAAGTTAGAGCTGGAAACTGGGAAAAGTTATACTCCTTCCTTAGTGTTGTGGCAACCATGTTTAGACAAGTCTATCCAGCACCAAGTGTCTGACTTTTCCACATGAGGGGATTTGTTTCAATATTTTTATCTCAGAGAATGTGTGAGCAAATTTCCGAAAGATATTAGAGAATAATCTTACTGTGAAGAAAACAAGAAAAGCATGATTTTATAACTTCAGTTGGCAAGACTAATTTATTAATTAACTTTCTTGTTATATTATTGAATGTTGATTTAGTGAGATATCTCCCACTGTAGCCAATGCACCATGGAGATAGGTAAACCTTAAATGACCTGACACCACTAAACCTTGTCTACCACAAAATTAAGTCACCTCTTACTTACCTAAGCCTGCACTGCCCATTGTGGTCCCTTTCTGAAACTTACCAGCTCTCCAAGGACAAACAAAGGCTTTGGAACTCCCTCCATAAACATTTCTCTGTCTTTTGAGACTGCATCTCCAGGCGTTAATCAGGGAAAAAAATAAAAATAGAGTCACAGAACCAAAACGGTGATTAAAATTTGCAGTTTAAACAATTTTCTATTAATAGTAATAGTGATTCCCAAATGATTCTGGAAGGACAAGGTGAGCTGAGGACACTCAATAGGCAGCTAGCATTACCTAGCGGAGTTGTGAGGGGATGACTCGGACACAGATAATCCGTGTTATCTAAAGGAGCGAGTGAAATGAGGATCCCTAAACAGGCAGTCACTGTTACCTGGCAGTGCAGGTGAGAAAACAATGTCAAGACAAACAATTAGAGTCAGAGAGAAGTTGTTTGTTTGGAAATGATTGGAGTTTGTTCTTGCTGAATAACAGGGAAAGGAGTTTCAGTCTCATGTAAGTTAAGTTGTTCTATTTTATATTCTTGAACTTTAACATTGAATAAGATCACAAATTAATTCATTAATTACATAAGGATTACCGGATATGAGATGTGTCAAGACTGCAGCATGTGGGAGATCCAAGGAAATTGGTCATGGAGTCAGACAGATGTACAGCATGGAAACAGACTGTTCGGTGTGACTTGTCCATGCTGACCAGATATCCTAACCTAATTTAGTCCCACTTGCATGCACTTGGCCCAAATCCCTCTAAATCCTTCCTATTCAATACCCATCCAGATCTCTTTTAAATGCTATAATTGTACCGGTTCCGCCACTTCCTCTGGCAACTTATTCCATATACTCACTACCCTAATCTTGCCCCTTTCACCCTAAACCTATGCCCTCTAGTTCTGGACTCCCCACCCCAGGGAAAAGACCTTGTCTATTTATCCTATCCATGCCCCTCATGATTTTATAAACCTCTATAAGGTCACCCCTCAGCCTCCAACACTCCAGGGAAACTAGCCCCAGTTTATTCAGCCTCTCCCTATAACTCAAATCCTCCAACCTTGGTAACATCCTTGTAAATCTTTTCTGAACTCTTTCAGGTTTCACAACATTCTTCCGATATGAAGGAGACCAGACTTGCACGCAATATTCCAAAAATGGCTTAAGCAATGTCCTGTACAGCTGCAAATGATTTCCCAACTCCTGTACTCAATGAAGGAAGGCATATCAAACGCCGCCTTTACTGTCCTATCTATCGGCAACTGTAATTTCAAAGAACTATGAACCTGTACTCCAAGATCTTTGTTCAGTAACACTCCTCAGGACCATCCCATGAAGTGTATAAATCCTGCTCCGACTTGCTTTTCCAAAATGCAACACCTTACATTTATCTAAATTAAACTCCATCTGCCACTTCTCAGCCCATTGGCCCAACTGATCTACTAAACCTCCAATTTTGGTGTAATCTGCAAACTTATTAACTGTACCTCCTATGTTCACATGCAAATCATTTCTATAAATGATGAAAAGTAGTGGATCCAGCACTGATCTTTGCGGCACACCACTGGTCACAGGTCTCCAGTCTGAAAAACAAACCTCCACTGCCCGAAATGTCGATTCTCCTGCTCCTCAGATGCTGCCTGACCTGTTGTGTTTTTCCAGCACCACATTTTTCAACTCTGGTACTCCAGCATCTGCAGTCCTCAATTTATCCTATTCCACCACCACCCTCTGTCTTCTACCTTTTGAGCCAGTTCTGTATCCAAATGGTGAGTTCTCCCTGTATTCCATGAGATCTAACTTTGCTAACCAGTCTGCCATGAGGAACCTTGTCGAATGCCTTACTGAAGTCCACATTGATCATGTCTTCTGTCTGCAGGAAGTTATTCAAATTTGAGCACCTTCAGCTCAGAGTTTGTGCGCTGGTGGCTGAAGTATAGGCATTTGTGATTCAACAAAAAGTGAGGAGTAGTGGAGGGTTTGCTGGATGTAAAGTTCGAGAAAATGCCCAGTTCACAGGAATTGTGCCCCAGGCTATTGTGCGAGATAAGGGGGGAAATTACATGGGCTCTGAACCAGATTTTTAAATTATCTCTGGCCACAGGGGAGGTGACAGAGAACTGAAGGACAACTAATATGGTTCCAATTTATAAGTAGGGTGGAAGAGATAGACCAAGAAACTATAAAACAGTGAATCAAACATCAGTGAAAGGGAAACTATTGGATAAAATAGTGAAAGGATCCTTTGGAACCTTGGATGGAGGCAAATCTGGCAGAAATTTTCCTGCATCTCCAAAACCTCATCTACTGTGCTCTGGAAGTGGCCTCCACTACATTGGGCAGACAGGACACCAACTTGTGGAACGCCTCTGGGACACACACTAAACAGCCCCACCGCCCTGTAACCGATCACTTCAACTCCCCCTCCGACTCCGCCAAGGGCATGCAAGTCCTGGGCTGCTGGTCAAACAAATCTACTGTGGAAAAAATTGCCTGATTCAACAGATGTTTCTGGCTGAATCTCTCTCTCCAGCATCTCTCCTATAAGAACCTGTGTTTGTTTGAATTTACCTTTTTGTGCCAAGGGGTGTTTATGGGAGTGTTGCGGGAAATTGGAACAGCTAGTTTGTTGGTTGCGATGTCTTGGTTGGTTGGGTTTTCAAATAGTTAGGTTATTCTGAATTCTGTTTTCTTTCGTTCATGTTTCTAACATAGTCTGTAAATAAATTCAGTTTTGTTTCAAGCTGAGTGGTTTGATCAGTTGTATCACTCCTGGAATATCCACCTTAGATCTGCCTAAAATAACTGAAAATGTTAGGGTCTGGGCTACCTCCTTGAAATATTTGAGGGGGTCTGGCCTGGTCCATAAAAACAGTGACTGACTGGTGGATGAGTAATATGGGATTGTATAATCAAAACTCCCTCACCATCCCCCCACGAGACTCTCCTTTTATCAACATCATCATTGACCAGAAACACAACTGGGCTCGCCATATACAGTACAGGTCATTCTGCTGTCATGCACATTTCGTTAACGCGAGTTCACTATAAAGTTATTGATGAATTATGGATATTGTTTCTAAAGTACAAACTTTTAAAACGTGTATTGGCTGTAACATGATTTCATTGCCAACACTGGTTCTAAAGTGTGATTTTCTATAACACTGGGTTCTACAAGAAAACAACAATCCTGTTAGAAGAGCTACCTGTAGCTGCAGGAGAGGTTCAAAGGCTAGGAATGCTGCAGCGAATAACTCCGCTCCTGACTCACTCCAACCTGCCACCATCTACAAGAGAGACACGTTCAGGAGTGGGATGGAATACTCTTCGCTTACCTCTAACAACACTCAGGAAATTTTACAACATCTAGGACAAAGCAGCGTGCATTATTGACACCATAGTCACAAACATCCACTCCCTCCACCACTGGCACTCAATAGCAGCAGTGTGAACTCTTTACAAGACGTACTGCAGGAATTTGTTCAAAGATTTTTAGACAGTACCTTCCAAAGTCATGACCACTTCCATTTAGAAGGTCAATGGGAACAAGTACCTGTGAATACCAAAATCTGCAAGTTCTCCTCCAAGCCTCTCACCATACTGACTTGGAAATATATCATTGTTCCTTCACTGAAGCTAGCTCAAAATCCTGGAATTCCCTCCCGAAGGGCGTTGTGATTCCAGCTATAGCATATGGACTGCAGTGGTTCAAGAAGACAGCTCATCATCACTTCTCAAGCGCATTTAGGGACAGGCAATAAATGCTGGCCGATGAGTGACTCAAAACAAGGGGATTGAAATCATTCTCTGGAGCAAAGAGTAAGTGTCCAATGATTGTGCTGCCTGTTGGATGACAGAGTTTAGGTTAGATGCTCAGGGCTGGAAAGAAGGGGGAGGATCCAGTGATTTGTGGAAGGGAGAGAGGAACTTAGTACCAGTTCTATCGGGAATGTAATTTCACTAAGCAAACTGATGGAGCTATGGCTCGCCAACTGTCTGGGTCCAGATGAAATTCACCTTGACCCTTAACTGAATTAGCTAATTAGCAAATATATTGATAATTTTCCAAAACTCCCTTAATTCAGGAAAGGTTCCAAAGGAATGCAAATGAGCAAATATAGTTCAAGAAGGGTGTGAGGCATAAAACTGGACACTAAAACTAATTAGCTTGGTGCCACTTACTGGGAAGGTGTTTCAAATTGATTACTAAAGTGATTATGGCTATGTGCTTAGAAAACCTCCACGTAATTGGAAAGAGTCAACATTTTCTTGTAAAACAGAACTTGTATTTAATATTAACATTCTTTGAAAGAGTAACGTGTACTCTGGATAAACTGAGACCTGTAGACATACTATACTTGGATTTCCAGAAATTAAAATAAAGTGCATCATGAAAAGTTCTCTTAGAAAACAAATAAAACTATTTTGTTTCACTCTCCGCAGATGCTGAATTTCTCAAGTACTTTTTATCTTTCGTTTTCTGTTCATTTCCACTACTTTTTGTATCCTGTTAGCTTTCTGGATTATGTGCTGTGCCTGCATACTATTTATTTTTTAAACTCGTGTACCAAAATACTTTTTGTATCTCAGAATTCTAGTTGTTTCCTCTGTAAGCAATGCTTTTTTTAAAAAAAAAATTCTTCCTGTTGAATGTAATGGTTTCTCATTTTCCCACATTATACTCCATCTACCAGATTTTTACGCACTCACTAAAACCTTCCTATGTCGTCTTCATGATGGTTTCCTACCTAACGTTGCCTCATCTGTAAATTTAATCACCATGCCTTTGTTCCCTTTACCAGTCATTGATTTTAAATAGTAAAACATTGAGGTCCGTGCCATTAACTCCACTCATCATATCCTGCCGGCCAGATAAAGGTCCATTTATGCATACAGTCTGTTTTCCAATAGCCAGCCAATCTTTGTTCATTCTAATATGTTACTCATTAAACCATGAGTATTTATTTTCTGCAGTGACCTTTCACATGGTTTCTTATCAGTTGTCTTTTGGAAATTCAAGTGTATTATGTCTGTTCGCTCCCATTTACCCACAGTGAATGATATTCATTCATTTAAAGACATCCACTAAATTGGTTAAACATGGTTTCCCTTTGAGAAAACCACATTGACTTGCTTCTTGATTATTTTGAATTCTTGTAAGTGCATAGCTATAATTGTTCTAATGATCAATTCTAATACTTTCCCCACAGCAGGATCAAGCTAACTGACCTAAAATCTCCTATTTTCTGCCTCCGTCCTTTTTTTTAGAAGAGTTATTTTTGTTACCATTCAATCCATTGGAACCTTTCTTGAATTTCAGGTGTTTAGAAAAATTGAAAACAATTAATTTATTGCCTTATTTGCAACCTTTTTAAATTCCTAATATGCAATTCATCTGGATCAGGAGACTTATCAGCCCACAATTCTATTGGCTTGCTTTCTACTACTTTTTTGTTTGTAATTTTGCAATGTTCCCCTCTCCTTTTATAGCTCTTGATTTTTAGCTATTACTCTAATATTTGTTTTATTCTCTGTAATGAATACAGAAGCACGATGTGTTCATCTTATCTGTCAGTTATTCATTATCTACTCTGCCCTCATCTTCCCCTTCTCTAGAGGGTCAAAACTCACTGTAGTTACTCCTGTAGAAAATACCTGTAGAAACTTATCTGTCAATTTTTACATTTCGTGCTAGCAGCCTCTCTTACTTTAAACTCCTTAACCTGAGTAATTTCTTTTTAAAGCTACTCTTTAATATTCCTTATATTCTGACGAATCACCTGACCGGTCATTCACCTTCGCACAGTTGTGACTTTTTTCCCCCCTTGTCTTAAATGCTTTTCCTACTTCAGTTAAACACAGGCTTTCCCTTTGGAATTTTTCTTTGTAGTAGGAATATTTTGTATTGATATATACCCTCGTCTAGTATGCCAGTTCACTTCTGGCAGTTCAACATTCAACCTCACGTAGTTGCCCTTCTATAAATTTAAAATGCTAGTATTAAACACAATCTTCTGTATTTGAAACCGGATGTAAAATTCAATCATTAATGTGGTTATTGCCCACTGAGTGTGCCTTAATCTGCAATTATTACTTAAAACCTGTCATGTTACACAATTGCTGAATCTAATATTAGTTCTCAGTGATAAGCCTCAAAATGTGTTTTAAATATGATACACCTCTGAGGGAGTTGGGGTGGGAGAGGTTGTTGAATTCAATAACTTCACAAATTATGTCTGTTCTACATTTTTCTTAAATTGTCTACCTTCGTTCGCTAAAGAAAAAGCCACATTGTGTTTGTATATTATCCACTTTGCACGTGATAGAGGGGATTGATTCTTCAGTTTCACAACTTAATTTATACCCAGTTTTCATCTGTCGTCTTTCTCCACCATTGACAACCCCTTTGTCTTTTGTACTGGGCCTCTGCACCTTGTCCTCCTGCTGCTTCTCTGCCTCTGTCAAAAGTATAAAACAGAACCTTACTATCCAAGATCTTTCAGTTCTGAAGTAGTGCCATACTGTATTTGAAATGTTAACTGTTTCTCCCTCCACAGATACTGAAGGACCTGCTGAGTATCTCAGCATTTTCTGGGTTTGTTAAAGCCCTAGATGTTTATTGCTATTCCTTCAATATAAGCTCCCAAAATTTCTTCAGTTGCATACTTTGTCCCACATGATTGTGACTGTTTGGGAGCCTGTAGACAAGTTTCACTTGTGTGATTTATTTCCCGTAATATTTTTCTCATCTACCAAACTGATCCTGCACCATGATCTCCTGAACCTTTGTGCAAATGGTTGTTTAACAGTACTATCCTGCTGTCTTTACCTAGGTTTCTGTTTTTCTCAAATATCTTATACCCCTCATATTTGGGAGCCAGTACTTGTCATGCTGCAGCCATTTCTCTCTAATTGTGCAAGATCGTTTTCACTTACTTCAGTGCACACTATCAATTTGTTTACTCTGTTATGAATGCTGCATGTGAATAGATATAAAGCCTTTTCTTTTTTCTTATGATGACCTTTGTAATATTGAGTAGTCTTTGTTGATGTCCTCTTCCTGACCCTCATTTCCTATATTACTGTTTTCCTCTCTAACCATGCTTTTAGTCTTGCAGAAGCTATTTCCTGGTCTACCTGTTTCATTTGTACGTGTATGGGCTATAACCATTGGATCCTTTCCTTCCCACTCCCAGTGCATCTCCCTTTCCAATTCTGAGGATATTTCCTAATCACTGCCATGGAGCAGGTGACATGTCTGTTTGGACTGTCACTCTGCAAGAGAGAATGCTACCAATTCCCTGGCTATATGATCAACTACTACCACATTAAGTGTTGCTACCCCAACATTTCTCTACTATGTGTCATAGTCAGTTTGCATCTCCACTTTGCAGCCCCCAATCTCCTTTAAGCAAGTTGAGAGAAACTCAAAATTATTGAATAATTATTGAAACCCACACTTCTGCCCTCTAGGTCTCCTTATCTATCTCTCTTGCATTCACATGCCTCTGTCCCTCCTCACTGACCATCAAAAGATTCTATCCTAAGTAATGTGTCTGCTTCCTTGTACAAAGAATTCAGGTGACTGTCTCTTTTCCTGAAGCATTGCTGTGTTTGTACATCAGCTTCGAGCTCTAAAACTCTGGTCTGAAGCTGCTTAAACTTCGACTATTTACTTCAAGCATGTTTGTCTTGGGTCATAGTGGTATCCCTGAGCTTCCACATACTGCAGCCTTGCTGCATCATCTGATTTACGAGCTTTAATATTCATTTATATCTTCAACCTTACCAATTTTTTGTATATTAATATTTAAGGATATAAAAGACATTAAACACTGACCAGAGAATCACTAAACAACTAGTTCCTTTCTCTTTAAGACAGAAATAGGTAGGTTCTTGATTAGTAAGGCGAGAAGGCGGAGAGTGAGTTTGAGAAGCACATCATCTGTGATCAAATGGCCTCGTTCTGCTATATGTTCTGATTACAACTGTGCAATTTAGGATAAGACTTTATCCACTTGATAACCAACTCTAATGAATTGGAAGACCTTTCCATTTTAACAATGCTGTTCATCCCTTGACAATTTGACGGCTGCCCGAAGTACAAATTTAGCGAATATATTATTTGTAGCAGGCTTGGACTTCATACTTTTGTGGTGACAATGTTGAGGCAATTGGGTGTTGACCTGTGAATGTCCCCTTTTTTATGTTGATGAAAATTGTGAGTTTGGGAATGGGGCAGGAACCACTGATTTGGAAGCCAGCCGACAAGGTGTCCTTCATTGGACAAGGAAATTGTGTCCTGTGAACAGATTAATTTCCACCATTATCATCTCACCTGTCTCTTCTGTGTTTTATTTTTTGCCATGGTCATTGCTTGTTTCTATTTTATCAATATTATGTATGTTATATATGATTAAGATGGCTCCTACTATAGTGCTGATTGCAGACAAAATCATTTGATATAGAATAAAACTTTGTGAGGAGACGTTGGGTTTAATTTATTAACTAACTAGCCTGATGTAACCAGGAAAGATGAAGGTTAATTTCACTTGAAGAGTATAGAATGCTAGAGTTTAACTTAACATGGGTTAAAGTAATGTTTGAATCAACTGGCCACTACTATTATGTAATAGAAAATGGCTTGTTCCAAGTTTATGATCAGTGGAATGTTTGATCCTTGTGTTTCTTTATCAGCATGCTGAAGATCTGCATGATAAAGCACTATGGCATTAGCATTACTGAGTTGGAGGCATTCTTAACTTCTGACTTAGAAAGTTGTGGATTTAACTATCAATCCAGAGATTTGAACACACATCTGTGCAGTGCAGAGGAACTGCTGCAGTGTAAGAGATTCTGTTTTTCAAATGTGCCATTGATTTGAAGCCCATTTTTGTTTCAGATAATCTAAGAACAGTGGATTTATTACTAGCATTGCATTGTCCAATCCTTTTGCCAACCTCATCATAAAAAGTTGTCATTATCACATTGCTTTTTGAGGGAAATTTCTGTGTACAATTTGATTCTGTTGCAGCAGAACATAATAAAAGCGCCTAAACCAAAAAAAGACTTACTTGTATAAAACACTTAGACATGTCCTGAGATTGTGAAAGATGCTTTATAAATGCACTGATTTGGGCTAACACTGATGCTGCTGATATAAACACAGCTCTGCGTCTATTTCATGTACCTTGATAGCTTCAAAGTGTTTCCAGATGTGATCTAAACCAGATTATATTTTCAATGCACAATTCCCTAGCATCTTAGTTTGTAGTAAGATAAATTATTATTCTTGTCTCTTGAGAGTGCTCTCTGTGGTATAGTAGAATTTACTAATCCTTTGCAACATTGGGATGATTTTGCTGGAAAAATAACACTGACTTATTCTTGTAGGCTGTTATTAATATGTAATTTAGCCAGTGAATTCAGTGGATTATGAGATATTTGCACTGACTGTGAATTGGCGATCTGGCTTGGTGATACGTACCACTGTACTCCTCTTTGCTCAAGTGGAATCTTCCAGCTTTGTCTTACTGTTAGTTTTAGAAACTTGCTGCATTTGCACACTGACTGTCCATTAAACTTGTCACAGAAAGTAAGTTTTGTAATTAAGGCTATAAGCAGCTTTTTAGATGGTGTGAAAATTGTTCATACAACGGTAATCGGCTCCTCTAACTTTAAAATGAAAAGGTTAAAATCACTGTTATTTCTACCCTTTTTAGCAGTTTTAAAAATATAATAGTTAAGATTATTATCTGCCCTATTCTTTTGCAATCCTGTTTTTAGTTCCCTCTTTTCACTTCTGTTCACCCGATTTGACTTTTGTTCACCCATTGTAATACATTCTCCTTTTTCATTGTTATTTGTTTCTTAACCCTTTTAATCTAATTGGTCTATATTCAGCTACATCCAAACTAAAATCTTTTGGCTGCATTCTTTATTGCTGTGGCATTTTGTGTATAATTTCAATCTAACCTGTACATATTAGGAGCTGCCATAATTGGATTGGCTGCCATTGCTTTATATGTCTCTTGGTTTTATTTTCTGCAAGGCAATGGGAAATAAAGATGGGAAGCTGATGAAATCATGCTGGCTTCCTGTTTGAGAGCATTAGGTTAAAACTTTGTTTCCAGGCTAATTATGCCTGAGATTTGTTTGCATGAAAATACAAATTGGTGCTAAACTGTGAGAAGGTGCTTATAATTTGTGATCATTAAAAAACTTTATCAAACATGTTTCAATTTGGTTTCTGAGTCAGCAGTGATTTTAATTTTATTAGATTGTACTGCATTCAAATCTGAGTTCGAGAAGTGAAAATACGTGACATTTTTGTAGTTGGTGCCATCTGGGCTATTTGGTTAAATTTCGACTTTGTAACGCTCGATAAGGCCTCTATTCTGTCTTTCAGGAGATTGTCTGTCTCTAACAACACATCCTGTGCCCAAATACATGTAACCTGGGAAAAAGATTCATATACTCCACGTCATTAAGTTAGCCAGATTGCACAAAAGCCAGCATGTTATTGCTAAACATTGTAAATATTGAAGATCTGCTTGGACATATGGTACTCATTTCTGTTTGATCAAATGTGGAAATCATTACCAAGACATCTGAAACTGAGGTAGCAATAAAAGAAATTATCACAAATGGAGCAGTGGCTACAAATTATTGGTTGTTTTTCAATGGGTGGTCAATTTGAGTTATTACAGAGCATAATAGACTATTGTTCCCTTTACATTTATGCATGGTTTTTATTTTTAAGTTCAAATTTGCATAATTCTGATATATTGCAAAATTAACTGGCTGGGTTTGCAAGTGTCTTGTGTTTTTCTAGATGTGGAAACAAAATGTGGTCAAACAGCTAAATCGAAGATTTGCCTTTGTGCGAGCATCTAGAGAGTTGAATGAAAGTAAAATGTTGGATTTGAATGAAAAGCTGTAAAGTTCTTAAACCATCTGAAAGGATGAGTATTTTGCTAATTTTTTTGATTGAATGAAACATTTTTTAGACTGTTTAATTAGCAAATTAGAGAAAGGGTAATACTTTCACACATGCAGAGTTTGAATGTTTTCCAGCATATTGTCAACACTTTTTTTCTTCTCCTTGTTTTACAATCAAAACCATTCACGTCCTGGCGTGAAGTTATTTAGAATCCTTGTATTTCAAAGTTTCTGTCTAGTCCATTTCTTGTACTCTACCTTGTCAGTCACCAATGCTTCAGTGGCACTTTCCTGTTTAAATTCTGTTCTCATCATTTGAATGACATTTGACATTTCACATGAAGGCCAAGTTGTCACACAAGAATTTCTCATCTGGCCCTTCAGCAACTCTGGTGATATGTGAATTTTTAATAACTTATTTTGACATTTTGTCTCATCCTAGAATTAAAATTTCACATCTGAACTTTTGACCACTGTTAGGTTGCAAACTGGAAACATATCTGTTTTTCATTGGCTTTTTTTGTATGTGTAAATGAATACCACAGAAGATTTGGTAATGTCTTAAGCTGCTAAACAAGGAAGGTCCACTTCAAAAAGCATGTATCAGTAGCTATCATATCCATGGAATTGTTTCAGTCAGTTGAACAAGATGTTATTGTTCAGACATCTGACTTTTTCTGCGCTTCAAAAATGATGCATTTCTTTATGTTGTAAATTGCATCACAAGTGACTGCCAGTCTCCCCCTGATTTTAATATTTGGATTCTTTTTTATCAGAATTGTTTGAAAGTAATTATTTTTTATGAATCTTAACTAGGAGTAAGTTAGTTTTCAAAAACAGAAATTGCTGGGAAAGCTCAGTAGGTTTGGCAGCATCTGTGGAGAGAAATCAGAGTTAATGTTTTGGGTCCAATGACCCCTCTGAGTTTTTGTTTCTGATTTCCAGCATTCGCAGAAAATCTGAGCATAGCATCAGGACTGTATGTATTGAATACTGTGTGGCTAACTATCAAAATTCTCTGACAAAACTTTCTGATGAAAATTCTGAGACACGCAATACTCATAAGCCCTGAAGTCCGTGCAAATCTTCAAGTTTAGAAATCACAAATGCATTGGAGAATTTGTGGTCAGCATTGGCTTGTGTCCCGTACATCACCATTCTTTGCAGCTGTTTTCTAGGTCCAAACAGAGAGAGAAACCTTTGCACAGTCAGTTTAGCATGAGGTGCTGTTACGATGTCAGCTCTTGTTGAAAAAATTCCTGGTTGTCTGAAAATATCATATGATCTGACATCACATCTACAACGATTGTTGAATATGCATTATAACAGTTAATGCTTTAAAATTGTGGATCTGTGCTTCTGCCTGTGAAATTCAGAAAACTGCTTCTGAGCATGCAACAATGAGAAACTGGTGAAGGGAGAAGCTGAAGTGATGACATATTTAAGGGGTGGGAGCCACAGAAGGGTGGAGCTTCAATTCCACCAGTAATTAATAATAACATAGTAAAATACCACTGATAACAAACTCTGGTAACACACTGATTCCTGTCGTAGCCAAAAATAATATGTCCTACTGATAAGCTGGTTTTTAATTTGCTTTGGCATATAGTACTGCTGGCAAGGCCAACATTTATTGCCCATCCTACATTTCCCTTGAGAAATTTCTGGAGGGCTTCCATCGTGAGCTGCTGCCATCCCGCTGTTTGCAGTGCCATTATAAAGTGAGTTTGAGGACTTTGATCCACTGATAGTGAGAGAACAGTGATAGCAGGTCAGGACGACATGCGGCTTGGAGGGGAGCTTGCAGGTAATGATTCCTGTGCTTTTGTTCTCCTCATTTTTCTAGGTCAGGGATTTCCTAAGTGGAGGATGAGTCTAAATTTTGGGATTGCAAAATCTAAGGCAGTAAAGGGTACCAAGAGCTTCCGCTGAGTGAACTGCTGTCAGACAGCTTTGAAATCCTCACATTTCTTTCAAGGTGTTACAATGATATTGCCTAATAATCCTTTCTTATGCACATTTTGCCCTCCGAAAGCCCCCTCTCTGTCCTTGCTCTTATAGTCCTCAACAAAGGGTCACAGTGTTTTTCCAGCTTTTTATAGGTCCCTATGGGAATGTTCATTGGGAACTCCTGTTCTAGGTCCAAGTGGTCACAGGTTTTCGAGATGCTGTTGAAGGAGCCTTGGTACAGTGCAGCTAGTTTTACTAATGACTTGAGAGTGTGAATATTTAATATGGCGGATGTTCCCTGTCCACTGAATTGCTTTGTTCTGTGTGATGCCAAGTTTTTTCAGCGTGTTGGAACTTCTTTCATGGTGAAAAGATCTGAGGAGTTAAGAGGTAAGTTACTGCACAGTGCTCCTCTTCTAGCCTGTTCATGTTAGTAAATTACTTGTACTTGTCCAATTTATTTGGTCGGTCAAGGATGGTCCTCAGGATGTCACTTATCTGGATTCAGCAATGGTATTGCTATAGTTATATCTCATATTGAGATCGTTGTTATCTGAGACTTGTGTCTCATGATTGTTACTTGCCGCTTAGCAGCCTGTCCTTCAATTTGAAATTGATGTCAATAGAGTGTTGGGAGAATCTGCCCTGGTATTTGTTTTAGCTGATGAAGCAGATTCTTAATCTGCTGATCTTTGTGCATATGGTTCAGGATGTCCTATGAGGAAGTGGGATCCAGAGTTTTACTTTGAATCATTTTCTTCCCTTTTTTGTGCTGCTATGCTTCATTTTGGGAGTGAGTTATTTTCCTGGAAGATCTAAAGCCACCCAGTCCCTGGTAGAATGTTTTCATCCACATCCAGGAGCATGCACATCGGCATTTGGAATACCAGCAAGGCTGAAGGCTATGTTTGATAATCTAATAGGATGATAGGCTGCACATGACTGCTTGTAATGGGTATAATATCTCCATATGTGTAACTAGTAGTAATCCTGTAACCTCACTGACATTCACTTTGAAATTAAGGCCAAAGCTCACCAAGCTGCACCTGTATAGAGAGGTGCTCCAGTCAGTGTTGCGTTTCACAGTCTGATCTTCCTTCCAGTCTCTTTAGGCCCTGGTTTGGATGGACTTGAGTTGCATATGAAGATGGGAACTCCTCCGTCAGAGCTAATGTGTTCTCGGGCTTCACTGGTGAAAGTCAGCTGTCACAGTCTGATCTGAACCAGTCTAATAAATTGCAAAGAAGATAGTGAGTTTGTTGTTCTCAGAGGGAACATATTACAATTAAATTAGCAGCAACTCTGTTTTAATCATCTGAAGAGATATCATGGCTCCCCTTTTGTTAACACTGCTGGTCAGTAGTAAAAAGTATTTTTTTAAAAATCATGTAGCAGTCCTGCATCAATTAATCTCTGTTAACTGATTTTAAAAAATCTGAAGGAGAGCCAATTCCAAGTGAGGGAGTGGAGTTTTGTTACCTCCTGTCCTGAACTAAAAATACACATACAATATATATAGCAATATAAATACAGCATTAGACACCCACAAATACATGTAATGAATGAACAGATATGGAAGAGAGGGGTGTTTGGTATAGACAGAAACGTAAAGGCAAATGCACTTATATGCCTTAGAACAAGGAAGCCTTTGGGTTGTGAGATTGATAATACCAGAGTCTAACTGTTTAGCTATTGTCCTGTTACTTTAATAGTAGCGAAGTTTGCAGATCTTGATTTCTCAGTGAACAGTGATTTTCTCCCAAGTTGCTTTTTAACTTTTTTTGTGGCTGAAAAAGGCCTTCCGGTATCGCTACTCTTATCAGTCCACGTCACTTTCTCTCTGTTTTCTGCTTTAGCAAAAGGCTACTATTGATATATTGTTACTTTGTGGACTCTGGAGTCTGTGTCCATCTTCCATTTCAATCTGGATAGTTGTAGGCATCCATTTACCTCTTAATATGGATAGCTATTTAGCAGATGTGAGTGAAATGCGACGCACATTTTTTGATGCCTCATTGAGTTCTTGATTTCGATAATTCTGTTCCTCAGTTTTGCATGTTCTGTGTCAGTTTTCAGGTAATCACATCAGCCATTTTAGTTCAACAGTATAATTTTTAAAACCGTTTCAGTCTATGAAAGTCAGAAAATGAATGTTTAAAATTTGCTGGTTCATCTTCACTGTGTACAGTTCACTAGGACTCTTAAATGTGCGTTCTCACAGAAAGGTAGAAACTTGGCCCCCACTGATTCTGATCTCTGCTGTCACCTCATTTCCGGGATCTGTGAAAACACACTAAGGTCGTAAGGCTTAGTTTATTCTTTAAAGCCTGCTAACACATTATGGATGAGGATGAGCACCTCGCCATGATCTTGCCTACACCTCCCCTTGTCCCCTTTAAACAACTGCCAAACCTTAGACCAATGTTCACAGCAAACTGCTCAGTCTTCAGAACAACTCTACAACCCTGTCATTGTAACTACTGTACAATGTGTCAGAGTGTTGACATCGATACTGCAATTACACGTGAAGACACCACCCAACACGTGCAGCAGGTACTCGTGTGACTCAGCCAATGTTGTCTATCTCACGCGCTGCAGGCAAGGATGCCCTGAGGCATGGTGTATGAACGAAAGTAAGCAGACGCTATGACCACGGATGCATGGACAGTGCGCAACAATTGCCAGACAGTGATGTTCCCTCCCAGTCGGGGAGCACTTCAGCGGTCAAGGTCATTCAGCCTCGGATCTTTGGGTGACCATCCTCCAAGGTGGACTTCGGGATATGCAAAAATGCAGAGTTACTGAGCAGAGGTCGATAGAAAATTCTGTACTCATGAAGACTGTTTCAATCAGGACCTGGGTTTCAGGTGACTCAACGTTTCTCTCTGTCTGTGTCTCGGTTTCTGTCTGTCTCTCTGTCACACTCTCACTCTCTCACTCACACTCAACATACACAATACAACTCTCACACACGTGCTCGCTTTCTTTCTCTCTCTCTCTCTCGTGCTCTCTCTCGTGCTCTCTCTCGTGCTCTCTCTCGCTCTCGCTCTCATTCTCTCTCGCTCTCGCTCTCGCTCTCTCTCATGCATGTATTTTCCCTCTCCCTCTCACACAGGCACATACACATATAAGTCTGTATGGCGAATTTGTATTTGCAGATACAATTTTGTTCAAAAAGCGCACAATCTGTCCATGTGATATTTTACAAATTTCTACTTTAGGAATAGAACCAATCTGACTCAAGGTTGGGATGCAGACAGACTGTAACCATACACCATTAATACATTGTCTGAACCAAGATGTCATCTTTTTTATACTGATACAACTTTGTTATCTCGGAGCTGTGACTTGAGAGAAGTTCTGAGATATACATATTTATCAATCGAAACCTGCATCCCCATTCCAAGTGATTATAGACTTACCAGCAATCTAAATTTATTGAATACATTGCATCAGTTGTATGACACTTTGATCTTTTACTATTAATTCTGTGTCCTATGATCCTGCCCCACTAGCTACCTGACGAAGGAGCAGTACTCCAAAAGCTTGTACTTTCAAATAAACATGTTGGAGTACAACCTGGTGTTGTGTGATTTTAAACTTTGTACACCACAGTCCAACAGTGGCACCTCCACATCATTAATTCATTCTGTTACTGGCTGATTTTTATATGGCTCTGCTACCCCCCCAGTGAAACCCATCACTTTTCTTTGGATTGCGTAGGTGATTTGTTTAAGTACACAACCCCTTTCAATATTTTTAAGCAACCCCACAAGTACGGCTGATAATAAGGACTAACTTATGACTAGCTTGTGTGCATAGTGCTTAAGTTGTTGTGTGGGCCAACACCTTTGAGGAATTATTGGGTCCACCCCATTCCCCGAATAATTCTTTTCTCTCTTCCAGATCTGAACCTCTTTGTGTCACAATTTCCTTTATCCTCTGTCTTCTGTTCTACTCCAAAACCAAGTTCTTGTCAAAAAATCCAAACCTGCACTTTCTGACTTATCCTAGGCTCTCATTCTCTTTGCCTTAATCCTCAGTTTCTCACTCTCTTCCTTGCCAGCCATCCTACTACCTCCTCCTCCCTGATCTCCAAATCTCTGAAACCCATCCATCCTCAAATTCGTGCTCTGGCATCGACTTCCAGGTCTTGCCATGTAGCTACTCTCATTTAGCTCTCTCTCCAAGGCGTCCACTGATACTTAAATCCCCTTCCCTATGTACTGCCACATATTTTAGATTTAGCCCTTTCCCCGAGGCTTCCATTGAAAATTGACTTGTTCTGAGCACCTGAGGTACATCACCCCCACCAAAAAAACACTAACTCTTAATTACATCTTCCACTGACTCTCCCACTTATTTTCAATCTGCAGTTCTCTTGAGGCAAACACATCAAAGTCTCAGGCGCCTGTGGTGATAGAAATGACCTTCCAGAATAAGAGAAGTTGAAGGGAGAAGTTTCAGGACCCTCTGGTCTGGCCAGGAAATCAAAGGCAATTTAGGAGATATGCTAACTCTTGATGTTGTTTGTTTCTCAGGACTATACAATTGGGAAATTGGTTTAACTTTGCATCCAAAAGGAATTTCATATCCTCGAATGTAGCTGTCAGCGTTTCCTTCTTGGCATACATAACAGATGGGTATTATACACTCCTGTTATAGTTTTTAAAACAAAGTTAGTTCATTTTTTTTCTCTGCTTCTTGAAGGTATGATACGCCACATCCTTGAACTAGGTAAACAAGATTCCTGTGTGCGCCAGCAAAACAGAGACAGCAAGCTACTTTTTTTTTTGCTTCCCCAGCATCGATGTGCCTCTTCACCATAGCCATTTGTGCTACAGCTTATGATGAGCTAACTCTATTTTTCGTTGAAATAAGTGAATTTGGAGTAGTTGGAAACAAAATTGAAATTTATGACCTATTTTACAAGAGAGCACTCAACTATGAACTACCAGACAATTTATGTGCAGTGTCCTTTACTTGACCAGCCATGAATCTCTGTGATAATAGCCATATTTATGCTAAGCTACATCACATTTTGGAATACGTAACTTTCTTCTTTAAGAGACGTTAGGAGGACTCCTAGTGTAATAGAGGTCTACAGTACAGAAAAAGGCCCATTGGCCCATTATTCCGCCTTGGTCAAAAACACCCACCTCAGTATTCTAATCCTGTTTTCTAGTTCTTGATCCATAGCCATGTATGCATTGGCATCATTTATGCATATCTAAATATTTCTTAATTATTGTGAAGGTTTCTGCCTATACCATCTTATAGGCAATGAGTTACAGATTCCCACCCCACTCTGAGTGAAAAAGTTTGTTTATTATGTTTGAGGTTCTGTTTTAATTCAAGATTTACACAGATTTTAATATTGAGGTTGCAACGCTGAGGCAGGATTGAGGTGTTATCGTGTCTACAGTTCCAATTATCTAAAATCATGGGGGTTTGATACATTTTTTTTCTCAAATATCTGATCACCCAAAAAAATACCTCAATTGATGTTATGAGGACAATTCTATTCAAAAGAGATCAGGATGCAATGCCCACTGAAAATATGTGGAGAGAATGGTTGGTTAGTGGGCCCAGTCATGAAGCCCTGACTGGATGGAGGAGTGTGAACCTCTTCCATTCTACTTCCTGTGGATACTTGGGTGAATGTGAATAAAGACAAATAGACCATCGGTTAGCTGGTAAGAAGAAAACTGGGCTTATTAATGGAAGCAGTAATCTTGAGCTCACAGCTGGTCAAGTCAGAAGACCAGTGGAAATGCGGTGTGCTTTAAATGATATTCCTTATTTTTGTAAAGCATTCTGGAGTTGGGTGGATCTAAATAGAAATTGAATGTAACTATTAATCTGCATGTTAATTTGATGTTTCTTTGCCTAAATCCTTAGCTGTGCAATTTCCTGTATAAATCTCTCCACCTCTCCACCTGTCTCATCTGTTTTCAAATGTTCTTTAAAATCTGACTCTTTAGGGGAGCTTTTGCTCATTTGTTTCAGTTTTGCCTGTTGTGGCTTGGTGTCAAATTTTCTTTTTCAAAACCCACCAATACCCTGAAGCATTTGATATGTTTTGCCATTAAAGATAACTTCTCAATTTAAGATATTTAATACTGATTGTGGGAGTTGCCACCACTGCAGCACTTGAGGCAGATCTGAAACATTTTTAGCTGTATGAATTGATGTTACTTTACAATTTCTCTTATGCACATTTAGGGAAAGAACAGGAATAATTCATTCTGATGTACGGGTACACAATTGCAGTTTCCTGCCTGTGTTTTGCAATGTCATTAATTCTAGTTTTAACATTATTAGTGAAAACTTTGTGCTTCGATCTACTGCACTGGTCAAAGTATTAGTTCTTAAATTTTCATGAAGGTTTGTGGCCAATGAGGGGTGGCATGGTTCAGTGGTTAGCACCAGCACCAGGGACCTGGGTTTGATTCCACCTTTTGGTGACTGTGTAGGTTTCCTCTGGGTCCTGTGATTTCTAGCCACAGACCAAAGATATACTGGTTAGGTGGATTGGCCAAAGGGCAGCATGGTGGCTCAGTGGTTAGCACTGCTGCCTCACAGATTCCAGCCTCGGGCAATTGTCTGGAGTTTGCACATTCTCCCCATGTCTGCGTGGGTTTCCTCCGGGTGCTCCGGTTTCCTCCCACAGCCCCAGGTGAATTGGCCATGCTAAATTGCCCATAGTGTTAGGTACATTAGTCAGAGGGAAATGGGACTGGGTGGGTTACTCTTCAAAGGGTCGGCGTGGACTTGTTGGGTCGAAGGGCCTGTTTCCACACTGTAGGGAATCGAATCGAATCTAATGTAATATCCAAGGATGTGCAGGCTGGGTGAATTAGTTGTGGGAAATGGGTGATTTAGCTGTAGGGGGTGTAGGTTTAAGTAGGATCCTCTTCAGAGGGTTAATATGGACTCATAGTCATAGAGATGTACAGCATGGGAACAGACCCTTCAGTCCAACCTATCCATGCCGACCAGATATCCCAACCCAATCTCGTCCCACCTGCCAGCACCCAGCCCATATCCCTCCAAACCCTTCCTATTCATATACCCATCCAAATGCCTCTTAAATGTTGCAATTGTACCAGCCTCCACCACATCCTCTGGCAGCTCATTCCATACACGTACCACCCTCTGCGTGAAAAAGTTGCCCCTTAGGTCTCCCTTTTATATCGTTACCCTCTCACCCTAAGCCTATGGCATCTAGTTCTGGACTCCCAAATCCCAGGGAAAAGACTTTGTCTATTTGTCTATCCATGCTCCTCATAATTTTGTAAGCCTCTATAAGGTCACCCCTCAGCCTCTATAAGGTCACACTCCAGGGAAAACAGTCCCAGCCTGTTCAGCCTCTCCCTGTAGCTCAGATCCTCCAACCCTGGCAACATCCTTGTAAATCTTTTCTGAACCCTTTCAAGTTTCATAACATCCTTCCAATAGGAAGGAGACCAGAATTGTGCGCAATATTCCAACAGTGGCCTGACCATTGTCCTGTACAGCTGCAACATGACCTCCCAACTCCTATACTCAATACTCTGACCAATAAAGGAAAGCATACCAAACGCCGCCTTCACTATCCTATCTACCTGCGACTCCACTTTCAAGGAGCTATGAACCTGCACTCCCAGGTCTCTTTGTTCAACAACACTCCCTAGGACCTTACCATGAAGTGTATAAGTCCTGCTAAGATTTGCTTTCCCAAAATGCAGCAACTCGCATTTATCTGAATTAAACTCGATCTGCCACTTCTCAGCCAATTGGCCCATCTGGTCCAGATCCTGTTGTAATCTGAGGTAACCCTCTTCGCTGTCCACTACACCTCCAATTTTGGTATCATCTGCAAACTTGCTAACTGTACTTCTTACGCTCGCATCCAAATCATTTATGTAAATGACAAAAAGTAGAGGCCCCAGCACCGATCATTGTGGCACTCCACTGGTCACAGGACCCCAGTCTGAAAAACAACCCTCCACCACCACCCTCTGCCTTCTACCTTTGAGCCAGTTCTGTATCCAAATGGCTAGTTCTCCCTATATTCCATGAGATCTAACCTTGTTAATCAGTCTCCCATGGGGAACCTTGTCAAACGCCTTACTGAAGTCCGTATAGATCACATCTACTGCTCTGGCCTCATCAATCTTCTTTGTTACTTCATCAAAAAACTCAATCAAGTTTGTGAGACATGATTTCCCATGCACAAAGCCATGTTAACTATCCTGAATCAGTTCTTGCCTTTCCAAATACATGGACATCCTGTCCCTCAGGATTCCCTCCAACAACTTGCCCACCGCCGAGGTCAGGCTCACCGGTCTACAGTCTCAGTGGGCTGAATGGCCTGTTTCTACACAATATGGATTCCATTCTATTAAATTGTGACATTAAAAATACTAGTTGTCATTTAGTGTTAGTGAATGTTCTGAATGACTTTTTAAAAAAAACATCCTAACTATGGCAGGGAATTAAGGAAAATTTAGAATTGGTGTAATTCCTCCATCCAGCAGTTAGTCCACAGACTAGCTTTAGCAGCGGTGGTAGGGGGAACAATGGCAAGAGTTATGCCAGGAACGAGGAGGAAGAGAGAGGTAAAGGCAATGTCCATCATCGCATCAGTTTTTAAAGTCTCTGTGGAACTATGAAGGCAATTTTATTTTGTTCAATTGTTTCAAACACCAAAATTCATAATTACCAAAACTCAGTTGTGGAAAAATTCGAATCAAGACTCTTGAAGAATCTTTTTTAAAATAGCTCTCCAAAATGATTTGTAACCCTGAAGAGAAACATATGTATTTCACTTCCTCTGTGTAGAGCAGATGGAAATTTTGAAAACATTACTCAAGGATTAAGCAAGTAAGCAATGGTAACAACTGAAGTCCAAAGTTTGCAGTAATTGTCTTGGGAGGAAATGCTTATCTTGGAGTGCACAGCCATAGAATTCTTACTTAAATTACTTTTCTTTACGAATGGGAGTGGAGGTTGAGGAAGTTTGGTCTTTCTCAGAAGGATTATAAATACTGTAATTGACAATTTCCTTTTTATGTGAGGCAGGGTTTCAGTTAAGTTGAATTTTTGGGTATATTTGCCTCATTGGTGCTGCCATTTAGTGAAATTCTGAAAGAAGAGACGTTTATGAAATATCCCCTACTTTATCTCTCTCTTTCTCAACATACAAAACTTTAACTTATATAGAAGAACGTTTCCTTTAATGTGGGCTGACCTGGGAGGCTGAATTAAAATTGACATGTCTTCGCATGTGACAACATGGGTTTATTCCGTCAATGGAGAGCTTTTCAAAATCTGCTACAGATTTTGTAGTGAAATGGAGGAAATACATAGAAATGAAAAGCTCTATTGTATATTGTGTTAGGGGACTCTCTAGTGAGAGGCAAAGACAGATGTTTCTGTTGCCAGCAGTGAAACATCAGAATGGTGTGTTGCCTTTCTGGTGCCAGGATCAAGGATGTCTCAGAGAAGGTGCAGAATGTTCTCAAAGGGGAGGGGGACCAGCTGGAGGTCATTGTACATGTTGGGACCAATGACATAGGAAGGAAAAAGGATGAGATTCTGAAAGGAGAATATAGAAAGTTAGGCAGGAATTTAAAAAGGAGGTCCTTGGGGTAGTATTATCTGGATTACTTCTGGTGCTACAAGCTAGTGAGGGTAGGAATTGGAGGATAGAGCAGATGAACGAGTGGTTGAGGAGCTGGTGTTTGGCAGAAGGATTCTCATTTTTAGATCATTGGAATCTGTTCTGGGGCAGAAGTGACCTGAACAAGAAGGATGGTTTGCAGCTGAATTGGAAGGGGACAAATATACTGGCAGGGAGATTTATTAGAGCTGCTCGGGATGATTTAAACTAGTATGGTTTGGGGGTTGGTGGTGGAGGGGAAGGTGATAGTGAGGGAAGAGATCAATCTGAGACTGGTACAGTTGAGAACAGAAGCGAGTCAAACAGTCAGGCACAAAGCAGAGTACAAGGTAGGACTAATAAATCAAACTGCATTTATTTCAATGCAAGAGGCCTAACAGGGAAGGCAGTTGAACTCGGGGCATGGTTCGGAACATGGGACTGGGATATCATAGCAATTACAGAAACATGGCTCCAGGATGGACAGGACTGGCAGCTTAATATTCCAGGATACAAATGCTACAGGAAGGATAGAAAGAGAGGCAAGAGAGGAGGGGAGTGGCATTTTTGATAAGGGTTAGCGTTATAGCTGTACTGAGGGAGTATATTCGTACTAGAGAAGGTGCAAAACTTGACCTACTCTTGGGAAATAACATCAATGGGGGAGCACTTTGGGGCCAGCAACCATTATTCTATTAGTTTTAAAATAGTGATGGAAAAGGATAGACCAGATCCAGAAGTTGAAGTTCTAAATTGGAGGAAGACTAATTTTGACAGTATTGGTCAAGAACTTTCAAAAGCTGACTGGGGGCAGATATATGCAGGGAAAGGGATAGCTGGAAAATGGGAAACCTTTGGAAATGAGATGATGAGAGTCCAGAGAAAGTATATTCTTGTTAGGGTGAAAGGAAAGGCTGGTAGGTATAGGGAATACTGGATGACTAAAGAAATTGAGGGTTTGCTTAAGTGAACGAAGGAAGCATATGTTAGGTTTAGACAGGATAGATCGAATGAATCCTTACAAGAGTATAAAGGCAGTAGGAGTATACATAAGAGGGAAATCAGGAGGGCCAAAAGGGGACATGAGATGGCTTTGGCAAATAGAGCTAAAGAGGATCCAAACACGTTTTCCAAATACATTAAGGACAAAAGGGTAACTAGGGAGAGAATAGGGCCCCTCAAAAATCAGCAAGGCGGTCTTTGTGTGGAGCCGCAGAAAATGAGGGAGGTACTAAACTAGTATTTTGCATCAGTGTTTACTGTGGAGAAGGGCATGGAAGACTCAGAATGTAGGGGAATAGATGGTGACATCTTGAAAAATGTTCATATTACAGAGGAGGAAGTGCTGGATGTCTTGAAATGCATAAAGGTGGAAATATCCCCAGGCCTGATCAGGTGTACCCGAGAACTCTGTGGGAAGCTTGAGAGGTGATTGCTGGGCCCCTTGCTGATGTATTTGTATCATCGATAGTTGCAGGTGAGGTGCAGGAAGACTGGAGGTTGGCAAATGTTGGACCATTATTTAAGAAAGGTGGTAAGGAAAAGCAGGGAACTATAGACTGGTAAGTCTGACCTTGATAGTGGGTAGGTTGTTGGAGGAAATCCTGAGGGACAGTATTTACAGGCATTTGGAAGAGTAAGGACTGATTAGGGATAGTCAACATGGCTTTGTGTGTGGGAAATCATGTCTCACAAACTTGATTGAGTTTTTTGAAGAAGTGCTCTGCCCTCATCAATCCTCTTTGTTCAGCAACACTCCCGAGGACCTTACCATTAAGTGCATAAGGCCTGCTAAGATTTGCTTTCCCAAAATGCAACACTTTGCATTTATCTAAATCGAACTCCATCTGCCTCTCCTCAGCCCATTGGCCCATCTGATCAAGATCCCATTATAACCTGAGGCACTTAATGGTAAGGTCCTCGGGAGTGTTGCTGAACAAAGAGGATTGATGAGGGCAGAGCAATGGATGTGATCTGTATGAACTTCAATAAGGCGTTCGACAAGGTTCCCCATGGGAGACTGATTAGCAAGGTTAGATCTCATGGAATACAGGGAGAACTAGCCATTTGGATGCAGAACTGGCTCAAAGGTAGTAGACAGAGGCTGTTGGTGGAGGGTTGTTTTTCAGACTGGAGGCCTGTGGCCAGTGGTGTACCACAAGGAACGGTGCTGGGTCCACTACATTTTGACATTTATGTGAATTTAGGAGGTATAGTTAGTAAATTTGCAAATGACACCAAAATTGGAGGTGTTGTGGACAGTGAAGGAGGTTACCTCAGATTATAATGGGATCTTGATCAGATGGGCCAATGGGCTGAGGAGAGGCAGATGGAGTTTGATTTAGATAAATGCGAGGTGTTGCATTTTGGGAAAACAAATCTTCGCAGGCCTTATGCACTTAATGGTAAGGTCCTCGGGAGTGTTGCTGAACAAAGAGACCTTGGGGTGCAGGTTCTTAACTCCTTGAAAGTAGAATCGCAGGTAGATAGAATAGTGAAGGAGGCGTTTGGTAATCTTTCCTTTGTTGGTCAGAGTATTGAGTACAGGAGGTGGGTGATCATGTTGCGGCTGTACAGGACATTGGTTAGGCCGCTGATGGAATATTGCTTGCAATTCTGATCACCTTCCTATTTGGAAGGATGTTGTGAAACTTGAAGGGGTTCAGAAATCATTTACAAGAATGTTGCCAGGGTTGGAGGATTTGAGTTATAGGGAGAGGTTGAATAAGCTGGGGCTGTTTTCCCTGGAGCATTGGAGACTGAGGGATGACCTTATTGGATGGGAGAGTCCAGACCTTGAGGTCATAGGTTTAGGGTGAGCGGGGAAAGATATAAATGAGGCCTAAGGGATAACATTTTGCACTCAGATGGTGGTGCGTACATGGAATGAGCTGCCAGTGGAAGTGGAGGAGTCTGGTACGATTGCAACATTTAAAAGGCATCTGGATGGGTATATGAATAGGAAGGGTTTAGAGGGATATGGGCCGGGTGCTAGGAAATGGGACTAAATTAGGTTGGGATATCTGGTTGACCGAAGTGTCTGTTTCCATGCTGTACATCTCTGACTCTATGTAATAAGGTAATGGTTCTGAAATGTTTAGTGTTGGGGGTGCATTAAGTTTCACCCAGTTGAGCAATATTATACAGTCTTTGGTTTCCTACATTCCACTGGCTAAGAAATCTTTCCCCTCTGCCAAAGCTACTCGGGAAGAGCAGTCCGAAAGAGACAGGTATGACATGTAAATCACCCTCTTTGCAGACTCAGCAACAATGTCTATCTAGCTAATGTAACTACTTGTTATCATGCAATAAACTATCTCGTGTTAAGACAAAATTCTATTCTTGTTAAGGGTCACTAATGGTTGTTCCTTGACCATTGTAATCCAGATATGTCCCTAAATCCTATCACCAAAAAGGAATGATGGCTGTATCCTGCTATCCACAAATACGCATGGTGATTAGCAGTAGGTATGTTGTTCATTACTGGTAGTACAATGAAGCTTGCAGAAGTTCAAATGAATTTTAGTGCTGAAGTATTCACCCCTTTTAAGAATTAGTCAGAGACAATTAGCATCTGCAAGCACTTGAACAAATGGCCAACCAATAGGAAGTTGTGGAAAGATCAACAAGGGAGAAAATGCATTGCAGACTAAAGCTCCCGCTTCAAACCTGGTAAGAAGTAATTTGGGTAGTTGTAGCTTCCATCTATCAGTGTGGATCTGTGGAAGCATCGGTAGAAGGGTGTCACTGGCATGGCTGACATTTATTGCCCATTCCCAATTGGCATTGAAATTATTGGCTCTCTAGGCCATTTTGATGGTAGCTAAAAGTCCACCATATTGAGAGTCTGGAGTCAAGTGGAGGCCAGACTGGGTGGTTAAGGCCAGACAACAGATTTTCTTCAAGGGCATTAGTGAACCAGATGGGTATTTACAACAGTTGATGGTAGTTCTATGATCACTATTAGAGTAGCTTTTCATCCCAGATTTTTATCGTGTTCAAATTTCCCCTTATATGATGTGATTTAAATCCATTGTCCCAGAACATTAGCCTAGGGACAGGTTTATTAGCACTGTGACAGTCCCACTCTGCTACCATCTTCCCTGCATTGTCTTGTTGGCTGTGAAGAATGGGAGGTCATCATTTTGCCTGTAGGAAGTGGGAAGTATCTGTTATGACTGACAAAGTTTGGGTAAACCCCCAGTACGCAGTCATACGGCATGAATTTTTAACACTGGCAGCATGGTGGCTCAATGGTTAGCACTGCTGCCTCACAGCGCCAGGGACCCGAGTTTGATTCCTGCCTCGGACGACTGTCAGTGTGGAGTTTGCACATTCTCTCAGTGTCTACGTGGGTTTCCTTCGGATGCTCTGGTTTCCTCCCACAGTCCAAAGATGTGCAGCTTAGATGAATTGGCCATGCTAAATTGTCCATAGTGTTCAGGGATGTCTAGGTTAGATGTATTGGTCATGGGAAATGTAGAGTAATAGGTTCAGGGAATTGGTCTGGGCAGGATACTGGTTGGAGGGTCTGTGTGGACTTGTTGAGCCGAAGGGTATATTTCCACACTATGGATTCTATGATGATTTGCAGAATTATGAACTTTAAATAAAATAATACAGCACAGTTTAAAAGTTTTAAGATATGGAAAATAAAGCAGATTGTAAAGTTCAAGATCTTTATGGTAAGAAGAAATACTCACTTTATGAAGATATGATTGGAGGAGTAATATCAACTGCAAGATTTAATATAAGAGTTGGGATAAATTAAACACAAGTTTGGATATCTCAGTTAATGCAGTTCTCAAGATACAGAATTGCTTCAAGCCTATACACTGCATCATAAGGTGAACAAAGAAATACATAATTCAAGAACATTCTTTCTCTGTTGGAAAGCAGTGTGAAGTGATGGTTATTCTGGGGAATGCAGACCGAGCCCAGCTAAACAAGGGAGGAGGAGAAACACAGCAAGGGCAGACAAAATTATGAGAAGTACAGATGGGCATTTCTGTTGCTGAGACATGATTTCAGGTTTGTATGATGCCTCCTGTGGGCCAATGTTAAGAAAGACATTTACTGGCCTCAAGGCATTCTAAAGGTGGAGGGTGAATGTTCAGAAATCATAGTACAGATTGGTATCAATGACCGGTAGAAGGAAGGATGAGGTCCTGAAACAAGAATTCAGGGAGCTCAGTAGAAGATTGAAAAGCAGAACCTCAAGGTGTAATCTTTGGATTGTTCCTGGTGCAATGTGCTCGTACCTATAAGAAGAGGTGGATAGAACAGATGAATCCATGGCTGAAAAGTTTATGCAGGAGGGATCCTTTTGATTCTTGGATCACTGGATCCATTTTACGGGAAGGTGGGACTCGTAAAAGCCTGACAGTTTGGAATAAATCTAAATGAGGCTACTGTCCTTGTTGGGGAGGATACAGGAGTTATTGATGAGAACAGAAGGGGGCAGAATGCTTATTAATACTATTGGTGGGTGTTTAAATTAGTCTAGTGGGCTCAGATAGAGATTAGAAGTTGCAGTAAGGGCAATGCAAAGGCGAGGAAAAATCAAGTCACTGTAGAAAGCAGAGTGTACATAGTCAAGTTAAGGTAAGTATGGCAAGGCTGGCTGACATTTTAAGGCAGATGAGTTGAGGGTGTCGATTAACACATGGGGATATGATATCATGGAGACATGGCTGACGGAGAGACAGGATTGGTAGCTCAGTATTCTGGGTATAGAATCCTTTGGTAAGATGGGGATGAGGTGTATAGAAGTGAATGAGGTATTACTGTATTGATTAGGGAGTTAATTACTGCAATGAGGAGGGATGTTACCTAAGACTGTTTCTCAATTGAAGCCATATGGGTAAATCTAAAAATAATAAAAAGGCATTTACATTGTTGGGAATGTTATTTAGATCCCTAAATAGTCTAGGAGAGATAGGAAGGCAGCTATATAGGAAAATCACTGAGAAGAGTAAACACAATAGGGTGGTAATATGAGAGGATTTCTACTTCCCCAGTATTAATTGGAAAATTGTACAAAAGATCAGTCAGAGTGACCTAATTTATTGAATGAAGCCAGACAAGTGACAGAAGTATTAGTAGGCGAGCATTTTGGTGAGAGTGGTGTAGTTGTTTTGGAAAAGGACAAAGTTAGACAGGGAATAAGATTTTTGAATTGGGGGATAGCCCAACCTTCATAAGATAGGATACAATCTGGCGAAGGTAGACTGGCAGTAGCTAATTCTTTCTTGAATATCTACGTCGGAGTAGTGAGTGTCATTCAAAAAGAAAATAGAGTGTGTGTAGCCAACATGTTCCTATTAAAGTGAGGAGTGATATTAGCAAGTCCAGGGAGCTTGAATTGGAGAACGTACAAGATTGGACAAGTGAAAAGAATTCAGCTTTTTTACAGATACCGAGTGCAAGAAACAGCTGGGATCGTAGACAAGTATAGAAAGTGCATGGAATTATTTAAAAAAGAAATTAGGAAAGTGAAGAGGTCATGTAAAATGTTGGATAAAATAAAGGAAAATCCTAAGGCATTTTGTAAGATATTAGGAACAAGAAGATAATCAGGGTAAGAGTGGTGCGCATTAGGGATGAAAGTGGCACTTTGTATCAAGAACTAGAAAATGTAGATGATGATTTGAACAAATACATTGCATTTGTAATCACTATATGGATAAGGACACTGTATGTATAGAAATCAGGGAGGGGGGACTGTGATAACTTTGAATAAATTAGCATTGAGAGGGAGGAGATGTGAGTGGCTTTAGTAGAATGAAATTGGATAACTCCTTAAATCCTGATTAATCCATGAATGCACATTGCTGTTTAAAGCAAGGGACTAGGTTGCAGGGACTCTGACTTTAATTTTCAAATCACCCACAGGCCATGGGAGAAGTGATAGAGGCTGGAAGGCAGCTAATTTGATACCATTATTCAAAACATTTGGATGAACTGGGGAACCACAAGCCAATGACTCTAATATTGGAAAGAATTAATCTCCACTTGGAAAGGTGAGTATTAATCAAGGATGATTGACATGGCTTTGTCAGAGGGAGAAAATGTCTAACAAATTTGATTGAATTTACTGAGGACATGTCTCAGTGTTTAGGTGATGGTAGTGTAGTTGATGTCTACATGGATTTCATTAAAATTTGCATACCAATGAAGGTTGAATGGAAGAGTGGTCAAGAAGTTAAGAGCCCATGGGATCCAGGGCAATTTGACAAATTGAATCTAAAATTGGCTAGGTGGCAGGAGGCAGAACGTGATGATCAAAGATTGTTTTTGTGACTGGAAACCTGTGTTCAGTAGCATACCACAAGGCTCAGTATTGGTCCTCTTGCAGTTGTAGTATACATTAATGTTCTCAACATGAATACAGGATGGTTGATCAGTATGTTTGTATATGAGACCAACATTGCTAGTATGGCAAATTGCAAGGAGGCAAGTTTTACTTGAAAGGATGAAGCAGATGGGCTTGTCAGATGAGTACAACAATGGCAGGTGGAGTGTAATCCTGAGCAATCTTATCAGCCATGATTGAATGGTGGAGCAGACTTGATGGACCATGTGGTCTAATTCTACTCTTGTGTCTTATCGTCTGATGCACTTTGGTACAATTAAAAAGGTAGCGAGTATACTATGAATAGTTGGACCCTGGGATGTACTCAGGATCAGAGGTGTATATGTGCACGTATCCCTAAAGGCAACAGGGCATATGGACAGAGTGGTTAAGAAGGCGTGTAGGATTCTTGCCTTTGTTGGCCTAGGCCATGCACACAAGAGCATGGAAATTATGATGGAGTTGTATGTAATGTCAGTTAACTGAAGTTTTGTATGCACTCTGGTCTCTGCTATAGGAAGGATGTGATTGTACTGGAGAGACTGCAGAAGAAGTTTACCAGGATGTTCCCTGGGCTGGAATTTTCAGTTAAGAGGAAAAAGCTGGATAATCTGGGCTTGTTTTCTTAGGAACAGAGAAGGCTGAGGGTGGTGGGGGAAACTTATTTGGGGTCAACAGAATTATCAGGAGCATAAATAGGGTGGAGAGGAAGGAATCTTTCCTCCTAGTAGACGAGCCAACACATGGGGCAAAGATTAAAAGTAAAGGGCAGGAGGTTTAGGGAGGATAAAAGAAAGTTGTTTTTGAGAGTTATCTGTGACTTGATGCCTGAAATGGTGGTAGAGGTAGGAGCCATCACAATTTAACTAGTATTTAGATGAATACTTTAAAGTCATAGCATGCAAGGCTCCAGGCCAAGTTTTGGAAAATAAAGTTAGAGTTGGTAGGTTCTTGACCAAGGTGGATTTGATGTACTGAAGGACTCTTTCTGACCTTAATACTCCATGACCACCCACTGCATTCAGTTGGATCTCCAACTGATAACATTATAAATTGTCAAAACACGAAAGAAGGTACAGATACTTTTAAATAAGTTCTGAAAACTTTGATTATTACTTGAATCTGAGAACAAATGGCAAACTGTGCGTGTACTTATTTTTTCTTTCTGCAAAAATAAATCCCTGAATATTAATATTTTTGGCTTCTAGTACACAATATGCCACATTGTGGGGTGAACTGACAATCATCAATTGCCAGCATGTTTTTGTGCTCATAGGGCTATTTGGCAAAAGTTTTTCAATGACAGAATCAAAGATAATTTTGGTTGTGCTTGCAAAATTTGCAATACAATAATCTGGTTGGTACAGTCACAGTTTGCTTTTATGAGTTACTGAATGGAAATGCTGAGTGTTTGAAGAATTAAACTGGCAACCAATTTAGGATTGTCAGTTGGGTTTGCAGTGTGGCAAACTTAGTCTTCCGGAAGCTACCAAAAAGAGATAAAAAGAACATGTACATGCATTGCATTTGTTTCAACTTAACAAACTGGATAAGAGTCATTTTCTGGCAATGCCTTGACCATTCACAGCCTATTTGATACCTAATTAGCACTTCCATCTTATACTATTTTATTGGTAATTTTTGTAATTTGTTCTAATGAATATAAGATAAAAAGCTTTGATAAAAACATGTGCTTTTTAGTAGTACTATATATCTTGGTGGATGTCCTCTGAGTTGTGAAACCCAGGAGATCTCTGCCAAAGACCATCTGCACCTGTGCAGTGACAGCTCTGGTCGTGAAAGCAGAATGCAGTGTTTGTGACTCTGTCAGAGAGATTGAAGGCATGGTTCATGACCTGTGACAACTTGAGTAGAGTCACTATTGCTGCTGTCCCTGTCTCTGTTTTCTCCATCAGGGTACTTGTAGTGGTAACCAAAAGCAGGATAGCACTTGCTGCAGTTGAGTGTAATGTTCAGCTATGAAAGTGATCCTTTGATCAATGATTTGTCAAGTTGCTGTCTGGTGTATATATACTGTTGCCAGGGCCCTACATCCTTTTTGTGACCTGCCAGGTGACATTGTCAGGAGACTTGTCACTGTTTTGTTGGAGGTAAGTTTATCGTGAGTGCATGAGATAACACAGCGTTTATGGACTTCCTTCCATTTTCTGCACAAGGGTGTACACTACCTATAAACTTTGAAAAGCGCACGCCCATTTCCCTTTAGTGTTTCTCTGGTACCTGTTTGGACTATGATAGTAAGACTCAGCATCTGTATCTAGGTCTCTGATAAAATTTCTCCATGGCTGTTCCTGCTACTAAGACCAGCTCCTGCTCTCATGCTGTTCTTGTTACCATGCACCACCTTATCTATTTACAATGCTGAATCATTCAGGTATGTGACATTGTGTTGGTAGAGTGTGTGCACAATATATAAGGCATTTTGAAGCTCAAAGTGAAGCTCCTCATCTGCAGATTCCACTGTTTTCTCCTCCAGCTGCTGGTGTGATCCTAACAATGCATTTTCAGGAGACGAAACGCAGATATTTGTACTGCTCGTAGATGAAATGTCTCTTCACCTTCATTATAATAATCTATACAATGCTAATATATTAGTTTAACATGAATGACTGTTAAGTGGCAATGTAGTGGCTAATGTTTTTGAGGTCACTGTGCCACAGATTGCTTCATTGCCAGCCACCTGCAGTATTACCCCACCAATCTCCAGGGGATCCTTCCCTGACACTGTTTGGATGGCCATAAATGCAGCTCCATCCACTACTTCCTTGCCCTCTTATCTTCCGCAATGTGAAATGGCAGAGTGTTAGGACTGAGGTGTGAGATGTCTGTTAAGGGGAGAGGCAAGGTCATTGAGGGATGACAATGAAATAGTCTGTGTGAAGGCATCAGACTGTAAATTAGTGCTGTCTGTTGGAGTGGAGATTGAGGATGAAATATTTATGGCATTGGATCCAAGTCCTCTGCACCACATTTCAACCGTTTATTTTCTTGCCATGCTCTTGAAAGAGCACTTGCCTTCTTACCCTGACTGCTTTTAACATTGTCATCAGGGAACTAAGTCCTGCCTTTCCATCTTTTTCCTTCATTTCTCTCTTTTGCACCCTGCAGTAAGTGGATCAAACCGGATAATTGAGCCATTGAGTGTATTGTTGGGTCTCTTTAAGTAGTGAACCTTTATGATGGTTGTTGAAATGGTATCCCACCTGCTTCCCATAATTGGAAAGCAAGCCCTCTATCTGCCTTTTCTTTATATCTTTACAGTCTTGCAGCCCTGTGTGATATCGGCACTTCTCCTGTTTGGGCCTCTTTACCATCCCCAATTTTAATCATACCACCGTTGCTGGCTGTGTGTGCTTTTAGCGCGCTCATACTTTTCTCTGGAATTCCCTCCTAAATAGGGTCATAGAGATGTACAGCATGGAAACAGACCCTTCGGCCCAATCCGTCCATGCCAACCAGACATCCCAACCCAATCTAGTCCCATCTGCCAGCACCCAGCCCATATCCCTCCAAACCCTTCCTATTCATATACCCATCCAAATGCCTCTTAAATGTTGCAATTGTACCAGCCTCCACCACATCCTCTGGCAGCTCATTCCATACACGTATCACCCTCTGCATGAAAAGGTTGCCCCTTAGGTCTCTTTTATATCTTTCCCCTCTCACCCTAAACCTATGCCCACTAGCTCTGGACTCCCCGATCCCAGGGAAAAGACTTTGTCTATTTATCCTATCTATGCCCATCATAATGTTGTAAACCTCTATAAGGTCACCCCTCAGCCTCAGACGCTCCAGGGAAAACAGCCCCAGCCTGTTCAGCCTCTCCCTGTAGCTTAGATCCTCCAACTCTGGCAACAACCTTGTAAATCTTTTCTGAACCCTTTCAAGTTTCGCAATATCTTTCCGATAGGAAGGAGACCAGAATTGCATGCAATATTCCAACAGTGGCCTAACCAATGTCCTGTACAGCCGCAACATGACCTTCCAACTCCTGTACTCAATGCTCTGACCAATAAAGGAAAGCATACCAAATACCGCCTTCACTATCCTATGCCACTAGCTATGTTAAGACACTCCTTCAAACCTACCTGTTTGACCAAGTTTTTCATCATCTATCTTCAGGTGCTGGTTGGTGTGAAATTTTGCTTCTTTAAAGTACCTTCTGATAGTTTATTATTTAAAGAATTCTATAGAAATACATGTGGTTGTTGAATAAGCAGTCCTTATTTCACCTGAATTATTCTAGACAATCAAATCAGTATGCTTATATTCTGTACATGCTATCTTTCAGCTTTTGGTATGATTTGTCCTATAGTGTTGACTGCTCTATTCACCTCATTACAGTTAGTTAACCAAAAAGCTTCCTTTTGTTACTGATCAAGTTCATACATAAAGATAAATGGTGTTTATTTGTCATAATCACTGAAATTGCTTCAGGGTCTTTTTATTGCTGAAGTATAGGCTTAACTGCATGACTGAATCAATAAAGGTAATTAAAATATGGTTGAAGAAAATTGCCAGGTTCTTGTCAAATTATTATGCCTTCCCCTTACAAAAACATGTCAATGCAGTGAAGTTTTATGACTTATACTCTTTTCTTTCTTGGTTATTTTCCCATGTTGGAAATTTCTTTTGCCATCTCTTTGACACAATGAAGTTATCACAGCCATTAGAAGCTTATCCTTTGTCAGTTTGTAATAGGTCCAGGTGGTCTCTTCTCCCTTTTCAGAAAGGAAGCTGTACTTGTTGTGTTAATCTTCTTAGTGTCACAGAACACATCAAGTGTGCAGTTTCTATCAAGGATCTGTGGTACCAACCTTTCAAGGTCTGCAGATTTGTCTTGTATTTGAATGGTTTTGACATGCGGTGTAGTTGTATAAGTACCAGTGTATTAAAAAGATCTCTTGCTTGTAGAAAAGAAAAGTCCACACATCAGTGATTCTCAATAGAAAAAAGAAGCTTAACTGGATTCACAGTCTACTCTGTTTGGCTGAAACATTCTTAAAACGTTGGTGGGAAGACTGATGAAAGAAAGCAATTCCATGGAATACAAAAACTTGTTTAACATGTTCCCTCCCCTTTTCTGTCCCCTTTTTTGTGTGAGAAAAAGAGCTTGAAGTTACCATAGATATTAGATAATTTAAGCAAGTTCACGTTAGACCCATTTAGATTAAATGCCATTGTACAGTCAGTGCCCTACCCTCTAACAGGTGTATAATTACTTGTGTTATGTTGCTTAGATTGACGAGAAAATAATTGTTCTTCTATTTTCAATTGCTGCATTGGTGTGAACCCCATTTATGTTGCATTATTTTTACTTGTAAGGTTGTTTATGTCATAGTTACAATTAAAGAGAACCAATAAATCTTATGTTAGACAAATCTAGGAACATGACCTTAAAGAATTAGTCATGCTTTTTGTGATCCCATGTGATGTGTGTTAACTTCTGAAGAGCTGCAAATAGAATGCTTAATTAACAATGAAACAGTATTTGAAGTCTCAATTTCTCTGTATTTTTTCCTTTTAATCTGCACTTGTGTGTTGGATCACCTTGTGGACATTACTCAAGATTTATTTCATGATCACAGTTTTCCCTTCTGGGTGTTTCCAAAGTATGATTACTTGTCAGTCAAGGTTTGTATTCAGGTTTGTTTGTGCATGCCCCTAACCCTAAGATTTGGGTTAGCTCGGTTGGCAGGATAGCTGGTTTGTGATGCCAACAGCATGTGTTCAGTTCCTGCACCAGTTAAGGTTACTATGAAGGACTGACCTTCGCAACCTCTCCCCTCAGCTGAGGTGTGACAACCCTCAGGTCAAACTATCACTAGCTATGTCTCTGTAATGAGAGAGCAGCCCAATGGTCTGATTGAACAGCAGTGACTTTTCAGATTTGTGCTTTTAACTGAGTTCCAATAATGGTCACATTTTGTATCTAAATTAGGAACACTTCAGCTTCAATTATGGTGCAGAATAATTTTGTTTATTTATAAATGTGTAAAGTTACCAGTACAAAAAAGTATAGATGTATTCAAATTATTTTTTAAACTAACCAACAATGAAGACCTTAATGGACATTGTTATTTATATCTATTCCTGAGAAGCAAGCTGTTAAATGGTCAGAAAGTAAATTGTTAGAAGTGACCGCATAATTCTGAGGGTGAAGGCGTTCTATAATCAAAAAAGGCAAAAGAAAGCTGTGGATACCTGAAATCAACTTAATAACAAATATTTAGGAACAAGTTATTGTAGATGCTGGACTCGAAACATTGGCTTGCTGTCTCTCCATGGATGTTGTGTGATCAACTGTGATCTCCAGCATTTGTTGTCTTTAATAACAAATATGTATGTACTGAACATTTTAAATTAAGATGTTGAATCATCTCTAGTTTTCTGCATTGTTCAAAAATGTGAGCATTTCCTATGTATTTTTATTGGTTCGCTTTGCGTCTCGCTCCACCTAACCTATCAAATGCAAATTGCAAGTTGAAACATAAAAGCTGACAAACATGACAATCAAAGATCAAGCATATAATATAATGGTATAAATTGATGGTTTACACCACAGTTTTAGTGCCTTGTTTACTTTTCATTGACATCTTATAGAAAGAGCATTTAAGCCATAAGCTGAATGGGAACAAATTGAAATGTTTGTGCTATTTCCACTGAAGCACAGAGGGTCAGGCAGCTTCTGAAGAGCTGGACAATCAACGTTTCTGGCATTAGCCCTTCATCAGGAGGGCTGCCTGACCTGTGCTTTTCCAGTACCACACTCTCGACGTTGATCTTCAGGATCTGCAGTGCTCACTTTCCCCTGAAGCATAGAAGGCACAAGAAAGATGTTTAACGTATTGTTCTGGAGTTTCCAGTTGTAATAACAGCAAGGCTGTCAGCACTTACCATTATTAACTAGGTGAGTCTGAAGGCAACTTGTGGCACCTGCATGTTTGTAGTTTACCATGGGATCCAGAAGTTGTGTTATTGGTCACCTATTCCTATGAATGGGCTATTGCAATTTGTGGTGATGGAATCAGCATTACAATCACTGTTAAGGCATGAATTTGAACTAATTATCTAATATTGTGTTATCACTGTAAGGACTGTATAAAACATTACACCTTGTTTTAATCAGGATTAGGACAGATTAACAATTTCTCTGATTTTGCACGTATATAATCGCATTTCCTCAAAAAAAGTTACATTTTATAGATTTAAAAAAAAAGTTATTCTTAATGTTTGGTTTTGAGACTTAAGTTTTTACCTTTTTCTCATGTTAAGGAAAATTTGTTTATAGAGTTTATTTTGAAAGTGCTTGAAAATTACATTTAAGAGTTTGCACAAATTGTAATAAAGGGATCACTTGTAATTTTATTGTATATTAATGGGCAATATGACTGGGCAAGCATTGACTTAGAAGCAACACCAACAGAAGGAAGTTACGGAAGAAATAGTTTGGCTTATGGTCAAAAGAAAAGCTGCTGCAAACACAACAAAAAGCTGCATGAAGAGCTGGAGAGAATTTATTGTTTCTTGTCTTCTTACAGGTTAGCTGAATGTCTCTTGGTACTTGCATTGCTTAAATTTTTTTTTGCTTAAATCCTGAAGTCTTAGTGGTCCCAGTCTTTGCTGCCAAATGGCATCAGGCAGATTCTTGGCAAACTGACCTGTCTCGTTTGCTGCGGTGTGAAGCCTTCGTACTTGAGCTAGACGTTCAAATTCAGGGTTTCAGCTGCAACTCTGTCTGCTGACCTGATCTCTTAAAAGATCTTTAACTGTTTTATCCCAGGTCTTCATTTGAGCCTGTTGAACCAGTTGTTATTAACCAGGAACTCTGTCTGACCATTCAGTTCATTACTAGACTTGTCACCTGGGCTTTTACACTGTGTCCTGAGATGGGTGTTCCTTCTGCTTGCTCATATACATACCGATTGTGCACAGTTCTGTCTAGTTGCGTTCTCTAGTTGTGTAAAATCTTTTGGCTCATCCTTCAGTGTCACTGACAGTACGCACATCTCAGCCCAACCTGTCCTCTTCCTTGATCCTAACTTGCCATTTGAAATCTGATACACCAGTCATTAGCTGCAATTTCCCATATTGTGTCCTGCCTATCAACCCCAGCTTTGCATGGATCTTGTCACACTTTGTTTCTCCATCAAATTAATACTGGAGAGTTGATTGCTGTGCCTTCCTTAATCCAGGCCTATTCATACAAACATCTGAGGCTATTTGTCATTATTTAGGTGGTATTGTGGCGCAGATAATGGGTTTCAAATAAATGTTTTGTTCTTGCATATTTTGCTCAAATATTTGGGAGCCCTAAAATATGGCTGAATTTTTGATTTATTGACCATCTTGATATCAAATAATCCATGTTATATTTTGCCTGTTAATTCATTGGTTGCATTGGTTCTGATTCATATTAAATTGAAAGCCATGAAAAGTACAATCTAGTTGGTAATTTCTTCTTCGGGGTCACTTTTAAATTTGACAGTTTTGTGTAATACGTCGCTCTAGTGTTTGTTACTGTTTTAGTCTTTATTTTCCTTTCACTATACAGAACTATATATGGTTTATAATCCAAGATTTTGCCTCCAGCTTTGCTTGTGAGAATTCTTCACTCTCTCCCTGTTGCTTTGGTTAATCAGTTTTCCTGTTACTGGTTAATCATTGATTAATCAATCTCCCTGTTGCTTTGCCTGTTCCTTGCTAGTTAGCAGCATTATAATTTGATTAGAATGCCAGAGGCCCAGGCTACTGATTTGGAGACACAGATATTAGAATTTAAATTTAATTAATATAAAGACTTCTGGAAACCTAGCCTCAGTGATGGTGACCATGAAATTGTCATTAACCATTGCTTTAAAAATTCTGAGGAAGTTTAAATTCCGTTTATAACTTTGAAATAAAATGCTAGCCTCATTAACAGGAAACCGCTGGATTGTCGTAAAACAAAGACCTGGTTCAGTAATGCCCTTTTTAAAGAAAGAAGTCTGCCATGTTTTTTTTTGCAAACAGTTTTTTTTGCAATGGCCTAGGAATGTTGAAACATAGGAGCATGCCTTTCAGCCTGCTCTGCCATTCTAAATCATGGACAATCATAACACCGTGTTGTATTTCCATGCTGTCGCTATTTCCCTTGACATTATTAGTTACTAGAAATCTATCAATTACTATCTTGAACTTCATAACTGAGTTCCACAGCTGGCTGGAGAGGAAAATTTCAAAGATTCATCACTATCTGAGGTGTCTCCTCATCTCAATCCTAAATGACTCATGTTTTATTCTGAGTCTGTGTCCTGTTGTTGGACGTCATTGCTGAGGAAAACCCTTTATGCATCTACGCTGTCCCTTTTTAAGAATGTTGTAAAGTTTCTATGAGGTCACCTGTCATTCTTCCAAACTCCAGAAAAGACATGCCCATTCTCCTCATCTCTCCTCCTAGGACAGTTACGCTATCCCAAGAATTAGTCTGGTGAAGCTCACTGCACTCCCTCAATGGCAATTATTTCCTTCCTTAAGGGCCATAACTGAATGGAATATTTCAGGTGCTGTCTTTCCTGTACAATTGAAGTAACACTTCTTTGTTCCTGTACTTAAATCCTCTGGAGAAAAAGGCAATCTGATAGAGGGAATGTTTCTCTAATAGTTTTGTTAGTTAAGTTTGTTGGTTGAAGAGGAGAAGAATCATTTCAAGTTGCTTTAAAATACTTGTATGAGTTTTATGGAAAATATGCAGGGCTACTTGAAGGGAAGTTTTTGGAACTTTTAGAATCTGATTTATGTTTCAGCCATTGAATGACGTTGGAATTTTAAAATTTTTGTTAAGTGTGCACAAGAAAATGTTCTGATTCAGTACGTGGATGTATCTACTAGAGAATGGGCGAAACTTGACCTACTCTTGGGAAATAAGGCACAGCAAGTGACTGAGGTGTTAGTGACGAAGTACTTTGGGACCAGCGACCATAATTTTATTAGTTTTAAAATAGTGATGGAAAAAGATACAACAGATCTAAAAGTTGAAGTTCTAAATTGGAGAAAGGCCAATTTTGACGGTATTAGGCAAGAACGTTCAAAGGCTGATTGGGAGCAGATGTTCGCAGGTAAAGGGACGGCTGGAAAATGGGAAGCCTTCAGAAATAACATACTGTGAGTTCAGAGATAGTATATTCCTGTTAGGGTGAAAGGAAAGGCTGATAGAAATAAAGAATGCTGGATGAATACAGAAGTTGAGGTTTTGGTTAAGAAAAAGAAGGAAGCATATGTCAGGTATAGACAGGATAGATCGAGTGAATCCTTAGAAGATTATAAAGGCAGTAGGACTGTACTTAAGAGGGAAATCAGGAGGGCAAAAACAAGACATGAGATAGCTTTGGCAAATAGAGTTAAGGAGAATCCAAAGGGTTTTTACAAATACATTAAGGACAAAAGGGTAACTGGGGAGAGAATATGGCCCCTCAAAGATCAGCAAGGCAGCCTTTGTGTGGAGCCACAGAAGATGGGGAGATACTAAATGAATATTTTGCATCAATATTTATGTGGAAAAGGACATGGAAGATACAGAATGTAGGGAAATAGATGGTGACATCTTGAAAATGTCCATATTACAGAGGAGGAAGTGCTGGACATCTTGAAATCCATAAAAGTGGATAACACCCCAGGACCTAATCAGGTATACCCTAGAACTCTGTGGGAAGCTAGGGCAGTGATTGCTGGGCCTCTTGCTCAGATATTTGTATCATCGATGGTCACAGGAGAGGTGCCACAAGACTGGAGGTTGGCTAACGTGGTGTCACTGTTTAAGAAAGGTGGTAAGAACAAGCCAGGGAACTGTATACCAGTGAGCCTGACGTCGGTGGTGGGGAAGTTGTTGAAGGGAATCCTGAGGGGCGGATGTACATGTATTTGGAAAGGCTAGGACTGATTAGGGATAGTCAACATGGCTTGGTGCATGGGAAATCCTGTCTCACAAACTTGATTGAGTTTTTTGAAGAAGTAACAAAGAGGATTGAAGAGGACAGAGTGGTAGATGTGATCTATATGGACTTCACTAAGGCGTTCGACAAAGTTCCCCATGGGAGACTGATTAGCAAGGTTAGATCTCATGGAATACAGGGAGAACTCGCCATTTGGATACAGAACTGGCTCAAACGCGGTGGTGGAGGGTTACTTTTCAGACTGGAGGCCTGTGACCTGGAGTGCCACAAGGATCAGTGCTGGGTCCTTTACTTTTCATCATTTATATAAATGATTTGGATGTGAGTCTAAGAGGTATAGTTAGTAAGTTTGCAGCTGACAGCAAACTTGGAGGTGCAGTGGACAGTGAAGAAGATTACCTCAAATTACAACACGATGTTGATCAGATGGGCCAATGGGCTGAGAAGTGGCCGATGGAGTTCATTTCAGATAAATGCATGGTGCTGCTTTTTGGGAAAGCAAATCTTAGCAGGACATATACACTTAATGGTAAGGTCCTAGGGAGTGTTGCTGAACAAAGAGACCTTGGAGTGCAGGTTCATAGCTCCTTGAAAGTGGAGTCGCAGGTAGATAGGATAGTGAAGAAGGCGTTTGGTGTGCTTTCCTTTATTGGTCAGAGTATTGAGTACAGGAGTTGGGAGGTCATGTTGCGGCTGCACGGGACATTGGTTAGGCCACTGTTGGAATATTGTGTGCAATTCTAGTCTCCATCCTATCGGAAAGATGTTGTGAATGAAAGAGTTCAGAAAAGATTTACAGGGATGTTGCCAGGGTTGGAGGACTTGAGCTACAGGGACAGGTTGAACAGGCTGGGGCTGTTTTCCCTGGAGCGTCGGATGCTTAGTGGTGACCTTGTAGAGGTTTATAAAATCATGAGTGGCCTGGACAGGGTAAATAGACAAAGTCTTTTCCCTGGGGTCGGGAGTCCAGAAATAGATGGCATAGGTTTAGGGTGAGAGGGGAAAGATGAAAGAGACCTAAGGGGGAATGTTTTCACACAAGGGTTGTTGCCTATGTGGAATGAGCTGCCAGAGGAAGTGATGGAGGCTAGTACAATTGCAACATTTAAAAGGCATCTGGATGGGTATATGAATCGGAAGGGTTTGGAGGGATATGAGCCAGGTGCTGGCAGGTGGGACTAGATTGGGTTGGGATATCCGTTCAGCATGGATGAATTTGACCGAAGGGTCTGTTTCCGTGCTGTACATCTCTATGACTCTCTTTAAGGCTGACAGGTCTACAAATGAGAACTTCGCTTCTGAGATATTTGTTTCTGAGACTTACTCTAAGTACCAGTTTATGGGGGAGAAGAAAAAGTGCCATGTTCACTTTTAGAATGGTTCTCATTTTCTGTATTCTTAAAACTGTCTTTCTTTACAGGCAACTGAAAGCATATTTCGAATGGCAGTAACAAGGGGTCTTATCACACCAGTTAAACATGGCGAGGTAAGAATTTATCACTGTCTGTTTTTGTGTCATTTAAAATAATTCCAATTTACTATTCATCTACCAATGAACTTGCATTATTCACTGAGGTATATCGCCAAGTTGTCTCCAAAAAAGGAAAATGAGGCCTATGTTAATTCTGTTGTGGCTAGAAATGTGACAATTTGGGGTAAAACTTTAATTTTTAAGCTTTTGACATTCACCTAATCCTTTTCTGCTTGATTGGGTGGGTATTCACATTGAGGCCATCCTTAATAATGGAGAAGCCCAGCACATTAGTGCAAAAGACAAGGTTGAAGCATTTGTATGCATCTTCAGTCAAAAGTGCTGAATAGATAATCCAGCTCAACCACCTGTGGAGACCCCAGCATTACAGATGTCAGTCAATCAATATACTCCATGCGCTATCAAGAACTGGCTCAAGACACTGGATGCTGCTGAACCTAATGGCACTGACCACGTTCTGTCAATACTACTGAAAGTGTGATGCAGAAATAGCTGCAGCCCTGTTTCCATCCAATAACAAGACCAGAAATCTCTGTGAGAATTGTGAGATTTGTATGAATGTAATTTCCAGTATTGCAGTACTTTACCTGATCCAGTTGGTGCTGTTTTGGAACAGCATCTGCCTCTCAAGCCACTCCCTGCCTCCTGACTTGTGGTCTCTAACTATTTCTCACCACTGTCTGAGCTCTTCACAAGAGGACTCAGCACAGCCGAACCTGCCACTATTCCCTGAGAAGCCTTCCCCATTCACTTCTGTGGGATCCTTGCCAACCCTCCTCCCTTATCTTCTTCTCAACCTTTATTCCTCTCTACTTTCTTCTCTCTTCTCTCCCCATTCCTCTCCCTGTCTCTTTCCCTCCACCACCACCACCACCACAGACTAAGCAAAACCCAGCAGTTCTGTTGCAGTTCCCCACCAGCCATGATTCAGCACTGGAGAGCATTCCAGGGGGAAATCCCAGTAAGCCCAGCTGCAACCTGGTCTCCTTCCTATCGGAAAGATGTTGTGAACCTTGAAAGGGTTCAGAAAAGGTTTACAAGAATGTTGCCAGAGTTGGAGGATTTGAGCTATAGGGAGAGGTTGAATAGGCTAGGGCTGTTTTCCCCGGAGCATCGGAGGCTGAGTGGTGAACATAGAGCTTTATAAAATCATGAGGGGTATGGATAGGATAAATAGACAAAGTCTTTTCCCTGGTGTGTGGGAGTCCAGAACTAGAGGGCATAGTTTTAGGGTGAGAGGGGAAAGATATAAAAGAGACCTAAGGGGCAACTTTTTCATGCAGAGGATGGTGTGTGTATGGAATGAGCTACCAGAGGAAGTGATGGAGGCTAGTACAATTGCAATATTTAAAAGGCATCTGGATGGGTATATGAATAGGAAGGGTTTGGAGGGATATGGGCCAGCTGGCAGATGGGACTAGATTGGGTTGGGATATCTCCTCGGTATGGACGAGTTGGACCGAAGGGTCTGTTTCCATGCTGTACATCTCTATGATTCTAAATGAGATATCTAGAGTCCAGAGACAGTATATGCCTGTTAGGGTGAAAGGAAAGGCTTGTAGGTGTAGGGAATGCTAACTACAGAAATGAGGGGTTTGGTTAAGAAAAAGAAGGAAGCATATATCAGGTATAGACAGGAGAGATGGAGTGAATACTTGAAGGTAAAAATGGGACATGAGATAGCTTTGGAAAATAGCGTTAAGAAGAATCCAAAGGGTTTCTTACAAATACATTGAGGACAAAAAGGTAACTAGGGAGAGAATAGGGCCCCTCAAAGATCAGCAAGGCAGCCTTTGTGTGGAGCAGCAGGAGATGGGGGAGATACTAAATGAGCATTTTGCATCAGTGTTTCCCGTGGAGAAGGACATGGAAGATATAGAATGTATTGAAATAAATGGTGACATGTTGAACAATATTACAGAGGAGGAAGTGCTGGATGTCTTGAAACGCATAAAAGTGGATAAATCCCCAGGACCTGATCAGGCGTACCCTAGAATTCTATGGGAAGCTAGGGAAGTGATTACTGGGTCCCTTGCTGAGATATCTGTATCATCGATAATCACAGGTGAGGTGCTGGAAGACTGAAGGTTGGCTAACCTGATGCCACTGTTTAAGAAAGGTGGTAAGGACAAGCCAGGAAAGCATGACGCCGGTGGTGGACAGGATGTACATGTATTTGGAAAGGCAAGGACTGATTAGTGATAGTCAATATGGCTAAATGCGTGGGAAATCATGTCTCGCAAATGTGATTTGAGTTTTTGAAGAAGTAACAAAGAAGATTGATGAGGGCAGAGCAATAGATGGATTCAGTAAGGCGTTCGACAAGACTGCCCGTGGGAGACTGGTTAGCAAGATGAGATCTTGTGAAATACAGAGAGACCTAGGCATTTGGATACAAAACTGGCTAAAGGTAGAAGACAGAGGGTGGTGGTGCAGGGTTGTTTTTCAGACTGGAGGCCTGTGATCAGTGGAGTGCCACAAGGATTGGTGCTTGGTCCACTACTTTTCGTCATTTATACAAATGAATTGTATGTGAGCGTAAGAGGTATAGTTAGTAAGTTTTCAGATGACACAAAAATTGGAGGTGTAGTGGACAGCGAAGAGGGTTACCTCAGATTACAACAGGATCTTGATCAGATCGGCCAGTGGGCTGAGGAGTGGCAGATGGAGTTTAATTTAGATAAATGTGAGGTGCTGCATTTTGGGAAAGCAAATCTTAGCAGGACTTATACACTTCATGGTAAGCTCCTGGGGAGTGTTGCTGCATGTCGAGACCTTGGAGTGCAGGTTCATAGCTCCTTGAAAGTGGAGTCGCAAGTGGAGGCCGTTTGGTATGCTTTCCTTTATTGGTCAGAGTATTGAGTACAGCTGTTGGGAGGTCATGTTGCTGCTGTACATGACATTGGTTATGCCACTCTTGGAGTATTGTGTGCAATTCTGCTCTCCTTCCTATCTGAAGGATGCTGTGAAACTTGAAAGGGTTCAGAAAAGATTTACAAGGATGTTGCCAGGGTTGGAGGATTTGAGCTACAGGGAGAGGAGGTTGAGTAGGCTGGGGTTGGCATAAAATCATCCGGATGGGTATATGAATAGGATAAATAGGCAAGGTCTTTTCCCTGAGGTGGGGGAGTCCTGAACTAGATGGCATAGGTTTAGCGTGAGAGTGGAAAGATATAAATGTGACATATGGGGCAAATTTTTCTCACAGAGGGTGGTATGTCTATGGAATGAGCTGCCAGAGGAAGTGGTGGAGGCTGTTTCAATTGCAACATTTAAAAGGCATCTGGATGGGTATATGAATAGGAGGGGTTTGGAGGGAGATGGGCCGGTTGCTGGCAAGTGGGACGAGATTGGGTTGGGATATCTGATCGGCATGGACGAGTTGGACCGAAGGGTCTGCTTCCGTGCTGCACATCTCTACGAATCTACAACCTCCACTTAAGAGGCGGGGGTAAACAAAAGTCAAAGTGCCCTAGCTGCCAAGAAACCTATGTCCTCTGACCACTGATTCAAATGGCTACCAGAGGCACTGGTTATTAGAAGGGCTGTTGTTAAACCCAAAAAGATGCCTTTGGACAGTAACCAGGAATAAATAACTACTTCAGATGGCTTAGAGCCCAGTGAATAAAAGCCCTGAGCAGCGATACTGATCCTGAGCAATGGTCCCACAGCTCCACTCTGAAGGTCTGTGATTGGAAGTACTATCAGTAGAATGCTGCAATTTTCATTTATGTTTTGAAACTTTGGTAAGTGAGATAACTGTTAACCTATGTAGGAATTAGGCATTTAAAATGCTTTATTTCAATTTTGTGATTGCAGGTATATTGTTTTAAACATTTTCTGCTTGCAAGACTGTATGGAATTTAAGCGAAAGTGAAGGCTGCAGATACTAGAGATAAGAGTCCAGAATGTGTTGCTGAAAAAGCACAGCATTGATCCTGATGGTGGGCTTTTGCCCAAAACGTCGATTGTCCCGTTCCTTGGATGCTGCCTGACCTGCTGTGCTTTTCCAGCACCACACTCTTGACTGTATGGAACTTAACTTCAATTTTAAGGTTGATTCCAATAGAATCAACACTTTGCATAAATTTTTTAACTTTTTAATGTTGAGTTCTAGATGGCAACTCTGACTTTAAGTTTGGACTTTCATATTGATATTCATTCACATCCACATTACTGATTCTATTATTACTTAGCAATATTTTAAAAAGCCATCTCTAGTACTTACTGTAGCACTGTAGTTCTCTAGACGCATCATGTCTTGAAAAGTTAACTCTGTTTTTTTCTCCATAGATGTTGCATGACCTGCTAAGTTTCTTTCATACTGTTCTGCTTTTACTTAACTTTGCCAGCTTCTGCAATATTTTGCTTTTATCTCTCGTACTTTGATTTCTTTTATAACATTCCTTGAAAATAGTTTTCATGTTATGTTTCCAATCGAGTGGGACCTACCCTGTTACCATTGTTTGTTTTATGGTGGCTACTAGTACTTCAGATTTAAAATCTAGGTTAGAGTGGTTTACAAATGATTCATTATGTTTGAGTATTCCTACACAGAATATGATAAATCCATGGAAGATTAAGTAAGTCTCCAAACAGACTTTGATTTAATATTTTTTCAATTGAATATGTTTTTTTGCACTTAAAATATTTCAGTCACATACTTTCCACTTATGATGGTATCAGTCAGAGCTTTAAATATTACCTGTAGCTCTATCTATAAAGAGCGACTGCAAAATGTGGCAGAAAGAGCATTTGGAGACATTATGCTTAAGTACATTGCTTAATAAATTGTTTAAACGATTGAAATGGAAAATTATAATGCTTATATTCAGTTTTCTGTTAAAGTTGTTTTATTTATTCATGGGATGTGGGCTTCCAGCAAGTTGTGGTGAGTTGTTGTCTTGACCGCTGCAGTCCATTTGGTGTAGGTATATCCACAAGGGAGCAAAGTTGCAGGACTTTGACCTCTCAAACCTGAAGGAGCGGTGATATATTGCCAATTAAGGATGATGGGTGACTTAAAGGGGAACCTGAGGTGGTGGTGATGATCCCCTGTATCTGTTACCATTGTCCTTCCAGAAGCTCGTGATCACTGGTTTGGAAGGTGCTGACTAAGCCGACTTGATGAGTTGTTGCGTTACATCTCGTAGATGGTACACACTGCTGTCACTTTATACTTCAATTGTGGGAAACAAGCTGCTTTGTTCTGGATGGTGTCAAGCTTCTTGAGTGTAGTTAGAGCTATACTCTAGGCAACAGGGGAATATTCCATCACCATTCTGAATTGTCCCTTGTATATGATGGACAGGCTTTGGGGAGTCGAGGTGAGTTACTCATTGCAGGATTCATAGTCTCTGACCTATTCTTGCATGTTTTTGCTGCATTTGGTCATGAACTGCTTCAGTATCTGAGGAGTTGTGAATGGTGTTGAACATTGAGCAGTCACCATTGAAAACCACACTTCTGACCTTTTGATGGTGAATTGGTTCTTTGATGCCGCATCTGTTCAAATGTTGTTGTCTTGATGTTGAGAGCAGTCACTCTATCCCTCCCTCTTGAGTTCAGCTCATTTGTTCATTGTTAAACTAAGGCTGCAACATGGTCAGGGGCTGAGTGGTCCCCTTCCATCACTTTCCTGATGATTGAGAGTAGACCAATGGGGTGGTAATTGGCAGGGCCGTTCTACATTTTGTGCACAGGCCATACCTGGAAAATGTTCCTCTTGTAAGTTGATGTCAGTATTGTCACTGTCCTGGAAAAGCTTTGCTCAAGGTGTGGCTTCTTCTGGCCTGTAAATCTTCAGTAGTACTATTGTTGAAATATTGTCAGGGTCCATCGTGCCTTCAGCTGTTTTTTGATATCTTGCAATATTGACTGAAGACTATGATGCTGGAGATTTCTGGTGAAAGCTGAGATAGGTCATTTAATTCACACTTCTGGCTGCAGAGTGTTGCAAATGCTTCAGACTCAGCTTTTGCACTGATATGCAGGGCTCCCCTATAATTGAGGGTTAGGTTATTTGTGGAACCACATCCTCCAAAGAGTTTTTAATTGTCCACCATAATTCACAAAATGGCAGGATCGAAGAGTGTTGGTCTGATATGTTGGTTGTTGAATTACTTACTTACTAATGCTATTTGGTATTTGAGCACTTGGTTGTGGTCTCACCAGGCTTTATGTATGCTTGTTGTTGCTCCTGACATGCCCTCCTGCACTCTTCAGTGTACCAGGGCTGATTTCTCAGTTGGATGTAATGGTTGTGTAGGGGGAAGTACTGTGCCATGAGGTTTAAGATTTCATACAATTCTGCTGTAGGTTGTCTGCAGTGCCTTACGGATGCAGAGCCTTGCGTTTGCGAGATTGACTGAGAGGTTGAAATTATGTTGCTTGACAGCTATTGCTGTTTTCTCAGGATTGGACCCTGGATTCTGTATGTACTTCACCACTTTTAGCATGATTTAACTGGAAAGCATGCACTGACAATTGTGTCCCACTATTCTATAAGCAGTCCCTGAAATGTCTAAATGTACAGTATCCTGAAGAGATCACTAAAACACTGACTGACTAAAACTCAGTGCAAAAGCAATTCACACCAGGTTTTATCAGTGTTTGAGAAAGTAAGTCTATTTTTTGTAACACGCTTAACTTCAACATAGCAGTGAAAAGAAAGAATTTTTAATCTATGCAATTTTATCAAGACCCCTTAAAGCACCCTCCGAGTACACACAGTCATGATTAAGGCAGCAAAAGAAAAATGGTTTAACACATATACTATGGGTAGAACTTTATTGTCTCGCACTCTTCAGTTTTAACAATGATGAAATGCTGTTTGTAGGGTGATGGTTGATCAGTTCATTTTCTCTCAAGCTTCATTTTTCTGTCCTTCTCCCACAGGGAGACCGAGAAAGGGAGAGATGGGTGCTTTATGGCTGCAGACTCTGGATGTTCTACTTCTTTGTCACTCTTGCCACATAGGTTGAGTCTACAGAGTGTTAAAAAGTTGTATCAGAGGGCTTATATCAGGTTGAATTTCTTAGACTTGAAAACTTCTTGGTGCTGGGGGTTCCATCTTGAATACTCCCTTTTAGTACTTCAAGAAGCAACATCAAAGCGTGCAGTTTAACAATATATGCAGATTTTCAGGTTACAAAGGTTTTTCTGAGTTTCCAGTTACTGCAGTCCAACTTCCATTTCAGTTTCTTGTTCCAAACATGAAAATTATGGTATCTCTTATTTTGTAGGGAAGGGATTGTTTAGGAAGATCAATCTGAACCTATCATATTGTTCTCTGGCTCAAGTAAATGACTCCATAATATTTAAGCATCAACTTACGAGTGAAGACGGTCAACACAAACTTTTTTTTTGGCATAATCTGACAATAAGTGCTAAAATATACTGCAAACAATAAAGACAGGTTCTTAATTCTATTTTAATTAATCATTGAACCATAGAAAAGTGAGTGCTTTCTAAGCCGTAATTCACACTGTTGTCTATCTACAGACTGTCCATTGTAATCCCACTTATCAATTTTTGGTCCATAGCTTTTGAAGGTTACAGTGTTTCAAGTGCACATCTAGGTTCCTTTAAAATGTCTAAGTGTTTCTGCCTAAACTACTAAACTGGGCAGAGGATTCCAGGTACTCACCACCCTTTTGGGAAAGAAAACTTTCCTCATGTCTTGTCTTCGCCTTCTTCCAATCAATATTTTAATTGATGCAAATTATCATCTAGCATAACTATATTTTGATCTGGATTTATTAGAGTGAAATGTGAGCCTTAATTTGGTGAAGCAGAGTAATGCCATTATCTGTCTTATCCAGCCAAAACGTTGGGTATTTTAATAGTTTTCGGTTGCAGAAATACTCGACTAAGTTAAACAATGCATTCTTAAGTGTAAAGCATCTTTATTCCTCTCCTTTTGATCGTTAGTAATACACTTGAAACTACTTGCAGTCACATTTAAGTTTAGTACAGGAAATGGCACCAGATTTGCTACTCCCAGCTTTGTAATATAATTGTTAATAATTTATAATACCTACCAATTTTAAAAAAAGACAGTGATGCACATTGAAAGTTTATGTGGTATTTTGATAATCTGCATTTAGTATATGCACTCAACAGATTAGATAAGAATAGAGTTTTTTAAAAAATAGACTAGCTATCAGTTAAGTTGTGTTTTGTGACTCTTCATTGATTTGGAGGTGCTGGTGTTGAACTGGGGTGTACAAAGTTAAAAATCTCAACATCCAGTTATAGTCCAACAGGTTTATTTGGAAGCACTAGCTTTCAAAGCACTGCTTTTTCATCAGGTGGTTTTGTCCACAACTTTTAACTTCATTCCGTTGATGGGGTAAACATTATGATGTTTATTTGTGCTTGATAATGCAAAAGAGAAATGTGCTAAAGGATCATCTAATATGCTCTTTCTATGAGCTTGATCTACATTTCATTATGTTATATACTTGAGTAATGTCTCACTAAAATTAGCCTTAGTTTTTAGCCACTGTTATTAGAATGATCATTTTTCATTGATAGTTACTTGTAGCATTCGTAATTAAATTATTTAAAGAATTATGTTATGGGAACAGTATAATTCTTTTGATCAGGAAAGCAAAATGTAAAAATCTAAATTAATTTGAGACATCCTATATATTCTATGTGAGTATAGAATAAGTTAGAGCTTTTAAGACATAGGAGTGGAAGTAAGGCCATTCGGCCCATCGAGTTCACCATAAAAGCAACCATTAAGTTCTTCCATGAAGGTATCAGTTTATGGATTATGCAGTGAACTTGTTGCAAACATAGTCTCACTATTTAACTCAATTTAACCACAGTCATTCTGGTTGGATTTCACCATCTGTCATGAATTTACCGTCATCAGTGAATGAATGTTGTGAGCCATTTACTGTTACCTACAAACCTTTCATGAGGTTTTTCCCTTGAACTTGCTGTGATTGGAAAGCTATTTTGGCACACCGCCTTCTAGAAGAGAACTGAAACGTGTGAACATGACAAACAACTGTTCACAAAAGTAAAATAGAGCAGGTGCTGTAAATCTGATGTGAAAACGTGGTGAATACTCTGTAAGCTTGGTAACATCTGGAATAAGTGCTGCAAAGTCTGCTGAGTATTTTCAAGCAGCAATGTATTTTGTTGATCTGCATAAAGAATTCTTTCTTTGCAGCACAGAGTCTGAAGTATAAATTATAGGCAAGATTTTGGATGCTTTGGCTAATGAATGATTCAAAAGCATACTTGTTTTCAATTAAGGATGGCTGTCAGGTGTTGAAACTTGAGGGGTGGTCAGTAGACATCTGCCATCGCTAGAGATGGTGCAACATGTAAATGCAGGTAAGGGAAAAGGGACAGAAAGAATGTCTCCATTTTGACGTCCCCCCTCAGCACTGTTAGCATATATAAAATAAAAATGGTCAGTATTGCAAGTGCAGGCAGTTTAGCTGGCCACAGCTGCAGCCGCAAACAGTGGGACCTCAAAGTGACCCTGACAGGGGTCTCTTCTGTCTGTCATCGGGAGACCATCACCTTCAGGCATCTACCATACTCCTGATGATTCATGTTGGCTGTGACGCCAACTGGACCCTATAGAACCCTAATTAATGGCTTTAATAGCCTCTTGATTGACCTAACAAACTACTTTCTGGATTAGTGGTGCTGGAAGAGCACAGCAGTTCAGGCAGCATCCAAGTAGCTTCCAAGTAGCCTAACAAACTGCTTTGCCTGTCCACCTCTGTTCCCATCCTACAAGTTAGAAAAATAATACTATGCCAAATTATGTACAGAAAATGGCGTAGAGAGGGAGAAAAGCCAAAGAAAATGTTCAATTTTAATTTAATATGTTCAATAATAAACAAAGTCTGAGGGAATGAGATTTGACAATTGTGGAAGTTAAAATTTACTGATACTGGAATGAATGTACCTTAACTTGTTTTTTTACCTACCTATGGGTATTTATAGAATCATTGAGATGTACAGCACGGAATCAGACCACATGGCCCATTTCTTTCCAAACCCTTCCTTATTCATATACCCATCCAGATGTCTTTTAAATGTTGCAATTGTACCAGCCTCCACCACTTTCTCTGGTAGCTCATTCCGTTCATGTGCCACCCTCTGAGTGAAAGAGTTGCCCCTTAGGTCTCTTTTATATCTTTCCCTTCTCACCCTAAACCTATGCCACCTAGTTCTGATCTCCCCCCATCTCAGAGAAAAGACTTTGTCTATTTATCCTATCTATGTCCCTCATGATTTTATAAACCTCTACAACCTCAGCCTCTGACGCTCAAGGGAAAACAGCCCCAGCATATTCAACCTCTCCCTATAGCTCAAATCCTCCAGCCCTGGCAACATCCTTGTAAATCTTTTCTGAACTCTTTCAAGTTTCACAACATCTTTCCGATAGGAAGGAGATCAGAATTGCATGCTGTGTTCCTAACCAATGTCCTGTACAGCCGCAACATGACCTCCCAACTCCTGTACTCAATACTCTGACCAATAAAGGAAAGCATACCAAACACCTCCTTCACTATCCTATCTACCTGCGACTCCACTTTCAAGCAGCTATGAACCTTCACTCCAAGGTCTCTTTGTTCAGCAACACTTCCTAGGACCTTACCGTTAAGTGTGTAAGTCCTGCTAAGATTTGCTTTCCCAAAATGCAGCACCTCATATTTATCTTAATTAAACTCCATCTGCCACTCCTCAACCCATTGGCCCATCTGATCAAGTTCCCATTGTAATCTGAGGTAACCACCTTCGCTGTCCACTACACCTCCAAATTTGGTGTCATGAGCAAACTTACTAGCTGTACCTCTTGCGCTCACATCCAAATCACTTACATGAATGATGAAAAGTAGTGGACCCAGCACCGATCCTTGTGGCACTCCACTGGTCACGGGCCTCCAGTCTGAAAAATAACCCTCCACCACCACCACCACCACCGTCTTCTATCTTTGAGCCAGTTCTGTATCCAAATGGCGAGTCCTCCCTGTATTCCATGAGATCTAACCTTGCTCATTAGTCTCCCATGGAGAACCTTGTCAAACATCTTACTGAATCCATATAGGTCACATCTACCTCTCTGCCCTCATCAATCCTCTTTGTTACTTCTAAAAAACTCAATCAAGTTTGTGAGACATGATTTCCCACGCTTAAAGCTATGTTGACTATCCCTAATCAGTCCTTGCCTTTCCAAATACATGTATATCCTGTCCCTCAGAATTCCCTCCAACAACTTGCCCACCACCGACATCAGGCTCATTGGTCTATAGTTCCCTGGCTTGGCCTTACCACTTTTCTTAAACAGTGACACCACGTTAGCCAACCTCTAGTCTTCCGGCACCTCACCTGTGACTATCGATGATACAAATATCTCGGCAAGAGGCCCAGCAATCACTTCTCTAGCTTCCCAAAGAATTCTAGGGTACACCTGATTAGGTCCTGGGGATTTATCCACTTTTATGCATTTCAAGACATCCAGCACTTCCTCCTCTATAATATGGCCATTTGCAAGATGTCACCATCTATTTCTATACATTCTATTTTTCCATATCCTTTTCTACAGTAACAAATCACACAACGCCAGGTTATAGACCAACTGATTTAGTTGGAAGCACTAGCTCCTTCATCAGGTGGTTGTGGAGAGCACATTTGTAAGACACAGAATTTATAGCAAAAGTTTACAGTGTGATGTAATTGAAATTATACATTGAAAAATACCTTGATTGTTTGTTAAGTCTCTCATCTGTTAGAATGACCATGATCGTTTCACTTCTTTCATATGTAAATCACAAAACTTTTTAAAAATATGTTACGTTCTCAGGTTAACTGTAACAATTGGTGTCAGCGCAGATAAGATGTTGAGGTGTTAACCTCCTGTGTTCCCTGTCTGTGCCATAATGTTTAAACTGATTCTAATCTAAAAAGTGAGGCAACAGTGTTTTGCATGAATCCATAAATACTGGTTTAGTATCTGCCCTGTCTCCTGTGGCTCCAGACAAAGGCTGCTTTGCTGATCTTTGAGGGGCCCTATTCTTTCCCTAGTTACCTGTTTGTCCTTAATGTATTTGTAAAAAACCTTTTGAATTCTCCTTAACTTTATTTGCCAAAGCTATCTTGTGTCCCCTTTTTACCCTCCTGATTTCTCTCTTATGTATACTCCTATCGACTTTATACTCTTCTAAGGATTCACTAGATCTATCCTGTCTACACCTGACATATGCTTCCTTCTTTTTCTTAACCAAACCCACAATTTCTTTAGTCATCCAGCATTCCCTATACCTACCAGCCTTTCCTTTCACCCTAATAGGAATATACTTTCTCTGGACGCTCGTTATCTCATTTCTGAAGGCCTCCCATTTTCCAGTCGTCCCTTTACCTGTGAACATCTGCACCCAATCAGCTTTGTCATCGAAGTACAGTACAGCAACTTCACACAAATTTCATGCTGACTCTATTCTTGAATTTCTGATGTAGTAAGGCATCCGAAACACAGGGCCAACTCAGAACAACAGTTTCCTGATTTCTAGGTTTAACTGCATCTACAGTCACCAAGTTGCGCACCAATTTCATTTTAATTACTTCAAAATATGTCTTATTGTTTGAGACCTTTTTTTCCCCTCTGGTTTTAGTCCTAGAAGTAACCTGTTACTATTAATATGTTTTCATTAATTCTGGTAATTGAAGTACAAAATGTAAATGATCAGAGTCTTTGTTAGAGAAAATTTATCACTGCCCTTTAATTTTGCCATTGTCTTTGGATGGCTGTAATTGCTATTATAATGGCCTCATCATACTGCTGTGTGTTTTGTGTGTAATTGAGATAGTGGACTTTGGATTTATTTCAACAGCCAGCAGTGAGTCACACCAGTGTCTCAGTTTGTAACTATAAATGGAATTAGGTTACTCATTTCTGTTCTACAATGTAGATTAACTTAATACAATCAGGAACATTAGTCAATTATTGCCAATATGATCTTGTAAAGGTCATCCACTGGGAGAGTGGTACACAGATTGTTTGAAACTTCTGTATTGTTTCATTGAGATGGTTAAGTGACATCTTTGTCACGACCACATAGTAGGTATGTTCTCCAAGTGGTTCATGAACTTAACAATTTTACAAGCTTCTCCATAGTCTTTTTTTTAGTTTGAGTGATTTAATGTAAAGCTAAACAGCAGCATAGCTTTATATGTGGAAAAGTGTTATAACCAATGTGTTAAGAGTGCATTGTCACTCTAATTCGAGTACTCCATGGCTTGCAACATAAGACAACAATATTTTACCCAATCCTGATATAATCAACTATATTAAACTTAAAATGAAAAGACCCTACAGCCAGGTTTATTTAACAAACACAAAAATATTGATATATTAACCCATTCAATGAAAATGCAAAAATTGATTTTAGTAACTGTAGTTTGTAACATGAAAATATAAATATTGACTCCTCTAAATAACCCAAAATGCATGTATGTGTACGTACACCTACTCTGTTGCTCTTTCTCATTTCACTTAAAGAGAAAATAAAACTGATTTCTCTTTCAAAAGATTCACTTAAAAATAAAGTCAATGATGGGTATTCTTAAAATTAAATTGTGGAATGTTTCTAAATCTGTTGATCTTGTGTTCTTGCATATATGGTCAAGTCATTTAATACACGTTTTCCTGGAGTCTTTGAAGATACAGCTTGCTCAGGAAATATTTTAGTCATACGTTCCATTGCAATTGCAGAAAAACAGACGAGTGTCACCCTGATCTCAGAATAGAGGTGTTTCAGGAATAGGGTTAGAAGCTAAGCAGTGTGTTCTGCAGTGGATTTTGCTCAACTGAAACAATCCAAATACAAACTCCAAGTCTACAAACACTGTTCAAACAGAGAGATATAAAACATTAAGCAGTTTGGTGTTTTACCTGAAATGAATTGAAGTAAATAAGATCTGCAATTATTTAGAAACCTATGGTTTCAAATGCTTTGTTTCTTTTAAAATAAAAGATTCCAAAATGTATTTTTATTGACATTTTTTAAAAAAATCTCGGCATTTGCACAATACTTTGAACTCAAGTTCACCAATATTATTAAATATGAAAAGTCTTAATTAACACAAGTTATCAGGTTAGATAATTATAAAGCTTTTTCTTTATTGTATTTAAGTGAGAAAAATAAAATTAGCTAAACTATAGTTGCAAATATATAAAGTAAGGGTAAAAGTTAAATATAAAAACAAAAATAAGATCAGTCTCTAATACCATTGTGGGTTTGGCTACTGGAAGATTTTGTTTTTGAGGTGAAAAGGTTGAAAATTTGAAGTTTGAGTCAGCTATCATGATTTTCATAGTTGCTACAGAAGAACTGGGCAGATGTGATTGTAGGAGTGAGTGAAGGCTCCTTTGTTTTGTTTTCATATCATTTCAGTTTGTGGCTTTACCGGCTTGATTTAGTACAGCAATCCTGGATATCCCCGTGGTGTTCTTTTAAGATGCATTAAAATGGCTATTGTCGGGCAGTTTTATCACAATCCAGCAAAATGATCTTAATTCTTCATATTCCACAAATCAAAGTTAGTTTGTTGATATGTCTTGTGCTGTTTCTGTTCTCTCGTTTTTTTGAACCTATCAACTCTTTTGGATCTTCACACATTTTGACAGTAGAATGTATGATGGACCGGACCAAACCCTCATATTATGTTAAGAAGATAGCTTAGATCCCAACTTTATCCTGTTTTAAAGCAAGTACCAGGCATTGTGTTTTGGATGCAAATCAATTGGTCAAATTATCTGTTTTGAAACAAAGCACACTGTGGTTAAAATACAACAAAAGGAAGAAGGAATTGGAAAAATTAACTCATTGGAAAACTTAACAGAGTAATGGATTATTTAACTACTAAGCAGTAACTGTTCCAATATACTAGCATTCCAGAAACAAACCCTTAGCAAAGGCAATTTCAGTAAAATAAATTATCTTGCAGGTAATTCTCCAGTCCAAGAAGAAAAAAAACATGCAAAAACTGAGTAGGGGTAGGTAGGTAGGTAACAGGGAGAGATGTACTGCTACTTCTAAACATAGCTTGAAGATCCTAGCAACTGCAACCGAACATGAAGAGTCCTGGTTCTGGGGGAGCTCGATCCCACCCATTCAGGCTGCTTCTATTGTTCCAGCTAAAAAAAACCCAAGGCTGCTCAAGCTGTTTACTTTGTTAGATTCAAATAGACAGCTTATCACTTCTGTTTCAAAACCTCTCTTTAAAAAAAACAATTAAAACCATAGTTTTTTCACAAATGTCAGTCTTGGAATTTGAGAATTATTTAAAGACCTTGAGTAATTGTCTCTTAAGCGAACACAGTTTGATTGTTTTTTGCTGCTGTTGTACATGTACAAGAGAACTTATTTGGCTTCTGAGGGTCATTAAAGAAGGATGAACGTTTTTCACAGAAAACATAATGCAGATTTATGATACCTCACATAATGTTTAAATTAGCTCTTTTAATTTGTATATTTGGAGAAAATTCAGTCTGTTAACTTTCAAGAATAAAAGTGCTTCTTAATTTAATTTATCTCTTGTCTTCTCTAAAATGAGTACCATTTCCTTAATGCTGTGCAAACAAATTGGTCTTTTTCTGTGCCTAGATCTAATTATTTGTCAAAGGAGCCATACATCATACACTGTAGAGTTCAACTTCTTTAAGTCTAACAGAACTTTTTTTTTATTTGGAACATTGGAGGTAGAGTGGGTAGAGGGCAATTGGTAGTGGATGCAGTGACATTGAGTTAGAATTCAACAGTGATCTTCTAATGCATATTTCTTTAGAATATTGATTAATCACACCTTTCAATGCAGTATTTTGTAGATTTCTATTATTATGTCAAATTTATCTTGTCATAATGTCTGGAAGACTCAGTGCACAATAAGATGGTTAATGTGCAGAGTAAGAGCAAGTTTGTTCTTTGGTATAATGTTTTGCTGCAGATCCAGTGAAGGATTGCATGAGTGCCCGATTACAAAGCAGTACAATGAGATTTTTGGAAAAATTGGGCTACTGGTAGCTGTACACCCTGTACACATCCTTGTGTGACTTCATGATCTGAGTTAAATTTGGAGGCTGGGACATTGTGTGTAGACTTAATGTTCCATCAAATAAGAAAGCAAATACATTATAGAATGAGTCATACCTGTGCCCTTAGCAAATTAACAATGGTTGGAACACATGTTTTCTTAGCCTGACGTTGTTATCATTAAAAAGTAAGAAATGGTAAAGGGAAAAAGTACTAACAAACTGTTTAGAGACAAAAGGCACTGTCAATAGTTTCTAAATATTGAAAGGAAATAATTATGGAGAATTGGTACCATTGTATTTCTAATATATCAAGTTAGACCCTTTTAATAATAAAATGGTATGCTCTGGACTTGTGGCATTAATTTTCCATTGTGTACAGCAATTAGAATATATCTTTGGATTAATGAACTGCAAAGTAGCTCCATAGAATGAATAATTAATATCTCTAATAAAAATTGATTAATTTTCTTCCATACTTAAAACGAAACTTAGATTAAACACTTTTTCCAGTTGTCTACAGTACCAAAATACCTGATTTTAATCACTTAAGTCAAGAAAGCAGCATGTAGAATTCATAACTTAGCTGCATGAAGAATAGATCCAGAACAAACAGCTCATGAATATATTTGGTCGCATATTGTATTATAATGTCTTGTGCTTCTCAACCCAAAATCCTCCAAAAATAATCTTGATTGCCATTTGTCTGTTGAGAATATGAAAGTGATCTGACACTTACAATTGAAAGCATCAGAAATCGAGGGTTTCTTGAAGTAATCCATTGGTTCTTGTTTGCAGGCAGTGTCTCCAGAGCTGGTGCCCCACTAGCTCGGAATACTGGTGAGTCTGCCAAATAGCCATTTGAAAGACTGTAAAGTTATGTGGTTGCATAATACAAGGGGAATTTAAATTAGTGTGAAAATGTACCCAAAGGCAATTGCAAGATTAACTAAATTAGGGCGTAGATGATCTTGTTAATGTAGGATTTGCACTAGTAGATTTAAAACCATTGTCATTATGTTTATTGGTGTGTTATCTATCTGCTGCTTGTTTGTATATGCTCACTGGTTTCCCTTACTCGCTCTTTCCAAGGTGTGCTTCCTCTCTTCCCTACCTCTCAGCGCCAGAGACCCGGGTTCAATTCCCGCCTCGGGCGACTGTGTGGAGTTTGCACATTCTCCCCGTGTCTGCGTGGGTTTCCTCCGGGTGCTCCGGTTTTCTCCCACAGTCCAAAAATGTGCAGGTCAGGTGAAATGGCCATGCTAAATTGTCCGTAGTGTTAGGTAAGGGGTAAATGTAGGGTTATGGGTGGGTTGGGCATCGGCGGGTCGGTGTGGACTTGTTGGGCCGAAGGGCCTGTTTCCACACTGTAAAGTAATCTAATCTAATCTACATCCATTAGTACCTCCCATCCTGCTCGGTGTGTGTGAAATTGCTTATAACTAGTAACAGTGAAGTTCAGCTACAAGTCCTGATGATGTCTAACATTTAGTTGCTACCTGATCTAAAATGCTGGCATATTTATATCTTCGTTTTGAAGATGATATGTTGCACTATTTCCATGTACAGTTCCATGTACAAGTCTTCAGAATTGTATTTAATTTTGGACTAATTTACAAGTATTCTTTAGCTGTCAAAGTACCACAGTCTACTGAAATACAATGGAATTTATATTGATTTATTTTCACTTATCCTGTTTTCCTAATCAGCCTGATCAGAGATGTTATAACACTTCTCTGGAGTAGATGGAATGTGAATCCAGACCTCCTGGTTCAGGGATAGGAACGCTACCACTACGCCACAAGAGGGGACTCCAGTTTTCTTCAGATGATAGAATTTGCTTACTTTCCTAACCGATCTGTTCAGAGATGTTATCTTACACCTCTGCAGCAGGTGGGACTTGAACCTGGGTTCAGGGGTAGGGACACGACCTTTGAATGTAAATTAAATCATTCACTGCAAGTAGCATTTTTATAAAATATTTAATTGTTGGAACATTCACCATTTTTCTTTTCCAGCTTTATTTCAAAGGATGTTGAGGGGTGTTAAGAAGTGAAAATACAAGTAGATTGGGGATCAGTAAATTTGGACTACCCTAGCATCTGAGGGATGGTTGCATTACTCTGTTGCATCAACTGCTAATTTGATAGTAAGTCTGTTCTTTGTCACGTCTGACCCAGACTGTTCACATCTCTCTCAGATTTTTGACATCATGTAGCATTTCAACAGGTTGAACCTTGTACTGTATACATATGATTGACTAAATTCCAGTATGTGGTTGATTTGTTATGGAACAAATAGTTTGGGAAATCACTTTGGCTAATGTGCCATCATGCAGTATTTATTGTCTTCTAATGCAGGCACAATAGTGGAACATTTAACGACATTAGGTAAAGAAAGTAGTTTTTTGGCTAAATTCTTAGCACTGGTTAGTACACATTAAATAGTCCATCCTTTGGATTGAATTATGTGATCTAAAAATCACTATATTTACATCAATCACTGGCTGTCTCGCATTTGTTTAGAGACTAGACAAATCACTTGAAGACTTTAACTATCTGAATTCTTTCCTCTGCCTCCTCCAATTACTTTGTCATTTCTATTTTCACCCTTTAAAATGCACAATTAAAACTGCAGTTACATGGTTATTGTTTTGTCATTGAATATTGGCACACAAATTTATAGTAAAATTTAAGTAAATTTGAATTGAAGACTCGGAAGATCAGTATGATTAGTAAGAAGTCTTCTATAACTCTGGGTTAGTAACAATTAAACGCAGGATTAGATTAGAACCTGAGTTTGTTATACCTGCGTAAGTGATGAATATTGTCTCAATGCTGTGAGTTAGTATAATGTGATGGATAGGAATATAGTTTACAAGGAAGCATGCAAAAATCACATTTAATGGGCATGTAGAACCACAGTGTTTGATGTGAAATACATTGTTTTTTAGTATATTGTTAATCATGTCCTTTGAGGACAAGAAAGTAACTTGCCAAGTCTTATTTGATGGAAGGGAGCAGAATAAAATGAAAATTGGAAACAGCATTTAAATCATTTTGTTATTGTGGTCTTTCAAATTAGGGAAATATAAATGAGCACAATTTTTTTTTTTGTTTTCACTTTTTCCTGCATTGTTTTTCTCATGTTGATGCTTTATACTTGAAATGAGGTGAATTAAATAAGGTTGGAATAAATTCTACTCATCCAAGTAGTATTGGAACCAGATGTGTTACTAGGCTTTACCCATCATTTCCTTATCTCTGTGAAAGTCAGTACAATCTGCAATTTGTGTGCTCTTGTCTCAGCAATGTTATGGACCTGAAAGAGTTGTGTCAAAAAACAATAAAGAAAGTAATCTTTTCGATGAACATAAGAAGTGACTCTAAGCTTGCCTTTTATAAATTTGTGAAGTTATTGTAAAGCATTTGTAGTGTTCCCTGTAGCCACCCAGTTTTATTAATACAGGTATAAAGAGGTTAAGTTTTTAAGTAACATTGTTTCATTTTTCTGGAGTCTGTGTATTTGTCTTGGCTAGTTGGTTTTCCTTTTAATTATGTCAACTGCACCATTTTGTATGTTGGCTGAAAGGGAAGGGCAGAGAATAATGTTTTTATTCAAGTTTTTCAATTGTGAGAAATGTTGAATAAAGCGGAGTAAGATGTCCTATTATTGATTGATTTAAATATATTTCTATCAAGCAAGTAATGAGTTCTTCCCAGCAATATTGAACTATTAGAGTTATGATTTAAAAGTCCACTTTGAACAACTTTCTCATTGTAATGTCATGATGTCTTCTGGGCAAGAAATTGCATATTCAGCTGTTCTTTATTATTCTCTATTTTCTGTTTGTCATGGTGCAACTGTACTGTCATTTACAACACTTGATAAAATGTGTTAATTAGAAATTCAGTTGTGCCAAGTTATGCACAGGCATAATAATGTCAAATTGTGTTTATTGGAGTTGGTATTAATTCACGCTGCACGTGTTGCTGATTTTAGTGTGGGCTAGATTCCATGATATTGACAGCAATGTTAAACAAACTGCACTTGCTCAAGAATGTTTTGTGCGGCTGATTATTTGCAGCTCTTATCTCTAGTTGAAGGTTATCCTTGATAGTTACTGAAATCCATACAGGCCTTCGATGGCCTCACATGGTGAGGTGTGCACTAAGCCATATGATACTTGAAATATTTAATACATATTCAATGAGAAACAGAAGAACAGCATCTCTTGCAACATACTGCCTGAGAGGCTGTTGAGGATAGTTTCATTTGAGTTTCAAAGGATAAGCACTGAAAAGGAAAAATATTTGTAGGGTTTCTGGGAGAGGATGTGGTATTGTGACTAACTCAACTGTCTCTGCAAGAGCGATTCTTCTTTTGAAATTTCCATCCTTCACTGTTGCTGGTTTAAAAATCATACAACACCAGGTGACAGTCTTTTGCTATACATTCTGTGTCTTACAATCTTATACTTCACAACCACCTGATGAAGGAGCAGCGCTCTGAAAGCTAGTGCTTCCAAATAAACTTGTTGGACTATAACCTGGTGTTATATGATTTTTTAACTTTGTACACCTCAGTCTAACACCAGCATCTCCAAACCATGACTCATGCTGGGGTATGACTTCAAGAAATTTCTCCAATACCTATCTCATGGAAATAGTAATTCTTGATGTTGATCTGAGTGAATTCAATCTATTGCAAATAAAATTTGATATAATATGCTTGAATTTCTTTGATAACTTTTGAAATTCTTGCAATATCTGTGACTGCTGTAGGTGGCACTTTAATAGCTATTTTCAATGTTAAAAGTTGGACACTTCCTTTTCTTGGCCTCTTGATTCTGTTTTGCGTTTAGCCTATCATTTTAGGATTGTATAATCTGGTCACTGTGTTCTGATAAATCAGGAAAAGGTTTCTATCTGTAGTTTGTTTTACTCAGTAACTAGAATTTTTAACGATGAAGTGGTTTCCATAAATGTGACTTTGGGCCCTCTTGCAGAACATTTAAGGCTTACATTTGCAGCCTGTTCAGAGTTAAGTTACATGAAGATCAATGCTGATGATCATTGTTGGCAATTTCAATGGAGATTTCATAAAATTGGAAACTATATCAAGGAAACTTGGGTGTGGTTTTGAAAACTTGCAAGTCATTAATATCAAAATTTTCTATCTTAAAAACTAGAAATTAACATGACTGAATAGGTATGCTATTTTTAGGAACTAGCTTTCAGGAAATTTTATTCCACAAAGTTCATAAACTTGATTTTGCTAGTTGTAATAGCTATGAAATAGAGTCCTAGAGATGTACAGCACGGCCACAGACCCTTCGGTTCAAATTGTCCATGCTGACCAGATATCCCAACCTAATCTAGTCCCGTTTGCCAGCACTTGGCCCATATCCCTCCAAACCCTTTTTATTCATATACCCATCCAGATGCCTTTTTAATGTTGCAATTGTACCAGCCTCCACCACTTCCTCTGGCAGCTCGTTCCATACACGCAAAACCCTCTGCGTGAAACAGTTGCCCCTTAGATCCCTTTTATATCTTGCCCCCCTCAATATAAAACTATGCCCTCTTGTTCTGGACTTCCTCGACCCCAGGGAAGAGACTTTGTCTATTTATCCTATCCATGCCCCTCATGATTTTATAAACATCTATAAGGTCACCCCTCAGCCTTTGAATAGGCTGGGGCTGTTTTCCCTGGAGTGTCAACCTCTCCCTATAGCTCAAATCCTCCAACCCTGGCAACACCCTTGTAAATCTTTTCTGAACCCTTTCAAGTTTCACAACATCCTTCTGCTAGGAAGGAGACCAGAATTGCTTGCTGTATTCCAAAAGTGGCCTAACCAGTGTCATATACAGCCGCAACATGACCTTCCAACTCCTGTACTCAATACTCTGACCAATAAAGGAAAGCATACCAAATGCCACCTTCACTATCCTATCTACTTGTGCACTCTACTTTCAAGGAGCTATGAACCTGTACTCCAAGGCCTTTTTGTTCAGCAACACTCCCTAGGACCTTACCATTAAGTGTATAAGTCCTGCTAAGATTTGCTTTCCCAAAATGCAGCATCTCGCATTTATCTAAATTTAACTCCATCTGCCACTCCTCAGTCCATTGGCATATCTGATCAAAATCCTATTCTAATTTGAGGTAATCTTCTTTGCTGTGCACTACACCTCCAATTTTGATGTAATGTGCAAAGTTACTAACTAGACCACTTATAGTCCGATCCAAATCATTTACATAAATGATGAAATGTAGTGGACCCAGCACCGATCCTGGTGGCATTTCACTGGCCACAGGCCTCCAGTCTAAAAAACAACCCCCCTCCTCCACCCTCTGTCTTCTACCTTTGAGCCAGTTCTGTATCCAAATGGCTAGTTCTCCCTGTATTCCATGAGATCTATCCTTGTTAACCAGTCTCCCATGGGGAGGCATTGTCGAACAACTAGATCACATCCACCGCTCTGCCCTGATCAATTCTCTTTGTTTTTCAAAAAAACTCAATCAAGTTTGTGAGATGTGATTTCCCACGCACAAAGCCATGTTGACTCTCCCTAATCAGTCCTTGTCTTTCTTAATACATGTAAATCCTGTCCCTCAGGATTCCTTCCAACAATTTGCCCACCACTGACGCCAGGCTCACTAGTCTATAGTTCCCTGGCATGTCCTTACCACCTTTCTTAAATAATGGTACCACTTTAGTCAGCCACCAGTCTTCCGGCACTTCACCTGTGACTATTGATGATACAAATATCTCAGCAAGGGGCCCAGCAATCACATCTCTAGCTACCCACAGAGTTCTCTGGTACACCTGATCAGGTCCTGGGGATTTACCTACCTTGATGCGTTTCAAGACATCCAGCACTTTCTGTTCTAATATGGGCATTTTTCAAGATCACACCATCTAGTCCCCTACATTCTCCACAGTAAACACTGATGCAAAATACTCGTTTAGTATCTCCCCATCTCCTGCAGCTCCACACAATGGCCGCCTTGCTGATCTTTGAGGGGCCATATTCTCTCCCCAGTTAGCCTTTTGTCCTTAAGTGTATTTGTAAAAACCCTTTGGATTCTCCTTAATTCTATTTGCCAAAGCTGTCTCGCGTCCTGTTTTTGCCCTCCTGATTTCTGTCTTAAGTAGAGTCCTACTGCCTTTATAATCTTCTAAGGATTCACTCAATCTATCCTGACTATACCTGACATATGCTTCCTTCTTTCTCTTAACCGAAACCTCAATTTCTGCATTCATCCAGCGTTCTTTATGTCTACCAGCCTTTCCTTTCACCCTAACAGGAATATAGTTTCTCTGGACTCTCGTTATCTCATTTCTAAAGGCTTCATATTTTCCAGTTGTCCCTTTTACCTGTGAATCATCTTTTGAAAGTTCTTGACTAATACCATCAAAATTAGCCTTCCTTCAATTTACCATTTCAACTATTAGATCTGGTTTATCCTTTTCCATCATTATTTTAAAACAAAAAGAATTATGGTCACTGGCCCCAAAGTCCTTCCCCACTGACACCTCAGTCACCTGCCCTGCCTTATTTTCCAAGAATAGGTCAAGTTTTGCACCTTCTCTAGTAGCTACATCCACATACTGACTCAGAAAATTTTCTTGCACACCCTTAACAAATTCCTCTCCACCCAAACCCTTAACACTATGGCAGTGCCAGTCTATGTTTGGAAAGTTTAAAATCCCGTACCCTATTATTCTTAAAGATAACTGAAATCTCCTTAGAAATTTGTTTCTCCATTTCCCGCTGACTATTAGGGGTCTATAATACAATCCCAATAAGGTTATCATCCCTTTCTTATTTCTCAGTTCCACCCAAATAATTTCCCTGATGTATTTCTGGGAATATCCTCCCTCAGTACAGCTGTAATACTATCCTTTATCAAAAACGCCACTCCCCCTCCGCTCTTGCTTCCCTTTCTTTCCTTCCTGTAGCATTTGTATCCTGGAACATTTAAGCTGCCAGTCCTGTCCATCTCTGAGCCACATTTCTGTAATTGCTATGGTATCCCAGTCCCATGTTCCTGACCATGTCCTGAGTTCATCTGCCTTCCATGTTAGGCCTCTTACATTGAAATAAATGCAGTTTAATTTGTCAGTCTTACCTTGTTCACTGCTTTGTTCCTGCCAGTTCTGATTGTTTGACTCGACTTTATTCTCAACTATACCAGTCTCAGATTGATCTCTTTCCTCACTATCTCTCTGGCTCCCATCTTCTCTCTACCGTCTACCCACCTTACTAGTTTAAATCTCCCGAGCAGCTCTAGTAAATCTCCCTGCCAGTATATTAGTCCCCTTTCAATTCACGTGCAATCCATCCTCTTGTACAGGTCACTTCTACCCCAGAAGAGATTTCAATAATCTAGAAATGTGAATCCTTCTCCTATACACCAGCTCCTCAGCCATGCGTTCATCTATTCTATCCTCCTATTCCTACCCTCACTAGCTTGTAGCTAGTAATTCAGATAGAGTACCCTCGAGGACCTCCTTTTTAATTTCCTGCCCAACTTCCTTCAGAATCTCATCCTTTTACCTTCCAATGTTGTTGGTTTGTTTAATTATTGTGCTTACCACAGATTCTAACTTCTAAAAGGTACAAAGGAAAGATTGAGATAGATGGGACTCTGATGTAGAAGCAATAGAGAAGACAGTTGGATGTAGAAGCAAAGGAGGAGTTATTAAGAATAAAGGGTGGGAGGGAGCAACAGTTCAGCAAGAACATGATATGGGAAAATAATGTCAAGATAGAAGCAATGTGGTAAGAAGAGAAGGAACACGAAAGACTGATGGAGAGAAGGCTCAAGACCAAATGCATTAACAACTGGGTAGAAAAGGGACATGAAAGCAGTGGAAGTGTGAAGGCAATAGCTGAATGCTGAGTACCGGAGCAATGTGAGAACATTTGGTGAAATCATTGTGAAAGAAGAGGAGAGGCAAGGTTTGGGAGGAGCGAAGATCAGGGCAAATTTGTGGGGGACAAAAGAACAGATAAAGTTTGGTGGAGGGGAGCAGGGAGACAAGATTGTTTATACCATCTACTGCTACTCAAATGAAATAAAATATAACAAATAGAAACTGGAGAAGATTTGAAGTGAGAGAGGCAATTTAGAAGCAACAACTCGTAGAAAGCAGAAATTTGCTGTGTGACTTGTGGTATAAATTTATTTCAGGTTCTTGGATCATTGGGCTCACTCATTTGAGAGACAGGTTACACCTAAACTGGAATGGAACCAACATCCTCGCAGGGAAGTTCACTAATATTACTTGGGAGGGTTTAGTTAGAGTGGTAAGAGGCTGGGACCTAGAGCAGCAGTTTGCAAGTGGAGAGATTGAGGGGAAGGTAGGACTACTAAATCAGAAAGGAAGGACAGGCAAAAACAGGTAAATGACCACAATGGAACTAATGGGATGAACTGTGTTTATTTCAAAGCAAGGAGTACTTAAGGTAAGGTAGTTGAGCTTCGAGTCTAGATCAGTATGTAGTACTATGATGTTGTGGCCATTACGAAGACTTGGTTGAGAGAGGGATAGGACTGGCTGCTGAACCTTCTAGTGTTTCGTTGTTTTCAGATGAGATAGAGAGGAAAGTAAAAGAGTCGGAGGAGTTGCATTACTAATCAGGACGAATGTCACATCTGCACTCTCAGAGGACATATTATGGGATTCATCCATTGATGCAATATGGGTCGAGCTCAAACATACGATGGATGCAATCACTCTGATAGGATTATACTATATGTCTCCCAACAGCCACTGAGACATTGAGGAACAAATATGTCGGCAGATTACGGAAAGATGCAATAAACCTGAGTTGTCATAGTGGGTGACTTTGACTTCTCCAATATTGACCGGGACTTGCTTAGATGGAGCAGAATTTAAGTGCATCTAAAAGCGATTCTTGAAACAGTATGTGGATAGTCCAGCTAGAGTAGTGGCCATACTGGACCTTGGATTGGCTAATGAGCCTGGCCAGGTGACTGACCTTTCAGTGGAAGAGCATTTTGGAAATAATAATCTCAACTCCTTAAGTTTTAAGATAGCTATGAATAAGGTTAAGTCAGGACTTTGAGGGAAGGTGCTGAATTGGGGGAGGGCAAATTATATCAGTATTAGGCAACCCCACATTTGACATGCAGGTGTTATTTAAAGACATGCTCATGAGGATTTAGGACTATCATGCTCCAGTAAGGGGGAAGAACGAAGATGGCAAGATAGGGGACCCTTTGATAACGAGGGAGGTTGTGAATTTAGTCAAAAGGCAAAAAAGCATATCTAAGGTTTAGGAAGCTAAAATCAGACAGGGTCCATGAGGAATTTAAAGCAGGAAATACCTCAAGCAGGATTCTTGCCTCAAGCAGGAATTAGGTGAGCAAGAAGGGCTATGAAATTACCTTGGTAAGTACGGTTAAAGAGAATTCCCATGCATTCTATGCATACATTAAAAACAAGGGGATAACTAGGTAGAAGATAGGACCGCTAAAGGAGGGAACTTGTGCTTGGACGTGGAGGATGTGGGCAAGATCCTAAATGAGTACTTTGTGTTGGTACTTACCCAGGAAAAGTATATGGAGGATAGTGAGATTTGTGTGGAGCATGCAAATATGCTAGGGCATTTTGAGATCAAGAAAGAATCATTTGTGGTGGGCAAGTTGTTGGAGGGAATCCTGAGGGACAGGATTTAAGTGTATTTGGAAAGACAAAGACTGATTTGGGATAGTAAACGTGGCTTTCTGTGTGGGAAATTGTGTCTCACTAACTTGATTGAGTTTTTTTTGAAGAAGTAATAAAGAGGATTGATGAGGGCAGCGTGGTGGATGTGATCTATATGGATTCAGTAAGGCATTCGACAAGGTTACCTCAGATTACAACAGGATCTTGATCAGATGGGCCAATGAGTGGCAGACAGAGTTTAAAAACATTTAAAAGGCACATTGGAAATCAAGTGTGAACAGCAGAAGTATTTGACGATCTAGTGCTGGGGTGGGGGGGGCAGTTCAGTCACCTGAGGATCCACCACTCCACAGCCAGGTAAATTAATCCTTGGATCAAGGGACTGCCTAAGAAGAAGGAAGAGGCCATTTAGCCTCCATTTACTCTGCCATCGAAACATATCATGGTAAATCTGTCCATCAGCTTCATTTAGTGGGCGTTTTGCTCCAAATCCTTAATAGTCTTATGGAACAAAAAGTTACTTATCTCAGTCTTGAAAATTTAAAGTTACCCAACGTCTGCCTTTTGTGTGAGAAAGTTCCAGATTTCCACCATTCTGTGTGTATTTTGGTCATTACCATTTACAGGAAATTGCAATATAAGGTTAGTTCAGGTAATTATTGTGATGTATTCTAAAATTGCAGAAGATCTCTCCATTATGGTTTATAGTTTATGAAAGAATGGAAGGTATTACAGATGGAAAACGTGTTACTTGTAGTACACAATTTGGTTAAAATTTATGATAATTCACTGTCAGACCATGAACTTATGAACAAGTAGTAAAGCGGATATTGTTGCATGGTAGGAACAACTCCAGCTTAATTTTAAGCCCCAGCCCCAAGCCCCCTCACTGTGGATAAGCAATCAGTCCTCAGCAACGAACTCACCTTCATTCCCCTATGCTCACACGTCCTCTAATTTGCACGCATCTGCAAGTCGAACTCTTCCTCTGCTACCTTCAATTCCATGCCTACTTCTTTGAATATGAATCCAACCCACTGTGTGAAGACCTCTTCTCCCACCTCCAACAAACTCCATTCTCCTGGAGCTCCTATCCTCCCTCGACCTCTTTATCTCCAACTGCTGTCGCAACATCACTCGCCTGAATCTCTCCACCCCTCTCACCTACTCCAACCTCTCCTTGTCAGAACAAGGTGGTAGTATGGAGTACTGACCTCTATGTCGCTGAGGCCATACAGCAATTCTTTGACACCTTCTCCTATCATCCCCTCGATCGTGACCCCACACCTCATCACCAAACCGTCATTTCTCAGATCATCATCAACCTCATCTGGGTGTTGTCCCATGAAAGCTCCTAATCTGATAGATCCCCAACAGTGCACCTTCTGTTTCTGTCTCCTACCCAAAATCCACAAACCTGACTGCCTCGGTCAACCCACTGTCTCTGTCTGATCCTGCCCCATGGAACTCATCACGTTTAATCTTGACTCCATCCTGTCCTCTTTAATCCAGGAATTCCCCACCTATGTTTGGGATACAACCCATGCACTCCACCTTCTCATAAGCTTTTAATTCTCTGACCCCTAACAGCTCATCTTCTCCATGGACATTCAGTCTCTCTACATCCTGTATCCCCCATGAGTAGGGCCTATTAGGATTCTGTTTCTTCCTCTCCCACAGGCCCAATCAGTCCCCTTCACTGACAAACTGGTTTGCTTGGTGGAACTGGTCCTCACTCTCAGAAATTTCTCCTTTGACTCCTCCCACTTCTTACAAACCAGAGGGATGGCTATGGGTACCCACATGGGTCCGAGCTATGCCTGCCTCTTTGCAGAATATGTGGAACAGTTCCACTTTTGCAGCTACACTGACCCCATGCTTCACCTTTCCCTCTACTAAAGCGATGATTGTGTTGGTGCTCCCTCGTGCTCCCACAAGGAGCTTGAACGGATCATTAACTTCACCCACACCTTCCACCCTGACCACAAATTCCCCTCTACCATCTGACACCTCCCTGGACCAGTCCATCTCCATCTTTGGAAACCGACGGAGCACTGGCATTCATTTCAAACCCTCCGACTACATCCCCTCTCACTTGCCCTCCTGTAAAGATGTGATTCCATACTCCCAATAACTCTGCCTCTGCTGCATCTGCTCTCAAGGTGAGGGATTCCACTCCGGGATATCCCAAATGCCCTCCTATTTCAAAGACCATAATTTCCCTTGTCTCATGATTAATAATATACTCAACTGCATCTCCTCCATTTCCTGCATCTCTGCTATCAAACACCCCCAACCACACTCTCCCCACCCCCCAACCACAATAGTTCCCCATGTCCTCATACCACCCCACCAATTCCAAATCCAATGCATCAGGCTTTCACATTATCGCCACCTGGAGTCAGGCCTAACCACCAAAAGATAGTTCCTTCCCCACCCTAATGTGCTTTCTGTAGGAACCTATCACTCTGTGACTTGCATCAGTTCTAACCTCTCCTCAACACCTGGCACCTTCCCTGCCATTGCAGGAAGTGCAATATCTGTTCTTACATCTCCCCTCTCACCTCTGTCCAAGGCCCAATCAATCATTCCAAATTGGGCAGATATTCACCTGCATGTCTAACCTGGTCTATTGCATCCATTACTTCCGATGTGGTCTCCTCTACATTGGAGAGACCAAATGCAGACTCTGAAACAAGTTTGCGGAGTGTCTGCACTCTGTACACTCCAGTCACATTCTGGTTGCCAGCCATTTCAGCACCCTTTTCCCCTCCCTTGGTAACATGTCCATCCTGGGCTGCCTCCACTGTCAAAATGAGGCCCCACACAAACTGCTGGAGCAACAACAAGTATGTTCCACCTCAGGAGCTGACAGACCAACATAGAGTTCACCAGCTCCATAATCTCCCCTCCCACAATCTCGTCTCATGTCCAACCATCGCTTTCCTCCCTGCCTCCTAGACCTGACCTAACCTGTTCATCTTCCTTCTCACCTACCTGCTCCACTAACCACAATAATCACCTATCTGCATCCATCTATCACCATCCCACCTACCTTTCTCCCCAGCCCCACCCCCTTCTCTCTCTTTATCTCTGAACTCCCTTCCCTCTGCCCAGTCCTCATGAACGACCCTGACCCAAAACGCCGACGTTCCTGCTCCTCTGATGCTGTTTGATCTGCTGTGCTTTTCTTGCTCCACATTTTATCGAGTGTGACTTTCAGCGTCTGCAGTCTTTACTATCTCCAAGTTCAACAGGATGTTTTGTGTCTGGATGTTTAGCTTAAGGCTTTAATGCACCTCAGCCTTCTTCATAATGCCGCTTAACTGTTTTGTCAAGAGAAGGACTTTCTTGGTGTTTGCTTTTCTGACCCATTCTATGCTAATCCTTTCTTTCTAGAAATTTGTGGCCTTCCTAACTCAAGCACTGAAATCACTAAAGAGAGTTTACTGGTCAACCTTTTGGGATACAGGCAGTGACTGATCAAGGCTGGATGAGAATCCCCCATTTGATCTTTCTAGGTTGAGATGTATGCATGAATCACTGTGATGCACTCCTAGGTTAGGGTGAGCAGTTGGGTCGTGAGATATTTGTTTGTCCCACAAGGGCTCACTAAGAGATTCAACAACTTTGCTCTTACGAAGAAATCAACCCCATGGAGTTAGCGTTCTTCCTCAACTTTAGTCTTTCAGAAGCAGATGTACTCATGTTTTTCTTTGAGCTGACCTCTCCTGCCCACTGTCTGACATTCAGGAGAGTGATGCCAATGTTGTAGCACTAGGGTACCTAGGTTATGATATCTGTGATATTGAAGTTTGTTACTGCTAGGCTCTGATGCTCTAAGTCCTGAACTTTATTTTGAGGTGGTGGAAGATACCAGTGTACGAGTTCTTTCATTGCGGGGTGGCTGTTGCATTCTCAAATGCACACGGTCTTGGCAGAGCAAGGATTTTGTTCACTAGCAGGAATAATTAAGGATATTGTAGCCCAAGCTCTGCTACACAGACATGTGAACATAAATTCTCTTTATATCACCATTCTCAACTCCCAAATGTTATTAGGTCTTCCCTGTTTGCTTGTGGGTCAGCGTTGGAGAGTCGAGGTTGCTCCAAACCAGTCGACCCTTGTTATATCAGTAAAGGCTCATTTCTGCCTCAGCAACAGACTCGTGTTACATAATTGTGTACCATTCTTAAATTGTAATTGCATGGAATAAAAAGGGCCTCTCTAACTCAATAGTATACTGCACTGCCTCAAAAGATGCATGATACGTGAGGAAGTAAGAGGGATATTCTGTGAATAATATGCAATTATTTTTGTATGTTGAGGGAATTGAGGTCGGGTGTTTTTAGTGGAATTAACTGAGAACTTCACCACCTTTCAAAATGATGCATGATGCCTTCAGAGTTGAAATGTGTTTTTAGTATCACTGAACATATTGAGTATTACAAATTCTCAGAACCTTTGGAATAAAGAATATATTTTGATCCAATTTGATAGCGTTTGTGTATTAGTACAGGACTGTAACTCTCATTTGCAGTACAACGATTGGTCATTTTTAAAAACAAATGAAAAATGTATTTGTAAGATTGCAATAATTTGATTTTCAAAATATTTATAGCTCTAAAAGTAGCCAGTATTAGCAATGTATTACTAAATCTAATGTTTGTAGTGCAATGCTTGTACAAAGTAGTTAAGTCATCCGAGACTTTTGTTACACAAGTGTTCTGGCAAGTACTTGTGACTTTAAAAGCAAATGTTTCTCCGTTTCAACTTTTTATCTATTTTTCAGATAAGCATTTTTTTTGTATTTTCTTGGTGTGCATTTTAATCACTCCATTAAATAATAAACTGTTTGAAAATATATTTCTGCAGTAAGTGCTTATGATCTTTATTTCCCCCAGTCAGTATGCTGTTCACTTTATTCGATTAAAGCTTAACAGACAGACAACACAGAGAGCCTGAGAAAATGTCAAAGTAAGAGAGATAGAGTTCATAAAGTACGTTACTTGAACAGTGTATGAAAGAAGGGGTGAAAGCCCTAAATGAGATTTAAAACTGTGATCTTCCAGTTTCATTGCAATTAGTGTCATTTGGATGGAGTTGCTTCCTATGATTTCAGCCTACGGGCATGCCAGGCATAATCACTCACAGGCACGTTATGTAGAAAATAGTGATGTGATACCAGCCTTACAATTTTCCGTTGCTTTCAAATTACAAAGATGTTATTATTGCCAAGAGTTCAAAAGTTCTGTTCACATGGGTTGTGAGACATCTCCGATTTCTAGTCTTGTGTCCAAATTTCTTGTCCCTTTTGAATAATTTCTTGTATATTAAATCCCTGGGGAAGAGGGTTGTTAGTTGTATTCTATATGAGGTGATCCTTACAATTTCAAGCTGTATATTAAGTAGCAATGCATATCATGTGGTCCAGTTCAGTCTTTGAGGAGGCAAGTTAATGTACATTGTTGGTTATAGTAAAACAATCTTGTTTTTGAGGGAGAAAACAAATAATATTATGTGCGATTACTATGAACAGAGAAAAGAAATGGTAAAGATCCTAAAACTGTTTTGTCAATGTGTGTTAAAGAACTAACTGGATTTTTTATTCTATGTAATACACTATGTCTTAAATATGACAAGGTAAGCGTCACTTTAAGTTTTACAAGTTTTAATACACTCCTGAAGAAAGTGAAAGGTCAGCAACTGTTGAATCAAAAGATTTTAGAAATAAATATCCATCTAAATTCCATTGTTGTCATTTGATTCATCTGTCTGAAATATTGGAGTATTAAGTCTGACTTCATATGATTCCAAGAGTACTTACTCCTAATTATATGGCCACGGGAGATGATTTTTGTGCACTCCTGGCCTGCATCCACACTTTGGCCAGTCTTTACATGTTGTGTGGCTCCTTTTAAATAGTCTAATATTATCAGGATCATTGGTTCATGTTTAGCATGGTAGGAGTATCAGAGCCTGGAGTCCGGCTGCAGACCTGATGAGCAGATGAAAGGGGAGAGATAGAATAATAGAATCTCTTCTGTGTGGAAACAGGCCCTTTGGCCCAACAAATCCACGCTTGCCCTCTGAACAGCAACCCATCCAGACCCATTCCCCCAACCTTTTATCCTCTATTTACCCCTGACCAATGCACCTAACCTACACACCATGGCCAATTACTTGGACATCTTTGGACTGTGAGAGGAAACTGGAGCACCCGGAGAAAACCCACACAGACGCAGGGAGAATGTGCAAACTCCACACATTCACCCGAGGCGGGACTCAAACCTGGGTCCTATGTACAGTGAGGCAGCAGTGCTAGCCACCGTGCTGCCCGTTTTCAAAAACCAAAGATGAGGCATGTACAGAGAAAGGAAGAAATGGTGTAAGTATGAAAGATATGAATGCAGAAGAAAATATTAATGTATATCAAGCGGGACCTATATGATGTTTCAAAGATGTGGATTCGGTAGTAGGTCAGAGAAATCCTTACAAAAGGATAAACAGATAATGTTAGTGTGTGTGTGTCTCTGTATGTGTGTGGGTGTCACGGTCATTGAGAGAGTATGTATTGCCTCAATCTTTTCATTAATAGATATGCAAAAAGCCGTCTTTTTCTTAATTCAGCAATGACAGCATGTTTATATAGTGCCTTTAAATATCTCAAGACACTTCAAATGCAAACTTCCTATTGGAGAAAATACCCTTCGTCTCTAAAGTGTCAGGGTGAGACTCTCACACTAGTAAGCAGGAGATAATTTTAGGGTATGGAAATTTGTGGAATTTCTTGTTTCTTATAAAACCCTGGAAATTGAATTCTCATAGTTTTCTTTCAATGCACAGTTTTATGTACTTGACACAACAATAATTTCTTTTTGAGTCTGAGCTGTTCAATTTTAGCCTCACAGACTGTTGGATCGCACCTGCAATTTTCCTTGCTATTATTTAGAAAACAGAAACAAGGTTACAAATAGATGTAATTGTCACCAGTGACAAAGTTGAAAAGGCTTCCAGTTTTTCTTTATAGCCGGAGGTAAAACTTTGCAGATGGACAAATTTGAGTCCCTCCTGATTCATTGTTTTTCATGACAATTATGATCATTCTAAAGTTAATTGAAGATTTTTATTTTCAATTTGGGAGCAGCACCACCTGTAAATTCCTCTTCACACCATGTATCATATTGATTTGAAACTATGTTACCATGGTCTCACTGCTGCTGGATCAAAATTATGGAACTTACTTCCGAAGAACAGTGTGGGTGTACATACAATACGTGGATTAAAGCAGTTCAAGGCTACTCACTGTGCCTTAGCAAGGGCACATCGGGTTGGGTAATCAATGTTAGCCTGCCAGCAAAGGCCACATTCTCTGAACAACAGAAAATAAACTGTTAAATGGTTTAATTGTAGAAAAAATTTAAACACAAAAGTGAACCATAAATATTAAGCGTTTTGGCCAAAATTCCCTCCCTGAGAGAGCAGTCAAAGCAGACAGTCAACCTATATAATATTTTGTAAATTCCATTTTGGAAATAGAACCCGTCTGAGTTAAGATTGGAATACAGACAGACTCGCACCTTTAAGGTATTGTCTAAGTTGAGATGCCACTTTTTTAAAATATAAAACCTTCACTTATCTTAAGAATGTGACTTAAAAGAATTTCTGGGATTTACATATTAATGAAGCAAAACTTGTAACCTGTTCTGACAGATCAAAGGCTTAACGCCAACTGAGGTTTGTTAATTATATCATTTTGCTTGCACGACCCCACAATCTTTTGCTATAACTTGTGTCTTATGGTCCTGCTCCACAACCACCTGAAGAAGGACCAGTACTCTGAAAGCAAGTACTTCCAAATAAACCTGTTGGACTATAACCATATGTTGTGAGATTTTTAACTCTAACTATATTACTTTGCAGATTTCTTCTGTCCTCATCGCAACATGCCCTCCTACCTATCTTTGAATATATTACGTTCTAACTGCTCTTTCAAGTTATCAGTATAGATAGTATATAATTGAAGCCATTTGACTGTCCCTTGTGGCACTACACAATGTATTTATTTGCAACGTGAAAAATGCATGCTAATCCAGACTGTATTTTTGTTTTGTTGAACAATCCTCAATCCATGCGAATTGTATTACACTAATACCATGTGCTTTGATCTTGAGCAATAACCAATCATGATGTTTCATGAGGTTAAAAACAAATTCTCACTTCCTTCTGTATTTTTGCTATCAATTGTTTTGAATTTCTGAATTTCTAACTCTCCTACTAGTGACAGCTCTTTTGTTTGTGGTTTAATGCCATACTGAATTTGGGTTCTTTCTTGTTTTAGAAGAAGGCAAAATCAAGAGTTTCTTCAGGCTTTTATAGAGTCATAGAGATATTCAGCATAGAAACAGACTGTTTGGTCCAACTCACCCATACCGACCAGATATCCCAACTCAATCTATGATCCCACCTGCCAGCAACCGGCTCACATCCTTCCAAACCCTTCCTATTTATACACCCATCCTGATGCCTTTTAAATGTTGCAATTGTACCAGCCTCTACCACTTCTTTTGGCAGCTCATTCCATACGTGTACCAACCTCTGTGAAAAAGTTGCTCCTTAGGTCACTTTGATATCTTCCCCTTTCACCCTAATCCTATGCCCTCTAGTTCAAGACTTCCCCATCCCAGGGAAGAGACTTTGTCTATTTATCCTATCTATGCCCCTCATGATTTTATAAGTGTGTATAAGCTCACCCCTCAGCCTCCAACACCCCAGGCAAAACAGCCCCAGCATATTCAACCTCTCCCTATAGCTCAAATCTTCCAGCCCTCGCAACATCCTTGTAAATCTTTTCTGAACCCTTTCAAGTTTCACAACATCCTTCTGATAGGAAGGAGACCAGAATTTCATGCAATATTCCAAAAGTGGCCTAACCAATATGCTATACAGCTGCAACATGACTTCCCCACTCCTGTACTCAATACTCTGACCAATAAAGGAAAGCATACCAAATGCTGTCTTCACTATCCTATCGACCTGCAACTCCACTTTCAAGGAGCCATGAGCCTGTACTCCAAGGTCTCTTTGTTCAGCAACACTTCCTCGGACCTTGCGCTAAGTGTGTAAGTCCTGCTAAAATTTACTTTCCCAAAATGCAGCACCTTGCATTTATCTAAATTAAACTCCATCTGCCACTCCTCAGTCCATTGGCCCATCTGATCAAGATCCTGTTGTAATCTGAGGTAACCTTGTCGAATGCCTTACTGAATCCATATAGATCACGTCTACCACTCTACTATCGTCAAACCTGTTTGTTACTTCTTCAAGAAACTCAATTAAGTTTGTGAGACATGATTTCTCACTCACAAAGCCATGTTGACTATCCCTAATCAGTCCTTGCCTTTCCAAATACATATACATCCTGTCCCTCAGGATTCCCTCCAACAATTTGCCCACCGCTGCCATCAGGCTCACTGGTCTATAGTTCCCTGGCTTGTCCTTACCATCCTTCTTAAACAGTGGCACCATGTTAGCCAGCCTCCAGTCTTGCGGCAGCTCTCCTGTGACAATTGATGATATAAATATCTCAGCAAGGGGCCCTGCAATCACTTCCCTAGCTTCCCACAGAGTTCTTGGTTACATCTGATCAGCTCCTGGGGATTTATCCACCTTTTATTTGTTTCAAGACATCCAGCACTTTCTCCTCTGTAATCTGGACATTTTGCAAGATGTCACCGTCTATTTCCCTACATTCTAAATCTTCCATGTCATTTTCCACAGTAAATACTGATGCAAAATACTCATTTAGTATCTCCCCCATCTCCTGCAATTCCACACAAAAGCCACCTTGCTGATCTTTGAGGGGCCCTATTCTCTCCCCTTTTGTCCTTAATGTATTGATTAAAAAACCCTTTGGATTTCCCTTAACCCTATTTGCCAAAGCTATCTCGTGTCCCCTGTTTGCCCTTTGATTTCCCTTTTACGTTTAGGCCTACTGCCTTTATACTCTTCTAAGGATTCATTCGATCTGTCTTGTCTATACCTGACATACGCTTCCTTCTTTTTCCTAACCAAACCCACAATTTCTTTAGTCGTCCAGCATTCCCTATACCTACCAGCCTTTCCTTTCACCCTAACAGGAATATACTGTCTCTGGACTCTCATTATCTTATTTCTGAAGGCTTCCTAGATACCAGCCGTCCCTTTACCTGCGATCATCTGCCCCCATCAGCTTTTGAAAGGTCTTGCCTAATACCATCAAAATTGGCCTTCCTCCAATTTAGAACTTCAACTTCTGGATCTGGTCTATCCTTTTCCATCACTATTTAAAACTGATAGAATTATGGTCACTGGCACCAAGGTGCTCCCCCACTGACACCTCAGTCACTTGCCCTGCCTTATTTCCCAAGAGTAGGTCAGGTTTTGCACCTTTACTAGTAGGAATATCCTCCCGATGTACAGCTATAACACTATCCCTGATCAAAAATGACACTCTCCCTCCTCTCTTGCCTCCCTTTCTATCCTTCCAGTAGCATTTGTCTCCTGGAATATTAAATTGCCAGTCCTGTCCATCTCTGAGCCAGTAGGTATGTCCACATATCGAATTAGAAAATTTTCCTGTACACACTTAACAAATTCCTCTCTATCTAAACCCTTAACACTATGGCAGTCCCAGTGTATGTTTGGAAAGTTAAAATTCCCTACCATAACCACTGTGTTGTTCTTATTTCGAAATGCTTCAAAGAAACACAATGCTTTCATACTAAATACTATTATTCATGGTTTTTATTGATATAACAGGCTTTGATTTATATTTACATGAAATAAGAACAAATGTTCATGTCCACAAGCTCTTCACACATTCTGTCATTCTGCGTGCAATGTCTGGTGTGATACAGTCTTTGAGAATATTCTAGCTCTCCAGACTGTGCTACTAATATTCAGTAATATCATTGCACGGGTCCAAGATCCCCAAACACCATGATATCAAGCTGGCGGACTCGACAGGTTAGGTATTGTTCAAGCTCCTGGCCTGTCCACATTCTTTTGGCTGATCAGCTGCATCCTTCTATTATTTCTTAATTTTACCTTTTGTATCAAATAAATCTCTTCTTTTTTTGTGGCTGAAGCATGGTAGTTTTGGTTGGAGAGTCCCAGGTCCCATTCCTGATGAAGGGCTTTTGCCCAAAATGCCAACTTTCCTGCTCCTCGGATGTTGCCTGCTTGCTTTTCCAGCACCACTTTAACCTTGAGTCTAATCTCCCGCATTTGCAGTACCCACTTCCATCTAGTGCCAGGTTTTCGGCAGTTTTGGCAGACCCCCGTCCTTGGCTGTTTCAACAAGCTCATGGACCTTGGCAGTTTTGACAGGCCTCCCCTAGTCCTTGGCAGTTGTGGCAGCCCACCTCCATCCTGGCAGTTGGGCAGGCCCTGATCTTCAGCACTGGTTGGTTCATGAAATGAAGGGACCATGGAATAAACAAAAGATGATGTTTTATCTGTCTGATTTTAATGAATATATAGTTTATATGATTAAATGGTGCTGTTTCTGTGGAGGTTTTCGCACGTTTTACTGTACTTTTACAAATACAAGTCACAAATTTCTATCTATCTATTTGTCCCTTATCATAAACATTGAATAAAAATCACATATCTTCTCAAATGCATTCCCTAAATTCCTAACTTTTACATTTTAAGGTACATTGTTTTCTTGTTTCTTGTTTTCCTCTTGGGGTCTTTGTCTTGATCTGTCTGTATTGATTGGTAAATTAGGAAGGTATATGACCAGGTATAGAAGCATTTGTGATAAAGTTGGTGATCTTGTGTTTTTAAAAAAAACTACGAATGCTGAAATCGGAAACAAAAACAGAAATTGCCGTGAAATCTCAACAGGTCTGGCAGCTTCTGTGGAGAGAAAGCAGAGTTAATGTTTTGGGTCCCTTTCTCAAAACCGTTCATTTGATCTGGTGGTCTGATTGCACACCTTGAATGGGTAGTCTGAACCAAGGGAGCTGTTACATATGCTTCATGTAGTAAGAAAAATTGTATTTATCTTTTGATATTTACAGAGGTATCTAACCTAATTTGTGACATGTTAAAATCTCAGTGCCATTGCTGCTATTTTGAACATCTCATTAGAGATGGCCATTCCAACAGCATCCAGAATATGATGTTCCCAGCAGGGCTCCTAAAAGTGCTTTAGTATTCCCTGATGTCAGGTTCTTTTCTAATCCAAACTATCCCAGGCTGAAATTACTTGATCTGAATGATTTTCATATATAAACAGGTACACACCCAAACTGGCCCAGGGTATACCAGGAAATCTTATAAAAATGAAACATTCTTGTTGTTTATTACTGTGTAGAGCACGTGTATTGTAATTGATGACAAGAACCTTTAACGGTTTCAAGATCCCTCGATATCGAACAGCCTCATTGCTGTGCTCTTGGTGAAGCATCTGAAGGATGTCTTCCCACAATGCAAGGGGGATTACCAGTTGATCATTGAAAACAATAGAGAATGCTACCAGTGTTTGAAGTAAGTCATCATGGCACAATCCATGAACTGAGCACCATGCTGTCTTTGTGTTCCATATGTTTGCACAAACACTCACTCGGGGTTCTCCTTTAGTTTGTCCCTTAAGAAGTTAGGCTTGTTTATTGAGGGTGATCAAGATAACGCTGCTGCTTGAGGGTAAGTGTACTTCACAAGCATCATTATTATGTGCGAGTACATCAACTGTGGAACTGGAAGGAGTATCTGCTTACAACTGATACTTGTCTTGGAAGTACTGGGGTGGGTTTTCCTAACATTGAATACTGTGAGTAATCGCAAGAAAGTTGGCAAAATATAATGAAAAGGCGATGTTGAGAATAAAAGCCCAATTTTCCCCTTGAAGTGTTAATAGCAAGATGAGAAGGTTCAGAATAACTTCCTTTTGTCATGCTTAATTTATCAAGCCCAAGATTGATATGTATTGCTAACTATTCTCTTTATATGCCTTGATACTTAGAAAGATCAATTATACCCTTTAGAACCTTGCCATCATGTCACTATATTGCCCTTTGCTATGTCTTTTGCCAAAATGCATTACTTCATATTTCTTTGTATTAAATTGCATTGCTTGCTTGTCGTCTCATTCATCTAGCCAATCTATGTCCTGATGCAGGCAGTTAATCACTGCTTTACTTTTGTCATTGTTTACAATAGCTTCAAATTTAGTACCAACAGCAACCTTTAAAGTTTTATCCTGTATTCAAATATTCAAACTATTTGCATTCATCAAAAAAACAGTTGAGTCTTCATACTGATCCTTGGTACCTAGAGTTATCACAACTCACTGTTGACTGGCCTTGAATCATTTCTATATCCTGGCTGATACATACTCACCTATTTTGTTACCGTTGATATTGTTAATTAATCTCTTATTTAGAATATGATCATACACATCATGAAAATCTGTAAAGGCACTTATGAATTGTCGTCTTCATCCTTCTTAGTCACTTCTTTAAAAACTTCAGTTAGTATAGTGAATGTGTCTATTACTAATCCATGCAAAATATGACAAATTAGCTCAGCTCTCCAAGTATATTTTATTTTTTCCCTTGATTAGTCTAAAATCTTACTCGCTAATGATGCTAAAGTGACTTATCAATTTTATCTTTCAATGGAAAATGGTGTGCACTTACATGAATCAGGTTTGGAAACCACTTTTAAATTTAATTCATACCTTTTTTTTCTTGCTGCTCAATCTAAATATTTTGGTTAGAACTTAGTTCTCAGCAATCCGTTGAGTTTGTCAAATTACTGATTGTGATAAAGTTGTAAAGGCAGTTTTACACAACAGAAATGTCTGGACTCTTGGATGATGCTCCCAATTTGCAGGATTTTATTTTAAAAAGCATTCTGTCCAAAATTATAATTGTTGTATTTCTGTTGTGCTACAAATTTCCCAGATCTTTTGTGGTGCGTAAATTATTTAACTTCATTTTTTACATTTCAAAAGCTGCAACTGCCAATTCAACCCTTCACAATCTACTTAGAATTGTCGAGCTGTACAGCATGGAAACAAACCCTTTGGTCCAACACATCTATGTGGGCCAGTTTTCTTAAATCAATCTAGTCCTATTTGCCAGAATTTGTCCCATATCCCTCGAAACCCTTCCTATTCACATACTCATCCAGATGTACCAGCCTCCCCCACTTCTCTGGCAGCTGATTCCATTTGTGCAGCACCATCTGTGTGAAAAGGTTGCCCCTTTGGCCCCCTTTTTAAATCTTTCCCCTCTCATCTTAAATCTATACCTCTAGTTTTGGACTCCCCTACCCTGGGAAAAATACCTTGTCTATTCGCCTTATATTATGCTTCTCATGATGTTATAAAATTCGATAAGGTCACCCCTCAGCCAGGGAAAATAGCACCTGCCTAATCAGCCTCTCCCTATAGCTCAAACCTTCTGACTCTGCTAGTATCCTTCTGGATCTTTTCTAAACCCTTTCACCATCCTTCCTATAGCAGGGAGGCCAGAATTGAACTCAGTATTCCAAAAGTGGTCTAACCGATGTCCTGTACAGCTGCAATATGACCTCCCAACTCCTATACTCAATGCACTGACCAATAAAGGCAAACAGACCAAATGCTGCCTTCACTATCCTATGCTGTACTTGTGGAATAAAGAGGTTTTGAAAGAACAGCTGCATTTGCACAGTTATCAGTACTTTATATATAACATTCTTAGAAAAGCTGTCTATTTCATTTTTTCCAATTCCTGTCGCATCAAGATCCAAAGGAGTTAAGTATACACCAGGAAGTGCACAGTGTCACTTCATGCATGATTTCTGTTGATCTTTCTCCCCATCTTTCTCTTGTGGATATTCCCTGCCATCCACTGAATACTTTCCATCAGTAATGCTTATCAAATTGGTGCAATTAATTAAAACGTTTTGTTTCCTTATCTTTTCTTATCATTATCATTGCGAAAACAGAATCATGAATGTTTAAACAAAATGATTTCTTTATCAACTTGCCTGAATCTTTTAATATCTCAGTTTGTAAGGTGCTACTAGTCCCAGCTGATACTTGACTTTCTCTAGATTGCATTTCTTTGCTTGACCCATAGGTAAATTTGAATTTGCAGGTTAACTGTCTGTACCTAGTCAGAATATTTTTCCACACGGTTTTTGAGTGAGTATGTTAGTATTTATTGTATTCTAATATTTAGATTGCCATAAAGGATTAAGTTGGTTATGGTTTATGACAAAGAGTGGCAATCACAGATTACCATTGCAATCCTTTTCACATACCCTGTATCAGAGCTCAATGTTCCTGGCCTGAAACTCTTATGTCAGCATAGACCTGAATCAAATGTAGATCTATCGAGGAAGCTTTCCAGTACAATGCAGGATCAGCATTGGAAGCCAAACTGTGCCAGCTTTTCATTGAAGCAATTGCCATATTCCTGGACATAGAGTTCAAAATCTCTTTAACGAAGAGAGAATGTAAGTGTTTAAAAACGAGTGTGTATGTGGGTAGGCTCACAAGTGGACGGTAAATGAATGAGGGGATAAGGTAAGCTGGTAAAAGGGTGAAGAGGTTGACTGTCAGCTAAATGGCTAAGAAGGTAGATAGGATCAGATGTTGGGCATTTAATCTGGAGAGGGGATGGTGTATCACACTGAGACTGTGCTGATGACTCTCACTGAAGCCTTGTCAATGACTCGCACTGAACTCCTGCCAATCGCTTGCACTTGAAGCCCCATTAACCAGTTTCAGTGAACCTGCAATCACTCTCACTGATCTCTCCAGTCCAAACACAGGGCACTGCCTGTATGGACATGTATAAATTCCAGCCACTTCTACTCACTTTTTGCAACTCATATCTGTTAGGTTGTAGATCAGCCTTGTGCTTCCTGTGGGAGCTGTCAACTTTGTTTCTTTGTAATCAAAAACTGGACACTGTACAGTGGAGCTTGATGTTCCATGGTGTAGGTCAAAAGTCCACTTGTTGAATTGCCTTGTGCCCAGAGCTGTGAGAAAATGCTGTTCACTTGAGCCAATTTTATTTTATTGTTATTGACAAACTTGGCATGGAATCTGTAATCTCAAAGAGTATCCAGTCCTGTGAAACCTATTTAGGAAATAAATAATTACAAATACTTCCCTGTGAAAGATGGTTGCTACAGAAGTTTGTTTAATATGGTTTTCTTTTACGTGTAAAATGTGATTGCCAGAAATATTTTTTAAAATGCAATCTTATGGATGTGTAATGGCTCTTCAATCTGAAAGAAAATATTTATTTTTTAATGCAGTCAAAGATACATCAATCTATACTTGCTCAGCAATAACCTGCTGTTTATGCTCAGATATTCCTCCAGTGCAACAAAGCCTGGACTGCATTTAGGCTTACAATAGTAAATTGACAAGGAAAATTAAAGTTGCATGTGGCAAACAGCAACCATTTCCAAATGAGAGAGTGGAACTAACTATCTTGTCATTTAATGCTGAATTTCATACTATCAATACCTATGGGGTTACCAGAGACCAGGCTAAGTCAGCCTTACAGGCAGCCTACAGTTAAAGCAATCTATTTAACATTAATTTGCTTTGACGTTGATTAATTATTGAGACTGGAAATTTTATGGGGCATCACGAGATTTGAAAAAGTTGTTTGTTACACTGCGTTTGCTGACCTGATTAATGCTATTTTGGAAATCTCATTCCTCTTCTCGAACCTGAGATCACTCCCAGCCTGCCAACATACAACCTCTCACAGTTTGCATTGCTATAACTGCTGAATTTCATCTGGCCATTGCCACAGCCAGTGTTCAGCAGCATTTCTCTTCCCCTCAACCCAAAAGTCCACTCCTGACCCCAGAGCCAAACTGGCCATGATGGAGAGGTTCGTTCTGGCCAATATGGTACCAGCCACTTCTAAATTTGGAGAATTCCCACCCCCGGGCACTAACCACCAGTGGCTTGGCATCCAAAACTAAACCTTGTACTATGAGTACATGACCAAGTCTGTGGCGAGGAGGTCCCCTCCTGACTGGTTAAAACCAGGCTACTTTCCACAAGGTTTAAGTTAGGAATGTGGTGAATAGTTTTCAGAGGTCTCTGTATACAGCTCATCAATTCAAGAAACTGGATGCTATGCAGGACAAAGCAGTCTGCTTTATTTTTTCAAGCCAGTACTTCTGTACTCAGTGATCAAGTTATTAAAGAAAAGGACAGTAGCTTTTACATTGTTTATTCATTTGATGACATGTTGCACTGCAGGTTTTCACTAAATATAAGTTAAGGTAATGCGCTGATTATTGCGTCAGGATTTGTTGAAATACCCACCTTAGACTATTCTCTTCCAAATTGTTTTTCAGCAAACTAATGCAGTATGAGTTGGATGATGAACTTCTTACCTCAGTCAATTATCATCTTGTTATTCTTTAACTCTAGTCTGTTGTTTTTGCATGCTAACCAGATGGAGCTCTTATTTGTTCAGCTGGGTAAGGGTTAATGCACCATCTACTCCCTCACAAATAACAAAGCCACTGTGACCTTCATCTACAAATTTCCACAATAGGCATTTTATTTTTGCTTTCAAAATACGTCACTTACCATTTAAAAAAACATCTTAAAATTATAGTTATAATTACATTTACTTTTGTACTGCAATATAAAACTGTATTGAATTTACTCATGCTGTTGATTCTGGTGAAATTTATTTCATTCTCCAGCATTGGCAGTAACAAACTTTACTTTGACATGAAATGGAAATTACTGGAGGAACTTAGCAGGCATGGCAGCATCTGGGGGGGAAGAAAAAGCAGGGATTATGGTTTGAGTCAAGTAACTTCATCCGAACTGTTAGTAGCTAGGAAAAAGTAGTATTTATGCTGAAGCTGAATTGGGAGGCTGGTGGAGTTGGTGGTGGAAAGAGGGAGAGTGGTGAGTGGTTAATGGATAGGAGGAGATGAAACCCAGGGAGAAAGATATGAAAGGAGTAGGTAAACAAGGAGATAATTGATTGCAGGCCAGGACAGAAGAAGAGCTGAATAACAGGTAATAAGTGCTAAGGGTCAAAAAATAGGTTGGCTGTGCTTTAATGCACCTCATGGCGAAGCAGGACCAGGTGTGGGATGGATCAAATGCCTGGAAGAATAGTTTCAGGCTCGAAAGTTATTGAACTCAATGTCAAGTCCTAAAGGCTGCAGGGTCCCCACGCGAGAAATGTGGCGTGTTCTTTTGACCTTGCACTGAGGGTTGTTCAAATGCTGCAACAGGGGTACAATAGAAATGTTGACCAGAGAAAATGGTGGCGTGTTGTAGTGGCAGGCAACAGAAGCTTGGGTTCATTTTTGTGGACAGAATGTAGGTGTTCTGCAAAGTGGTCAGCCTGCCCAGTGGTTTTATCTCCCTTCTGTAGAGGAGACCACGTTGTGAACAGCGAATACAGTAGATTGAGTGAATTGCAGGTGAATCACTGCTTCACATGGAAAGTGTGTCTGGGGCCTTGATGATGAGGGGGAAGGAGGTAAACTGGCAGGTGTTAAATCTTCAAGAATTGCATGAGAAGGTGCCTTGGGGATGTGGGGAGGTATTTGGAGTGCAGAGGAGTGGACCAGAGCGTCTGGGAGAGAATGGTCCCTGTAGAATGCTGACAATGGAGGGGAAGAGAATATGTCTGATCATGGCAATCCAGTGGAAGTTATGGAAATGATGGCTTACAATCCTTTGGATGCGGAGCTGGTGGGATGGTAAGTGAAGACTTGAGGGACTGTTTCATTGTTGTGAGAAGGTAGGAAAGGGGTTAAGGCAGAGGAGCAGGAGAAGAGTTAGATGTAACTGAGGGTCCTGTCCACCAAGGTGGTGTGGAATCCTCAGTTAAGTAAGAAGGTGGACATTTCGGAGGCTTCCCTGTGGAACGTGGCATTGTCAGAACAGATGTGATAGAGACTGAGAAACTGGGAAAATGGGATGGAGTCCTTATAGGAATCAGGTGAGAGGATGTATAGTCAAGGTAACTGGGAGTCGGTGGGTTTGTAGTGTGTATCGGTGGCCAGCCGAGGAACAATAGAAACAAAGATGCCGAGGAAATGAAGAGCGGAGTCAGAAATGGACCAGGTAAAGATGAGAGCAGGATGGAAAATGGAAACGAAATTGATAATTTTTTTCAGTTCTGAATGAGGGAGGAAAGCAGCACTGATGACTTCGTTGATGGAAAATTGATGATTGAGAGAGAATTAGGTGAAAGAAACCTTGATGAAAAAGATACTGGAGAAAGAGTTGTGAGGAAGGAACCAAATAAGTTTAGAATAAAGAATGTTTCATATACCCCACAAAGAGACAAATGTAACTGGGCTCCATGTAGGTACCCATGCCCATATCTTTGACTTGTGCATAGAAATGAACAATTGGTTGCAATTCACCCATATGCTCTTTGAATTCTTACCATTGCTTTTCCACCGTTATCCCTTCAAATTAACGTTCCCAGTCTGTCGTAACCAAGCCATACCTCATGCCATCATAGTTTCCTCTGTATTGATTCAGGACCTTAGTTGCAGTCTAAGAGAATGGGATAGGCTATTTAGGACTGGGATGAGGAGAAATTGGTTTACTCAAAGTGCTGAGGCTGAAGAATTCTCTGCCACAGAAAACAATTGAGGTGAAAACATTGAAGATTTTCACAAAGGAATTAGATATAATTCTTAAGGCTAAAGGAATGAAAGTGAGGAGAGAAAATGGTAACTGGGTATTGAGTTGATGATCAACTATGATCATTTTAAGTGGCGGAGTAGACTGAAAGGGTCGAGTGGCCCAATTCTGCTCCCAATTTCAGTGTTTCCAAAGTCGTTATCCGAATACATGCAGCATTTGTAAGAAGATGGATGAACTGTTAGTGCAAGTGGAATAAATGAGCTGGGTATGATTGTTGAGATGTGGTTGGAAAATGATCACATTTAAACATTGAAGGGAGTTTGACATTTTGGCAAGATACAGTCTGTTGATTGGAGATAAGAAATAGGACAAATACTGGGAAGTAGTCATTGGTGGAAATAGTTTAGAAGTTCTTTGACATGAGGCAGATTATAAGTCAAGACCTTTTAAGCAATGTACTGCAATAGTCAAAGGAGGTTTCAATCTTCCTGCCAATTGACACAAGAACTCAAGGATTTAAGGAAGGACATTTTTATTTCTGGTAGTTCAGGGAACGTGCATTAATTTGATTTCTGCGATGAAGTACTATGAGAACCAGTTGAGAAAGTTCTATATATACTGGAGTTTAGAAGAATGAGAAGTGATTTTGTTGAAATAAAAAAAGATTGAGGAAACTTGACAAGGTAGATACAAGTAGGATGTTTCCTCTCATGGGGAATCTAGAATTGGGGGACGGACGGTCTCCTATTTAAGTGGAGATTAGGAAAATATTTTCCTCTCAGAGTAACTTGTCATTGTTCTTCTCCAGTGAGCGGTGGAGACTGTATCATTGAGTACATTCAGGTCTGACTTAGAGTTTCTTTATTAAGGATTGTGGGGTACAAGCAAGAAAGTAGATTTGAAGCTGTAATTAGATTTGCTGTTTCCATATTGAATGGCAAAATATACTCTGGTTGCAATAACCTATTTCTGCTCCTATTTCTTACGGTCTTAAGGCCTCATTGAAAAGCTTAATTTTTCTGAGCATGCTGCTATCTGCTTTCTCTGAATCATCGTATTCATAATGATGCCCAAAATATTTCAGAATCTATAACAGTGTCAAATATTTACTCTAGCTTTAGTGATTTAAAATTATTTACAATTGATATGAGAAATAAAAACTTTAGTGTGCATCCCTTTGGCTGATGAAAATGTTTTTTGAATTCTGATACTGCATCATTCATTGGCTTTGCTACATCCAGCAAAGACCACTCCACACTGTAAATATGACCTTCCTATTCATCCTAGTTGTGGCTTTCCTGAGTGAGGATATGACTTAATATCAACTTTATTTGAAAAGTTAGTTAACTTCAAACTAGTTGCCATTGCATTAATTGTTTTAAGTGAGCATTTTTGACTCTGTCATTGAGAAATCTTGCCTCAACAGTATGTGGTTACTTTGATCCCAGAGGTCAAAAGATGAAGTTCCAACTTAGTAAGAACTGTACTCTATGGTGATGTGTGGGTTGAAAATAGTGACCCTTTGTAAGTGATGGGTTGTAGGTGCTGTAAATCATTCGGTTACACATGCATTTTATGGCATCATCTGAAATCATTGCTGTTAGGAAGTTAAGATATAATTACAATCTATTACAATACTGCATTTTGAATTTTAATGAAAACTAGTAAGTCAGTCATTAACTTAAATTTTAAGAATTTGAGCAGTGTGTTGTAGTGTGGCTTGCTTTTTCCATGAAAGTAACAATTTTAGTGAATGGCCATGAAAATCCAATTTCTAGTTCACCCTGGTTTCCTGCTGTTCTGTGCTTGGACACCTCTGACCTACTTGTCTTTACATACGAACTACAACATCTGCCCAGCAGGCAAAGACAAAGGTCATTTTCATCCTCATTACATTCCCACTTTTGACCATTTATCAACGTCACTGTGACCCTGATAGTAGATTCGACACTAGACTTTTTAAAGGTTTTAGCATCTTTCACAATGCCATATTGCATTTAGTTTAAAGAATTTTTTAAAATCACAACATGTTTTTTTCACATAACTTGATCCATAACTGTCATAAGAATAGGACAAGCATCCAAACTTTGAGTGGGGAACTGGGTCTACATGATGCAAATATTGAGTGAATGCATTTTACAAAAGCAAATCAAAAACCCTCTAAACTGAATCTTCCAACCATTGTCGAAAAAATCCACACTCTCCCTTGATGATGAAATATGCAATCCTCACATGTTAAAATTGAACTCAGCTCCACAAAGAAAAACTGCACAGTTTTGCTTTGCACAGTCTAGTTTGCTCTGTAGCATCTTGTTCTGCAGCCTGGCTTCTCCAGTATCAGTACTTGCTGCTCTGTCTGTTCTTACATCTTTTTAATTTGTTCATGCAATGTGAGTATTACTGGTAGGGCCAACATTTATTGCCCATCCCTGGTTGCCTTGTGATGGTGGCAGTGAACTGCTGCAGTTCACGTGCTGTAGGTAGACCCCACAATGCTGTTAAGGAATTCCAGGATTTTGACCCAGCAATACTGAAAGAGTGGTGATGTATTTCTAAGTCAGAAAGGTGAGTGGCTTGGAGGGGAATTTGCAGGTGGTGTGTTTCCATGTATATGTTGCCCTTGTTCCTGCAGGGGGTGGTGGTAGTGGTGGTGGTGGATTTGGCATGTGCTACCTAAGGAGCTGTGGCGAATTTCTACAATGCATCCTGTAAATAGTACACATTACTGCTAATAATTGTCAGTGGTGGAGGGGCTGCATGTTTGAGTGTGATGTCATCAAACAGGTTGCTTTGACTTTAATGTTGTCAAACTTCGAGTGCTGTTAGAGCTGCACTCTTTCCAGGCAATTGCAGAATATTTCATCACACTCCTAACTTGTGCTTTGTAAGGAGTAGACAGGTTCTGGGGAGTCAAAAATCTACTTACTCACTACAAAATTTGTAGACTGTGACCTGCTTCTGTTGCCACAGAATATACATGATTAATCCGGTTTCATTTCGGGTCATTGAGTATCCCTCAGGCTGTTGATAGTGGGGGAATTCAGTTCCAATAATAGCATTGAATGTTATGGAGTAATGTTTAGATTCCGTTTTGTTGAATCTGCACATTTCCTGGCACTTGTGTGACATGAATTCATTATTGATTGTCAGTTGAAACTGAGATTTTGTCCAGGTATTACTGCATTTTGACGTGGACTGCTTCAGTACCTGAAGAGTTGTGCATGGTACTGAAGTTTGTGTAATCATCAGCAAGTATCCCTATTTCAGATCTTCCAATGGACCAACTTTGATTAATGAAACAGCTGAAGGTGATTATGCCTAAGACATCACGCTGAGGACGTCCTGTGGAGATCTCCTGGACCTGAGATGGCATATATCTTCAGTACTGTTGCTGGGATGTTGTCAGGACCCATAACATGTGCAATGTCTAGTGCCTTCAAGTATTTCTAGATATTACATGGCGTGAACCAAATTGGCTGTAGACTGGCAGCTGTGAATCAGGGGATCTCTGGAAGAGGCTGAGATGGGCCATCCACTTGATACTTCTGAACATTATTGCAAATGCATTATCCTTTTCTTTTGTACCGATGCACTGAGCTCCCGCATGATTGAAGATGGGGATATTTGTGTAACCACCGCCTCCAGTGAGTTGCTTAATTATCCAGCACCATTCATAACTGAATGTGGCAGGACTGCAGAGATTAAGTCTGATCCATTGGTTGTGGAAGCACTATCTTTTGTGTGTCACTTCCTGCGTACACGGTTTGACTGAGAAGTAGTCCTGTTTTATATTTTCAGGTTTGCACCTCACTTTTACATATGTTTAACGTTGTTAATGGCATGCACTCCTGCAAACTTCATTGAACCAAATATCGGTTCCCAGTTAGATGATAATTTGCAGAGTTGGGGATAAATGGGATAGGAGATTGTAGATTGTGTTGGAATACTATTCAGCTGCTGTTGCTAATTGCTCACAATGCCAGTTTTGAGTTGCTTGATCTGTTTAGCTGGTTGAGGTCAGTGTTGGAATTGGTAATATGTGGTAACCAACAATCAGTTACCTTGCCTGTGTGAGACCTGAGACTTCAAGTCGTCTCGAGTCAATGTCGAGAAGTTCCATTCTGCTGCGACCTGTGCCAATGAACTGGGCGTACCCAGGGATGGGATGATGATGGTGCTATCTGGGATATTGTAAGGTACAATTCTGAGAGTATGATTATGTCAGGTTGTAGCTTGACTAGTCAATGAATCAGCCCTACCAAATTTGGCACTGACACCCAGCTTTTAGTAAGGAGGACTTTGCATAGCCGATAAGGCTGAGTTTGCTATTGTTATATCTGGTTCCATAGTCAGAGCCAGCTGGTGGTCTTAGAGATTTTTCTTTCCAATTGAGTAGTTTTCTTGGGGATCAGTTCAGAGGGCAGATAGCACATGGGGTCATGTCGATGGCAGACCAGATGATTTTTACAATTCCAGATTTTAATGAATTCAAAACCCATGGTGTATTTGAACCAGGGTTCCCAAGACATTAACTGGGTCTCTGGATTACCAGACCAATATAACCAGGTCATCAACTCAAAGTTCAATTTCTATTAGCCTTTGAAACTACTTCATGGGTGCAATATTTTGCTGAAAACGTGTTGCTGGAAAAGCGCAGCAGGTCAGGCAGCATCCAAGGAGCAGGAGAATCGATGTTTTGGGCATGAGCCCTTCTTCAGGAATGAATAGGGGCAATATTTTGCCCCTATTATAACATTGTGATTAGTTCACATGCAGACTACAGAACTGCAGTTCGTTAAGGGACACATCAGGCATTTTGATTTGTGGGTATCAATGATATTTCTGAGCGGTGTGTGTGTGTGAATAGTATTTGTTGGTAATCGCTCATGAGGATAGCTACTTCAGAATAAAATAGACAGTACTTAATCACAAATGGGTACGTTATTATTTCATTAAGTATGATAAACAAAAGTTCTTATTTAGAATAACTGATCATGACAGGGAAACTTGCTTCACCTTCCTACTTTTCACTCATTCCTTGGTGCTGTCTGTTCTGCTACTCTGAATGAAAGATAGAAGTTAGTCAAAACTGCAAATAAGTTGCCTTTCGAAGTAACTCTATCAAAAACAAGTTCAGGTATTGTGGTGTTATGAACCAGGCCAGACCCCTCAAAAAACATTCCAAGAAAGTGGCCAAGACCCTAATTTTGCTCATTGTATTAAGCAGGTATAAGTGGATGTTCCAGGAGAGAGGCCGCTGGTCAAGCCACTTAGTTTTAAACAAATCAGAATTTATTTACAAGATTACCAAAGTAAACACAAACAAAAGAGAACACAATACCGAATAACATAAATGATCTGAAAACTCAACAAATCATTCCAACTTAATGATGCTGTTTCAAATAGTTGCAACAATCTCCATAAACACCCCTCAGCATAAAAGATAAAATAAAAAACAGGGTCTTACAGGGGAGAAGTCAGAGAAAGAGTACCAGCATGGACCCACTTCTTTGGGTCCAGCAGCTTCACAATTGCCTGACTGCTTTCAGTAAATAGCCAGACCAAACCAAACAGAAGAAAGCTGAGCTGGGAGAACTGGCCACTCCCCTTTCATTGTACAAGTGTTTATTTTCAAAAACTCAAAAGCCTTTTCCATGAGGCAGTATCTGTTAGCTATAATCAAACTGGCCCTAAAACTCTTCAAACTTAGACGTTTTGGAGTATGTGTTGTTTACGACCTCTCTGCAAAAAAAAAAGCCATGGACAGCATAACCTAGTTAAAGGAGCAGCATCATCACAGTGGGCTATCTATTAGTGTTGGTAATGCTGAAAATGTCCTTTGTGTTAGAATCCAGAGTCAAAGTGCAAAAGAGTGATTAAAACAGTCCATCTGTATTACTTCAGTAGCTTTCCTTATTTTCTGGAGTTATGTTCATTGAAAGTGGACTGTGGTGTCACTTTGGAAATGCAGTTCTATTAAGTATCTTTCACCTTCAGTGCCAAAAATTGTCTTTTTTTTTATCCAATGCAATTTCCGGTGGAGATACAAATAGGCAAAAAGTAATTTATGGCAATTTACTAATACTGTATATGTAAAACATGATTTTGTAAGGGATGTTTTGAAAGTAGTTCACTCAATGTCAATGTTAATTCTTGCACAGGCTTTGTGTTAACTTGGCCTGGGGTAAATTGTGAATTGCACATTGGATTACAGTATTCCTTTGAAGCTTAATTAAACTTAAAATATAAGCCATAACTATTAATTTAACCTGGAGCAGTGTTTTGTGGATGAATAAGATGGTGTTATTTTCTGAGTGTATATAGATTGTGAAGGAGAAAAAATGGCCTTTAGTAGAGTGATATGCGCTTCTTGTCAGATGTGAGTGTGTACGGGTTACTGTGGATTATATCTGCAATGAATGCTGTTAGTTGCGAATCCTATCAGATCGAATGGATTAGTTGGAGAGACAGTTAGAGGCAATGAGGAATTTGCAATACCAATGGTATGTGATTGGGGGGGGGGGGGGGGGGGTGCGCACGGTGGGACCCAGGGCAATAACGAGGAAAGAGGTCAATCTGAGGCTGGTACAGCTGAGAACAGAAGCGAGTCAAACAGTCAGGGCAGGCAGGGACAACGTAGGACGAATAAATTAAACTGCATTTATTTCAATGCAAGAGGCCTAAGAGGGAAGGCAGATAAACTCAAGGCATGGCTAGGAACATGGGACTAGGATACCATAGCAATTACAGAAACGTGGCTCAGGGACGGGCAGGACTGGCAGATTAATGTTCCAGGATACAAATGCTACAGGAAGGATAGAAAGGGAAGCGAGAGAGGAAGAGCAGTAAAGTTTTTGATAAGGGGGAGCATTGCAGCTTTACTGCAGGAAGATATTTCCAGAAATACATCCAGGGAAATTATTTGTTGGAACTGGGAAATAAGAAAGGGGTGAGGATTGGGATTGGGATTGTATTATAGATCCCCTAATAGTCAGAGCGAAATTGAGAAGCAAACCTGTAAAGAGATCTCATCTATCTGTAAGAATAATCGGGTGGTATTGGTAGGGGATTTTAACTTTCCAAACATAGACTGGGACTGCCATACTGTTAAAGGTTTAGATAGAGAAGAATTTGTGAGGTGGGTCCAAGAAAATTTTCTGATTCAGTATGTGAATGTACCTACTAGAGAAGAGAAGGCGCAAAACTTGACCTACTCTTGGGAAATAATGCAGGGCAAGTGACTGAGGTGTTAGTTGGGGAGCACTTAGGGGCCGGCGACCATAATTGTATTAAATTTATCGTAGTGATGGAAAATGATAGACCAGATCTAAAAGTTGAAGTTCTAAATTGGAGAAAGGCCAATTTGTTTATGGTATTAGGCAAGAACTTTCAAAAGCTGATTGGGGGGAGATGTTTGCAGATAAAGGGATGATTGGAAAATGGGAAGCCTTCAGAAATGAGATAACGAGAATCCAAAGAAAGTATATTCCTGTGAGGGTGAAAGGAAAGGCTGGTAGGTAAAGCGAATGTCATAAAAACAATGACTGCACTGGTACAAATCAAGTTGAAGTCATTGGACAGCATTTTATTACTAAACTAGGTTAATGCAACATTTAAAAGGTATTTGGATGGGTATATGAATAGGAAGGGTTTGGAGGGATATGAGCCGGGTACTGGCAAGTGGGACTAGATTGGGTTGGGATATCTAGCCGGCATGGATGGGTTGGACCGAAGGGTCTGTTTCTATGTTGTACATCTCTGACTCTATGACTAAGGATTAAACTGATCCTGAACCCCATTTTGTACTTGACGAGGTGCAGTGATGTGTATGATGTCCACCTTTTATATTGTAGTTAATGTGAGTAATCTCTTGAGTCCAGACAGCAGATGATTATGCCCTTGGTTCTTCTGAGATAAACTTCTCAGTCTTGAAGTTGGATGATTTTTTTTCTCTCAAGCTATTGGTTATGGCTGTTTGATGTGGCTTTTGAAGTGACCAAGGAACAACCATTCTTCATATTAACTTAAGCCATGTGCAGAAATTTTAGCAGTAATATTGCTGTAATATTACATTCTGTTTCTATTTGCCAGTTGGTAATTTTTTTTTTCAATACACCTAATTAAGTAAGGACTATTGATAAAGCATTGAAGACATCAGTTCCCCTCAGGAATGTCCCATCTTGGTTGAGTTATAATATTGCAGCCACAAATGTGACTGCTTGAGAGAATTAAAATAATTGACTCTATGTTTCAAGAAAAAAGTTAATATTACAGTGGTTCAGACTAATGCATAAGCATCTGCAATATTTTATTATTGAATCACTTTTCAGAGTTTTTCCTGCAATTAACCTAGTTTAGTGATAAAATGCTGTCCAATGACTTCAATTTGATTTATAGCAGTGGAGCTTACCAAATCTAAGTAAAGTGCAAGTGCTGAATTGAACTTGATCTGCTCATAAAAGAGAGGTTAGCGGTTTCAGTATTGCACTTTGTTTTTAACCCACCCACTGCAGCTGCATCGAACTTCTGCTTTCTTTGCCAATTGAAGTGATATGATGTAATGACAACTTACATTTCAGCTCAACTCTTCAAAGGGATGCTGCAAGGATCAAATTTGAAACATTGCAAAGATCTTCATTTGTTTCAGAATGAGAAATGAAAACACAAATACAACTGAAGACAGAGTGTTTCCAGAGCATTGCCATGATTCAATGATATGTATGTTCAAATAATGCTGTGTTACGTGAGGATCCATTGGAATGAGTTGGAGGTGCCAGTGTTGGTGCTTCCAAATAAAAAGATTGGACTATAACCTGGTGTTGTATGATTTTGAACTTGATCCATAGAAAGATTCTTTCCTTTGCAAATGGGAGAAAACAAACGTGTTTTGGTGGGATGTTATGAGGTTAAATGCCCTAATTGGAGCTGCATGGATGATTGGATGGCACTTCCAACTGGGTCCTGATATGTCTTAACCCAACCCACGTCACTACATTCTCAAGCCTCCTGCACATCACGCCTCATTAACACATCTGTTTCCTTGTCACTTTCTCACATCACCATCTTTACATCACCATGCTGTATGATGTGGGAGCTGGCTGATCCCATTGTGAACGGCAGTGACCACATCTGCAGCAAGTGTTGGTTGCTGGAAGAACTCCGGATCAGAGTTGATGATCTGGAATCTGAGCTTCAAACACTGCGGCATATCTGGGAGGGGGAGAGTTACCTGGATGCTTTGTTTCAGGAGGCAGTCACACCTGGGAGATTAATTAATTCACACTCAGCTAGTGATCAGGCACAGAAGAGTGTGACTGTAAGTGAGGCAGGTAGGGGAAACCAGAGTTCAGGAGTGGAGGAGCCTCAGCCCTTAACCTTGTCCAACAGGTACGAGATTCTTGCTTCCTGTTCGGATGAGGAAAAGGGCTCTGGACAGGATGAGCCAACTGACCAAGGCACCATGGTGCAGAAGGCCATTCAAGAGGGGAGAGTTAATAGACAAGTAGTGGTTATAGGGGATTCTATAATTAGGGGGACAGATAGTATCCTTTGCAAGCCGGATCGGGAGTCTCGCATGGTGTGTTGCCTGCCCGGTGCCAGGGTGCGAGACATCTCTGACCGGCTTGAAAGGATATTGGAGCGGGAGGGGGAGGATCCAGTTGTTGTGGTCCACGTTGGTACCAACAACATAGGCAAGACTAGGGTGGAGGACCTGTTTGGGCATTACGAAGCACTAGGCAGGAAATTGAAGCACAGGTCCTCAAGGGTCAGAATCTCCGGATTACTGCCCGAGCCACGTGCCAATTGGCATAGGGACAAGAAAATTAGGCAAGTAAACACGTGGCTAAGGGATTGGTGTGGGAAAGAGGGATTCCACTTCATGGGGCATTGGCATCAGCTTTGGAACAGGGGGGATCTGTACCGTTGGGACGGTCTCCACTTGAACCGATCAGGTACCAATGTTCTAGCGAAGAGGATAAATAGGGTGGTCAGTAGGACTTTAAACTTCTGAGTTGGGGGGGAAGGGAAAGTGAAAGCGACAGGGAGTATGGAGGTAAATGGAAAGATAAGCAGCAGGATAGCATGTTTCCAGGCGGATTTAAAATTGAGGCAGACTGAGAATGCAGAAAAAAGCAAGGATAACTTAGGACATATGACTTCCAACATCTCTAATGATAAGGAAGTTAGCATTAGGGCACTTTACCTGAATGCTCGTAGCATTCATAACAAAGCCGATGAACTAATGGCACAGATAATAGTGAATGATTATGATGTAGTAGGCATCATAGAGACTTGGTTACAGGGGGGTCAGGACTGGCAGTTAAACCTCCATGGTTTTTCAACTTATCGAAAAGACAGAGAGGTGGGCAGAGGGGGTGGGGTTGCCTTGTTAGTTAAGAACAAAATTAAATCTATGGTATTGAATGACATAGCGTCGGATGATGTGGAGTCTGTGTGGGTGGAATTGAGGAACCACAAAGGCAAAAAAACCATAATTGGAGTTGTGTACAGACCTCCTAACAGTGGTCAGGACCAGGGACGCAACATGTACCGGGAAATAGAGAAGGCATGTCAGAAAGGCAAGGTTACATTGATCATGGGTGACTTCAATTTGCAGGTGGACTGGGTAAATAATGTTGCTAGTGGATCTAAAGAAAGGGAATTCATGGAATGCTTACAGGATGGCTTTTTGGAACAGCTTGTCATGGAGCCCACAAGAGAGCAGGCTATTCTGGACCTAGTGCTTTGCAATGAACCAGACTCTATAAAAGATCTTAAAGTAAGGGAACCCTTAGGAAGTAGCGACCATAATATGGTAGAGTTTCAGTCTGGAGTTTGAAAGGGAGAAGGCAAAATCTGATGTAATGGTGTTGCAGTTGAATAAAGGTAATTATGAAGGCATGAGAGAGGAACTGACTAAAATAGACCGGAAGCAGAGGCTAACCGGGAAGACACTAGAGCAAAAATGGCAGGAGTTTGTAGGTATAATTGAGGACACTGTACAGAGGTTCATTCCCAAGAAAAGAAAGATTAACCGGGGAGGGATTAGACAACCTTGGCTGACAAAGGAAGTCAGGAAATGTATTAAAGAAAAAGAGAGATCCTATAAAGTGGCTAAGAACAGTGGGAAATCAGAAGATTGGGAAGGATACAAAAGCAAACAGAGGATAACAAAGAGTGTAATAAGAAATGAGAGGATCAAATATGAAGGTAGGCTAGCCAGTAATATTAGAAATAATAGTAAAAGTTTCTTTCAGTACATAAGAAACAAACGACAGGCAAAAGTAGACATTGGGCCACTTCAAACTGATGCAGGGAGCCTAGTGATGGGAGATAAGGAAATAGCAGGAGAACTTAACAAGTACTTTGCGTCAGTTTTCATAGTGGAAGACATGAGTAATATCCCAAAAATTAAAGGGTGTCACGGGGCTGAGTTGAGTATGGTTGCCATTACGAAAGAGAGAGTGCTAGAAAAGTTAAAAAGTCTTAAAATTGATAAATCTCCTGGCCCCGATGGGATACACCCTAGAGTTCTGAGAGAGGTGGCTGAGGAAATAGCAGAGGCATTGGTTGAGATCTTTCAAGAGTCACTGGAGTCAGGAAAGGTCCCGGATGATTGGAAGATGGCTGTAGTAACCCCCTTGTTCAAGAAAGGATCAAGGCAAAAGATGGAAAATTATAGGTCAATCAGCTTAACCTCGGTTGTTGGTAAAATTCTAGAATCCATCATTAAGGATGAGGTTTCTAAATTCTTGGAAGAGCAGAGTCTGATTAGAACAAGTCAACATGGATTTAGTAAAGGGAGGTCATGCCTGACAAACCTGTTGGAATTTTTTGAAGAGGTAACAAGTAGGTTAGACCAGGGAAACCCAGTGGATGTGGTCTATCTAGACTTTCAAAAGGCCTTTGATAAGGTGCCACACGGGAGGCTGCTGAGCAAGGTGAGGGCCCATGGTGTTCGAGGTGAGCTGCTGGGATGGATTGAGGATTGGCTGTCTAACAGAAGGCAGAGAGTTGGGATAAAAGGTTCTTTTTCAGAATGGCAGCCGGTGACGAGCGGTGTCCCGCAGGGTTCGGTGCTGGGCCACAGCTGTTCGCATTATATATTAATGATTTGGATGAGGGAACCGGGGGCATTCTAGCGAAGTTTGCCGATGATACGAAGTTAGGTGGACAGGCAGGTAGTACTGAGGAAGTGGGGAGGCTACAGAAGGATCTAGACAGGTTGGGAGAGTGGTCCAGGAAATGGCTGATGGAATTTAACGTGAGCAAGTGCGAGGTCTTGCACTTTGGCAAAAAGAATAAAAGCATGGACTACTTTCTAAATGGTGAGAAAATTAATAAAGCCAAAGCTAGTCGAGGATTCTCTAAAGGTAAACATGCAGGTTGAGTCTGTGATTAAGAAAGCGAATGCAATGTTGTCTCTTATCTCAAGAGGGTTGGAATATAAAAGCAGAGATGTACTACTAAGACTTTATAAAGCTCTGGTTAGGCCCCATTTGGAGTACTGTGTCCAGTTTTGGTCCCCACGCCTCAGGAAGGACATACTGGCACTGGAACGTGTCCAGCGGAGATTCACACGGATGATCCCTGGAATGACAGGTCTAGCATATGAGGAACGGCTGAGGATACTGGGATTGTATTCGTTGGAGTTTAGAAGATTAAGGGGAGATCTAATAGAGACGTACACAATAATACATGGCTTTGAAAAGGTGGATGCTAGGAAATTGTTTCCGTTAGGCGAGGAGACGAGGACCCATGGACACAGCCTTAGAATTAGAGGGGGTCATTTCAGAACGGAAATGCGGAGACATTTCTTCAGCCAGAGAGTGGTGGGTCTGTGGAATTCATTGCCACGGAGTGCAGTGGAAGCCGGGGCGCTAAATGTCTTCAAGGCCGAGATTGATAGGTTCTTGTTGTCTAGAGGAATTAAGGGCTACAGGGAGAATGCTGGTAAGTGGAGCTGAAATGCACATCAGCCATGATTGAGTGGCGGAGTGGACTTGATGGGCCGAATGGCCTTACTTCCACTCCTATGTCTTATGGTCTTTACCAGCTACTGCTTATACTTAGCCTTACCTTACTGCAATGTCATAGCAACCCTTTACAGTGACTTTATGTAAATAGTCTTTCTGTCATATTTGTGTATTCCATATTTTACTCTTTTGTTGCCTTCATTATAGAAGAAGATGCAGAGTCGCTGAAGAGACAGCGAGAAGCGGAGATGGCCCTCCAATCATTTCTATTTTGATAACTGTTGAAATGAAGGCGTTCCGTGTAAGCCAGACCTTGATGCACCTGGTGACAGAGTTGAATTGGTGTGCAGTCACATGGCATGCAACACTATTCATGTTAACTTAATGTCAACAGGCTTTGAAAATAATGATTATATGCAATGATGATCTTGACATTTTTTATCTTGTGTTATGACATGGAGGTCAAACCCCTCTGCTAATTAAAACTGAAACACCCAGAGAAGCTCGCATCGTCTCGTTATCTGTTAAAAATGTGAGTGAAAGAAAGAAAACCCCTTATTTCCACTGTTTAAATAAAGAATAATAACTTATTTTCCTAACTCTAACAGTGAATATTAAACAAAAACTATTAACAAACCCAAACCCCCTTCTTCTTAACTAATCACTATCTGACCCCAACTCTCAAAATGCTGCTCTAATAACGAATTCTAAACATTAAATTAAGTTAATCTGTCAAAGTCCATGCAATCTCTTAAGCTGTCTTCCTTCCGGTCTTCTGAATCTGCTGTTTCCTTCCATCCTTCTGATTCTGCTGGTCTTCTCCCTGGACCGTCTTCTGTGATTTTTTTTTTTAACTGTCCTAATATCTTCGTATAAAATTCCTTGATTCTTTGAGATTTCTTTGAGCTGTTGGCTGTCTCGGTGGCAGTTGCTCTTCCCTTGTTTTCAAAAACACTCATTTTTATGCTCTGTTTACACCTGAAATTCTTAGAGTTGGATTGGTTTCAGGCTGTCAACATCGTTGGATTTTAAATTCATTTGGCTTTGAAGGGCTGAATGTTTGGTTTAAATCAATTGGTTGGATTTGAATTGTCAAACCAGCATTCAAGATTCCTGAAGAAGGGCTTATGCCCGAAACGTCGATTCTCCTTCTCCTTGGATGCTGCCTGACCTGCTGCGCTTTTCCAGCAACACATTTTTAAGCTCTGATCTCCAGCATCTGCAGTCCTCACTTTCTCCTTTTTCAAACCTGAGGTGTCCATTTAACAGCCAGTTGATACATGTGTCTATTTTGGACCAGCCTGCCTCCCAGCTGCCTGTATATTGGCAGCGTTTGCTGGACCTTAAGCTCCCTCTTAAAGGGGACCATTTTTTTTTCAACTCACTATTATTCTACCCAGCTTCACAGACTCTTCAAGTATTCAAGTAGTGCAGGAGGAGGATGGAAATTCTTAAGAGGAGGTCACTCACTTTGAGGATGATCCATCACAGGATTAGAAATACCGAGACAGCATTGTGAAGATGTATTATCTAAAATATTAATTTATATGGATGTGTGCCTTGACTTTTTTTGAGGAAAACACTTTCAAGCAGAGGACGCTAACTATAGCAATCAAAATATTTAATTGACAAGAAACACAAATTTCTTGAATAGTCACTGATTCTGCAATGAGAGGGAGATCACGTAAACCCAATCACTATAAATTTCAGCTGCAGACCAACATTTGGCCATTCTGTGAATAAGTACTCTTCAGATAATATTCTAAAGACTTTCGTGTTTCCAGAAGGTTCTTTCAGAATTCCTATATTGTGGAAACAATCCCTTCGGCCCAACAAGTCCACACCAACCCTATGAAGAGAAAATTGTGTGTTCATGTATGCATATAGCTAGCAATTATTTCACAATAAACCTCAAGCTCAGTGATTACATTGTACATTATAATGTAATTCATTTCAAGAAAGGTCATCTGTGTTAAACATTAGAGAGAAACTGCTGCTTGTAAGACCAAGCACCAGCGTGAAGCACCACTTTCAAGGATGGAAGAATTCAGGAAGAAAAGTGGAAGAGAATAAATATCGATGAGGAATTGTTTGTTCTAATAATGATGATTCCCTTGGAATGATGGCATCTGATGACTTCATGTTGGGCACTACTAATCCAATCTGATAAAATAGTTATTTCTTATGTTGTCAAGCTGCACTTTGATCATGGGTCCATCTGGTTTCTACAAGACAGCCTGGTTATTGAAAGTTTATTAAACAAAGTTTGAAAGAAATAATATGAATGTTTGTTTATTACTTTTTCTTCCATAATGAAAAGTGTACAAGTAAGGGGAGTTTGGTCCTTGCATTTTCTGTAAGGATTTTGAATTCAAGTATCGTGATACCTCCACCATCACCTATCATTTTTACTTAGAACTGAAACTGTTACTATATTCTGTGGAGCTTTTGCAATTCAGTATGCTTTTTTAAATTTATCCTTCTGTTTCTCCATTTTGGATTTTCAGTAATTCATTTATTCATTTTCCTATAGTTTAAAATGTAGCACTCCAATGGACTGTAATATGACATAGGCTCAGAAAATGTATAGAAAAATAGCTGTACAACTTAATGACCTATTTTGATAAAGTGATTGAGAGAAACAATATAATTTTAGTGGCACACTTCAAAAGAATGCAGGGACAAAAGGACCTGAGAATTCACGTGCGTTGATCTTTGCAGTTGACCTGTAGTTTGGAAGATATTTGGGATCTGGGGCTTCATAAATAGGTTATGAAAACAGGAAGGTTATACCTTATAAACTGTGGTCAGGCCACAACTAAAGTATTGCACTCAGTTTTGGTGATCATATTTTAGAAACGCTACAGAGGAGTTTTGCCGGAACAGTTGCAGGGATGAGGAAATTTAGCTTTGAAGTTTGGAGAACTTGGGGTCATTCTCCTTGGACCAAATAAATGAAAAGGAGTTTTGCTGGACAAATAGGCACACCAGCCTCATTCCTGAAGAAGGGCTTATGCCTGAAACGTCGGTTCTCCTGCTCCTCAGATGCTGCCTGGCCTGCTGTGTTTTTCCAGCACCACATTTTTCAACTCTGGTCTCCAGCATCTGTAGTCCTCACTTTCTCCAAATAGGATATTATGACTGGTTTACATAAGATTGATAAAGAAATCTTGTTCTCAAAGGCTCATAATACTGGCCACTCATCCTTTTATTGCCATTAGCTAGGATCAAAGCAATAGCATTGGTCAAACAACATTATCTGACCATCATACTGAAACTTGTCCTTCCACCTAACTAGAAGATTTCTGTGTGTAATTCTGGCATTTGATTTGCAGTGCTGTTCGACATTCCTTTCTATACCTTCCTCTAATATGTTGATTCCACCATATGGGTACTAAAAATATCCCGATGAATAAATCAGATACCCAAAGGGTTATGTGCTGTTGAATTTGTCATGATTCCTCATCGTACACAATGAAGACAAAGCACACATTCAGAACTATGATGCAGCTTGATGGATTTGGAACTTTTGGCTGAATATAGAAATGTAATAATATTGCTTCCAAGCAATACTGTGTGTTGTCTTCCACTGTTGTGTTATGTAAAGCTTGCACCAGTCTACATAAGCTCCGTGAAATATTCTTTATTTCCTGTTCATATTGATCTTCGGTCCATTTTCATAAAAAACAAAATGTCTCTACCCCCCCAGGTCATCTCTTGGTTCCCCAACTTCTCCAGCTCTCTTAGCTCCCTTCCTTCCTCCTTATTATCTCTATTTAAAGCAAAAATTTGAATAAACATTCTTGTTTTAATGTAGTCTTCACAATGAAGAGTAGTAATTAACTTGAGTTAAGATCACACCTGCATTGACCATTATCATCCAGCACTTGTATTTTTACATCACTCTATAATAGAGAGATTATTATAATTGGAAATAATGAGGACTGCAGATGCTGTAAAGTCAGAGTTGATAAAATGTGGAGCTGGAGAAAGCACAGCAGGTCAAGCAGCATCAGAGGAGCAGGAGAGTCCACGTTTTGGTCCTGATGAAGGGTCTTGCCCAAAATGTCAACGCACCTGCTCTGCTGAGGCTGCTTGACTTGCTGTGCTTTCTCCAGCTCCACATTTTATCAACTAATATGATTATAATATTTGCTTATAGGTCTGTTCACTTGTTGCTTATTTTTGACAGTCATGTAAATGCTATGTTCCTGAACTGAACTGTACTGACTGCAGGAAGCAAAGAATTTTTTATGGTGCAAGAAAAAATGTTTGGTAGAGAGATTTGTAATATGTAAAAAAAACTTTTGATTTTGACTGTTATATCAATTTTTTTAAGAACATGAAGTGCACTTGATTGATTAGACTGCTTCACGTTAATTTCTTTTGCTCTGTACATTGTCTGAAACATATTATAACCTCCCTGATGGGTAAGTATATAGTGTGTTGGGACTGTGCCAAATATATCAGGAAGTTCTAAGTCTGCTTTATGAGTATGTGTTGCATAGCTTGACTCAGCTGGGGTTGCACTGGAGCTGCTATAATTGGCCTTAAGCATCTGTGCGGTAAAATCTGAGAGGAAATAATCAGTGCAGATCTTCTCAGATTCCTGCCCATGCGTTTGCTTAAAAGTCAGATGTTCATGAATGCCTTACGCATTGAATTGAGATTTGCTGTCATGACTGTCTCCCAGTCGGTGACACTTACTGTATAGGCATATGTGTAAAGAATACCCTCTTGGGTGAAGTTCCAAAAGTCTGTCAGGCCTTAAATTGTACACCAGCATACATTGCTTTTTCCAAGAGGGATTGGTTTATAGGACGAAAAGGAGGTTGGGGAAGTTTGATACGGGAATTCACTTTTGGTTTATGTTGACAGAATTATTGAAGTAGGAGGTGAGCTGAGAGATAAGTTTGCTATCTGAATGTCTGTGAGCTCGCACTTAATAAAAAGTAAAAATCAAATTGCCATGGAAGTAGTGCAGCCACAAAATCACTCCCTTAAACTGAAATATTAGTCATCGCAAATTCACAAAATTACAACAGATTAAGGAGAATCAATTGGCTCATCTTGGTTCTTCTATTCCAAAAAGCTTTAATATCCCACCTCCTTGCTCACTCAGTCATGACTGTGGCAACCACTTGGAGAAAGTGAGGACTGCAGATGCTGGAGATCAGAATCAAAAAGGGTAGTGCTGGAAAAGCACAGCCGATCAGGCAGCATCTGAAGAGCAAGAGAGTCAACATTTCGAACATGAGCTTTCACCAGGAATGAGAGGGTAGCCCAAGGGGACTGAGAAATAAATGGGGTGGGGGGAGGGCAGCTGGGAATGCAATAGGTAAGTGAAGGTGAGGGATAATGGTGATAGGTTGGAGAGGAGGGTGGCATAGTAGGACAGTTGAAGGGGATGCTGAGTTGGAAGGTTGGATCTGAGATAGGGTGGGGGAGGGGAAATTAGGAAACTGGGGAAGTCAGCATTGATTCTGTGTGGTTGGAGGGTCCCATGGCAGAAGATGAGGCGGGTGGCTAGAGTTTGGCGGTGGGGGAGGCCAGGATTTGCATTTGCTTGGTGGAGTGGGAGAGGGAATTAAAATGGTCGGCCACAGGGTGCTGGGGTTGTTTAGTGAGTGTGTCCCAGAGATGATGATTGAAACGTTCTGCAAGTTGGCGTCCTGTCTCCCCAGTGTAGAGGAGAGCAATAGACACAGTAGTTGATGTGTGTGGAATTACAGGTAAACCTATGTCGGAGGTGGAAGAATCCTTTATGGCCTTGGATGGAGATGAGGGGGGGGAAGTGTAGGCGCAGGTTTTGTACTTCTTGTGGCAGAAGGTGCTGGGAGTGAAAGGTGATTTGTGGGGGGGGTGGTGTGGACCTAAAACTGGAGTCGCGGAGGGAATGGTCTTTGCTGAACGCAGATAGGGGTGGGGAGTGAAATATATCCCTGGTGGTGGGCTCTGTTTGTAGGTGTCGGAAATGGTGGAGGATGATGCATTGTAGCTGGAGGTTGGTGAGGTAGAAGGTGAGGACCAGGGTGGTTCTGTTCTTGTTGCGATTGGAGGGGTGGGGGTTCAAGGGTGGAGGTGTGGAAAGTGGAGGAGCTGCACTGGAGGGCATCATAGACCATGTGGGCAGGGAAACTATAGTCCTTGAAGGAGGAGGCTATCTGGGATATTCTGTGGTGGAATTGGTCTTCCTGGGAGCAGCGGAGGCAACAACGTGTTAAATGAAACTATAGATTTTGTTGCACCATCAGATCGTATGTCATCTAACTCTTGCCTCATTGTAATTTAGGGCTTAATCAACATTTCTGAAATAGATATGCAAACAGTTTGGATATGTGCATGACACACAGCAAGAATCTGAATAATATGTATTGACTGTGGTCATTGAGAAAATTCCTGAATTTTTAATGCAATCGAATACTTTATCAATTGCTTGTGTTCCTGTAAGCTGACTTATTGTAGCTTAGGTTTTGGCAGTCGATTGGTGGATACCTACCTTGAATAATTCCACTGTCCGAGTGAATTGTAGTATTGCTTATTGCATTGTAAGAAATAAGAGTGTTATTGGTATTAAATGGAGATTGGTTGAAAACAGTTGTGGATGTTTGAAATAATTATATAAAGAAAAAGACTCCTCTTTATATAGTGCCTTTCACGATTGGCAAAGACGAAGGCAACAACGTGTTAAATGAAACTATAGATTCATAAGCTTTACAAGGATAGCTTAATCTGACTGTTTTTGCCATCTATACCATAAGACTAGATGAATGCTCTAAGCCTTTATTGCATGAGAATGTTCATTTGTAATCAAGCTCAGTAAATTAAATTCAGATAACAAATAATAATTGAATTTTTAAAATAATTTCCTAGTATCTCAAGGCATTAGATGTAGAATCATATTTTAAATATAACTATTATTAGATACTCGTACTACAACAGGTTAAATCCAACAATCATTTCATGTAGGAAATATCTGATTAACAGTCTGAAGATGGTAAGTCTGTTTCTGGTGGTAGTATTTAGGGAGGAACTTTTTTTCTTTTTCTTTGAAGAATGCTGTGATGTCTTCAATATTTATTGAAAAGGTTAGCGAGGCATTTAGAATTGCAGTGCCCTCTCAGTACTGTTATGTCCTGTTGTAGAATTGAACCCACAATTTTACATTCCTCTAAGAGTGTTCTAATGTATGGAATAGCAGTTGAGAGGAGGAAGATTTAAAAGGGACCTGAGGGGCAATGTTTTGGCACAGAGGGTGGTTCATGTGTCGAATAAACTAATGGAGGAAGTGGGAAATTCAGTACTATTACAACATTTGGACAGGTACATGAGTAGGAAAGGTTAGAGGGTTATGGGCCAAACACAGGCAAGTGGGACTAGTTTAGTTTGGGAGACTTGGGCGACATGGACAAGTTGGACCAAAGGGTTTGTTTCTGTGCTGTGTGACTCTGTTGAACTACCCATATATACTCAGGTAACAGTCAAATTGTTTTGACTACATTTTATGGGTTGACAATTACATAGATACTACTAGATGCTAATTTTGAGTGGCTGAAATTCATACCAATATCAATAATAGAAGCCTAATTGACCTCTAAATGAGTAAAGAAAAAGAAACAAATTATGGTAATTTGGAAGACCCAAGGTGGAATGACTGGCAGACTGACTCATAAATATTGATCTGCTATCTGTGAAGAATTAGGGTCAACGTTTACAGAAGGTATATGGAAAATGCCAGATTTTTTGATCAAAAATAAGGGGTTGTTTTTCACATGAGATTGATTTATTCCTTGAGTATGTATGGTATGTTTTCTCTTGTTATTTAAATTTTAAATGTTTTAAATTTTAAATTCCAGCAGAAACACACTGTCCAATAACTTGAGCAAATCAGTTGCAGTGTGTTATGTAAGAAGCACTGGGCGGAATCTTGCAGAGGCCTGAATGATGTGAGCTATGCCACACAGTCTGCAGCAGAGAATCAGGCCAGCGGTCTGGTGAGATCCGTCTAGACATCAGGAGCGGCTTGCAGCATCTTGTGTGTTTCCTCAGTGGTGAGCTTGAGTTGTCACATAAGGGGTTATTGCTTGTTAAATGGCTAATTAATGCCACAACAAGTCTCATTAATGTTCGCTCTCTGATCTTACCAACATGCTGAACAAACTAGACGTAACAATTTCTCGACATGGTTGTTAGATTGGGTACCTGGTGACTTCAACAGCTTGCTGTAAACAATCTCAATGTTGGATACCAGTCACTTCTCAGGACATGGTCCATGAGATGCCAGTCAATTCTCAGTTCTGCAGGCAATGTGAGTTGTTCTGGGAATGGTCTGTGGTAAGATTGGGCTTGAATCAGATCAGAGGGTTGCCCGAGCAGCAGATTAGATGGTTTATGGAATGGGTTTGGTAAGATATGGCAAAAATACTCATTAGGTTTTGTGGTGAAATACCTTTCAAAAGAGTTGATGCAACTCAAACATACCCAAACAAATATATAATTTGACCCCATTGTGATATACAGAAGTATATGGATAAGCCAAGCAAATCAACATGGAAATCCGATGTAAAATATGTAATAGTATATCGCATTTATAAGGTAACTTTAATGACCTCAGGACGTCCCATACTTTTACAATCAATGGAGTACATTTCAAGTATAATTGCTGTATTTGGCTCAAATTCAGGAAGTAAATCTTTCAATGGTATGTAATGATATTAAGAGGTGTAGTTTATCCTTTTTTTGAAAGCGGTTTTGAACCACAGGCGTTGAGCTATCTCATCTAAGCCGATAAAGTAAACAGTTTGTGAGGCCTTGGGTATTTTAGAGTTAGAACAATAGAAATAGCACAAATGTGTGGAACCATACTCTCAAAGAGGTTTTAGTTTAGCTTGCTGTTGTTGGGGTTTTGAAGTTGGTTGTGGAAGCTATCTTACTTCTCTTTCTACCAGAGTTTTCACTTGGTGTTCTTTTCTCCCGGACCGGAGAAACATAGCACGTGAGACAATCTATTTGACTGAATTTGCTTTTGTCAAAGGAGTGTTTATGGGATGTTGCTGTATTGGGACAGTTGCTGTTTAGTAGTTAAATAATGTATTATTTTTCAAAGTTTGTGAGAAGATTTGTAGCTCAGGTGCTTGTTGTTGTGGTTCTGTTCGCCGAGCTGGGAATTTGAGTTGCAGACGTTTCATCCCCCGTCTAGGTGACATCCTCAGTGCTTGGGAGCCTCCTGTGAAGCGCTTCTGCGATTTTTCCCTCTGGCATTTGTAGTGGTTTGAATCTGCCGCTTCTGGTTGTCAGTTCCAGCTGCCCGCTGCAGTGGCCGGTATATGGGGTCCAAGTCGATTTGCTTGTTGATTCAATCTGTGGATGAGTGCCATGCCTCGAGGAATTCCCTGGCTGTTCTCTGTTTGGCTTGTCCTATAATAGTAGTGTTGTCCCAGTCGAATTCATGTTGCTTGTCATCTGTGTGTGTGGCTACTAAGGATAGCTGGTCATGTCGTTTCGTGGCTAGTTGGTGTTCATGGATGCGGATCGTTAGCTGTCTTCCTGTTTGTCCTATGTAGTGTTTTGTGCATGGGATTTTGTATATTATGTTGGTTTTGCTCATGCTGGGTATCGGGTCCTTTGACCTGGTGAGTTGTTGTCTGAGAGTGGCTGTTGGTTTGTGTGCTGTTATGAGTCCTAGTGGAGAGATTAGAACAAACAGTCTTACCGCAAATTCAACCCAAACTCTGGGTCAGATACGTGGATGACACCTTTGTAATAATTAAAAACACAGAAATAGAGAACACACACCGGATCATCAATGCCACACTCTCAGGAATCCGATTCACTAGAGAGGAAGAAAAGGACAACCAACTCCCATTCCTAGACGTGATGGTACAGAGAACACCGAACGGAGAATTCACCACAAAGGTTTACAGGAAAGCCACTCACACAGACCAAGTCCTGAACTACGAAAGCAACCACCCCAACACACACAAACGAAGTTGCATCAAGACACTGTTCAAAAGGGCCACAATACACTGCAGTACACCAGAACTGTGAAAAGAGGAAGAAGAACACCTCTACAATGTATTCGCCAAAAACTGATACCCCTGCAATTTCATCAACAGATGCCTAAGGGAAAGACAACGGAACGAGGACATGCCACAACCCAAAGGACTAGCCACGTTACCATACATCAAGAACATTTCTGAACTGACAGCCAGACTACTACAACCACTAGGACTCATAACAGCACACAAACCAACAGCCACTCTCAGACAACAACTCACCAGGACAAAGGACCCAATACCCAACATAAGCAAAACCAAAGTTGTATACAAAATCCCATGTAAGGACTGCACAAAACACTACATAGGACAAACGAGAAGACAGCTAACGATCCGCATCCATGAACACCAGCTAGCCACGAAACGACACGACCAGCTATCCTTAGTAGCCACTCATGCAGACGACAAGCAAAATGAGTTTGATTGGGACAACACTACTATTATGGGACAAGCCAAACCGAGAACAGCCAGGGAATTCCTAGAGGAATGGCACTCATCCACAGATTCAATCAACAAGCACATCGACCTGGACCCAATATACCGGCCACTGCAGCGGACAGCTGGAACTGACAACCGGAAGCGACAGATTCAAACCACGACAAATGCCAGAGGAAAGATCACAGAAGCGCTTCACAGGAGGCTCCCAAGCACTGAGGATGTCACCTAGACAGGGGACGAAACCTCTGCAACACAAATTCCCAACTCGGCGAACAGAATCACAACAATGTATTATTCTATTAAGTGTTCCAGTAGAATTAAAATTTGAGCAATTCTTCTGCTTGTATTTTAATTGTAGGATAAGAATAAAATGTGGAGAAAGTGACGACTGCAGATGCTAGAGATCAGAGTGGAGAGTGTGGTGCTGGAAAAGCACAGCAAGTCAGGCAGCGTCCAAGGAACAGGAGAATTGACGTTTGGGACATAAGCCCTTCAAAGGATTCTCCTGCTGTTCGGATGCTGCCTGACTTGCTGTGCTTTTCCAGCACTACACTCTTGACGAAGAATAAAACATGCTTTGCTTAAAGCTGAGTGTAACCAATCGAATAATGGCTGGAACACAGACCCTTACACTTAAAGTTAGGGTCTAGAGTACCTTCTTGATATATTTGAAGAGGGTTGGGTCTGGTCTATGACAGGCACAACTTCCTTATGTTTAATTTTGGTGATCTTTACTACATATGAGAGACTTGAATTCACCAAGTGCATTTTTTTACTTGTAGATTTTTATTACAATTATTATTATTGGTATGATATTGCTATTGATTGACTTTTAAAAATTTCATTTGTGGGATGTGGTCATAAGTGGCTACGCCAACATTTAATGCCAAGCCTGAATTGTCCTGGAGAAGATAGTGGGGAGTTGCTTTGTTGAAGAAATGCAGTCCTTGTGATGTAGGGGCACCTACAGTGTTGCTAGGAAGGGAGGTCCAGCATTTTGACCCAACTACAGTGAAGGAATGATGATATAATCCTCAGTGGGGATGATATATGGCTTTTGGGAAACTTGCAGGTGATAGTGTTCCAATATGTCTAGCTTCTGAATGGTAGATGTTGTGGGTTTGGATGATGTCTTAGTTACCCATCTTTTGATGGGTAACTGCAGGGCATCTAGTAGAGATTCCTTCTCAGGATGGCAGCTGGTGAGTAGCGATGTTCTGCAAGGGTCAATGTTGGGGCCAAAACTTTACACTTTATTGATAAATTGATTGATAAAAGATTGATAAATTCTTGATGTAACAAGGAATTAAGGGCTACGGGGAGAATGCGGGTAAGTGGAGTTGAAATGCCCATCAGCCATGATTGAATGGCGGAGTGGTCTCGATGGGCCGAATGCCCTTCCTTCCGCTCCTATGTCTTATGGTTTTATGGTTGTATATCAATGATCTAAATGAAGAAATTGAGGGCATTCTGGCTAAATTTGCAGATGGTACAAAGATAGGTGGAGGGACCGGTAGTATTGAGGAGCTTTAGGAGGCTGCAGAAGAATTTACATAGGTTAGTAGAGTGGGTAAAGGAGTGGCAGATGGAATACAATGTGGGCAAGTGTGTGGTCATGCGCTTTAGTAGGAAGAATAGAGGCATAGACTATTTTCTAAAAGTGGAGAAAATTCAGTCCTCTTCCAGGATTCTCTTAAGGTTGCAGGTTGAGATGGTATTTAGGAAGGCAAATGCAACATTGCCATTTATTTTGAGAAGCCTAGAATATAAAAGCAGTGATGTACTTCTGAGGTTCCATAAGGCTCTGGTGAGACCACATTTTCAGTATTATTTGCAGATTTGGGCCCCATATCTCAGGAAGCATGCAGAGGCTTAACATATGAGACATGTTTGAGGATCTGGGTCCATACTCGGTGGGGGTTTAGAAGGATGAGGGGGTTACTAATTGAAACTGACAGAATACAGAATGGCTTGGACAGCATAGACGTTGGGAAAATGTTTCCATTGGCAGGTGAGACCAAGACCTGAGGGCACAACCTTCGAGTAAAGGAAGACCCTTTTAGAATAGAGATGAGGAGAAACTTATTCATCCAGTGAGTGGTGAATCTTTGGACTTCATTGGCACGGAAAGCTGTGGAGGTCAGGCCATTGAATATATTTAAGACCGTGTTAGATAGGTTCTTAGTTGTTGGGAATCTAAACCTATGGGGAGCAGGCAGGAGAATAGAGTCAAGAAACTCATCTGCCATGATTGAATGACGGAACAGATTCAATGGACCGAATCGACTAATTTCTGCTCCAATGCCTTAGGGGTCATCAAGTATGCACTTCCGGCATTGTACACTAGTTTTGAAAATTGTAAGCATTAAACATTTGGATGTGATGTCCATCAAGTGGGCTGCTTTATCCTAGATAATGTCATGCTTGTGTTGTTGGAGCTGCACCCATATCACCAAATGAAAGTATTCAGTTATCTTTCTGCCTTCTGTCTTGTGAATGAAGGACAGGTACTGGGGAGAAGGAGGTGAGTTACTTGTCACAAAATTCCTACCCTTTTAATGTGTTCTTGTAACCATGGTTTATATAGAGCCATAGAGATTACACTATGGAAACAGACCCCTTGGTCCAACTTGTCCATGCTGACCAGATATCCGAAATTAATCTAGTCCCATTTGCCAGCTTTTGGCCCATATCCCTCTAATTCCTTCCTGTTCATATACCCATCCAGATGCTTTTTAAATGTTGTAATTGTACTAGCCTTCTCCACTTCCTCTGGCAGCTCATTCCATACATGCACCATCTTCTGCATGAGAAAGTAGCCCCTTTGATCCCTTTTAAATCTTTCCCCTCTCATCTTAAACCTATGTCTGTAATTCTGGACTCACTCACCCTAGGGAAAAGACAGTGTCTATTTTCCCTATCCATGGCCCTTATCATTTTATGAACCTCTATAAGGTCACCCCTCCGCCTCTGACTCTCCGGGGAAAACACCCCCAGCCTGTTCAGCCTCTCCCTATAACGCAAACCCTCCAACCCTGGCAATATCCTTGTAAATCTTTTCTAAAACCTTTCAAGTTTCATAATATCCTTATGATAGGATGGAGACCAGAATTGCATGCAATATTCCATGCTGGTCTCGTTCAATTTCTGGTTCATGGTAACCTTCAGAATGCTGATACTGGGGATGCCGTGATGATAATACAATTGAACATCAAGCAGTCAAAAGTAGTGTTCAGTGTTTTGGAGATGTGTGCACTGAGTGCTGTGAATGTTACTTACCATGTATCAGCCTAAACCTGGATGTTGTCAAAGCTTTGGAGAAAGTGAGGACTGCATTTGGACATGGACTGCTTCAAAATCTGAGCATTCACAAATGATATTGAACATTATTCAGTAATTAGTTAATATCCTCACCTCTGAATGCATCTTGGAGGGGATATCGTTGATGAAGCTGTTGAAAATGGTTCGGACCTAGGATATCATTCTGAAGAATGCCTAAAGTGAGTAAATTGTGCTGCGATGATTGGAATCCAATGACCATAACCATCTACCTTTTATATTAGGTTTCACTCCAACCAGGTAAATGCTTTCCCTGATTCTCACTAACTCCAGTTTTGCTAGGACTCTTTGAATTCTAGTTCAATGCAGAAGCATACCATAGAGTTCACAGTTTAGAATTATTTAGATGTCCTTGAGGCACTAACATTTTAATCTGAGACCAGGGTTCGTTAATAAAACAAAACTGTGGATGTTGGAAATCTGAAACAAAAACAAAGTGTTGGAAAGTCTCAGCAGATCTTGCAATATCTGTGGCAAAGCAACAAAGTTAACATTTTGAGTTCAGTTATGCTTTGTGAGAATGGTTCATTCATTGTGTTTTTGAGGTATCAGGAATAAAGTTCTCTTTTTAAGTTCTTAGTTTCTTGATGTCTCTTTCCAATCAGTGCTATAACCAAGTACTCTACTACTTCAGAGATCAAGTGAAGGCTTTTCAATCCAGTTCAATTCTGCAGTCAAAAATCCAATTTAACAACTTGCTTGTATATTCTGTCGGTTGAGTGCATTGTTTTCAGCCTTGACTTATGAAGATTCTGATAAAAGTGCAAATCAGAATAGGAAATTATGATCTTTCCACCCCTGGGGGTGGAGGCGGGTATGGTTAGGAAGGCTCGTTGATTTCATTACCTTTAGGTATAATATTAATTTCCCTACAGACTGGCTTTTGTTCAATCCATGTTGATTTCATGAAACATGGCCAACCTGTGTGGGTCAGGTAATCCCTGTGGCCATTTTAAGTCAGTGTTTTTGGTCTCTTTTTAAAACCGTTTCAGTCAATGATTGTCTCAGATTTTATATCAGCTGGTGGAGCTCAAAGGTCAAAAGTCCACATTTTGTATCATTGTAACAAAAGAAATGAAGTGATTGATAGAAACTACTTCTAGTCAGGAGCTCTTAGAGCATAATCTACAAATTAAAGCCAGATCTTTCAGAAGCGAAGTTCGGAAACACTTCACTGATACGTTGTGGTAGAAATTTGGAGCTCTCTTCCTCACATGATAGTTCATTTGTTAAATTCTGTCTGAGGACTTTTTTAACCAAAGGTATTATGGGATCTAGGACAAAGGTCACCATATTGCAATGATCTCACTGAATAGCAGAACAGACTCAAGGGGCAAAATGGCTGACTTCTGTTTAACATTAGCCTGAATGCATTATTATAATGTAAAATTACTCCAAGGGATTATACCCTGGAGTCTCATATAGATACACTACCAGTTTCATATTTTCAAGGTTAGTATTTCTTCTTTTGGGATTTCACATATGTATACTTTTCCATTGAGGACAGTATGGGCATGTTCAATGTACTTTGAATTTTGGGGAACACCGCCTTTTAAGCCTATTTGAGTACTCATTTTTACACATCATGAGTTTGCATTAAGAGTTGCAGCTGTCAACCTTCAGATTGTTTTTTGAAATTGCTGGAGGCTTCTGCTAGTTAGTTGGTGGCAGATACAGAAGGTATCCCATGTTTTAATGGTAAGGCATGAAGAAATATTCAGTTTGGCATATTTATCTCACTATATGACCAGTACTTTGTGTCTCAGTGAAACATATTAACTAAATTCTGGCAGGAATTACACATTGTGTTAAAAGGAATTGCAAATGCTAAAAAAAGCTGTTGAGTTAAAAAGAGAACTTTTTGAATTCAGGAATTCCACCTGAAAACAGGTGTCCCATTGAAGGAGTGTTCTGCTTATTACTGTGTTTGGAAAACATGTTTTCCTTTTAAAAGCTTACTTTAATGGCTTGGCTGCAAAAAGACTGCCAAAATGTGTGCCTCTTTTAATTTTTACATGGCTCAAGAGATGAGAGTTTTGGGACTAAGCAAAGTCTTACAGGAAGACATTCTGTAAACTTACAGGAAACAGGCCAGAATGTAATTGTGCACAAACTGCTGGGTTATTTAGTGCTTCCTGCCTGTCGACAAAAGACAAAGAGCTTCTCTTAATTATCCAAGAGGAATTTCTGCAAAACCTTTTTCCATTCATACAGTAATTCAATTTTTTGTTGATATGACAAGAACCCACTAGTGTAATCATAGCATCATTAGTTCCAGTGTATTGACAAGTATTTTCTACAAATGACTCAAATAAGTGGCTGATGATCACAAGTTTTTGATCTGACTTTTAAACATGTGGGACGTTTGCTTCCAGATTTTTAAAAAAATTGCATTTTTGCAACGCCTTTCATGACCACCAGATGACCTAAAGAGTTATATAGTCAACAAAGTACTCTTTGGAGTGTAGTGATTAGAACATAGATGATGTACAGCAAAGGAACGGGCTCTTTAGCACACGATGTTGTGCTGAACATGACACCAAATTAAACAAATCTCTTCTGCCTGCCCGTGCCCATATTACTCCATTCCTTGTATATTCATTTGTTTATCTAAAAGCCCCTTAAATGCCCCGAACATATGAGCCTCAATCATCACCCCGGCAGCGTGTTCCAGGCTCCTACCATTGTGTTTAAAATAAAAACTTGCCCCTCACATGTCCTTTGAACTTTCCACTCTCTCCTTTAAATGCATGTCCCCTAGAATTAGACTTTCAACTCAGAAGAATATTCTCACCATCAACCCTATCTATGCATCTCGTATTTTATAGGTTTCTATCAAGTCTCCCCTCAGCCTCTACTGCTCCAGAGAAAACAACCTGAGGTTTACAGGCCTCTCCTTAAACCTCTAATCCAGGCAGCATCCTGTTAAACCTCTTCTGCACCCTGTCCAAAGCTTTCACATCCTTCCTGTAATGTGGCAATCAGAAGTGAACACAAAACTCTTAAGTCTAACCGAACCAAAGCTGCAATATGACATCCTGACTCTTGTAGGCTCAAGTGGGTTCTGCAGACGCTGGAGATCAGAGTCAAGATTAGAGTGGTGCTGGAAAAGCACAGCAGGACAGGCAGCATCTGAGGAGCAGGAAAATCGACGGTTCAGGCAAAAGCCCTTCATCAGGAATGAGGCCACATTCCTGATGAAGGGCTTTTGCCCGAAACATCGATTTTCCTGCTCCTTGGATGCTGCCTGTCCTGCTGTGCTTTTCCAGCACCACTCTAATCTTGATCCTGACTCTTGTACTCAATTCCCCAACGAATAAAGGCAAGCATGCCATTCGCCAGCTTTGCCACCCTATCTAATTTTATGGCCACTTTCAGGGAGCTGTGAACTTGAACGCCAATATTCCTCTGTTCATCAATGCTGCTAATTATTAATTATATATGATATTATAATGTAGGAAAAAGCAACTACCATGCATGACAAAGTACCTCAAGCAGAACTGTGGTAGTGTTCAATCTGTTTTTATGATATTGGAGGGAGGAATAAATATAGGTCAAAAATTTCAGATGAACTCTCCTGTTTCTCTTGAGAATAATGCCATGAGATCTCTCCTAGCTAAAGGAGAACAATGACACCTTGACATTGCAGCACTCCAACAGTACTGCACTGGAGAGTCAGCCAGGGTCAATGTGCTGAAGTTCTTTTGAGATTTTAACCTGCAACCATGTGACTTAAAGGCAAAAGTATGACAGATTGTACAATGACCAACATTTAAGTATGTAAGCAGAATGTAGAATCTTGTTAGTTATTACACTAAATTGAGTAGGCCAAACTATTACTTATGTCAAGATTTATAAATGTCAGTGTGGTGTCTACTGTTTCTAAACGGTACTGCTGTTTTATAGATTTTTAAATTACAACTTAGTGTTTCACTGTACTTTATGTAGTCCAGTTTGGCTGCTTTGCTTTCTGAAAAATAGGGCTGAGCTTGCCATGGGTCAGTGCTAACACACTTATTTCAAAGCCTGGCAGTTTATCTTTCAAATGAACTGTTAATTTGCAACACTATCTAGCACCCAGTGGATGTAGCAAACATATTGAAAAAAAGATGACAATAATCCTCCTGGTATCCTGATTGATTTATCCCTCAACAAATGCTATTAAAGCAGTTTATTCAGTCTTTGATTCCATTGTTGTTTGTTGTAACTTGCTGAGGGCAATTTGGATGCCCACTTTCCTATATTACAGGAGTGGCCACAGTTCAAAAATACTTAATTGGCTGCGAAGTATTTTTGGTATGTTCCAAGGTTGTGAAAGACATTGTGTAAGTGCAAGCTTTTACTTTAATTACCATGTGCTTCCTGCAAACAAAGTGATCTGGGAATGTAGATTGTTATGTTTCATACATGTGACATTTTCCAGTGTTTTGGGATTTATTTCAGTGTTCTTTTACAAGGCAGTGTTTTCTGGAAAATTTTATTTCACAGCTGCAGAGTACAATGTGAGGAATATTAACCTATTGAATACATTGCATTGAGAGAAAGCAGTGTTTTTCCTCATTAGTGGAAAAATGTATTGTGTTAATGTGGATTATTCAAAGCACAATAGCAAATGGTTTATTTATTTATTTAAATCCCTTTGAGACTTGGTCATCTTAATTGGCCAATGATGATTGATTGTTGACAGCTGAGTCATAGGCAACGAGGTAAAAACAATGACTGCAGATGCTGGAAACCAGATTCTGGATTAGTGGTGCTGGAAGAGCACAGCAGTTCAGGCAGCATCCAAGGAGCAGCGAAATCGACGTTTCAGGCAAAAGCCCTTCATCAGGAATAAAGGCAGAAGCGTGGAGAGATAAGCTAGAAGAGGGTGGGGGTGGGGAGAAAGTAGCATAGAGTACAATGGGTGAGTGGGGGAGGGGATGAAGGTGATAGGTCAGGGAGGAGAGGGTGGAGTGTATTGGTGGAAAAGGAGATGGGCAGGTAGGACAAGTCCGGACAAGTCATGGGGACAGTGCTGAGCTGGAAGTTTGGAACTAGGGTGAGGTGGGGGAAGGGGAAATGAGGAAACTGTTGAAGTCCACATTGATGCCCTGGGGTTGAAGTGTTTCGAGGCGGAAGATGAGGCGTTCTTCTTCCAGGCGTCTGGTGGTGAGGGAGTGGCAGTGAAGGAGGCCCAGGACCTCCATGTCCTCAGCAGAGTGGGAGGGGGAGTTGAAATGTTGGGCCATGGGGCAGTGTGGTTGATTGGTGTAGGTATCCCGGAGATGTTCCCTAAAGCGCTCTGCTAGGAGGCGCCCAGTCTTCCCAATGTAGAGGAGACTGCATCGGGAGCAACGGATACAATAAATGATATTAGTGGATGTACAAGTAAAACTTTGGATGTGGAAAGCTCCTTTAGGGCCTTGGATAGAGGTGAGGGAGGAGGTGTGGGCGCAGGTTTGACAGTTCCTGCGGTGGCAGGGGAAAGTGCCAGGATGGGAGGGTGGGTTGTAGGGGGGGGGCGTGGACCTGACCAGGTAGTCACGGAGGGAACGTTCTTTGCGGAAGGTGGAAAGGGGTGGGGAGGGAAATATATCCCTGGTAGTGGGGTCTGTTTGGAGGTGGCGGAAATGTCTGCGGATGATTTGGTTTATGCAAAGGTTTGTAGGGCGGAAGGTGAGCACCAGGGGCGTTCCGTCCTTGTTACGGTTGGAGGGGTGGAGTCTGAGGGCGGAGGTGCAGGATGTGGACGAGATGTGTCGGAGGGCATCTTTAACTACGTGGGAAGGGAAATTGCGGTCTCTAAAGAAGGAGGCCATCTGGTGTGTTCTGTGGTGGAACTGGTCCTCCTGGGAGCAGATACGATGGAGGCAGAGGATTTGGGAATACAGGATGGCATTTTTGCAAGAGGTAGGGTGGGAAGAGGTGTAATCCAGGTAGCTCTGTGAGTTGGTGGATTTGTAAAAAATGTCAGTGTCAAGTCAGTCGTCATTAATGGAGATGGAGAGATCCAGGAAGGGGAGGGAGGTGTCAGAGATGGTCCAGGTAAATTTAAGGTCAGGGTGGAATGTGTTGGTAAAGCTGATGAATTGCTCAACCTCCTCGTGGGAGCACGAGGTGGCACCAATGCAGTCATCATTGTAGCGGAGGAAGAGGTGGGGAGTGGTGCCGGTGTAATTATGGAAGATCAACTGCTCTACATAGCCAACAAAGAGACCGGCATAGCTGGGGTCCATATGTGTGCCCATGGCTACCCCTTTGGTCTGGATTCAAAGGAGAAATTGTTAAGGGTGAGGACCAGTTCGGCTAAACGAATGAGTGTGTTGGTGGAAAGGTACTGTTGGGGACGTCTGGAGAGGAAAAAACAGAGGGCTTGGAGGCCCTGGTCATGGGGGATGGAGGTGGAGAGGGATTTGATTGCTTGCAGGTAAAGGGTATAGTAGACTGTATGCATGTCACATTGAGAGCTCCATAGCATAATGCAACTGACTTAATCAACAATAGTAAAGGATTCAATTCCATCAATGTACAAATTACTTTTTAATTAGATCACAGATATGTGCGTGTCACTGGCTGGGCCAGCATTTATTACTCATCCCAGGTTGCCTGTGAGAAGGTGGTGGTGATGAACCAGCTTCTTGAATAATTGTAGTCTGTGTGCAGATATTTGCGATTATCAGCCAGGTATTTTACGAGCAGCTATGATGCAGGTATTCTTGAGAACTCTTATGTTCCTGCTTTGTCTCATAGGTCAGAAACCTTACAAGGATGGTTACTAGGAGTCAAGATCTATACTCTGCAACTATTGCTCATAACTCTGTTATGCAACCCTTTGAATGAGGCTGGTTGTAAATACAATGCAGCTCATTCTTATTAGCAGGGCCGTCATGGAGCAAATGATAAGTTGGCTGAAAATGCTTCGATCAGTCTTTTCGGAATGTACTGCACAACCCCAACATGCTGCGCTCTTCGTAACTGGTGCAGGCAAAGAGGAGATGCGATGGATACTGAAGAGCTGATAACACTGTTGCGGTTCTGTTCGCCGAGCTGGGAATTTGTGTTGCAGACGTTTCGTCCCCTGTCTAGGTGACATCCTCAGTGCTTGGGACAACACTCTTCTGTGGCAGTGGATGAGGGTATTGAAGAAGAGGAACATCACCTTCGGCATCGTACAGTGAAGCAGCATCATGCACAACAAGCAAGGCAAGGTTTCATTGACACATGGTTCCAAGAGATGCCAGTTGGATTCAATGATCATAAATTTACTAAAGATAGAAAGGCAAGTAGTTTTTCTTTGCTATTTCTTTGCTTTTGCTGAATAAAAATGAATGATTACAACTATTTGATAGCGTTCCATGTATGAAGCTCCCATGTTGAATCATGAGAAAATGTTCATCTATCCTGGTAGTGTTGAATTCCTTACAATTGATGAGTGTAAGAGAGCGCAGGCAAGATGCCATAGTGTATGATGCATAGCTAATAAGGCAAGCTGCAGCAAATTGTATGAAATAACTTGCTCGACTCTAGAAGAGAGCAGTGAAGCTCCTCAAAATTGGCACTTGACCTGTTTTAAGGTAAAATTCAGAACATTGCTTCCATGGTTTATTGGTTAACCTCAATCATTGCTCAATAATCATGTTGGGTAGGAAAGGAGTTGATTCTCTTCATACAAATTCAACAAATTTATGGTAATCTTTTAAAATGATGCCCCAGTATACCTTCCATACACTACTTCATACACCCAATGTACTGTGCAAAGTAGTAAAACAATCACTTTTATTTGTAGCAGCAAGTTACATTGTCAGACTGTTAGATCAATAGTTAGTTTAATTTTGTACATGTAATCACATTCGTATAAATGTGCTTGAAAAAAACACTGTGCTAAAAAAGTTAGCGTTCAAAAGTGTGCTATTAAAATAGATACATCTTTGTTTTTTGCAATAAGAGCAATATAGCACAGATATCAATATGATTGAAATAGGTTTGTCATACAAGCATCTTTCTGTTTGCCTGTAAATAGAGATCTTGTAGAAACTGCTGTGACAAACCTAGTAGTTAAGTAATTCATGTGAAGCATCATGTGAGGATGTCTTTGGGGTGAAGGGTGGAGGTCAAGATGACCAAATCTAATTTGCTGAGAACTCGGGTGAATGTAATACCATAGAGTCACTCATAATCAAAAATTAACTGTGAAATTGGGTACGCATTTTGCAGATGTTACAAATTAAAATTAGCTGGAGTTGCAAAGATTGAAAAATTATCACAATGTCATAACCTACCCAAAGCAAATAAAACAATTTTTTTTGTTTGAAGATTTTATCTAGATTTCTGTTTTTCTTTTATTGTTTGAAGAGAAACTCAAAAAGAATCCTAATAAATGTATGTCATAAAATATCCTATTGCTTAAAGGAATACAGCTGACCGCAGTTAAAATGTCAGGAGGTATTAGGACTCACTGCAACAGTTTAATCAGTTGATCTCTAGAGGGTCCAGAATATTGGGAATTATGCCATTGCTTCACAATCTTTATACTTGTTATAAGCTGTTGATGGGTCATTTTCTAAACTCTGTTGAAAGATAAAACTTGTATGCAAGTTGAGAAACGTCATCTGTGCCTTCTATGTCAAGGGAAGGATTCTTATGTTCATACATGTCTCGTTTTAGGATATTTAAACCAATCCTTTTTTTTCGCCTTTGGTTTAATTATACTCAATTTGAAAGTCTGATTTTCATTCCTATGAATTACTGAATGGTTATAAGTGATATTTCATGAGGGGATAGGATTGCTAACCTCTTGGATTGATTGAGTGTTTCCTAGAATTGAAATAGGTGTTGCTATGGGTATCTGAATGGGTCCCAGCAGTGCTTGTCCCTTTGTGAGGTGTATGGAACATTTGTTGCTCCAATCCTACTTGAGCCTCTACTCACAACTTCTCGAATATATTGATTAAGTCTTTGGTGCAACTACGCTCTTGTCTAGAATTGAAACAATAAATACATTTTTCTTTCAATTTTCATCCTTTTGGCCCCTTCACTTGGTCCATTCTGACTCTTCCCTTCCAATCTTTGACTTCACTGCTTCCATTTCTTAGGATAGGCTGTCCACCAATATCAATTACTGTTTCACTGACTGCCTTAGTTACTTCAAACACACCACATTACTCCCTGCTTCCTGCAAAGAATCCATTTGAATTCTCCCAGTTTCTTTAGTCTCTGCTGCATCTGTTCTGATAGGGTGCCTTTCACATGACTTTCTTTTCCTTCTTTGAGAATTTTTCCCACTGCAATTGACTAGGCACTCAGCCTTCGCCTCTGACCCACCTCCTGCACTTCTGTCCTCAATCCTCATCTCTCCACTTCCCAGAACAATAGGGTTCCCCTTGTCCTCATTTGCCACCCCCTTCTACAAAGGATCATCCTCCATCATTTCTATCACTTCCAGTAGAATGGCAATACCAAACACACCCTCCCCTCTGTCTCCACCATGAGCATGCCGCAGGAACCTTTCCCACCCTGACACCTTTGTCCACTCCGAACATTTCCTCACTCCCGTATGGCATGTTCCCAGGCATTTGCAAAAAGTGTAACGCTTGTCCATTAATCTCTTCCCTCCTCACTTTCCGAGGTGCCAAACACACCTTTCAGCTGAATCAGTGTTTTACTTGTATTTATTTCAATCTAGTCTACTGCATTCACCACTCACATTGCAGTTTCTTTTACCTTGGTGAGATGAAATGCAAACTGAGTAACCACTTTACAGAACACCTCCAGTATGTCTAAAGGAATGATCTTGATCTTCCAGTGAATCCTCATTTCAATAAACCATTTTGCTTCCATTCAACCAAAGCATAACACAAATTAGAAGATGATATTCGATATAGTTCTCAATTTCAGTTCAGACATTTTATGGCCTCAGAATCATTATTGAATTCAAGAACTTGAAAGCCTGACTGTATGATACCCGTCGTCCATTTTGTTTGCAGTCACTTTTTTTGTGTGCGCATGATACCCACCCCCACAGTCTTGTGTTGCTTTTGTGTCTTGTTCACTTTGCTGTCAGTAGAGAAGACCTATTCTCTCCCCATCAAACCATAGTTTACTCTCATTGTACATCTCTTTTTCAGTTCCACCACCATTAATGGTGAAACCTTTTGACTTTGTGCTGGGCCACCACATTATTTGCTCCCTTCGCCCTTTCTTCACCTACATCCAAAGTGTATAAAAACAACGTCTTCCAACCACCTTCAGTTCTGTAGAAGAGTTGAAGTGCACTCTGTTTCTGTCTCCACAGATGCTGCAATACCTGCTGAGTTTCTCCAGCACTTTTTATATTTGTTCTAGAATTGAATACTGATCACACAATCACAGCTGTGATCAATTCAAGAGAGAGGGGAAAATAACTGCCCTTAATATTTTTCTGCTGTTTTTGGACTTGCTACTTCATCTAATCCAAAGTGTGTAATTGAAAACTCTGATCACACAGTAGAGCATTTTCAGTGTTGTGGGTATCCAACAAGCGACTCAGGCGACTATGTGGAGTTTGCACATTCTCCCCGTGTCTGCGTGGGTTTCCTCCGGGTGCTCCAGTTTCCTCCCACAGTCCAAAGATGTGCATGTCAGGCGAATTGGCCATGCTAAATTGCCCGTAGTGTTAGGTAAAGGGGTAAATGTATGGGAATGGGTGGGTTACGCTTCCGTGGGTCGGTGTGGACTTGTTGGGCTGAAGGGCCTGTTTCCACACTGTAAGTAATCTAATCTAATAACACTGTTGCCACTCTCACTGTTTTTATTATAAGAAAGCATTTAAGTGATGGAGAAGCAATTGAATTAAATATAGGAAGAAAGCCTACCTAAGTTTCGAACATTGTCAAAACCTTTCTCTGTTTGGAAATCAGCGAGTAATATTATCTTCAGTATTCTTTTTGTCCAGTAATAATAAAGTTTAAATAGTCTGAAACTCATGAACAACCAACTGCTTGTAGCTTAGTGACACTCTCTGCATTGCTGAAATGACCTATTGCCTTGGAAGTTACCATCTTATGTCATACCAATTATTTCTTCCTTGACAACTGTGGACTCTGCAATTGTAACGCTTTCAATGCATTTCTAGACTGAATGTGTTGAACTGGTCTCCAGGTTACTTCTGATCTCCTATTCGCCATTGCATTCTTACTTGCCTTCTGATTGCATGAAAACTAATTCTAATGTCAATATTTCTGTTCCTCCTTAATTCCAGGTAAAAAATATTTTGGAAGAAAGGTCACTGCAATTGAAATGTTAACTCTGCTTTCTCTTCGCAGGTACTACCAGATCTGCAGTTTCTCCAGCAATTTCGGGTTTTGTTTCAGATTATCGGTTCTGAGAAGATTTGTAGCTCAGGTTGAGGTTTTGGATGTAGGTTTGCTTCCTGAGCTTGCACGTTCATTTCCAGACGTTTTGTCACCCTACGAGGTAACATCTTCAGTGGGCCTCAGGCGAAGCAGTGCTGAAAACTCCTTTTTATTTATATGTTTGGGTTTCTTTGGGTTGGTGATGTCACATCCACTGTCAGGGTTCTTAGCAGAGGCAGTAATGCAGAGACTTGAACAAACAGCTCTGCCAACCAGCCAACCCAAACTTTGGATCCGCTACGTGGATGATGCCTTTGTCATCACTAAACAAAACAAATTAGAGGAAACCTTCAAGACCATCAATAATAACCTTACTGGCATAAAATTCACTAGAGGAGGAAAATAACAATAAACTGCCATTCCTAGATGTCACAGTAGAGCGAACAGCCAATGGGGAATTTCAAACCAGCGTCTTCAGGAAAACAAGACAAAAGGACCAAATATTGAACTACAGAAGCAATCATCACAATATCCACAAACGAAACTGCATCAGAACATTATTTCAACGAGTCAACACACACTGCAGCGCAGAGGAAAATCATCTATATCGTGTATTCAAAAAGAATGGGTACCCAATGAACACAGTCTGCCGATTTCTCAGCAACAAACCAAAATAAGCAGACAAAACACGTCCAGAAACCCTAGCCACTCTCCCTATATCAAGAACATCTCAGAAATGACTCCCAGACTACTCGGACCTTTTGGCATCATGGTAGCCCACAAACCTACCAGCACACTAAAACAGCAGCTAATGAACTTGAAAGACCCTATACAGACGAGAAGTAAAACTAGTGTCGTTTTCAAAATACTGTGCAAGGACTGTAGCAAACACTACATTGGACAAACAGGCAGAAAACTGGCCACGAGGATACATGAACACCAACTAGCCACAAAAAGACATGACCCTCTCTCACTAGTATCCTTACATACGGATGAGGAAGGACAACACTTCGACTGGGACAACGCATCCATTCTAAGACAAGCCAAACAAAGACACACATGAGAATTCCGAGAAGCATGGCATTCCAACCAGAATTGTATCAACAAACACATCAAGTTAGACCCCATCTACCATCACCACCCCACCACCCCACCCCCCCCCCCCCCCCCAAAAGGAACCGGAAGTGACTTCACCACAGGAAATGACATCACCAACCCAAAGAAACCCAACTATATAAACGGAAAGCAGGAATTTTCAGCAGTGCTTCGCCTGAGTCCCACTGAAGATGTTACCTAGCAAGGTGATGAAACGTCTGGAAATGAACCTTCAAGCTTTGTTTCAGATTTCCAGCATCCAATTTTAAAAATTGATTTAATAGTATGGCTTTGTTTCTTTTCTATTCATGTAGACAAGTATATAATAAAGAAATATTTGGCAGGTTTTAAACCAAGCGTAAGCAGTGGACTAGTTTAATTTGGGATTATAGTCACCATGGACTGGTTTGACTGGAAGGTCTGTTTCCGTGCAGTATGACTCTTTGTCACAATGCAGTCCTGTCCAGTATACGTCATGTGTCTGCCTTTTCAACTGTTGTGATTCCTTTGAGATTTTTGCTTCTAGAATTTTTTAAACTAAGTTTCCAAATGAATGATATCATGCTGGCATTTAAGGTTCCTTGCTTGATCTTAAATGTGCCCCTGAAGATTGGAACATGCATTTAATGTCTGACTCTTCAGACTTGTCGTGGAAATGTAGACATTGCTGATGTTAGCAAAATTAATTTGTTTACTTTTGCTTTTAGTGACAGTTGATAGATCTTCAAGCCATTAACAAGGTTAGATGCCTGCTTATTGGCCTGGATTTTGCTGTCAGCAGCAAAGACTTGTCTGAAAATGGTCACTTACGGAACATAATGGTAGGAATGAGAATGTCACTTGGAACAAAGGAGGATCTCCTTTGGACATGCTTCCCAAGATAATGCTATAGTGTTCTCTTGTACGGACATACAGAACATGCTAAGTGTAAAATTCAGTCTTTCAAATCAAAACTGTTCAAAAATAATCCTTTCAAAGCATATTCCTCCAAAACTTTGTTGAAGCTAAAAAATTAAAACAGTGGATATTTTGGAGCTGAATCAGTTTTCATACTGCTCCCCTAACTGTGAACAGTACGAGCAGTTAGTTGAATTATATTTCTATGCCATCGAAGTAGGAGTTAAAATCAGTTTAAAAGGTTGTTTCTCTAATACTGAGATTCACAAAGTTAAAGGTTTTTAACACTTTACTCTGCCAGCATGCGTATTGAAACAGAATATCATTCAACAATTTTATTAGCGCAACATTTCTTAGCGCAACATTTAAGGAGTTCCTTGACTCTTAGGATGGTCATCCATGATTTGTTGTCATAATTTGGTTCGATTTGTATTTTGGAAAATGGGAGTACTGTATGAGGAAATTAATTGTTCACAATTAAAATTTAACTGAAAATTCCACATTTGAACATTATAGCCTTCCTAAATGATTCCTAAGGCACTTCCGAGGGAAGGACTATCCATACTACCTGCTGAGTGGGTTCACCTCTGCTATCCTGACAGCAGCAGTCTACATATCCCACCCGCTTCCCCCAAATGCGGAAGCAAAGAGTGCACTTGATGAAATATAGATTTCTAAAGGACTTTGGATACCCCGAAGCTTTGTTCATTGTAGCCAGTGACTTCAACCAGGCCAACCTCAAATAAGTGTGCTACCAAAATATCATTAACGCGTCTCCTGTCCTTCCAGAGGTCCGAACATTCTTGACCAGATCTACGCAACCATTCAAGGTGCCTGCTGCTCCATACCGCTTGTGCATTTTGGACTAGCAGAAATTGGAATGTGAGGACCCAATACAGTGCTGGTCTGAGGCAGGAGAAGAGCTTGTATGGGATTGCTTAGAATTGGTGGACTGATCTATATTTGAACACACATTAGCAAATGTGTAGAAGACTGCACACCAAAGAAGTTAATCCAAAGGATCCCCAACTGGAAACCATGGATGAAGCAGGAGATCCATTGCCATACACCTGGACTTCAGTAGGTGTTCAAGTCAGATGATCCTGACTTTTGCAAGAAAATCCAGATATGATCTCCATAAGGTCATTAGGGACACCAGTACTGGACGAAGCTAGATACTCAAACTAACTACACTGACACCTTCTATTTGTGGTAAGGCTTAAATTACTTAATGGGCTACAAAACAAAGCAATACAGAATTACGAACAATAACACATCACTCCCTGAAGTACTGAATGCACTTTATGCTTATCTTGAACAGAAGGTCAGTGAAACGAAGTCACCTGTCCTGACAGCCTTGCAAGCACCTGTTCTGTCAGTCACCATTGTAGATGTCAGATTGGCCTTTTTGGAAAGCGACTTGCCTAGATGGAGCCCCCAGCTGTGCACTCAGATCCTGCGCATACAAGCTGGCGGACATATTTGCTGACCTCTTTAACCACTCCTTACTACGACCTGACGTCCCTATCTGCTTCAAAAAGACCACCATCATCCCAGTACCAAAGAAAACTCATGACCGTGCCTCAATGACTACTGCCTGGCTCTGACCTCCATAATCATAAAGTGCTTTGAGATCTCAAAGGCTAATATCAACTTTAGCCTGCCAACCTGCCTTGATCCCTTGCAATTCGACTCCCGTCGCAACAGGTTCATGGCAGACACCATCTCCCTGGCCCTATGCTCATCCCTAGAACATCTGGGTAACAAGGATACATATGTCAGACACCTACTTACTGATTACAGCTTCTCCTTCAACACTAATTCCAACCAAACGAATTTCCAAACTCCAAAACCTAGATCTCTGCTCCACTCTCTGCACCTGGGTCCTCGACTTCCTGACCCACCCTCTCCGATCAATGAGAATAGGCAATAACACAATAATCCTTAACACTTGTGACCCGCAAGGCTGTGTACTCAGCCCTTTGCCATATTCCCTATACACTTGTGACTGTGAGATCAAGTTTCGTCTTAACTACATCTACGAGTTTCATAATGATACCACCATTGTCAGCAGGATCTTGAACAATGATAGAATACAGGAAAGATAGTGTGCTTGGTGGTGTGGTGTAAAGATAATAATCTCTCCCTCAATGCTAGCAAAATGAAACAGCTGGTCATTGACGTCTGGAAGCAAGGTGGAGCCCTTGTCTATGTCGATAATGCTGAGGTGGAGATGGTCGAGAGCGTCAAGTTTCCAGGAGTGATGTTCATCACCAGAAATCTATCCTGGCCCACCTAAGTTGATGCTACAGTCAAGAAAGCACGACAACACCTCTGTTTCCTCAGGTGGCTAAAGATATTTGGCATGTCTGCAAAGACTCTTGCTAATCTTTATAGATGCAGCATAGAACGTATTCTATCTGGATACATCATGGCAACTGCCCTGCTGAGGACCGTAAGAAACTATAGAGAGTTGTGAACACAGTCCAATTCACCATGCAAACCATGATGAATTCCGTTGACTCAGTCTATTCTTTCTTCCGTTGACTCAGTCTATACTTCTCACTTCCTCGGGAAGGCAGCTAATATAATTAAAGACTACTCCTATTTTAGTTATAATCTCTTCGAACCTTTCCATTGGGCAGGAGATACAAAAGTTTAAACATATACCAAAGATTCAAGAACCAGTTCTTCTCACTGTTATTAGACTCCTGAATGGACTTGGAGAAAGTGAAGACTTTCTCCAGATGCTGGAGATCAGAGTTGGGGGTGTGGTGCTGGAAGAGCACAGCAGGTCAGGCAGCATCCAAGGAGCAGGAGAATTGATATTTTGGGGATAAGCCCTTCCTGATGAAGGGCTTATGCCCAAAACATTGATTCTCCTGCTCCTCGAATGCTGCTTGACCTGCTGTGCTTTTTCAGCACCACCTTCCTGAATGGACTTCTCAATTTTTAAATTTAATGTTGACCTTGCTCCTTGTGCACCTTCACTGCAGCCATAACATTGTGGTCCTTGCTCTGTTCTACTACCTTTAAGCACTTTGTATAGTGTGATCTGCTGTACTGCATGCAAAACATAACTTTTCGCTGTACTTAAGTATGTGACAATAGATCAAAATCAAATCTTGACTTTTAGAAGGTTAATATTTTTAAAACCAAATAATGTAAAACATACTTTCCATTTGTAGGAATATGGACATATACATTGAAACTCTTATTTTTAAGTAATCAGTCATTTCCAGATTTCATTTGTATAATTTCTAGAAATTGCAAAGCAAAACTTTCTGCAGAGAGAGTTGAAAAAAAACAAACTTCCCTGATTTGCTTTTGAAAATTTCTCAGAGGCATAGTGCAAGAGTGTGCATGTTGGAAGCAAACTTCTCCTTGCCAGTATTGCTGGGGAGAGATAATGTGATACTTGAACCTGGAGTTAGATGTAATTTTTTCTTTCATTTTCAAGTTTTCCTTTACTTCTCCTCCCCATCTGAGATTAGTAATTTATAGTGAACTATGGTTCTTTTGGTGCTGTTGCTCCTTTGGTGTGTCTTCTGAAATGCTGTTCTGAATTTGTGAAGCTACACATTGCCCCACAATCAAATGTAATATAAATATATATTCACATTAACAAGATCATGTGTTTGGTTTCAAACATCAATGTCTTTATCATGATTAAAAACTTCAGTTGCTGCCATCTTTCTCTGAGCATCTCAACTTGGAAAACCTAAGGCCAATTCTGGAACTTCTGTGGTTACACCACTGAAATTATTCTTGTATGAATTGTGTACAGAATCTGGAACTTTCCTAGTGCATATGAATGTTACCCATCAATGAACAGGAAGGGTTGAATGTAGTGTATGTAGACTTCCAAAAGGTTTTTTGATCTAATTCCAAAAACAGACTTGGTTTTGAGGAAAGCTATAGGTCATGGAATAAAGGGACAAAAGCAATATTGACTGAGAGATAGAAAACAGAGAATAATGACTCTGAAGTAGACTCTTACTGGACTCAAAATGTTAATTCTGTTTCTTTCTCCACAGAAGCTGACAGATCCGTTGAGTTTCTCCAGCATCCTCTGTGTTTGTTTCAGATTTGCCAGCATCTACATTGTTTTGCTTTTATTTATTAGAGTATAATGATTAACAGATGTTTTTCCAATCGGAAAGAATAGACATATGAGTGGCAGATGGAGTTAGACGCGGAAAAGTGTGATAAATTTTCGTGCAAAGAACATGGAAGTAATATAAACATGCATTTGAAAACCATCTGCAGATTATGGAGACCTGAGTATATATGTAACTGCCTGAGAAATGCAAGCCAACTAGAGAACTGTGAATAACTGTGTAAATACAGAATTCTAAAGAGGCAAAGAATAGCATAGGATGCAAGAGCAAGAAAGTTATAAGCAGATGCTGTTTGGACCTCAACTCAAGAATTGGTTCTGTGTTCCACTTTATGGGAAAGATGTGAATACATTGAGAGAGTGCAGGAGAGTTTGAGAATGATTGCAGTTATGTGGAAAAATTGGAGAGTCCTGGAAATGTGGTGAAGACCAGTTCAATCAAGGCAGTCAAGAGGGCACTGTCGATACTTTTATTAAACCTGTTGGGCGTGTTATGACTCTTTTGCTGTCTAGAGTCTGCATACCAGCAGCAACTACAAGGCTCAGATCCTGAGGAAAATTTTAACCATTTGGTCAAGGCTTGTCTTTGTTTTGGGGTTTTCCTGTGAGATGACCTTTAGTCAGGATATATCCTGAGTGAGTCAATGCAATTGCCTTCTCTCAAGTGGTCTTCCTCGAGCTCAATTGGATGGGCGAGGGTGTCCACTTCCACTGACACATCCTGCAGCGCTCAAGCTCCACTGACCATATTTTTTGATAATAAAGCCAGTTGTTTGTATTTGAAGGCCAGTTGGACTTTAGCTAGTAGATGTTTTGGCATGATTACATCTTAATCCCAAATGCCAAACAGTCTCTCAGCATCTCATTAAGGGCAAAACCAAAGTCACATACCTCTGCCAGTCATTATAACCTATCTTACCCAATGTTTTGAGCAAACAAGGCTGCCATTTGGTTTGGGGGTGCTGCTGCTGCCACCATGGCAAGGGGACTTGGAGACTGCAGGCTTGACGTAATGGAAATGATAATTGTAAAGGAGGGCAACTATATTTGTGAAGTTGGGGTACAGGAAAATATGAATGGGAATAAGTAATGCAACAAGTGAGTTTACACACAGTCAGGAACTCCCTGGCTTCAAGGGGGATTAAAACAGTGTATAATCACACCTGACATGTTCACTTCAAATGGCACATAGTGGGGAGGAAAAGTGGGCAGGTGCAGGCTCATGTAAACAGGTTGAATGGAAACTTGGGGAGTTACGAAGTTGATTGAAGTCATGGGTTAGGCTCACAGGAAGGGGATCTGGATGCTTGGGGTCTCACAAAAGAGGTGGAGCCATTGGCTGAAGAGTTGTCACGGTAGCCTTTCATCTTGCTGGAATTCAAAAGAATTCAATGGGAAGGAAAATGACTGTGACAACACACACAGTGGACTGGATAAGTTCTTGACCTGAGAGAGAGGGGGTTCAGAATCTGGCAACATGAGGCCATTTGAAGGGAAATAACATTACATCTAGATCTGTGCAAGGTCCCTAATCCCTGGTGATTCTCCTGTATTAGCTGCTTGTGTGCTGCGTGCTTCCCTGATTCTCATATAGCCAACAACCTCATTTACATCAGCGTCTTCGGTCAAAGAAGCCAGAAGAAAAAATAGGGATGTAGTAAGATGAGGGGCAATAGAATCAGCAGAACCCATGGCTTTGCATATTCCTTGTTCGTCTTCCGTCAAGATGCTGCAAGAGGCTTTTAACACTGTCTTTGATCCATGCCACATACTGTGTGACATGGAATTAGTCGTCATTGGGGAAACAGCTACTTTCGGGACTGCACAGATTTAAATAAACAGATGCAATATCAAAATCATCAAATTTATACAAATCTGATGCTAATGTCACTTGTGTGATGTACCACCGATGTGCGCTCAATAGGTTCTCTTCTTTCTTTTCATTTAATTACTTCTGAGTGTAGTCCCAAGTTCTGGATCTGGGGTGGAGGGAGATTCTTTGTCAGTACAGCCCAATGGCCCTGGCGGTTTGGTTGGGTGACCCCCAAGGTGTGTTTGTGTCTGGATGACCCAGATATGCTGAGGGTGTCCTTGCCAGAGACATGAAAGATGAGCATGTCAAAACTGGGTACGCATTGAGCTTTATTTTATTGCTGATTCTTATCAGAGTTGTAAAATGATAAATGAAAACTTGTACCTGTTCACAGTATATTAAGTGAAGCCATAATGTGGTCCAAATTAAATGCAGGACTAAGTTAGTAATACTTTGTCACATTGATATGGCTACTCAAACATTTTTAAAAAATGTTTCACGAATTACTACTTGTCCTTTGGAACGTAACATGTTTGCAAAACTTTGACAGGGTTTTTGTGGGCTAAAATGGTGTCGCAATAGTGATTCACAAATGGGATCAGTTGGAAATCTGGCAGTTGCAGTTTGTTGTAGGAAATGTAAACCGAAGAAAGTATTTTATCAGTTTTTCATCTAAGCCAGAGGCTTTGGATTGGATATATAGGTTCACTGCCTTTCAACTTGACCATCGGAAAATTGAAGATTCTGTGGTATTGTCATCTTCTAATTGTGACTTTGCACACTGGAGTGGCCCCATTATAAATTTTGAGGCCAGACTCTCACTGGACTGAGTGCTGCTCCACAGCTGGACTCCAACTGTTGATTTGGCTCTGAATTGATTTTCAGATTAGTCTGCAGTTTAGCATCTGCTTAATAGTAACAACAAGGTAATTGCTTTTCCATACGTTTATAGTCTTCGAAAGTATACCATTCGTACGTAAAATTGGAAAGCACTTCAAATAAAATTCCCTTCCAACTAATTCCCTAAGAGCAGCCTGGTGGCTCAGTGGGGTTAACACTGCCTCGCAGGCCCGGGACACTGGTTTGAATCCAGCCTTGGGTGACTGTATGGAGTTTGCATATTTTCCCTGTGTCTGCATGGGTTTCTGCCAAGCGCTCTTGTTTCCTCCCACATTCCAAAGGTGTGTGGGTTAGATAGATTGGCCATGATTTTAAAAAAAGGTCTGTAAATGTAAGCTAGTTAGGATTAACCATGGTAAATGTGGGGTTATGGGAATATGGTAGGGGACTGGGTCTGGATAGGATGCTCTTCGAAGGGTTGATGTTGACTCTATGGGCTGAATGGTCTCTTTCCGCACTGTAGGAATTCTAAATAGGTGATGAATAATGAACCATTTGAATTGCAAAAATATATATTACGTCAATATTAAGTACAATAATTAGTAACAATCTTAATAGCAACCTAGGTTTGTTCAATATATTGTATCAGTTGCATGCATAACACATATTTTGCTATAAATTTTGTATTGCATGATCCTGCTCCACAGCTACCTGATGAAGGAGCAGCCCTCTGAAAGCTAGTACTTCCAAATAAACCTGTTGGACTATAACATGGTGTTGTGATTTTGAACTTTGCTCTCCCCAGTTCAACACGCACCTCAATTAATTAATAGATATTAAGTACAATGATTTATCTAAATTACACAGTTCTTTTGTTCGAGCAGTAGAAAATGCAGTACTTCATTATTGGTGAACCACGTAGAAAAGATGTCCTATCTTTGTTCCTCATAGAATCATAAAATCCCTACGGTATGGAAGCAGGCCATTCAGCCCATTGAATCCACACCCTCCAAAAAGCATCCTACCCAGACTTACTCCCCTATCCTCCCTCTATAACCCTGCATTGCGTATGGCCAGCCCAAGCAGCCTGCACATCCCTAGATACTATGGGCAATTTAGCTTGGCCAATCCACTTAACCTGCACATCTTTGAACTATGGGACGAAACTGGAGCTACCCGGAGGAAACCTGCATAGACACCAGAAAAATGTGCAAACGCCCCACAGACAGTTATCCGAGACTGGGACCTGGGTCTCTGGCACTGTGAGGCAGCAGCACTAACCACTGAGCCACTGTGCCGCCCAGATCAAAATACTCGAAATCTGAAACAGAAAATGCCAGAGATCTCAGCATGCCGGACAATGTCATTTGAGAAGGTAATAGAGTATTCAAGATAACATCATATATATCAAATGACTTGATTGGAATCATGTAGAAGTGAAGTTGAGGCATCAGAGGAATTGCACAATCTTATACACAATCTATTTACTCAATCCTTGAAATTCTCTCTCGCACAAGTGAAACAATTTGCAGCTTGCACATTGAACTAATCAACCATTTTCAACTCTGAACCAGTTTGGAAACAAGTCATCCTCAATCCTGAGGGTCTACCCAAGAAAGTTGCGGTGTTTTGGGCTACATTCGAAGCTGTGTGGGAATTTAAAGACATGCCTACATATAACAGACCCCATGTGGGGAAATACGCAGATGGTGACCATTCACGCCATTTGGCCTTTCACCTTTATACTAATAAGGTGATCCCTATTTTTAGAAGAATGTTTTGAACCTTTAAAGGTCAATTTATACATCTGTACGGAGCTTGCTGGATCTGGATTTTTAAATGGGCAACTTGTCTCTGCAACTCTTACGTTATACAAATACAGCAGCAAGCTTGAATTTGTTCCTCTTTCTTTCTGCTCTTTCAAGCCCAACATAGAGGTTCCTGACCTCTATTTGGTTACTTAATAAACTGCTGGTAACACCCGGGCCACTGAACAGTGTGATCAAACTAGCAGCCTTTTGGCCTGAATTGTTTTCCAGTTCAGGTCTGTGAACTGTTTTGTTGCCAGTTTAGTGCAGCTAATTAAATTAATTTAGAATGTGAAATATCTGGTGAGCTAATAATTGTGAATTGATTTAAAGGAATTTATTTTGTCTGAGCTTCCTTTTATTTGTACAGCAAAATGCATCTTTTGTACAGCTGGATTTTTTCACAAAGTTAAACATCCGCAGCTCAAATTTCATTTCTATGCAACATAATCCCCTCAAAAAAGCAGTCAGTATGTCTCCTTGTTGTACATGTTTACTTCACGTATGAAGCTGATCTGAGTTGTCAGGTTTCACAGTCCCACCTGAGGAATATTCAATTCATTTAGCAATTCAGACCATCTGCCATTCTACCATTTGTAAATGTCACAGGACGTTGAAGCAATTGAACTTAAGCTTTGCTGATAATATATACTTGGCATGTTTTTGTCTGATAGCTTGCTGCATGGGGCAATTCGTTTGTTTGACCTATTCCTGTCTAAAGTAGGGGGAGGGAGGATAGTGGTGGAGAAAGAGTATGGTGGAGGGCAATACAACCTCATAACGTACAAAATGATTTCAAATGGTTGACAGCAGTGTTGATTTCTAATCCCTAGCTGTAGATTGTTGATGTACTGGCTCCAGGTTTCTCTGGCACGTAAGTAATTATCAAAGGTTCTAAATAAATTATTTAAATGCCACAGTTATGATTTGGTGTGGGAATAAAACCCAAATTTATCCATTTGTAGTTGAAGACAATTTCAGTTTTGGGTACAAATTGGCAATCCAGTGCACATTGATTTTTAAAATTATTTTGGTATTGTCAATGAAAACTTTTGCTCAAATTCACTTGCATATCACCAAAGTAAAATGTTCTATAAACCAGGGTGACTGAATAGCACTTTAAAATGTCATAACTTTTTTGCCTGTGTATTTAAAAAATGTTTTGCAAGTTTGGATTATACTACAAGCAAAATCATTATCATAAGTAGTTCCTCCGGACTGTGGATGACTTTATTCCAATCCAGAGTTGTGGGTCCTAAGATGAGTAAATAGTCCAGTGCTAGATCCACATTTCCTTCCACAGGTGATGTTCAAACAGGTTGTTGCCTGGCATGATCAGGTGCTTGTATGATTCTCTGCTCTTGGCAATCATTTCCACGATGGAGCTTTCGGAGGAGAGCTTATTTTAGAAATTTTGTGTCAGTACAATGTGGGTGGCCAAATACAACGGATTGACTGTAACCAAAGACTTGAATCTGGGAATGTTAGCTTGAAAGAGGACATTGATAGTTGAATATCTATCCTGTCTGGATTTTATGAAGGTACCGCTGATGGTATTTCCCTTGGGATTTAAGACATCTGCTGTACATTGTTCATGTCTCTGATTCAGGTAAAATTTTAGACCATAAGATAGATAGGTGTTGTGTTTTGAGGCCTTTGCCCTTAAACAGCTAAAGGCTACACATTGTAGACAATGTTGAATTTCATTACTAGTGTTGGCCTTCTTTGAAAGGAGGCTCCAAAGGTATGAGAATTAATCCACATTGTCCAGCAGCTTGCAATGGATCTTGATTGTCAGCAGCTGCGTTGTGTAGTGGGAGGAGGCAAGTAGAGGACCTCAGTCTTCAGGATGTTTAGCATAAGACCAATTCTCTCAGACCTCCGTAAATGCATCAAGAATGTTTTGGAGCTCAGCCTCAAAGTGTGTCATACAAGTATCGTCAGTACACTGCAGCTCAGTGATTTGGTTCTGGACTGGAGATAACAGGTTTTCCATTGGTCCTCCAAAGGTCTTTCATTGAGAAGCTTCGTGGATGTGGGAGGGATCTGGAAAGGAATGTTCGTGCAATGATACAATGTTGATTGTCCTCACATTGCACTTGTATTAGGTCTACTGGCAGACTCCTTAATGAGGACAATGGCTTGCATATTATCATGCAGTTGGTGGAGGATTGTATTGAATTTCTACAGGCAGCCAAATTTCAGCAGGATGGATTGACTCTGATTAAGGAGGATGCTCGTCCTGACTGACCAGTTGAAGCAAAGAACCTCGCACAATAAAACAAGACCACGTAGAGAGATTGCTGGTGCTGTCTGCATTTTCTGGACTTTTCCTGCTATTCAGATTAAGTCCACTGTGCATCTTGAAAGACTTAATCCCATTATGAGCCCTGCAGGGAAAAAGTGATTGAGGAGGATCCTTGCAATGACCTTCCTTGTGATAGACAGCAAGGGAACACCTCTACGACTAATGCATGCAAATTGAATCTATGTTTTATTATGAGAAGAGTTGAACATAAAAATGCTATGATTCACTTGCACAGAAGATTGTTGAGACCATATCTCAAACCATGTGCAGTTTTGAACTCCTAATTTTCATCACTTTCAGTGTGGAACTGTATTGAAGGCAACTGAGAGGAGGTTTACTAGACAGACACCTAGAATAAATGGGTTGCCTTATAAGGACAGGTTCGACTGGCTGGACTTTTTTTCCCACTAGAGTTTGGAAGAATAAGGAGTGACCAGATTAAACTTTGTAAGATCTTGAATGGTTTTGATAAAGTGGATGTGGAAAGGATGGTTCTTCTTGTAAGTCAGTCCAAAACTAGGGGTCATGATTTGGAGATGCTGGTGTTGGAGTGGAATGTACCAAGTTTAAAAATCACACAACACCAGGTTATAGTTCAACAGGTTTAATTGGAAGCACTAGCTTTTGGAGCGCCGCTCCTTCATCAGGCGGTTGTGGAGAACACAATTTTAAGACATAGAATTTATAGCAGAAGTTTACAGTGTGATGTAACTGAAATTATACATTGAAAAATATCTTGATTGTTTGTTGAGTCTTTCATCTGTTCAAATACCATGATAGTTTCACTTTTTCATGTGTAAATCACAACTTTTTTTTAAAAGTTACATTCTCAGGTTAACTAACAATTGGTGTTAGCCCCCTGTGTTCTCTGTCTGTGCCATAACGGTTAGACTGATTCTGATCTAAAAAGTGAGATAACACAGTTATACATGAACTCATGCAGTTTTTGAGCAAAGTACAATGTAACTCTGCAAGTACAAATACACCCCACAAACGTATATGTATATGTGTGCACGTGGGTCTTTGTGTTTGTGTCCGTGTGCCTCGGGTGGGGGGTTGTGAGTGTGAGAGAGAATGTATATGTGTGTGTATGAGAGTGTAGAGTGTCTAAGTCTGTGAGGGGGTGCATGTGGGAGTGTGTGTGTGTGTCTGGGTGGGGGGGGGGGGTTGAGTGTCTTTGAGAGAGTGGATAGATTCATGTTAGACAATGGAATAAGCGTTTATCAGGGGTAGATTGAAATTTGAAATTCTGAATAAATGATTTTATTGAATGATGGAGTGGGCTGAAAGTTGTGACCAGTGGTGTCCCACACACATCTGTGTTTTGGCCTCAGTCATTCATCAGTATGGTTATGACTGAGCTCAGCCCAATCTTGTTATAATAAACCTTGGTGTTCTTACAGCTTAGCCAGTCTTCAAAATTAGAGGTTGGTCTTTCTAGTTATGAGGTATCACCATTTCAGCCTGCTCTGACTTTTGATTATTTTAAGGACATGTGTTTTCCCTTCATGAAACTACAGTACGAAATGCTTCACATATCCGATACTTACAGAACAGGAGACCACTGTGCTAAATTTGTTTGAGCTGGTTTGAGGAAAGACTTTTTTTTCCCCCCCCAATTAGTCCAGCTCTTCTGTTCTTTCTCCATATTGTTTTTCCTCTAAGTATATTTCAATTTCTTTGTTAAAGTCACAATTTTATCTCCTTCCATTCTACTTTGAGAATATGTGATTTCAGGTTTTAACAACATAGAGTCATAGAGGTGTACAGTATGGAAACAGACCTTTGAGTCCAACCCATCCATGCCGACCAGATATCCCAACCCAATCTAATCCCACCTGCCAGCGCCTGGCCCATATTCCTCCAAACCCTTCCTATTCATATACCCATCCAAATGCCTTTTAAATGTTGCAATTGTACCAGCCTCCACCACTTCCTCTGGCAGTTCATTCCATACACGTACCACACTTTGTGTGAAAAAGTTGCCCCGTAGGTCTCTTTTATATCTTTCCCCTCTCACCCTAAACCTATGCCCTCTATTTCTGGAGTCTCCGAGCCCAGGGAAAATACTTTGTCTATTTACCCTATCCATGCCCCTCTTAATTTTAAAAATCCATCTCCCGTCTGGTAAATTTTTGCCAGTTATATCCACTGATTATTGTCTCTGGTTACTGATCCTGCTGCCAGTGGAAACACTTTGTCCTTATTTACTTTATCAAAACCCTTAATAATTTTCAACACCTCAATTAACCTCCTTTAAACTCTCTGCCCTAAACCCCCAGCATTCCTAATCTCTCCACGCAGGCAGGAAAAAGGAAAGAAAGAAGGAATTTGCAATCAACATTTTTTTAAACACTACTCCTTCCCAAAATTTAGTTCTTCAGTCACATTGTTCTGCTTACCATTTCTCAGCATGCTGAAATTTAACAATGCTCATCTTTTTTGTCAAAATTCTGCAGGTTCTCGCTATCTGCCTTTGCTCCCATGGTTGTTTTCCTCGCATGCTCTATTTGCTGCTCTAATACTAGATTATTTTATATTCATACCCCTTCCAACTTCTCAGGACACTACCCTCTACAGGACTGTCTAAAATCCTTCAGCTTTTCCATTCACTTCAGTGTTGTCTTTTTTCTTTCTATACAGCTAGTCGATGCCCACTTACTTCCTGTTCAGTAAAATGTTCTGAAACATTTTTCCTCATGTGAGATTGTTAGAATGTTTACATCTTCAGATTAATGAAAGTTAGGGCTTTGTTTGGCCTGCAGATTTAAACTGAAATAGTCAGGGCTAGTTTGATAGTGAGACTTAAAATTCCCGATGTGACAATGATCATGTCACCATGTCAGTATTAGAAGAACTTACTATTTTGTCATGAACAAAATAGGACACTTGTGGAATTACAACAGTTTTCCATTGAACAAAAATTAGAACTTTTTGCAATCACGGATGACTAACAGCATCTAATTCATTCTGCTGCTTGGCGGAATTAAAATCACTGTATTCGAAAACCAGAACCACAACATCAGCCACTGTTATCTGTGTGATTCTGATATGCATTTAGAAATAGCTGCTAATTATTGGTTAAATCTCTTAGCAATTCTGTATAGTAAAGATTTGTGGTTAATCATGTCAAGTCACCATCATGATTATTAAGATCTACCTCCAACCTTGTAGGGTAATGAAGTAATATCATAGTATATGTAAACACAGTAAGTAGACAATTGAGAGAAGAAAGGCTTTACCAAAGCTAACAATGATCTGTTTCTAATCTGAAGCATTATTGCATGTAATTATTTTTGAGTCAAATTTAAGCTATGGGTTACCTACATTAAATTAGCTAAAAGAGTTTTTTGGAGAAATGCCTCTCTAGTTATGTTAACTGGGAATATAATATATGTTATAGGGATTGTCATTTCACTTTGATGCAATTATTCTTAGAGATAAACAGGTGTCTAGATACATGGACCTTTGCTAAGCTTGTTGGACCTGCACTGGCTTTCTGAAAGAACTTGGTCCCATTCTATTACAATTTCTCCAGGAGTAAATAAAAAAAAAATCACTTTACATCATGTCTTTCATGACTACAAGATGTTTCAAAGCACGCCAATGAATGAAGTACATTTTTCAGTGCAATCACTTGTTTTATTTTGTTTATGCATGGGATGTGGACATCTCTGGTTATTGCCCATCTCGAATTGTCCTGTAGAAAGAAGTTGTGAGCTGCCTTGAACTGCTGTGGTTTTTGGAATGTAGTGCTGTTAGGAGGGAAGTTCCAGGATTTTAACCTAGTGCCAGAGGTATAGATCATTATAGGCTTGGTTGATCCAGGTCAGGATAGTGTGATGTGGAGGGGGAGTTGCAGATGGTGGTGTTCCCATGCATCTGCTGCCCTCCTTCTTCAAGATGTTAGAAATCGGAGGTTTGATGAGTTACTATAATAATTTCTAATTGATTCAAACTGCTGCCAGTGTGTGTGGGGGTAAACAGAATGAATGTTGGGGATGCTGGTCAAGTTGTCTGCTTTTTCCTGTACAGGTGTTAAGTGTTTTGGGTATTGTTGGAGCTGTACTCATTTATCTATCCGGTTCAGTTTCTAATCCATGGTCATCCTCAGTATATTACCAGTGGGCAGTTCATGGTAGTCACTAGAAATAGGAGCAAGAATAGGCCATTCGGTCGCTCAAACCTGTCTGCTTTTCAGTAGTATCATAGCCAATCTGCCTAGGCCACAACTACTTTGTGAAGAGTACCAGCTCTTAATAACCCTCAACTCTCTAATATTTCAAAAATCTATCAACTGCCTCTTTAAATACTTGTAGTAATATAGTCGTTGCAACTCTCTGGAGTTTACTACCGTCTGGGAGAAACAAAATAGTGTCCATTAGTTTGAGGTTCTTCACTAGTGGAAATATCATTTCAACATCTACAATCATTCCTCCATATCTGCGAGTGTTCCGTCCCACAGAACCTCTGCAAATGATGAAATTTATGAGTGCAGAGTTCATTAAAAATAGGTTAAAGTGGATAAAAATATCACTGAAACACAAGTTCTGAGGATGTTCATTTATGTTGTTACTTATCTTCTGGCGTGGAAAGGTGAATTTGTGATTTGTGATTTTGCAGATGCAGTGGATTTACTGTACCTGCAAAGCCTGCTCAGAATCTTGCATTTTTTAATAAGATTACCCCTTATTCTTGCAAAGTATGAAGAACAAGGGCCTAACCTTTTTCGCCATCCCAGGGATCAGCGTGATATGCCTCTTTCAAATGCCACAATAATGCCATGGGGTGATGGTTAGAGATTATCATTGCCCAACACTTGGCATGAATCTTTCTTGACATTTATTAACCCAAGCCTGGATTTGTCCTGGACTTGTTGCACATTGGCACGTTCTACTTCATTTTCTGAGACGATGCAAATGGTGCTGCAAGTTGTTTTATCATTAGTGCCACTGCCACTTCTGACTTAAGGATGGAAGGAAGATCATTGAAGCAGCTGAAGATGATTGCAAGGAAGCTAGGCATCCATTTACAAGTGTTAAGGCCCTACAAACAATACAAGTACGATAAGTAAATAAATCACTTTTAGTTTAGCGATGTTTATTCATAGGAATAAATATCACTGTCTAGCCCAACATTTATTGTCAATCCCCATTTGCTGAAATGACCGTGGAGAGTCAACTATTGTTGTAGGGCTGGAGTCACATGGAAGTTTATACAGGTTGGCAGATTTCCTTCCCTAACAACATTAGGCTAGCTTTTAATTCCAGATTTTTATTGGATTCAAATTTCACCATCTGTCATGGTGGGATTTGAACTCATGCCCCTGAACTAACAAAGTTAGAAGTCACACAACACCAAGTTATAGTTCAACAGGTGTATTTGAAATCACAAACTGTCGGAGTGCAGCTGCTTCATCAGGTGAGGTCACTTCCGCTGACGAAGAAGCCATACTCTGAAAGCTTTTGATTTCAAATAAACCTGTTGAATTATAACCTGATGTTGAGTGACTTCTGACTGTCCAGCCCAGTCCAACACTAGTACATGCACACCAGAACTGGCATTGTTACTAGTCCAGTGACATTTCCACCACCAATTTAATACAATTTCAATGACATTTCTTGACAAATTAGTATTTTACCAGCACCACCAAGAGGACTCCCCTATTCTTCTTTGAACAGAACTATAGGATCGTTTGTACCTTCCACTGTTGATCTTGAGTTTCCGAACTATTGTTTCAGGAGCACACTGATTAAAATAACACTACCTGAAGCTATGTTGCTTTTATTTTACACCTTGAAGGAAAACTCTCAGCTAATTTTGTGATATATTGGATATGGTGCACACATATTACTTACTTTGCGAAGACTTAATCCTCATCAGATTTGATTAACTTTTCCTCCCCATCAGCTTCATGCACTTTTTAATTTCTCCCCTGAACGTGCTGAGTTACTTGAACTTGAAATGAGCAGGGGACAAATAAATTCTGGATTAGTGGTGCTGGAAGAGCACAGCAGTTCAGGCAGCATCCAAGTAGCTTCGAAATCGACGTTTCGGGCAAAAGCCCTTCATCAGGAATAAAGGCCGTGAGCCTGAAGCGTGGAGAGATAAGCTAGAGGAGGGTGGGGGTGGGGAGAAAGTAGCATAGAGTTTTGTCTGTACTGTTTGTCCTGTTCGGGTCAAATAAACTCTCTCTAAGTCACCTACCTGTCAGCAATTGGTGAGTGTTGGAGAATAACTCAAAAGGAATCCTTACAGATGTTTACACATCTCTTAGCTGGGCATTTAGTGCCTTCTTTTACTGGTTTCTCTGTATTATTGAGAGACTGCTGAAATCAACAGTCTCTGATTACCTAATTCAGAAAAGACCAAGAGCATAACCTTTGAGGCATGGCCTGCTTCCTGACTAGCTGAGTGAGATCCATGGTGTCTATTTTTGGGCAGGCCTGCTATCCACACATCAATCAGGTAAGGCCACCAGTAGATCCTTCCGTGGAAACAAGACTCCAGGGAAACATCTCACCAAAGCACCAATGAACTGTTGGTGGTTATATCTCTTGCATTCAGCACTATAAATGAGGGGACTACTGCTAGAATAACGTTTGCTGGAGTACAAGGATCACAGGGAATGCGGACCATACCAGAAGAACTGTGGAGGTGGTACCGATGAAACAAGAGGGTGGTGTGTGGTTTTCGCTCAGTGTGGACGCTCACTTCCTGGTATCCAGGCCTTGGTGATTGCTTTGTTTCAAGAAATAACACCTACCCAACCCATTGAGGTGAGAGATGGCCCCCACGGTTTGACCTGTCATGCATACTGCATGATGACAGACCAGTTTGCAGCTGAATTAATCCCAAAGGTGGTGGCATGAGGTTCTTAAATGGTCCCTAATTGGCCACTTAAAAGCCTTAATTAGTGGCAAGGGTGGCAGGTCAACTATGAGCCATCTCAACAAGAGCTTAATTTGGTTAAAGTGTGCAGGCTGTGATGTTCAGGCACAACACCACCCCAACTAATTAAATGCTCTTCCCACCTCCAGCAAAAATAGAAGATTCCAAAGACCTCCAGCTTGAAATTGGCTTCTTCCAGGCATGAATTATTCAATACAGTACAGGACCACTTCTTTATTTCGAGCCATGAGAAAATGCAAAGGAGTGTATTTATAGAATTACCTAAACAACAATATATTGGCCAAAAACAATTTAGCTTGAATCCTTTGTTAACTTTTGATTTTGTAGAACTTTTACATACAGTTAAGTCACCGTGAAAATATTTGAGTCATAAGGTTGTTATCAAAATAAGATTCTCAAAGAAGCTATTTATCTGATCATTGAGTGAATGGCATGCTGTGGTCATTTGAGCTTCAGGGTTATTGATTATGTTTTTAATAAGTGAATTAATGGCATCGCCAATTTCTTTTGTCTGCAGAATCATATAGGTATTATAAAATAAAGTATTCAAATAGGAGTTATTTTGATCAATAAATCTGTGTTCAAATTAACTTCTCAGAAACCCTGCACTGATATTTATCAGAAACTGACAGATACTAAAATTCAGCTAGATGTGCTTTCTTTTGAATTACGACTTTCAGATTTTCATTGCCCATTGGATTTTTATTTTGCTATATTTTGAAAGGACAGAGGAAGTGGTTGGCATATTTTTACACTTAGAATAACTTTCCTTTTACCTTTATGTTTTGTACAGGTCCTGTTGTTTTGCTTCACAGCTGCCCTGTACATGTTCTTCTTTAGGTAAGTATATGGTCTTTGTATTTCTCGGCCTTTTTAATTACTGAGTTTGCTGTTTTCGGTCATCTTTTAGTGTGTTGATCCAATGCTCCCAATTATTGGGAGGTTTGCTGAAATGTTATTCCCATCGAAGAGAATTGTATTCAAAGCTTTGAAAGCTTGTCATTCCCTCGAGCCCTCTGGGTCAGAGCAATGAGTTTGAATATGTTTGCAAAAGACTTGGGCTGAGCGAACTAGTTAGAATGGCACCACAGGTCAGCCTATTTTTCTTCTGAACAAAGCCATTTGGAATAGATTGATTTACATATTAGACAAGACACAGTAAAGTACAATCATGGTTCATTGATGAATCACAAAGAACATTGACAGGTATGTTCAAATTGAAAGATGCAGTGCTGACAATTTTAGGTAATTGCTCATTTCCTCTATTGTTTGATTGAAGTAGTAGCAAGCAATCAAAACATGAACACTCTTGCCTATACACTACAAACAACTTCATCATCTCAAATTATATTTGAATTTAATAAACATAACAATGGTTACCAGACTTCAAAAGATAATGAAACACTTCTCGTGGGGGGAGAAAATTAACTTAAGCAGTAAAGCTTCGTGGGATGAGATGGGAATAATAAACATGAGCTTTGTCTTCCAAAGCTTACCTGTGATCAACCAGTGAAGATGTGAGTAGAAAACATGAAGTTACCATGGTAGTTAATCCAGTTTCTCTATTATATAGGCCTACAAAAGTTTTGCTTCATTTTAATTCATCTGAAAAGTGGATACTCTAGTGCACACTTGTAGTAAAGTTACAATAAATACTTTCCCAAATCAAGGGAAAGCATAGTGGCATTGCGTTTTCTTTTCTGACAATAAATACTGGAAATATCTTTGTGCTATGCATGTACTCAATTTTGTTGCATCCTCTCAGAAGGTAAATAGATATATACTGTGACGATCACCTCATCCACAGTGAGGCAAACAAATTTCTTGGATCTGGCATGAACTTCACTCGTTATGTTATAACCAGAATACTTGCCCTATTCTTTTAAATTGAATTTAAATATTTGTTGTTCATGGCTTTTCATTGTCCTTTTGTGGCTATTCTGTTGTTTCTTGAAGAGAGTAATTCTTTCACCAAAAGAAATAATACTGCTCTGATTAATTCTTCAAAGCAAGCTGACTTAAATTGTTACCAAAATAAGCGAATAGTGATGGTAGTTATTTTGAATAGTTATTAGATTGTTTTATTAGATTAGGTTACTTAGTGTGGAAACAGGCCCTTCGCCCAACCAGTCCACACTGATCCGCCAAAGCGCAACCCACCCAGACCCATTCCCCTACATTTACCCCTTCACCTAACATTACGGGCAATTTAGCATGGGCAGTTCACCTAACCTGCACATTTTTGGACTGTGGGAGAAAACTGGAGCACCCGGAGGAAACCCACGCAGAGACTGGGAGAATGTACAAACTCCACACAGTCAGTCGCCTGAGGCGGGAATTGAACCCGGGTCTCTGGCGCTGTGAGGCAGCAGTGCTAACCACTGTGCCACCGTGCCACCCACAAGTTGTTATAAATCTTAATCAAGAGAAGATTTGAAAAAAGCCTGCGCGCATTCACTTAAAGCTCAGTTCACAAATCTATATGTTGCCAAGATGTACAAACCAGGAGATTTGTGGCCTCAAATTCCAGTTTAGACTGAACTTAATGATCTTGCCTGGGTTGTGATAAAGGTGCTGCAATTACACTCAATGTCCAATGCTCAGGAAAGTTTACAAAACCGGGCATTCAACTCTTGAAGGTATGTCTGCTAAGTGAGGGCACAATCGGGTTTGACAGTGATCCTTTGCAAGCCTTAACATTGTTGGCCAGAATATCCAGAGGCTTTGGCATTGGGAATAATTACTGGCTTTCAAGCGAGGAGGTTTGTAGAGAAAACGGACCAAAAATTGCAGGTGTAACTCTTGAGAATCTTGGAATTTTTAATATTTTAACTGCCTCATGTTTTACTAAAACATTTTAACAAGGAGGGTTGAATTCATCATTCTCTGACAGTTAATGAAGAGCCTCTGTGTTCCTCTTCATCACTCAGAAAAAAGTATTTCTAATACATTTCAAGAGCTCTGCAAACATCTCCCATGCAGTAAAATGTGAGCAGCAACTTCCATTTACATAGCACTATTAAAATAATAAATAATGCTTCACAGGAAAAATACACAGCAAAATTTGACACAAGTATATAAGGAAGTTATCCCGGTGCCAGGATGACTTCCGGGGGAGGCTTGGGCGCCAGTTTGCCGGTGAACGGTTTGGGTTCAGGGACAGCATGGGGGCTCAGTGGTTAGCACTGCTGCCTCACAGTGCCTGGGACCCAGGTTCGAATCCAGCCTCGGGCAACTGTGTGGAGTTTGCACATTTTCCCCGTGTCTGCGTGGGTTTCCTCTGGGTGCTCCGATTTCGTCCCACCGTCCAAAGATGTGCAGGTCAGGTGAGTTGGCCATGCTAAATTGCGCATAGTGTTAGGTGCATTGGTCAGGGAAATAAGGGTTGGTGTGGCCTGGTTGGGCCAAAGGGCCTGTTTCCACATTGTAGGGGAATCTAATCTGATCTAATCCACATTAGGTCAAATTACTGAAACTTGGCTAAAGAGGTAGATTTTAAGGGTTTCTTAAAGAAGAAAACTCAGGTAGAGACGTGAAGAAGGAATGAATACCAGAGCTTTCTGCTGAGAAAACTGATAGCACAGCTGCCAAGGATGAACACTTATAATTGGGGTTGTGTGAGATGAGAATTACCTGAGCTCAGATATCTCGAATGTTGTGGTGCTGTAGGAGATTGCAAAGATAAGTTTGGGTGAGGACACAGAGATTTCAACACAAGAATTTGAACTTTAGAATTGTGACATTACAAAACTGGGAACAAATATAGGCCAAAGAACAGAAGGTGAATGAGAAAACATGACTTGGTTTGAATAAGGACACCAACGGCAGAATTTGGGTGATCTTAGGTTTAAAGAGGAGAATGTAGGAAACCGATTAGGAGTCTTTTGAAAAGTCAGTCTAGGGACAGTAAAGATTTCAACAGACTAGTTGCCCATTGGTCCATTGTATGAAAGTTGAGATGTTGACTTTTACATTGAATGAGAACTATTAGTACCGATGATCAGGTGGGTGTGTAGGACGATCAGACTGTTGCAGCAGAGACAGAAGTGGCAGTGCTGTACAGTCTCACGTTATTGTCACAGAAGTTTCACCACCACCTTAGTCTTTCTCTGTGGCCACCTGGAAGGAGACTTTAAATATGCTCCATTTTTTTTCAAATGTTGATTTTAAAAAGTGCCCTCAATATGGAGAAGCAAATTATGCACTCCTTTCCCAGCTTTCTGCACTTCAATAATTCTGAGATTTTTCAACTTTTGCTCTTCCAAGCCTTTCCTGCACATGTCACTATTCCAAATGCAGTACAGTAATAACTAATGCAGTGCTAAGAAATTGGTACGATGAAACTTCTTTATAATTGGTGGATTATGATGGCTAAAGTTTCATTGATCTAATCAATGTAGGCAGTCATGGTGGTCAGTTTGGTTATTGCTGTCTCATTTTTTCAGAGGATTATAGTAGTTGAATTTTAGTTAGACCTCAACTCAGGAGGGCATGACAGTCATTTTGGTGTATCACGCTCCACATCAGAGAACTCGAGTAGGGCTCCACAAATAACACCTCACACACATGCGTACCATCTTTTATAGTAGATGCACTAAAATAGGACGGAGGTGAATAATGTTATAGATAACAAAATAGGCTGTTTTAGTGATGGTGCAATTTGCTTTCTGAAGTTCATATCTTGGCTGGATATTGACATTGCTACTTTAAGCAGTTTTTAGTTCCGCTTTAGACAATTGCTAGGGAATGGAATGGAATCAGTAGTTAGGGAATGAAGCTTGTAATGGTTTCCAAGGACAATGGCTCTGATCCTCCCAATAGGAAGGACCAAAGTTAGAGGGAATTTCTGCTCATTCAGCACTGTATATTGGATGAGTAGTCTGACAATTTACCAACAATGAATGAGTCAAGAGAGTTAGAAATAGGTGTCATCAATTTATATGTGACAGTGAACAGGAAATTAAGGGTTCCCTGACTTATTCAGACTGTTCTGTGCCACACAACATTATTAACATTCACAACTATTATTCTATGAATTATGCAATTTCAATTTATGAAAGTGATCCTTAACAATTGGGTTGCTAGTTACGCCAGGGAAATTCTTCAGGATCACCTGGTTGCACATAGGAAGTTGGGCCTACAAAATAATCAAACTTATATCATGACTTAGCAAAATTACACACATTTATAATTGTCTCTAAGGAATGTTAGTCTTTTATGAAATCCTTGAGAATAACAAAGTGAACAACAATCCAAGCCTTTTCTGTTTTACGAAATTGAATATCTAATAATTCTGTTGGTTCATTAAGAACACACTTCATTATTATGAGTTAATTTAATTTTTGGTGGGTTTGCTAGTAGTGCTTACAATTGTAGATATTTTTAATCATCCTGCTAACATATGTTACTGCCTACAAATATGTAATGATAGCTGTTGATTAATTGGCTGTTTCTCCACAGTTAGTTTTTAATTACTTAGCTGTTTGCTGCAGCAATTTTTAAAAAAAATTTCCATAAAAGTTCAAAACCTCAATCAGAATTTCATTGGAAACAATGCGAGAGTGTGGTGGGATTTTTAGTGGTTTTCTCAGCTAACCATTTAATACTAATCTACTCTTGTTTAACGTTGTGATCAGTATTGTTTTGAGATTTTTAAAGGCACTGTCTGAATTGATAAGACTATTCTGCATTTTACTTTCCCCATGAATTTTGAATAACATCTTAGCTGCTGCATCCTTGCATTAGTCTGTAATGTAACCAAATTAATCAATGTTAACCTGAGACCCTATTTTCTTGATTAGATAGTTGTAAAGATGCACATGGTATACTTTGAAGAGGAGCAGGAAGTGTGTTAATTAAGTATTTTGAAATGATTTATGTAGACATGATATGATGCATCTCCAGTGCAGGTGGGACTAGACCCTGATTCTTCTGGCACTGAGGCAGAGGCACGATCATTGTGCCAGAAGAGCCCTTGCATCCAATATCATGCCAACATTATGCCTCAGTTAACAGTATAAAACAGATTAATTGGTCAATTATCTCAATGCTTATGAGACATCACCAGTTTATGTAACTGGTGACTACATACCGAATCGGTTGGGTGTGGGATTCCTTGGGACATGCTAAGGATGTGAAAAGTTCAGTATAAATACAAGCTGTGGCTTGCAACAAGACTTTTATGTACTTTTGTTGCAACTCAGTTGTGTGTTTTGATACACATCTTGAGCAAATGAGCATACAGTATTAAAAATGTCTAAAATTAATGTAAAATTTAACTTCGATAATGGTGGTAAAAGATATGAAGCAAGTGAAATCTCAAGTAATATATTTCCGAAGAGATCGGAGTTTGTCAAGCTCTGTAGGTCAAAGTTATGAGTATCCCAAGTTCTTGCCCATATAAACATTGTCTATGAAATTTCAAATGTAGCCAGATTGTGTTTGCATCCAAATGTCTCCTGTGGATACATTAAGGGGTGATAAAAGGAGAAGCGAGGCCAATTAGGGATCAAAAAAGGGATTTACACATGGAGGCAAGAGACATCAGTAGTCCAGAAAATGCTAAAGTCTAGTATAAAACAGGTGATAACAGAATGTTTGGAAAGCATTAATGGGATCAGAAAACGTTGACATGGATTTATGAAAGGCAAATACTGCTGAGCAAATCTGTTGAGGATGCAACTTTGGGATAGGTAAGGGAGAACCAGTGGATGTGGTGCATTTGAATTTTCAGAAAGCTTTTGATAAGATTGCTCAAGAAATTAGTGGACAAAGTTGAAGTCCATGGAATGAGGGTACTATATGAGCACAGATCAAGAATTGGTTGACAGACAAGAAACAGAGTATGGGAATAAATGAGTCTTTTTCTGAATGGTGAGCAGTGACTAGTGAGGTACTGCAAGGATCAGTATTTGAACCCAGCTATTCAGTTTATCTATGAATGGCCTGGATGAACTAGCCAAATGCAACATTTCCTGATGACACAAAGTTAGGTGGAGTTGTCAAGAGGATGCAAGCTTTAAGTTAATTTTGAAATAAGTTGAGTCAGTGGGCAAGCACATTGCAGATGCAGTACATTATAGTCAAATGTGAAGTTTTCGATGTGAAAATCAAAGAGAAGGTATTATTTAAATGCTAATACATTGGAAATCTAATATATAGATTCCGAAAGGCATCTGGGTATCCTTGTACACCAGTTAATGAAAGTATATAGGTATGTGCAGTAAGCAATTAGGAAGGCAAACAGTATGTTGGCCTTCATTGCAAGAGAATCTGTGTTCAGAAGTAGGCATATCTTACTGAAGTAATACCAATTTTTCTAATCAGCCTGTGCAGAGAAAAAAACGAAGTGGTGCAGGATCTTAGTGAGACCACACCTGAAGTACTGTCTGCTCTTTTGGTCTCCCTGCCCAACAAAGGATATTATTTAAAGAGAGTGCAACAGAGGTTCTCTAAGCTGATACCAGAGATGGTAGGACTATCTTATGATTGGTTCAACTGTGTCTGCATCCACTGGAGTTTAGAAGGATGAAAGGGCATCTGATAGCAATGTAGAAAATTCTAAAATGGCTCGTCAGACTAGATGGTGGGAGAATATTTCACTGGTTAGGGACCCTTGAACCATGGGACAGAGTCTCAAGATATGGGGTCAGCCATTTTGGATTAAGAGGAGGAAAACTTTCTTCACTCAACTGCCAGTGAACCTGTGGAATTCTCTACCACAGAAATCTGTGGGGGTCAAGTGACTGAATGTATTCATGAAAGAGATAAATTTTAAATTTAAAAGTGTCAAGGGATATAAGGAGAAAACAAGAAAGAAGATCAATCGTGATTATGTTGGCTAGCAGAGCAGATTCAAAAGGCTGAATGGCTCGCTCATGCTCTGAATTTCTATGCTTCTTTGTCATTAGAAAGGTTCAAAGTTAGTCAGGAGGATGTGTTGGATATGTTGTTGATACTCAAAGTTGAAAAGGCACGAATGAAGCGTACCTAAGGTTGTTGAAAGATGAGTGGAAATTTCAGAAGCATTACCCTAATCTTTTACAGGAAATGCCAGATGATTGTCAAATTGCAGCTATTACACCATTGGTCACAAGGGTTTGTAAGGAAAAGCCAGCAATTACCGATCATTCAGTTTATTTTCAATGATGTGGAAGCTTTTCGAAACAGTTAGTTAGAATCAGAGAAAAAAATAGATCATAGAATCTCTTCAGTGTGGAAACAGGCCATTCGGTCCAATCAATCCACACTGACTGTCTAAATGAGTATTGACAGACTGTTTTGTGCTGATTGATTCTGTTTGAAGTTGAAATTTCTGTTCACAAGCAAATGAATCAAAAGTTATTTAACTCTAAATTGAGTTTTTTAAAAAGTTTGGCCCATTTTCCCTTCCTCTTAGTCCTCTGAAAGTTATGTTTACTACAGGAATTTAACTGCATCAACTTGGCATGACAAACTTTCTCCTTAAAACTCGTTAAACCCCCCCCAGCCCACAGCTTCCAACCTCAGAGTCTCCCAACCCCAGACAGCCCATTTCTACCTACTCTCCAAAATCCACAAGAAGGACTGTCCCGGCAGGCCCATTGTGTCAGCATTCTCCTGCCTCACTGAGCTTATTTCCTCCTACCTTGACTCCATTTCACTCCCTCCCCACCTACATCCGGGATTCCTCTGATACCCTGCGACACATTGACAGCTTTCAATTCATAGGCCCTAACCACCTTTTATTCACCATGGATGTGCAATTTCTTTACACCTCCATCCCACACCAAGATGGCTTGAAAGCTCTTCGCTTCTTTCTCGAAAAGAGGCCCGAATAATCTCCATCCACCTCTGCCTGGCTGAACTTGTTCTCTCTCAACAACTTGTCCTTCAACTCATCCTATTTTCTCCAAATCAAAGATGTAGCAATGGGTACCCGCATGAGTCCTAGCTATGCCTGCCTTTTCATGGGGTATGTGACCTACCCGGGTCCCCTCCCACAACTGCTTTATCGGTACGTTGATGACTATTTCGGTGCAGCTTCATGCTGTCGTCCTGACCTGGAAAAATTCATAAACTTCGCTTCCAGTTTCCATCCCTCTATCACCTTCACCAGGTCCATCTCTGACACTTGCCTTCCTTTCCTTGACCTTTCTGTCTCCATTTCCAGCAATAGTCTATCCACTAATATCCATTACCAGCCCACTGACTCCCACAGCTATCTGGAATACAGCTGTTCTCACCCTACGTCCTGTACGGACCCTATTCCTTTCTCTCCACTCCTTCGCCTCCTCCGCATTTGTTCCAATGAGGCCACTTTCCAAAGTGGTACTCTTAATTTGTGCTCTTTCTTCTCCAACCGTGGCTTCCCACCTACAGTTATTGACAGGGCTCTCGACAGCATGCAGTTCATCTCTCGCGCCATGACCCTCACCCCCTCTCTCTCCTCCCAGAACAAGGACAGGGTCCCTCTTGTTCTCACCTTTCACCCCACCAGCCTTCACATGCAAAGAATAATCCTCCGCCATTTTCGCCAACTCCAACACGACGCCACCACTAAACACATCTTCCCTTCCCTCCCCCTGTCTGCATTCCGCAGAGATCGTTCCCTCCAGGACAACCTTGTCCACTCCTCCATCATACCTAACACCTCTCCCATCACACACGGCAAGTTCCCATCACACCTAACACCTCTCCCATCACACACGGCAAGTTCCCATCATACCTAACACCTCTCCCATCACACACGGCAAGTTCCCATCATACCTAACACCTCTCCCATCACACATGGCACCTTCCAATGCCATCGTAGAAGGTGCAACACCTGCCCCTTTACCTCTTCCATACTCACCATCCAAGGCCCCAGACACTCATTTCAGATTAAGCAGTGTTTCACTTGTACCTCTTTCAATTTGGTCTATTGCATTTGTTGCTCCCATTCATTGTCGGAGAGACAAAACACCGACTGGGTGATCGCTTTGCTGAGCACCTTCGGTCTGTACGCAATCAGATCCCGGACTTTCCCGTGGCGTGCCACTTCAAACACACAATCCTGCTCCCATGCCCACATGTCTGTCCTTGGCCTGCTGCAATGTTCCAGTGAAGCTCAACACAAACTGGAGGAACAGCATCTCATCTTCCGACTAGACACGTTACAGCCTGCCGGTCTCAACATTGAATTCAACAACTTCAGATCATTTTATTTCATTTATTTTATTTATTATTTTATAATTTTATTTACTGTTCTGTACCTCTTATTTCTTGATTGTCTCTCTTTCTCTCGCTCCCCACACTCTCATCACCTTTTTTCTCTCCTCTTCCCCCTTTGCTACCCTTCTCCCCTGTTTTCCATTTTGCCTCTGCTTCATCCATCCCCCACATATTTTGTCACATAGCACTGGCTTCAGCCTTGGTCATTCACAGCTCCTAGTCTCCCTATAATCTCTGTATGCATTATCATTATCACCTCTTTATTGCTCCCTTTGCTTCTGGAGCCATGACTCACCTTCTCTCAGCTTAGTATAAATACCTCCCTATTTCTCCCTTTTTTTTAGCTTTGACAAAGCATCAGTTAGACTCGAAACGTCAGCTCTTTTCTCTCCGTACAGATGCTGCCAGACCTGCTGAGATTGTCCAGCATTTTCCAGCATCCCTAGTAATTTGCTTTTATCCTTAAAAACTCCACCTGATGAAGAAATTGAGCTTTGAAAGCTAGTGCCTCCAAATAAACCTGTTGTACGATAACCTGGTGTTGAGAGATTTTTAACTATAAACATCCAAGAGGTTACCATTGACTAGAAACTGAAGTGGACCAGCCGTATAAATACTATGCCTACAGAAAAAGTCGGATACTGGGAATTTTGTGGAGAGTAGCTCATTCTCCCCGTGTCTGCTTGGGTTTCCACCGGGTGCTCCGGTTTCCTCCCACAGTCCAAAGATGTGCAGGTTAGGTGAATTGGCCATGCTAAATTGCCCGTAGTGTTGGGTGTATTAGTCAGGGGTAAATGTAGGGCAATGGGTCCTGGTGGGTTGCTCTTTGGAGGGTCGGTGTGGACTTGTTGGGCCGAAGGGCCTGTTCCCACACTGTAGGGAATCTAATCTAAAAAACTCTCCTCTGTTTTCCTGAAGCCAGTCCTCCACCTACAAGATAGAAGTCGGAAGTATGGTGTTATGTTCTCCACTTGCAGGAGAACATCATGGGGGAGGGGCAAATGTTTTACATAGTATGGAATGAATTTCCTGAAGAGGTGATGGGTGCAGACACAGTGACAATGTTTGAAAGACACGTAGATAAATACATGAATGGGAAAGGTTTGGAGGAACATGGGTCAAGAGCAGGCAGGTGGGACCGGTTTAGTTTGGGATTATGTTCTGTATGGACTGGTTGGACTGAAAGGCCTATTTGAGTGCTTTATGACTCTATGAACTTGTGACTGTGCTCTAACAGTACTCCAGAAATGCGAAATCATTCAGACTAAAGCAGCTTACTTGATTAGCACCCTATCCACCACCTTCAACTTTCACTCTGTTCACCACCAACCCACAGTAGCAATTAAATGTATCGCTTACAAGATGCTCTGCAATAAGTCAACAAGGCTTCTCCAACAGCATCTTCTAAACCTACTATCAAGGTTATGCCTTGCCTTCAAGTCACACATCATCCTGATTTGGAAATGTATTCTCGTTCCCTCTTTGATCAAAATCCTGGAATTCTCCCCCTTACAGCAGTGCTGATGTCCCTACCCCCCAATGACTAGTGTTCAAGGAAACAACTCAATAACATATTCTTAAGAGTAATTAAGGATGGGCAAAAATGATGGCCACATCCCAGGGCTGAAGATATAATTCCCCTTTAAAGAGACTTCATAGTCACTGCTACTGTGGTGCTGAGTTCGAGGGTTGGGACTGAGACAAGGTGGGGGGAGGGGAAATGAGGAAACTGGAGAAATCTGAATTCATCCCTCGTGGTTGGAGGGTTCCTAGGCGGAAGATGAGGCGCTCTTCCTCCAGCCGTCGTGTTGCTATGGTCTGGCGATGGAGGAGTCCAAGGACCTGCATGTCCTTGATGGAGTGGGAGGGGGGAGTTGAAGTGTTGAGCCACGGGGTGGTTGGGTTGGTTGGTCCGGGTGTCCCAGACGTGTTCTCTGAAACGTTCCGCAAGTAGGCGGCCTGTCTCCCCACATCGGGCGCAGCGGATGCAGTAAATGATGTGTGTGGAGGTGCAGGTGAATTTGTGGTGGATATGGAAGGATCCCTTGAGGCCTTCGAGGGAAGTGTGGGCACAAGTTTTGCATTTCTTGCGGTAGAACCCAGAGTGTGGGGGTACGTACATGCAAGTTCTTGGTATTTACTGTCTTTAATTTCTGATATGGCTAGGAAGAACTGTTTGTTTCGTGTATGGATTCTTCTGTGAATGAAGAACAGTAGAGGTCCTTTACAGGTCTGTGAGTGTGTTGTCCTGAGCTGGGGTAGGGCTAATTGCAGGTATGAATTGAATGTAGGTAGCGGCGCATGGCTGCAAGCGTGGAGCGGAGGATCCGGAGGGAGGTCTGTTGCTGGAGGCTTCGGATTTGTTGCAGGTACTGGTTGGGTCCAAATTTTGTTGGTCTGAACGTAGTCCGGAGTCCGTGCGGGGTCAGTCGATTCCATAGGCAGGTGCTGAGGAAGGGGATGTGGCTGTGGTAGCGAGTCTGTTTGAGAACGTAGCTGAAGAGCTTCTGGGCAGAGGAGATGACCTGGGGTGTGCAGTGAGAGAGGGACTCGCTGAAATCCTTGTAGAGGGAGGAGGAGAGCTTCTTCAAGGAAGGCATCCTTGCAAGAGGATTCGCAGTAGTAGAGGGAGGAAGAGAGCTTCTTTAAAGAACTGTAAATCCTCATAGAGATGTCCAGCATGGAAAATGATCCTAAGGTCCAACTCATCTATGCCAACCAGAAAGGCTAAACTAATCTAGTGCATTTGCCTGCACTTGCCCCACATCCGTCTAAACCCTTTCTATTCATAAACCCATCCAGTTGCCTTTTAAATGTTGGAACTGTACCAGCCACCACCACTTCCTCTGGCAGCTCATTCCGTGCACACTATTTTCTGCATACAAAAGTTGCCCGTTAGGTCCCTTTTAAATCTTTTCCCACTCACCCTAAACCTATGCCCTCTCGTTCTGGACTCTCCACCCCCCCCACTCAAAGGAAAAGGCCTTGCCTGTTTACCCTCTATGTGTCCCTCATGGTTTTATAAACCTCTATAAGGTCACCCCTCAGCCTCTGATGCCCCAGGGAAAACATGCCGAGTCTATTCAGTCTCTCCTTGTATTCAAGCCCTCTAACTCTAGCACCATCCTTGTAAATCTTAATTTTCTCAACCGTGCCCTTGCCTGGACCTTTTCAGGTCCTAATCCCTTGTAAAACCTAATTGTCCCTTACCTTTGTCATTTCTCCAGGCATAGCCTTCATCTCTCTTTGCTAAGTCTAAGAAATGCAATATCGATAGGATATGATACAACTGGTTTAGCCATGTACTGCCAGATCTGGCTGGACCACATCAAAAAAAGCTATGAGATTCTACTGTTGTTTGTTAAAATTGCCCATATACTCTCCATGCCCTCTCCACCCTCACTTTCAGTAATCAATGCAAGGAACTCATGGGCAACTTTGTTTCTAAGATTGTCTACCTCAGCCACATTTCTCCTTTCGGCTGGTCTGCCTGGCCAACTTTCCTTCAAAGCTGCTCCTCGCGCTGAACTTGCGTCATTCTCTAGTTTAATACCTGTTTTCCCTTATGCCCTCTCTGATACATCTTGTCCATGAAATCTGATCCTTTTTCCTTTGATCCTATTTCTGTTAAATTGCTGATCACCTAATTTCCTTCCTGACCTCCATTTTTGCTGATATTACATCTCTTCAAGGGTTGCCTCTCTTTCTAAATCTGCTGTTAAAAATAAAACCCTTCTGTCCTTGAAAATTACTTTCTCACGCTAAACCTCACTTTTCACTCCAAATTCCCTGACCGTAATGCCCCCTTCTAAATCCATTCCTAATTTTCCTAGGACTCTAGGTTTGAATCTAGAAGTTTTCATGTCTGTGACAGTATCCAAATGGGTCTCATCACATTAACAAATTAAATCCTATCTATCTGACCAGGCCAAGTTTTGCAGACTATGACGATGTTAACCACACTACCAGCCAAAATTTGGGAGAATCCAAAGATATTCTTTAAGAAGAAGAGGATAATCAGGGAAAGAGAAAGGCCCATTAGGGATCAAGGAGCCAATCCATGTTGGGAGCTAGAGAACATTGGTCAGGTTTTAAACAAATACTCTGCAGTTCAGGAAGAGGGACTGAGAGATTCTTGAAAGGATTGACATAGGAGGTTTGGCTTAAAAGGTGGACATGTTCCCAGGTTCGGTTGAGTTGTATTCCAAGCTGTTGTAGGATTATAAGAGAGGAAATTACAGGGGCTCTGAACTCATTTTTAATTCCTCCCTAGGGAGGTACAAGAAGATAGCTAATATGATTCCACTTCTCAAGGAGGGTGATAGGAATAATCCTGGGAATTATAGACTGATGAATCTCACAACTGTGGTGGGGAAAATTCTGAAAGAGACCCTTAATTTTCCCCTTGGAGAGGCCAACTCTGGCCAGGTATAATCAGCAAACCTTTATCAGAGGGAGGTCTGCTTAACACATGCACTTTTTCAAGATGATGACTAGGTGGATTTCAGCAAATCCTTTGATAAGATTCTAAACGGGAGACTGATAAGAGGGTAAACGTACATAAGATTTAGGGTGTAGGTTTGCTCGCTGAGCTGTAGGTTTGATATCCAGACGTTTCATTACCTGCTTTCTATTTATATGTTTGCCCTGGATGGGGTTCCTGGGGTTTGTGGTGATGAGCACTTGTAATGTCATAATGGCCAAGTGCTGAAAAGTGAGGTTTGTGTAGATTGATCAGTGCAGACTCAATGGGCAGAAGGGCCTCTTCCATGTTGTATGACTATCCTCCAAAACCTCAATACTGTCATTGAGATGGTTGGGACTGCTTTCATGTGGTATCATTCTAAGTACTTCCAGACAGTCACTTGCAACGGCTTCTCGTCCTGCTCCTGTTCTGGTACTCCCCTTCTTATTGCTGATGTACATGCTGTCCCTTGGCAACATCATCCACAGGTACTTATGCTAGTTCTCATGTGCACTGACCATATGCAATTCTACTTTATTACCATCTCTTGAGTCTATTGAATGGTTTATCTGACACAGTACTGAATGAATAGAAATTTCCTCCAATTAAATAGTTCGGAAGATAAAAAGAATTGCCTTTGGTCTTTGCTTCAACTCTGTCCCCTGCTACTGACTCCATCACTCTGCTTGGCAATAGTTTGAGATTAAAACATCTTCTCAACGTTGGTGTCATGCTTGGTATCGAAATGAACTTTCAGCCTCATTTATGCTCTATCTAAGACTACCTGTTTCCACTTTGTTACATTGGTTAACTGCACCTGTCTCAGCTCATCTGCTGGAACCCTTATCGAGCTATATTTTAATTGATGCTAAACATAACTATTCCATTACATTCCTCTCTGATTCCTATACTCTACCACCTGTGAACTTGAAAGAATACATGATTCTGCTTTTCCTGTCCAGCAAGGCCTTATCCACTAGCATTGACTTAGATCGGCGTTCAGCAATGTCTTAATTTTATAATTTTCATCTTTGTTTTCAAGTGTCTTTCTGGTCTTGTCCTTGCCTATCTCTAATCTTTTCCAACCCCTCATTCTAAGAGGGATCTGCACTCCTGGCTTCTTGTGCATTCCCAATCATAACTGCTTCCTGCAGTTGTGTGGAATCCAGGCTCTGGAGTTCCCCCGCTACACGTTTCTAATTTTACTTCCCTTCCTTATGACATGTCTGAAAACTTACCTCTCTGACCAAGCTTTTAATCATTCCACCTACTATCTCCTTACATAGCTTGGTATTATTGATGTCATATACCTGTAAAAGTGCCTTGGGTTGATTTATTACATAAGTGACACTATGTATATGATCACAGAAATTATAGGAATAAGTAATCAATAATTACAAGCATTAAGTCAACTAAAAAGATCAGATGTGCAGATGTTAAAATAATATGTACAGGCATTCTAGAAGGAAAGCCTATATTATATGTTTCACCATCAGTTATATTAGTCATTTTATGAAATAAAGCAGGAGAATATTGGCCGCTCACAGGAAATGTTGAATCAACAGATTTTGAAACACTGAGGTTTTATGGTTTTACAATTTATCTTCCAGCTCCCCCTGCTGCACTATTCTAAATATTTGGCTATCTCTGTTCCACTGGTACATGCTACAGTGGTGTTAATCTTGATTAAATATTTTAAAAACTGCATAATAAAGATGGTCTTGTGAACATTATTTCAACAATAGGGTACCTGCTATCAACAGATTCCATTTTTTCAATACTCCCCATGCACACTACAGGATAAAAAGCAAAAGTCAAACTTTTATCTAAAAGGGTTCTTTTTAAGCTGAGCATCCTATAGGTATTTTCAGTGCTCCATTGGCATTGGTCTGGGTAAGGAGAGAAAGCTCTGAAATCCATGCTGCAGCATGGCGTGCTGGTTGCCTGATGCTTCGGCTGGATACACTTTTTCTGGAGGTTCCTTTGCAGCAATGCCTGGTTGCATCAGTCTGTTAAATAAGCACTTGTGAAGCTTATCAACACAGCATTTCAGTTTTCTCAGATATGTGGGCGTCATGCTGTGTTAGCATCGTATCCAAGCAGATGAGGTCACCTCTCAGCTGAAGCCCTTTGTTTAAAACAGTTGACATTAAGTTATCTGTGTGAAGTTGCGGGGTCATTGAGACATAAACTTACTTGTAGTTATTAATTTCTAATGGTGTCATCAGAGCTCAAGAATTGACAGTGCTGACTAAAATTATGGATCTTAAAAAATGGTGTATTCATCAAGATACAGGGGAAATTTGCCAGCTGAAGTCCCAGTGACTGAGGCAATACCTGAATATGAGTCCATCTACTTGGATCTGGGCTGGAGTTGTGGGAAGAAACAGTGGTCCCAGTAAGAAAAACAGTTACCTGGTGCACTTGGTGCTGGTCACTGGGTGTGGTAGTGGCAGAGGATGATACCTGGAAACTGGGTTGGTTTCTTGAGTTGCAGCACTACTACCAGCTGCACCTATTGAGACAGTTCAGTGCATTCTTGGAGAATAACTTTCTGGTACAAGGCATAGTGAGCTTCATGTGCCCTAGCTGTCAATCTAGCAGTGATCGTTTTGTATCTTCAAGCTCAGTTTGGCGATTGGCAAAAAATCTGTGTAGGATCTTGCAATTGGCAGCTTACCATTGCATTCCTGAAGCGATAGTTACACTTTTAACGAGGGCATCTGATTCATTGTCTTCAACTCGGACGAAACCAGTCAGATACAAAAGGTCATGGGGTTTGCCTCAATGGCAGGACTCCCTCAGCTGCAGTACTGTACCCGAATGACCATCAAGAAAGGACTTTCCTCATTTAATGTGCAACTGGTGTACAAGATGTTCCTTCATGTATGTGCTAGGTGTCCTGGCAATTGTCAGGCAGTCTCAGGAGTTACAGAATCATGAAGTCATAGAGATGTACAGCATGAAAACAGACTCTCTGGTCTAACTTGTCCCTGCTAGCCAGATATCCTAAATTAATTTACTCCCATTTGGCACCACTTGGCCCATATGCTTCTAAACCCATCCTCTTCGTAAACCCATCCATATGCCTTTTAAATGTTGTAATTGTACCAGCGTCCATCACTTCCAATGACCGCTTATTCCATCCATATACTACCTTCCGCGTGAAAAGATTGCCCCTTACATCCCTTTTAAATCTTGCCCCTCTCACCTTAAGCCTATGCCCTCAAGTTTTGGATTCCCCTGGGAAAAAAAACTGAGACTATTCACCCTACCCATGCCCCTCATGGTTTTATCAATCTTAAGAAGGTCACCTGTGAACTTCCAATGTTCCAGGGAAAATAGCCGCAGTTTAATCAGCCTCTCCTCAGAGTTCAAACTCTCCAACCCTGGCAACATCCTTGTAATTTTTTTCTGAGCCCTTTTTAAGATTCATAACATCTTTCCTATAGTGGGGAGACCAGGATTCTAAAAGTTGTACAACCGCAACATGACCTTTCAACTCCTGTACTCCATGCTCTGACCAATAAATGCAAGCGTACCAAACACCACCTTTAATAGCTGTCTGTCACTTTCAAGGAACTATGAACCTACGGTCCAAGGTCTATTTGTTCGGCCACACTCCCCAGAACCTTACCATTAAGTGTATAAGTCCTGCCTTGGTTTGCCCATCAAAATGTAGCACCTCACATTTATCTTGATTAAACTCCATCTGCCACTTTTTGACTCATCCGATCACGGTCCTGTTGTACTCTAAGGTAACCTTCTTTGCTGTCCACCACACCTTCAATTCTGGTGTCATCTGCAAATTTATGAACCATATCTTCTATATTCACATCCTAATCATTTATATGAATGACAAAAAGCAGTGGATATTTGAGCTGTTCATATCACCAGATAACTTTTTTTGATGGCTCCTGGTGGGCAAAAAATACCGAGTACTAAGATGGCAGCTGTCCTTGTGCCAAACCCCTCAATGTAGGTGCAGGAGTGATGCAACCACCACCATTTCAAACATATAAGATCAATGAGATATCAGACTTGAACAACCACATACTGCCCAGAGTGGCGGGGGGTTGGGGGGGGAGGCTGGAATGCCCTGGTCCAGGAGCACTTTTCTTGGACACAGCTGATCTTTTCGTGGGTGCAGTTAATCCAGACAGCTAGTTTATGTGTAATCATCCCCATATCAGATTCAACACTGAAGCAAATTCTGGGTTGAACAGTCATACAGCATGTTTCCTGGACATGTTCACAAATATGTTGATGATGAGGCTACAGTTTTCCAGAATAAAAGGCATAACATTCTTTCAATCACATTGAAGTTCATGCATTGAATAGAAGGTCAAAAAGCTGGACTGAGTTGAGACACAACGTTAAATTTCTACTGCTTTTTTGCTCTATTTCAAGAACAGCTGGTGTCATATTGTACTGTGACAGTCCTGTTGCACCTGCCAGTGTGTTTTTACTCATATCTAGAAAAGAAACTGCAAGTCGATTCAATAATGATACACAATAGTGTTATTTAACATAGTTTGTAGTGTATTTTATTATGACATTAATTAACAGTTTACACTAAATCTTATCAACTAGCTTGTGCTTTAACTCAACTCTGGGTGATCATATACCACCACACTAGATCTTGGCCTTGGTCCATGTGGCGATGATAGTCTGGTCATCTTCTCTTCACGATAATTGGTTTGAGTTATTGCCCCAAGGGTCATATTATGGCAATTCTTAGAGGTCTTCATGCCTTTTGGGGAAGGTCTTTGCTGCCCTTATATAGATCAATCTGGGCTCAATAACCCTGATTGATTGGACCCAACCAGGCAGGGTGATCCTTGGGCATCCATTCATGGAGATGTTGGGGGCATGTAGGTCAGATCGCTCTTTCCTAATAAGAGTGCAAGATACCTCTTCGTCTGGTAAACAACTCGATGTTTCCAATTGTGCTGGGGTCGGCATTCAGGTCAATTCCATTCAATTCAAGTTCAAGTGTATATTGTTTTGTCTGCATATGAGTAAATTGTGTACTGTCTGTCTGTTGCTGAAGCCTGTTTGAATTCTGCAGCTTCTTTATTTCAGAATCTTTGAGCACAGTCAGTTATGGTTGAGTTCGCCTCAGTTTCCAAGCGTGCCTCATTTATATTTCCTTTCTTCATAAATCCATCATTTTGAGCAGCTCGTCTGGCCACAGTCCCTCATCTTGATCCTGAATGTGAAGCATGATGGATCGCATGATCACAGATCAATTTCCATGTGGTGACTATATGATCATCCAAGCTCAAGCAAAGCACAAAATACACTTAAACAATTAAACTCTTACAGATGGCATATTGGAAAATCACACCTAACTAAGATCAAGCAAACATTATTAAACTATACCTAAATGGAATATCAAAATTTGGGCTTAATGGCAAATCAAGCAAGTGTGGTAAATTAGAACGAAATAAGACATTGGAAAAGAAAAGAAAAAACAGTTCATAATGTTTGTTTGATTTTTCATTATAAACCGGAGAACAGTGATCGAGCAAAGGTTGCTGTGTACAATGAACCAATAATCCGGAGAATATTTTATACAAACAATAGGCTAAACGAATATTTAACATTTCACCATAGCTTTTAATAAGCTCTGGAGACCATGAATTGAGTGAGGTCCTGATGTCCAGTCTCTGCGATAATTATCTTCTCCATAGGGCAAATTTGACTCAGAATGTTGAGGTATATCAAGGTAACCAGAATTAACAACACAGACAGATGTAACATAAGATGGACTCTGGGATGGATTTGTATGTTGGAGCCCAAGTCCCAGAAATCTTCACACCCAGGTTGTCTGAGTTTTCCAGGGCATTGCCGTCAGAGTTCCAATCCCTTTCCTGGCCTGCTTGCCCTACATCAGGCACCCATTGTTTGAGAATCCCTACAAATCACCTGTGATTTTTTTAATGTCAATAACAATCATCTGATCATTTGTTTTCTTATATACTGTCCACTGATTGTTGCATCTGAATCTTGTACTTTTATTGGGGTATACCCATAACACACCATCCTCACATTCGCCTGCATCCGGTGGGCCAAACCATAAGTGTCCTGGTCTATTTGGTGTTTCTTGTATATTGTTTCCGGTGATGATGATGATCCTAATGAAGTTGCTCTTGATTATGTTCCGTGTGTGGTCATGGTTGTTCTGAGGAGAGATTAAGGTTGTTTCTGTTGTTATCCTTGTCTAATATCTGAAGAGTTTAGAACAAGTGTGATGCATGCACCCTAACCCTCCCCTGCTTTTTTTTTTAAGGAATAGGAACCCATATGGAATGTTAATTCGGGTTTAGATGCCTGGTAGGTTTTTGCCTCTGTTTCTAGTGGTAGGAGTTTGTAGCTTTAAATGGTCTGACCATACAGTCAGAAAAGACTGAAATGAGATGGTCATCATGACCAATGAATTAAATGTGAAAACGAAGTGGTTGTTGTGACCTATGAATGGAATATTAAGCTGAAGATGAGACATTCATTGTGACTATGGGCCAGATTCTGGTTTGGAGATTATATTCATTGAATGATGCTAGGAAAACCGAACAGTTGTAACCTGGTTAATCCCATCAGCATGTACAGGAATAAGAGTTCGTCCCCTGGGACTGTAGAGACATGTGAAAGTGCATGTGAGTTTGCATCATCAGAAACAGTGACCCCTTGGCTTGGGTGACTGTCAGGAGCTGTTTCATTATCTGGATTAATGAGTTAGTGCGTTCATTAAATATGTACCCAGCAGTTTGTTGTGAATCCTCTGTCTCTGGAGTCTTGACAACATTGTATCCTCCCAGTTCCTATGTCTGTGTCCTGTCATTCACTCTAGTGATGATGCCCTGAATGTTGTGGATACATTGTCTGGGGTCCTGAGCTATAAGGATTGGATTAGATTAGATTAGATTAGATTACTTACAGTGTGGAAACAGGCCCTTCGGCCCAACAAGTCCACACCGCCCCGCCGAAGCGCAACCCACCCATACCCCTACATTTACCCCTTACCTAACACTACAGGCAATTTAGCATGGCCAATTCACCTGACCTGCACATCTTTGGATTGTGGGAGGAAACCGGAGCACCAGGAGGAAACCCACGCAGACACGGGAAGAATGTGCAAACTCCACACAGTCAGTTGCCTGAGGTGGGAATTGAACCCAGGTCTCTGGCGCTGTGAGGCAGCAGTGCTAACCACCGTGCCACCATGCCGCCCAAAGGACTTGGGGTCTTTTGATTTCCTTGTCTATCAGAAAGTTAATGCAGAGACTGTCGTGTCTAGACTGTTGGGAATGAGAAACACATGCATGCTATCAATCACTAGCGGGTTGTTCCAATCTGTTAGAGCGTCTTCCATTAAGTCAATTAGACAGTCTGGGGGTCATTTCGGCGTTGAAACTGTAGTCGGTGGTAGCAATGGGAAAATATAATTTTCATCAGGAATACAGTTTGACTGAGAGGATGTGTCAGAGGTTGTCCTTGGTACCTGGGCTAAATTTGGTCTTGTCACTTGTTCTAGGGCAGAGTCATGCAGCATATACATCTCAATGTGGTGAGAGTTATTATGTTGAGTGCCATAGGCTTTTAGTTGGTTTACATGGTACCAGCAAGTCTTTCCTGTAGCAAGTAGAACCTTGTATAACGAGGGGTATCACGTCACTGGGTAAACCTTCCTGCTTAATTCAATCCAGCAACACAAAAAAGATTTATCCTGTGCAATAATCTGTGAAATTTGAGATGCCAAGAACTATTTAAAGTAAAAATTAACAACTTTATTTCTTAAAGTATAATTGAGAATAATTAATTAACAACTATTTACACCTCTCTTCTCTAACCTATCTTTTACTTTCCCTTCTATGATACTAGTCTAATAAAGATTCCCAATTAAGAATTAATGAAAAATTCATATTACAGAACCAGCCAACATTCAAATCTTCTCTTTATATCTTCCTCTCCAGGTCAGTGTTGATGTTTCTCTCTGTGCAGACTCCTTCTCTAGACAGGTACTTCTCAGAGAGCTCTGACTAGCAGCCTACATCTGTTGGCCTTTGGCACTTCTTCCCCCAGCTGTTTAATTTTCCCTGGTCTTATACCCTCAAAGCATCGGATTGTGTCTTTGGCTTTTAATATTGTCAATATACTAAATTCAAACTTGATTGGAATTTGGTATTTTTCAGGTTATAATTTAAACTGATTGACCCAATTCAAATTTTTTTTGTCTCCAAGCAACCAACTATGCTGGCTGCTGGACCATTGTATCTTGTTCAGAACACTTGCTTCTGTATCAGGTAGTTCTGCTAGCTTTTAACTCTCTTAAACTTACCCCTCACACCTTCATAACAGGGCCCCACCTTTATCCACCATGGTGTTGGAACCTGAGTATTTAGGGGAGAGAAAGGAACTAGGGTTGTATATCTGTAGGGTTGTATACAACTAGGGTTGTATACCTGCTCTTCTAGTGGGTATTCGACAGGGTTAATTTTACTGTCAATGTAAGCCTTACTTAATTTCCTTTTGGTCTTTAACCTGACAGCTGCTGCTAACTGATATTTTCAGTGAGCTGTTGCACCGCCTTTTTGAGTGTGAGGGCAGGTTCTGAGGTTGAGGCCAAACAGGTAGCCAACTCCTTTCATGGTATGACTTGCCATTAGAGCATGGGGTTGTTGGGGGGTACACCCTGTGGATAGTGAGATGGTGTTGTGTACCCGCATGAGGACAATTGGAAGTACTATGTCCCAGGTTTTATTATGCAGTAGCATCATCTTCCTAATCATTCCTTTTAGGGTGCAGTTCATCCTTTTCACAATTCCACTAGATTGGGATTGGTATGCAATGTGGAATTTCTGCTTCATATCAAGCCTAGTCATCATATTTTCATGACTTGGCCAGTGAAATGGGTTCCCTGATCTGACTCAATACTAAAATCTTGTAAACATCTGTTGTGTTCGGATTTGTGCAATTGTTTTGACTGTATTTGTCTGAATGGAAACAGCCTCTCCCATTTTGTGAATGAGTCTGTGATGACTAGAATATAGGTAAATCCATTCTTACATGCATGGAAGAGGACCTATGTAATCAATTTATAGATTTGTCCAGGGCCCTTCCACTGGACGGGGGTGCCTCAGTTCTCCCTTTCAAGCATACCTGTCTGCATTGTTTTGGGCGCACACTGGACAGTTCCCTATGTAGTGTGCTACATCCTTATGTAACTCGGTCCTCCAACACAGTTCTTTCAGTCATTTGGTAGTGGCCTCTATTCCCTGGTGCCCATGCCCATCATGGTATTGGCATATGATTTGATTTCTATCTTGAATTGGAACTACATAATCTCCTGCTTTTAAAACTAATCCATCCCGTACCTGTAGGGAATCTTTCCATTTAACATAGTATCTGGATAAACCCCTCGCAAAATCTGTTTCAAGGAATCGTCACAGTGTTGTGTTTGCCTACTGTCCTCCACATCCGTTTGGCTTAGTGACTCCATTTGCCTGCTCACTTGTGGGTGGCTGCCAGAAGTCGTCTTCTTGATCACCTCTCTTAGCTAACTCATTTGCTTTGTGGTTACCTTCTGGCATGTTGTGTGGTGGCTTCTAATTTTAATTATGCCATATATCCTTCCACTGGCAGCCTGCAGTATGTATTTTAATAAGGGGGGTCTATGATAGGGCTTCTCATAGGCAGAGATAAGTCTTCTAGCTTCTCATAATGGTAAAAATTTAGTGAGGCTTGCGTACGTACATGCTACCAGAGTGTATATCGGCGGGGAATAGGAAGGGAACAGATCAGGCTAGCTGGCTAAATAGGCACCAGCTGCTAGTTCAACAGCTTGGGCACTTAGATGGCTGTGTAACTTTAAAGCTAGTTCAACTCGAGGCTGTCCTTGAGTGTCTGTCATATATAGCCAGTGATTGACTGCCATCCTCTATGGTGGAGTGAATCCGTCCACATGTGTTTTGGCTGCAGTGTCTATCTGTCTCTCTCTTTGTCTCACTCTTAGTTGTTTCTCATGCTGCTTTGGTATAAAAAAGCCAGTATGGTGTTTAGTGACTATGATTTGGCAGTCATGTGGGTCTCCCCCATAATTTAGGTTATTGGCTTGGAAGGACCATGATGTCCCGAACTTGAAGCAGCAGAGACTATTGTGTGATTCGGTTGTCCAGCAGGAGCTGAGTTGTGTGCTCAGTTAATGTAGTCAGTGGGTTTAAACCAGTAATGTAGTTGAAATACTGGACTGCCCAAAAGACTATGAGAAGGTGTCGTTAGCACATGGAAAACCCTTGTTTCCCAGACTGTAGGACCCTGGAGGTGTAGGCTATTGGGCCTGGCCTACCATACATTCTTAGAGTAGAACAGCAGCTTTCTTCTGGTTGTCGCTGCAACTTCTAAGGTATATGGTAAGTCAGGGTTGGGAACTAGTAAGGTGGGTGGTGTTGCGAGGATGCATTTTAAATCGGTCATTGCCTTTGTATGTTGAGATGTCCAATTCCAAGCAGCCACCTTTTTCAGCAGCTCTGAGAATGGGGCTGCTTCGGTAGCAAATTCATTGATGTGGTTCCTGAAGCATTCCACTAGAGCTAGGGAATCTGAGAGTGCACTAACATCTCCATGCAGTGTGGGAGTTGGCGCTATGGAATCTATCGGTCTTTCTCTCTTTTCCTCGGTTGTAGAATTTGTGCCTTTTTCAGGTTTATTTTACAGCTAGCACATGTAAAAGGTTGAACAGTTTGTCTAGGAGTTGGACGTGCTCTTCCTTTGTTTCAGTTTGCAGGAGTAGGTTGTCTCCATTTTGGATTAAGCAGTCAGGCCAGGAAAACCTTTCTAGTCCCTTGCCTAATCATCCATGGAAAATCGAGGATGAGTTTTGGAACCGTTGGCGTAGCCAGGTCCAGTTATACTGCTGTTCCTGGAAGGTAAATGCAAATTTGTACTGACAGGACTGATTTAAGGGCATGGACCAAAAACCACTACTATTATTAAGTACTCTGAAGCACTTCGCTTGTGGGGATTGCCTCATTGTTGTGGCTGGGCTGGTGGCTACTGTTGGGGCAGTGAGAGGGTTGACTTTTTTTCAGCTTCTGATTATCAATGGTTAAACACCATGAACCATCTGGCTTCCCGACTGGCTAAATTGGGGCATTATTAGTGGAGGCTACAGGTTGCAGCACTCCTTGCAGTAACAGATTGTTAATCACATTGGCCACCTCCCCCTCTGGCTGTCTGGGGAAACTGTATTGTCTTTGTAGTTTCGGGTTGGGCCTTTCGATTATCACCTCTGCTGGGATACACCCACAGTCGTATTTATGCTGGGCGAATAACCCTTTGTGTTTCACTATGATCTTTCTCATAGCTGGATCCTCGGCCATTGTCAAGGGATTAAACCAAAACTGATTTGATTAGCGTAGTTTCCTGTTGAGATGATGGGTGGTGCATTGCTAACCAGAGACAATTGCCATATGCAGGCATTTACTGGATCAAAGGTAAGATTTGCATGTGGTCGTGTAATCGGCACCAAAGATATGTTCTGCACCTGGGGGATAGTTGACTCAGATAGCAAGGTGCTGACCTGTAATGTCGTCTCGTTTAAATTCTATAAGCTCATTCTACAGGGTGGCCTCCTACCTCGCCATTGACTACTGCCCTACCTACACTATCCCAGTTCACATCGCACACAGGGGAGGAAAAAGCCTGACACCGTCATGTGGATGGCCCATAGGTTGGGAGTGGGGAGTACATGGGTTGGCTAATGTCCATGGCATGGACCAGCCCTGCTTAATTGGGCCTTCTAATGGGAGTTGGTGACTCCCTCTATTACTCATTGGTCCTTCTGGCTGAGTGTGTGGCTGCACATGGGCTCTACATTCTCTCACATAGTGCCCTGTGTATTCTCAGTGGTAACACAGCACTGGCTGCCACGTATTTCCCCCCTCTGTCCCTCTATCCCTCTATCTCTCCCTGTGGCTGTGTAAGGTGGAACTGGGTTCCTTTTCTTTCATTCCTCCACAACAGACCCTGATTGGAGGTTTAGAAAGAAAGCATTTACTCTTGTTTAGTACATGGGCTTCTTTTTCCCAACCCCAGGACACTCTCCTCAAAACCCATGCATCATTGTGGGTTGGTTCTGTGGGACTGAAGTTCACACAGGCCTTCCTGCTCTCCTCGATGGCATGTGAAACTGAAGTCCTAGTCCACTTAGGTGAGTCAGCCTTGGATAACTGACCCCTGTTTAGTTCTCTGTGCATTCAAGAAAGGTGCATCCGTAAATGACTGGTAACGGCAGTTGGGTGTTTCCCCTTCTTCTGCTTAAACTTGTCAAACCCACCTATTGTACCCAGATGCCGTTAGGATTGCCTTTTTCATATCAGCAAGGATTCCTTCCCCTACATTTAGTGGGGCTGGGATTGCAGACTACACTGACTGGCTCAGATGCATTATAATAAGTTTTACCTCTTCTCTCATGCAACCCATGTGAAACCTATGTTTTCTGACCCTTTTAAAGAATACAAATGGATCAGCCGATGGCTCAAAGTCGGGAACCTTTTTAGTGAATTCTGCTAATTGTGCCTCTAAATGGAGTGGTGTATGTTATTGCAGGAGCATTGGCATCCCCAGTCTGTCTTTTGGTGGTAATGGAGATCATTGTGACAGGGTGTGTCTCTGAGAGCGCGGAAGGAGTTGACTCCTTGGGAAAAGTGGGGGCGAACCTCAATCCTCTGTGCACATAGCTTACTGCTGTGTGTCTTCTCTGAGCTCATCCCAGTCTATCTCCTGTCCTCCTTCCCTTTTAACTTCCCCATATGCATACATTATTCTGTTGTGAATTGAGAGTTGAGCTTTTAACTTCTCAATCTTCAGCATACACTTAGTGTGGTCTGCGTCTGCCATTTTTCTTCTCCATATTTGCCTGGTGCACTACCTTTACTGCTGCTTGTAGATCTGCACATTTACTTTTTAACTGACTCACTTCATTTTCAGTGGCCTTTCGCTGACACTGCGTGCCTGGTGTGCTTTCTCGGAGTTTGGAATTGCCCCATGTGTAGTAGATTTACTTGATTTCTTTGGTCCTGAACAGCATTTTTCAGTTGCAACTCTGTTATTTCTTTCTTTTGTGTCCTCTACTACTACACAGACTATTTCAATTCCTGTTCTGTCCCTCGCGATTGTCCCAGATAGCACAGCATTGCTGTGACCTTTTCACATTTGGAAGCCGGTTTCCCTTGAGTTTTCCTGAAATCCTCCCAATATTTTTGTTGGAGGGATCCTGGTCCAGATCCATCATTACAGCCAAGTTCTGCCCTTATGGGCTACTTTTTATTACTAATGTATTGCCTTAGCTTCTTTACACATACGGGAGAGTCTCCTCCTCTGGTGCCTTTCTCTGCCATTCTTGATTAACTAAGGCTTATAGAGGGTGTATCTGACTGAGGATGTGGCTTTCGTATGTTCTGGTCATAATCCCACTGGTTCTCTTCTGACTTTCAATGTTTTACCTTACCTGTCCCACTAAGGGTCCCTCTCACACACAAAAAAAAAGCTGTTTGCTTGATCAGGAGTAAACATCTGTTGGCATATTTTCCTTTAAAGAACAGTTCAATGCGGACCTTTCTATTTCCTTTGATATATTTCAATTCTGGACCTTCGCATGGGAGAGCTGTCCTTTTAATAACTGTCTTCGGCAAAATCTCGAGGAATATTAGGTTCTATGGGATTTGATCTCTGAGTGACAGTCACTTCTTCTAGAGGTCCCATCTGGGGTGCCAATTTGCGCCTGTTACAGTGTTATTTAACTCTTATATCTAGCAAAGGAATTGCGAGTCAACACTTAATAAATACATTTATATAATTATATTAATTGTGCTAAATAAATAACTACAAACTAACAATTTACACCATAAATTGAATCAACTATTATGTGCTTTAACTTTGGATGATCATATACCACCACACTAGATCTTGGCCTTGATCCACATGGTGATGATTGTCTGGTTGTCTTCTTCCAGTGGTCCCAGGAATATCTTTGCTTCACAGTGCTTGGTGTTGAGTTACTATCCTGAGGGTGTGTTGCGGTGATTCTTATACTTAGAAGTCTTCACACCCTTTTTGGAGGGTCTTCGATCTCCACAGATAGATCGATCAGGGCTCGATAGCCCTCTTCGATTAGACCCAACCAGGTTTTTTTTTAAGATTAGATTAGATTACTTACAGTGTGGAAACAGGCCCTTCGGCCCAACAAGTCCACACCGCCCCGCCGAAGCGTAACCCACCCATACCCCTACATGTACATCTACATCTACCGCTTACCTAACACTACGGGCAATTTAGCATGGCCAATTCACCTGACCTGCACATCTTTGGACTGTGGGAGGAAACCGGAGCACCCGGAGGAAACCCACGCAGACACAGGGACAATGTGCAAACTCCACACAGAGAGTCGCCTGAGGCGGGAATTGAACCCGGCTCTCCGGCGCTGTGAGGCAGCAGTGCTAACCACTATGCCACCGTGCCGCCCACGGTGTTGAAATGTCGCTGGCAGAGTGGTCCTTGAGCATCCATTCCTGAGGTGTTGGGGGCATTTAGGTCAGGTAGCCCTTTCCCAATGAAGGTATGAGGTGCCCCTTTGGTAAACAACTCGATGTTTCTGATTGTCTTAAGGATGGCACTCAGGTCAATTCCATTCAACTCAAGTTCAAGTGTATGTAGTATTATATGCATCTGCTGAGTCAAGTGTATACTGTCTGTCTGTAGCTTATTTATTTCAGAGTCTTTGAGCACAGTCAGTTTTGGCCAAGGCTTGCGTCGATTTCCCAGCATGCCTCACTTATTGTCCATTTTTCCACCTAGCCATCATTTTGAGCAACCTGTTCAGCCATAGCCTGTACCAGAATTCTTTGACTATGCCATGTTATGTCACTTTGGGTGTATTGCTGCTTATAAGTCATGAGAGTAGTGATTAGGTTATAGTCATTATATCAAATGATGACTTCAACAAAACAAGCCACCAGGGAGCAAATACATACTACACTTAGACTGAAGCAGAAGACTGCTACTCCTGATCATATTGTGAGCAGAGAGCCAAGACTATCATGCTGCAAACTATAAATCTGAGTCTCAATAAACACTATGCAAGATTTTTTTTACAATGCACACTCAGATTTACAATGGATAGCGCCATTTGTTTGTGGCAGTAAGCAGGGAGAATGGGAAAGGCAGTGGAGTAAATGTATATATCTCGTAATTTTAAAAGGAGAACGTGTCTAATTGTAGTTGAAAATTCCTTGACTGCTGGTTCTTCTAAGGAGATGGAGGATCTTGGGGCAATTTTAGAATATGTTTCCCAGGCCTTGTGAACAATGATTGCATCCTGACCTCTGAGCCAGAAGACCCATATTCAAGTCCCTCCTGCCTTAGATGTGTGTCATAACATGCCTGAATAGGTTTGTTTTTTTAAAAAAAAGCTTGAAAGTGGATATGCCATTTTCCACACCTATATTTCTGTAGTTCTGGGATAGAATCCCACTTACTCCTGCCATGTGTCATACAGTCTTGAAATAGGTTGATTAAGGATAATTAACATCTGTTCCAGCAACTACCCAGGTCCACATAAGCAGAGCCATCTCCTAGCACACTCCAGTTGTTTTGATTTGGCATTACTCTCTTCTCTGCCACTGATTGCTCTAAGGAGCTGAGAAAATTTATTCTGACACCAACAAATAGTATAAACTTGGAATATTTAAAATGAAGAAAATCTTAGAGTTGTACAGCAAGGAAACAGACCCTTTGGTCCAACCAGTCCATACCGGCCATTGTCCCAAACTGGCCCATATAACCGCCAAACCTTTCTTTCTGATATTTTTACATAATGGTTAGCCACAGGTGAGGTCCCGGAAGACTGAAGGGTAGTGAATGTTGCAGCCACTATTCAAGAATGGCTGCAAAGAAAAGCCTGAGAACTATAGACCAGTAGGCTTATATCTGTGGTGGGCAAGATCTACATGCATTTGGAAAGGCAGAGTTTGATTAGAAGTGGTTAGCATGACTTGGTGTGTGGGGGATCTTTGAAGTGACCAGGAAGGTTGACGAGGACAGGGCAGTAGACATAGTCTATATGGATTTCAGTAAGGCCTTTGATAAGGTTCCACATAGGGTGCTCTGGAAGGTTAGATTGCATGGAATCCAGGGTGAGCTGGCAAATTGGATACAAAATTGGCTTGATGGTAGGAAGCAGAGGATAATAGTGGAAAGATGCTTGTTGGACTGGAGGCCTGTGACTAGTGAGTGCCTCAGGGGTTGGTGTTGGGCCTATTCTGATTTGGATGAGAATGTACAAGGCATGATTAGTACTTTTGCTGATGACACTAAAACATCGTGGATAGTAAGGAAAGTTACCAGAAATTGTAGCAGGACCTTGATCAGCTGGGGAAGTGGGCCATGAAATGGCAAATGGAGTTTAATACAGATAAGTGTGAGGCCTTGCGTTTTGGAAAGTCAATTCAAGGTAGGAGTTTCATGGTGAATGGTTGGGCCTTAAGGAGTGTGGTGGAACAGAGGGATCTTAGAGTTCAGGTTCATAGTTCTATGAAAGTGGAGTCACGAGTAGACAGGGCAGTGAAGAAGGCTTTTGGCACACTGGCCTTCATCAGTCAGGGCACTGAGTGTAGAAGTTGGGAAGTAATGTTGCAATTGTAGACAGGACATTGGTGAGGCTACACTTGGAGTATTGTGTTCCGCTTTTGTCACCTTACTATAGGAAGGATGTAATTAAACTGGAAAGAGTGCAGAAGAAATTTACAAGAATGTTGCCTCGACTCAATGGTCTGAGTTATAGCGAGAGGTTAGACAAGCTAGGACTTTATTCTTGAGAGCATAGGGGACTGAGGGAAGGACCTTATTGAGGTGTATATGATCATGAGAGGCATGGATAGGGTGAATGCATTCAGTCATTTTCCCAGGGTCAGGGATTCGAAGACTAGAGGGCATCAGCTTGAGGTTGAGGGGAAACAATAAAAGGGAACCAGAGGGGAAAACTTTTTACACAGAGGGTCGGCACATATCGAATGAACAATCAGCATTGGTCGTTGAGGCAGGTACATTAACAACATTTAAAGGCATTTGGACAAATATATGGATTGGAAAGGATTAGAAGGATGTGGGTCAAGTGCAGGGAAATGGGGTTAGTGTGGACAGACATTTTGGTCAGCATGGACCAGTCTGCACCAAAGGGCCTGTCTCCATGCTGTCGGACTGTGACTCAATGGACTACATGTGACTCCTGACCCACAGCAATGTCGTTGACACTTAACTGCCCTCATCGCAATTAGGGATGGGCAATTAATACTGGCCTAGCCAGCAATGTTCATATTCCGTAAATGAAGTGAAAGAAACAATATCCTGGTAAATCTCTTCTGAACCCGCTCCAGCTTAATAATATCCTTTCTATAACGGGGCAACCAGAGTCTTTCAGAAGAAGCCTCACCAACATCATGTACATCTTCAACATTAATGTCCCAACTCCTATACTCTGTAAGGTCTGAGCAATGAAGCCAAACTTACTAAATGCCTTTATCTATATATGATGCAAACTTCAAAGAATTATGTATCTGATCCCTAGGTCTCTCTGTTCTACAACACTATCCAAGGCCCCACTTTTATTTGTATAACCCTTGTCTTTGTGTGTTTCTCCAAAATGTAGCATCTCACATTTATTCAAATTAAACTCCATCTGCTACTCTTTAGCCCATTAATCCAATTGATCAAGATCTCTTTGAAATCTTAGATAACCTTCTTCATTGTCTATGATATCATTAATCTTGGTGTCATCCACAAGCTTACTAATCATGTTTTCTATATTCTCATCTAAATCATTTATATAAATGACAAACAGAAGTGGATTCAGCACCAATCACGGTGGAACACCATTGGTCACAGGTTCCAGTCCAAAAAAACAACCCTCCACCATTATTCTCCCTCTCCAGATGTTGAGCTAATTGTGTCTCCAATTGGCAATTTCACCCAGAATCCCATGTAATTTACCTTTTACTAATTAGTCTACCACATGGAACCTTGTCAAACATTTTACTAAAGTCCAAGCAAACAAGTAAAGTCCAAGGTCAAGCCTCATTCCTGATGAAGGGCTTATGCCCAGAAAGTAGATTCTCTTGCTCCTCGGATGCTGCCTGACTGGCTGTGCGTTTTCAGCACCACGCTGTCGACTCTGATCTTCAGCATCTGCCGTCCTCACTTTCTCCAAGTAAACAGTGTCTACTGCTCTGCTTTTGTCAATTTTCTTGGTTACTAAAAAAACTCAATTAAGTTTGTAAGACATGATTTCCCTTGCACAAAACCAGGCTGACTATTCCTAATCATTCCCTGCCTCTCAAAATGCATATAGAGCCTACCTATCTTTCACGATCACTTCCACCAACTTACCCACCGCCAGTCAGACTCACAGGTCAAGAGTTCCCAGCTTCTCCTTACGTCCCTTCTTAAACAATGGCACAGCATCTTGTTTGAAATATTGATATATTCTCAAATTATATCAATTAAATTAATCTCACAAATCAACAAATTTATTGGCGAACAACATTATTTTAAATCAGGTGTGAAATGTATGAATTGGTTTGTCTTTATTGTAGTTCATTTAATTACAAGTCTGTCCTGTGATTTTCTGTACTTTCAAGCAAACCTTGACCTGACACAAATGTTTTGCCTTCAAAGAAGATATGGGTACTGTTTGCCATCACCCTCTGCTTCTTGCCACTCAATCAATTTTGGATCTAATTGTCAAGTTACCCTGGAACCTGAGAGCTTTTAACTTTTTAACTTGCCTCCCATGTGAGACCTGTATCAAAAAAAAACAAGTTGTTGACTTGGCATTCCTGTTCTTGCATTTTCTCTCTGCCTCTTGTGTGCACTTTCTTTCAAAGGAAATTGCATCCTTTTTTATTGTGTTGCCAGATGCAGTGATCTTGAGCAAGCTTTCCCAGGTCTTGAAGTCCATTTCAAAACTATTAATTAAAGTAATTTTTTCACAACAATGAGAACACATCATACACTCAAGTTTTCCATGGAAGGTGCACTTTAGTAAGCAAGTGTCAGACAGTCTCGCTGTATGGCCAGCCCAACTTAAGTTGGGTTTGCCTCAATAAGGTTCAAATATTTTCTAAACTAGCTCGCACAAGCGCTTCAGTATCAGGTATTTTGGTCTGTAATTTGATCTGAATTATGTAGTTATGTTTTAATTTTCCCCAGTTAAGACAATAACCTCATTGTTCCTTTCCTGATTATCATTGCACTTGATCAAAAACACTTGTCATCTTTATAGCTGGATTGTCACAAAACCTTGTCACTGATTTGGGATTTCAGTTAGGTGGAAGTATTGAAGGAGCTTGGGCTGCTGTCCTTAGAGAAGTGAAGATCAAAACATAATTTAAAAGATGTGTTCAAAATTATGAGAGATTTAGTCAGAAGATATATGGAAACGTTTTATTGGTTGGTCTGTTGAGAGCCAGAAATACTAGTTTAAGGTAATTTTGTAAAAGAACCAACAGAAACATGGGGGAAAAACCTTTTTGCTATGAATGGTTGCAGTCAGAAACATAAGGGTTGAGAACATGGAGAAAACTAATTTAATTATGGTTTCCAAAAAAGGAATTTGTTAGCATGAAGAGGAAGAAAATTGCAAGGCTCTGTGTAACGATGTGGAGCTAGTTCAGTTGCTCTTGCAGAGAGCTAGCAGGAGCATGCTGGACCAAATGATTTTATGACAACTGATTATGGCAGAGCAAATATTTATTGTGACAAGATCCTAACTGTAAATATTTTCTTTAACAAAATAACAGATATTGTTTTTACTTGTCTACATTGTTTCACCTCATTAATTCCAAGCTGTCTTGGCTATATGTTTTCGAATTTTGCCAGGAAAGCAAATACAATCATATATTGTTCTATTTCAACAAACAACTGAAGCACAGTAAATTGTACCTTGACAAAACAAATCCAAAAGCAGTATAAGAATGAAAAAGTATCAACAGCTACACCAAACATCTACCAGCTAAATGTAAAATGGAACAACTGTAATTGAAGCTGATTTCAGGATTTTGAAACAGTGACGTTGTGTAGTGTGTACCTATTGGGTGGTGGTGCCTGGCACTAGTATGGTACAAATGTTACAGAAACAGAAATTGCTGGAAAACCTCAACAGGTCTTGCAGCATCTGTGGAATGAATCAAATTGGCTGCAAGTCATGGACCTGCAGAGGAGGAGACCAGGACAGACCATCCACTTAGCATTTCTGACTGAAGTTGGATATAAATGGTTTCAGCTCTGATTTTTGCATTTATGTGCTGGGTTCCCTGAGTACTGTTAATTAGGGTGATTGTGAAAGCTGTATCAGCTGTATTTTTTTTATCACTTGTCTGCTATGGATCTGTGCTGTACTGTGATTTGGGCCACTATTAACTATTCTCTGCAAATGGCTTAATGATTTCTGGAAAAAAAATGAGTCTGCCATTTTTGCTCAGTAATGCCTTTTAATGCTGAACATAAATACTTCAAGAAATTGCATATTTGAGTTTCATTTCTGCCCAGATTTGTATTTTGTGCCTTCTAAAGCCATGGTTAAAGCATTGATCTTAACTCCTCTCAAAAACCTTGGTTTTATATTTGGTGATGTTACTCAGAACTGTGAAATAAATGTGAGTTCTCTGTCTGAGCATGGGCCTTAGAATGGGAACAGGACATTCATCCCTTGCAAACTGTTCTGACATTCAATAAGGTTCAATAGCTAATCTGAAAATGGCATCAACTCCATTCTCCAGTCCCCTCACATCAGAACCCTTGACTCCCTTGTTCATTACAAATATTGTTAAGTCTTCCTTGAATAAATTCAAAGACCCAGTCTCCACTGCTTTTTGAAGAAATGAATTACACATTCTAGAGTGTTTGACAGAAAGAAAACAGCATTCTTCTCCTCTTAGTCTTAAAAATGAGATCTCTTGGTCTCCCACGGCCCCTAGTTCTGGTGTTTGCCATAAAAGAAAACATCCTTCAGTATTCTGTATTCAGCTATCACATCACATCCACATCTCCTCAGCAGCTTATGTTTTAATACACCTCTCATAGTTACGTGCCCAAATTTATGCATAACATAAACTCCTCATTCCAGGAATGAACAGTCTTTTTTACTCTGATACAGTTACTTCAGCCACAGTAGAGTTTCCATACTTTTATATTCCAATCCACTTTCAATAAATTCCAACATCACAATTGCCTTCCAAGCTTCACTTGTTGAAGCTGCATCCAGTACTAACTTGATGAGATTCACATAACAGGGTTCCCAAATCTCTCCCTACTTCAGAGTTCTGCGATCTCTCATTGTTTAGATAGTATCTATCTCCCTCCTTCCTGCCAAAGTGGACAAAATGAACAAATTATATTCCATCTGCCAAATCTATTCACTTTAATCTGTCTGTATGTCTCTGCAGATTTTCTAATTCCTGTTGACATGTTAGTTTCCCAACTATCTTGGTGTTAGCAATAATTTTTGGTAGCATGAACTCAGTCTCTTCGTCCAATGGTACAGATTAACTGATCTGGCTTTGGTCTCAACTCGACTTTGCTGGGCTAGCAATTCATCCATTTTGTTTCAAATGCTGTGTGCATTCAGTTATCTTATTACCATTTTTGCGATCTCTGGTCTTAATCCCCTGGTGTATTCTTAACTTCATACTCCTTGTCCTTTCCTGTCACACTCTGGTTATCACTCGTTAAATTTGCAACCCTACTCATTCCTACCTTGTTGTTTCTCTTTGTTTTATGACATCTTCTCTCATAAAGCCATAAGACATAGGAATAGAAGTAGGTAGTTTAGCCTATCAAGTCTGTTACGTCAAATAAAAACCGAAAGAACTGCGGGTGCTGTAAATCAGAAACAAAAACAGAAGTTGCTGGAAAAGCTCAGCAGGTCTGGCAGCATCTGTGAAGAGAAATCAGAGTTAACATTTTGGGTTCACTGTTCTGAGGAAGGTTTACCAGAATGTTATGTCATTCAATGAGATCACAGCTGATCTAATAATCCTTAACTCTGTTTTCCTGTATTTTCCCCATAACCCTTAATTCCCTTACTGATTAAAAAAATCTATTTCAGCCTTGAATATACTTAATGATCCAGTCTTTGTGGTAAAGGGTTCCACAGATTTACAACCCTTGGAGAGAAGAAATTCCTCCTTGCCTCTGTGTTACATGTGCTTTTATTCTGAGATCATGCCCCCTTCTACCAGACTCTCCCACAAGGGAAAGCATATCAAGTCCTCTAAGACTTTTGTATGCTTCAATGAGGTTGCCTGTCATTGTTTTATATTCAAGTAGGTTCGGGTTCAAGATGTAGATGATCTACTTCTAAGACAGTCCTTTCATACCTAGTAACAACCTCGTGAACCTTCTCTGGACTGCCACCAATGCCAGTATATCTTTGCTTAAATAAGGGGCTCAAAACTCTTTGCAGTATTCCAGACGTAGTCTGACTAATGTCTTGTATAGTTTTAGCAAAATCATCCGACGTATTGCATTCCTTTGAAATAAAGACCAACCTCCTCTACTACCTGCTGAACTTGGAATCTAGGCTTTTGTGATTCATGATCAAAGACTCTCAAATCCCTCTGTTCTGAAATTTTCTTCAGTCTTTCTCCAGTTCAATAATATTCAGCTCCTCTGTTCTTCCTGCCAAAGTATATAACCTCACATTTTTCTCATAATTCCTTTTCCTACTATTTACTTTAAAGTTCTCTCCATTGCTGTAGTTATGGTTGGCTAGAAAACTGCTCCCAACATAGATCACATGAAGCCCATTCTAATGGTGCAGCTCCCAATTTCTCCATACCGATGCCTGTGCCCTCTGATTCAAAACCCATTTTTTCCAAACCAATTTTTGAGCCTTGCATTCATCTCTCTAATTCTTATTCATCCTTTACTATTGAGTGCAGTCTGAGCTGGTACAGTGTACCTAACTTCCAAGGATGCAGGAACACAGTTCAGTCAGCTAAACTGCTGAAATGTTATTCTTTAACTTGAAGTAAGTTTTGCTCAGATTTTATTTTGAAATGATTGAATAAAATCTAAAGGAAATCTATAATCTAAATTATAGGAAAGTGAAGGCCTAGTGGTATTATCACTGGACTATTAATCCAGAAACTTAGGTTCAAGTCCTGCTATGGCTGATGGTGGAACTTTAATTCAATAAAAAATAAGAATTATTAAGAAAAGATAGGAATTACCATGAAATCATTGTCAATCATCGGAAACACCCATCTGGCTCACTACCTTCAGGGAAGGTAGTCTTCTAACCTTACCTTGTCTGGTTTGTATGACTCCAGAGCCACAGCAATGTGGTTGACTCTCAACTGGCCTAGGAAGCCACTCAGTTGTATCAGTCACTAAAAAGTCTTAACATAGAAATGAAACCAGTCAGACCATGTGACATCGACCTAGGCACAGGAAAAAACAACAACAGAAACAGCCCCGTTGACCCTACAAAGTCCTCCTTAGTAACATCGGGGGGCTAGTGCAAAAATTGGGAGACAAGTGAAAGAACACTGTGACATAGTCATAGTCTCAAAATCATGCTCACTAACAAAAAATGACCCAGACACCACAGTCACCGTCTCTGGAAATGTCCTGTCTCGCCGGCAAATCAGACCCAGCAAAGGTGGTGGCGCAGTGGTATACAGTCTGGAGGGATTTGACCTAGGAGTCCTGAACACTGACTCTGGACCACTTGAAGTCTCATGGAAACCTCTTGCTGATTACCATGCATCCTTCTCCCTCAACTGATATTCATCATATTTAACAATACTTGGAGGAAGCACTGAGGGTAGCGAGGGTGCAAAATGTATTGTGGTTGGGGGCTTTCAATCTTCAATACCAAGAGTGGCTTACAAGTAATACTTCTGGTTGGGTCCTAAAGGGCACAGCTGCTGGACTGGGTCTGTAACAGGTGGTGAGGGAAAAACATACTTGACCTCTCCCTTACCAATTTGTTGGCTGCGGATGAATCTGTCCATGACAGTATTGGTAAGAGTGGGCATTGCACAGTCCTTGTGGAGATCAAGTCCTGCCTTCACACTGAGAATACCCTCTGTCGTGTTGTGTGGCACTATCATTGAGCTAAATGGGATAGATTTTGAACAGAGACTGGGCATGCATGAGAACAGCAGCAGAAGTGTATTTCAAAACAATCTGCAACTTCATGGCCCAACATTCTCACCCATTATCATCAAGTCAAGATATCAACCCTGGCTTAGTGTAGAGTTCAGGAGGGCAGTACCAGACATACCTAAAAATGAGGTGTTCGACTTGATGACGCTACCAAACAGGACTACTTCTATGCCAAACAGCATAAGCAGCAAGTGATAGAACAGAACTAAGCCTACCCACAACCAACAGATCAGATCTAAGCTCTGCAGTCCTGTCACGTCCAGTCATGAATGATTGTGGACAATTAAGCAACTCACCAGAGGTGGAGCTTTTGACATGAAGGCCACATTTGACCGAGTGTGATATCAAGGAGCCCCAACAAGACTGGAATCAATGGGGATCAAAATGCAAATTCCCTGCTGTTTGGAATCATACCTAGCATGTAGGAAGATGGTTGTGGTTGTTGGAGATCTCAGCTCCAGGATATCTCTTCAGAAGTTCCTTAGGGTAGTGTTCTTGACCCAACCATATTCAGCTGCTTCACCAATAACCTATTCTCCATCATAAGGTCAGAAGAGGCGATGTTTGCCAATGATTGCTCAATGTTCAGCATCATTCCTAACACCTCAGATATTAAAGCAGTCCGTGTTCAAATCCAATAAGATGTGGATAATATCCAGGTTTTAGCTGACAAGTGGCAATAACATTCATGCCACATAAGTGCCAGGCAATGACCATCACCAGTAAGAAAAATCTAATTACCAATCTTTGACATTCAATCATGTCACCATCACTGAATTCCCCATGATCAGCATCCTTGAGGTTACCCTTGACCAGAAACTCAACTGGACTCCCCACCTAAATACCATTCAAAGTTTGGTAGAAGATTTGTAGCTCGGCTGCTCGTTGTTGTGGTTCTGTTCGCCGAGCTGGGAATTTGTCTTGCAAATGTTTCGTCCCCTGTCTAGGTGACATCCTCAGTGCTTGGGAGCCTCCTGTGAAGCGCTTCTGTGCTGTTTTCTCCGGTATTTATAGTGGCCTGTCTCTGCCGCTTCCGGTTGTCAGTTCGAGCTGTTCAATGCAGTGGCCGGTATATTGGGTCCAGGTCGATGTGTTTGTTGGTAGAGTCTGTGGATGAATGCCATGCCTCTAGGAATTCCCTGGCTGTTCTCTGTTTGGCTTGCCCTATAATGGTAGTGTTGTCCCAGTCGAATTCATGTTGCTTGTCGTCTGTGTGTGGGGCTACTAAGGATAGCTGGTCGTGTCGTTTCCTGGCTAGTTGGTGTTCGTGTATGCGGATCGTTAACTGTCTTCCTGTTTGTCCGATGTAGTGTTTTGTGCAGTCCTTGCATGGGATTTTGTACACTACATTAGTTTTGCTCATGTTGGGTATCGGGTCCTTTGTTCTGGTGAGTTGTTGTCTGAGCGTGGCTGTTGGTTTGTGTGCTGTTATGAGTCCCAGTGGTCGCAGTAGGAGAGAAGCAGACAGAAAGGACGAGCCCTGCGCTGAGCTCGGACACTGCAAACTCTGCTGCTGCCATCTTGAAAACAGGAGCAGGCTAGGAATACTGCAGCGGGTAACTCTCCTCCTGACTCCCCAAATCCTGTCCACTATCTACAAAGTATAAATCAGGACTGTGATGGAATACTCCCCTCTTGCCTGGATGGGTGCAGCTCCAATAACATTCAAGAAACTTGATACCATCCAGACAAAAGCAGCTTGCTTGATTGGCACCAAAACCGCCATCACCACTTCCTTCACCATCGAAGCTCTGTAGCAGCAGTGTCTACTATCTACAAGTTGCATTGCAGAAATTCAGCAGAGATCCTTAGATAGCACTTTCCAGACCCACAACCACTTCCATCTACAAGGACAAAGGCAGCAGATATATGGGAACACTACCGCTTGCAAGTTCCCCTCTAAGCAATGCACCATACTGAATTGGAAATTTTTTACTGTTCCTTCAATGCCATTGGATCAAAATCCTGCATTTTCCTCCCTAATGGCATTGTGAGTCAGGTAGCAGAGGCTCCAGAGGGCAGCTCCCCAACATTTTCTCAAGGGCATGTAGGGATTAGCAATAAAATGCTGGGCTGCCAGTGATGCCCACATCCGACAAGTGAATAAAAAGTGAAACACTTTGTTGTGCAGGTAATATCTATTTGCAGTATTTTATTAAAAAAGATTCAGTATGAGAGAAAATGTGCTGTAGTATGTGTTAAATCTGGAAGTTTAGTGTGTCGAGAGAGGTTTTCTGCTTCCATTTATTTTACTTCATTTTTCAAAAACAATTAGTGTATTTAGGAGAATATAAACCTTGTTTATTTTTTCCTGACAGCACAATAATATGTAACAGTAAGAAGTAGGTGCTGCATTTTGATTTTCCTCTTGTTCTTTTGCCGACATATGGCAGATGGCAAGATATGAGAAGCACCTGGTGCTAATTGAAAGATACTCTCAGCTTGTAGCAATGATTCATATCTGCTGCTTAACAGACAATTACTTCTTTTGCAGTATGAGTTGATTGTTGAGGCAGATTGAGAGGAAAGTGCTTAGCCTTTGGACAAGTACTGCATAAATTACAACGGTGCAACGGAATTGAAAGATTTTGCTTGCTGTTTTCTGCTGTCCCTGGGTATTTGGTTTCAGTTCTGTGACTGCAATCTAGCAAACCAGGAAGGTGTTCACCTGTTAGGTGAGGAGATGGTAATAAGAGAAGCTTTTAATGTCTAAAGTTTCAGACATCTCTGTTCAGAGCCATCCCTTGAGGAAGGAAAGAGGGGACCCTCCCAGCAGCTCCTTCTGTCAATCACAAAGCGTCTTTGTCATGTAAGCTCATTGATGTTGCTGTGCCTTTGCTGTTTATCATGTTCCTGTCATCTGAAAGCATGGAAGGGAGAAAGTGGCTGTATGGTTCTCAGGCCACAGATAATAAGCTGTTTGTTGCTGTAGGGACCTATGTCCCAGCTGCCCTGGAATGATTTCTGTCTGGTTTTAATGATTAAAATGCATTACATCTCACTGATTTGGGTCTTCGAGTGAGTACCTGTTTTTTAGAATGATATTACAAACTAGAGGAGGTGAAAGAAATTTTGCAGATATTTTGCCTTTGATCCTTTTATAAATAACAATATAAAAGTAGAAAGTTCCAGATTTTGAAAGAATTCTTTTGAAAGAGTTAATTAACCAGGAAAGTTATTGTATCTTTTTAGTAAATTAGGTTATTTTCACTAAAATTGATTTTTTCACTTTTTTGAAGCATGTGATTGAATACATCAAGCCCACCAAAAGCCTGTAGACAGATGTTTATCAAATATGGCTACACGAAATACAAATGAGAAATGGATTTTAGAGAAGGTTATTTTAATGTAATGGGTTAAATGGTAATCCCTCTCTCAGCCCAACTCCATGTCTTTTTACTCTCCTCCACTCTTACCATCTAACGCTAACTCGCGTGGCCCATTTATCAATTTTTTTTTAGATTAGATTAGATTACTTACAGTGTGGAAACAGGCCCTTCGGCCCAACAAGTCCACACCGCCCCGCCGAAGCGTAACCCACCCAAACCCCTACATCTACATTTACCCCTTACCTAACACTATGGGCAATTTAGCATGGCCAATTCACCTGACCTGCACATCTTTGGACTGTGGGAGGAAACCGGAGCACCCGGAGGAAACCCATGCAGACACAGGGAGAACGTGCAAACTCCACACAGTCAGTCGCCTGAGGCGGGAATTGAACCCGGGTCTCAGGTGCTGTGAGGCAGCAATGCTAACCACTGTGCCACCGTGCCGCCCACTACTGTGCCACCGTGCCGCCCACGGCAATTTTGTCACTGTTGACTGGCGCTCACACTTTCAGCTTTTACCTCCTTCCCGTTCGTTCCCACTGTTCCTTCTTGCAGCTCTGGAACCCTCAGTCGTGGCTTGTTGCTCCCACTTTTGGGCGGCACGGTGGCACAGTGGTTAGCACTGCTGCCTCACAGCGCCTGAGACCCGGGTTCAATTCCCGCCTTAGGCGACTGACTGTGTGGAGTTTGCACGTTCTCCCCGTGTCTGCGTGGGTTTCCTCCGGGTGCTCCGGTTTCCTCCCACAGTCCAAAGATGTGCAGGCCAGGTGAATTGGCCATGCTAAATTGCCCATAGTGTTAGGTAAGGGGTAAATGTAGGTGTAGGGGTATGGGTGGGTTACGCTTCGGCGGGGCGGTGTGGACTTGTTGGGCCGAAGGGCCTGTTTCCACACTGTAAGTAATCTAATCTAATCTAATCTAATCTAATCTAATCTTGCAGACCTTTGCTTTCTCATTTGATCTGTGGCTCACAACTGCTCCTTCTTGCACTCTTTTGCTCTTTTTAGGACCCTTGCCTGCTTCCTGTCATGGTTTGTTGCTGTCAAGGCGCATTGTTCCTTGTCATGGTACTCACTTGCTCCCTCATGCAGCTGTTGCCCTCTGTCTCTTCCTACATGTCACTTTCTTTTGCAGCTCTCGTCCACTCCCAAATAAAGTCCATCACCGTCAATTGCACCATCTTGCAATCTGTTGCACACTCTTGCTGCTGCTGTTGCTCAGATCCCGTAAGAACTTATCAGTCTTTCTTGTAGCCCATTGTTTCCCCTCTCTGGTCGTGCCCAATCTTTTTCTCCCATTCCTCCTTGTGGTCCATCGCTTCCTTTTCCAATTTTCACCAAATCTCCCTAATGCCCTTTCACTTGCTGCTATGGCTCCCTGCTCCCTCATGGCCTCTTGCTTATACTCGCACGATACAAGCCAATTAGATTTGCTGATAGCCCATCCGTCCTACTCAAGCTTTTTGTCTGCTTCCTTTCGTGATCTGTCGAACTTTCTTGCAACTCATTGCACCTTCTTATTGCTCAGGTCTACTCCTTCTCAAAGTCTGTTTTGTGGCTTGTGGCTTATCCAACTTTGAGCATGGGGAGCAATTTATAGAATCCAGGAAAGAAGAGCCAAGAATCTTATCAGGAAAAAAGAATATGAATGCAATCTAGCCAGGAACATAAAGGTGGACTATGTAATCTTACATCTGTGAGATTTTTTTAAAACAAAAGTGATCAACAAGGATAAATGTAGGCCCTTTACAGTTGAGGGCAGGCAAATTTATAGAAGAGAGCAGGGAAATAGGGGAGAACCTAAGCAGTTACCTTGCTTTAGTTTTCATGGAAGAAGATACAAGAAACATTTCAGGAATACTTGGTGACCATGAAACTTGAAACTGAAAAGCTAAAAGAAAGGATTAGAAAAGAGATTGTGCACGAAAATTTTATTTCAGTGAACCATATTCCAGAAATACAATTAAGCAGCTCTAAAATGATTTATGCTCTTATATAGATTTTATTATTTTACATTTTTTAAAAAACATAGATAATCGTTAAAGCTGTATTTCTTGACAATTTATAAAATATAGATTTCCGCAAACCACTGCCAATTTGGTGCAGATTACGCTAATAGTTTTCACGTTGTGGCAAGGTAGATTTGTGATCACTTGCAAAGAAATTACATTATACAAACTGTTCATTTGGCTCAACTGGTCTGCACCATTTGTTCTTCATGTGACTGCTAACAATGGTTCACCCTGTTTTCAAATCCACCTACATGTTTTTCAGACCATAACACGTAGAAGCAGGACTAGGCTATTCCGCTCATCAGGTCTGTTCTGCTATTCAGTGAGAGCATGGCTGATCTGACAATCCTCAACTCCACTTTCTTGTCATTTACCCAAAACCCTTGATGCCCTTACTGATTAAAATATGACTATATCAGCCTTGAATATTTTTAATGACCCAGCCTCAGTGACTCTTTGCAGTAAAGAAGTCCACAAATTGACTACTCCCTGAGAGAAGAAATTTATTTGTCTTAAATGTGCAACCCTGTTGAGGATAGCCTTCTAGTCCTCGACTTTCTGACAATGGAAACCAGTTTGTCCATGTCTATCCTGTCAAGCCCTCTAAGAATCTTAGTTGTTTCAACAGGGCCTCCACTCATTATTCTGAAGACCAATAAGTACAGAACCAACCAACTCAACCTGTCCTCTTGAGAACTTCCCTCAGAACATGGGATCAAGCTAGTGAACATTCTCTGGACTGCTCCATTGCAAATATATCTTTCCCAGAGAACTAAAACTATTTGCAGTATTCCATGTGTGATCTGACTAGTGCTTTGTATAGTTTTAGCAAGACTGCTGTATTTTTGGCTTCCATTCCCTTTAAAATAAATGAGAAGACTCCATTTACCTCCCCTATTTCATGCTGAATTTGGGTACTAGCTTTTTGGGATTCATGTCTAAGTACCCCCAAATCCCTGAGTACTGCAAATGTCTGCAGTCTTTATCCATTTAAATGATATCAGTTTCTTCAATTCTTCTTATGAATGAGTACAGCCTCTCAATTTCCTACATTATATTCCACATACCAAGGTTTTTCCCCCCACTCAGTTAATCTATCTGTATGTTCTGCAAATGTGTCTTTCCCACAACTTGACTTCTCACCTGTTTTTTGCCACTGCAAACTTGGCAAGAGTACATTCACTTGCCTCATCCAAGGCTTTAACATATATCGTAAATAATTGTGGCCTCAACAGTGGTCCCTGTGGCACTCCACTAATTACAGATTGCCATCCTGAAAATGCCCACTTTAACTCAACGTTCTGAATTGTATTAGCTAATGGAGGCAGTGTCATGGTAGTGTTATTGCTGGTCTGGTAATCCAGAGACCCAAGTAACAGTCTGGGGATCCAGGATGAAATTCTACCACGGCAGGTGGTTAAATTTGAATGCAATAAAAATCTGGGGAATTAAATTTTTAGTGGTGGCTATGAAACCATTGTTGATTTTCGCAGCAACCTATTTGTTCACATGCCTTTTAGGAAGGTAAACTGCGTCTTTATTTGGTCTGCCCTACATGTGACTCCAGACTCACAGAAATGGGGTTGACTTGAACTGCCCAATTCTGTTAACCTCTTTTTATTTAAAGTCTCAAAAGAGGAGTAAAATTGGAGAGGCCCCTAGGCATCAAGTATGTAACAACTTGTCACAGACATTTTTATAGAATTGTACGCAATGTCTCGGACAACATCATAAATAGCCTTGAGTATATCCTGTACCACCAGTAGGACAAACTCAGCAGAGGTAACAGCACAGTGGTACGCAATTTGGAGGCAGTTACAATGGAAGTCCTCAGTATTACTGTCTCTCACAATATCAGGTAATGGGCAAGGAAATCTCCTGCTGATTACCACATACTGTCCTCTAGGTTGATGATTCAGTTCTCCTCCATGTTGATCAATGCTTGGAGGAATTACTGAGAGAAGCAAGGGTGCAGAATGTACTCTGGAAGGCCCACTCTTGTCTGAGCTGGTCATGTCCTAAAGGACTGGGTCTACAACAGGAGGTGAAGAAATCAATGTGAGGAACAAGCAGACTTGGCCTCATTCTTCCCAAATCTGTCATGGCAATAATGCGAAGAGTGACCATGACACAGACTTTACTGAGATGAGGTGCCATCTTCGCATTGAGAATACCTTCCATTATATTGTGTGGCACTATCACAGTGATAAATGGGATAGACTTCAAACAGATCTTGCATCTTAAGAATGGGCATCCATGATGCACTTGATGGGCCATCAGCAGCAGCAGAATTGTACTGCCAACAACTTTCAACCTCATTGCCTTGGCATTTCTCCTACACTATCATTAACATCAAGCCAGATTCAATTAAGAATGCAGGAGAACATGTCAGGAACACCATCAGCAAACCTAAAATTGTGATGTCAACTTGGTGAAGCCAAAAAGAAGTGGATCAGATTGAAGCTCTGCAGTCTTGTCACATCTAGTCATGGATGTTGATGGCTAATGTAATGACTCACTGGAGGAGGAGGGTGTGCAAAGAATGTGCAAAGATAAAGGTTAAAACATTTGCAGCAATCTTCAGCTAGAAGTCCCATGTGCATTGTTCCTGTCTAGTGAACCCCAAAATCACAAGTACCAGTTTTCATCTAATTCAGTTCACTGCACAATGTCCAGAAATTGCTGGACCCCTGGTATCAATACAGTCGTCTTTTCTTTCATTGCAACCTTTAGGAAACAAAATTCATTAAGGCTAGCACTTTCCGAATCTAAATTGTAAGTTTCAATTTAACGATGACTACAAATGAAATTAGATTTGTACAAATTAAAGATTCAGACTTTCTTACCTAGCAACTGCATGCACTCAGCCTTGTCTTACCTTGAATGTCAACATATCTTTTCATAATTGCTGAATTGGTGGAAACCAGTAGCTACTAGTTCTGCTTTCCCATTTCTACATAACTTTAAACACTTCCAACTTATATTATGTGATGTTCCAATTGAGAAATGCCCAGTTTTTCAAAATTAATGCGCAACAAGTCTGACAACGTTTGAGGAGAGAGAAGCATGATTAACATTTTATGTTGATGTTGTCCTGTCAGCATAGGGAAACTAAATGATATATATAATTAAGGAAAGCTAAATGAAAAAGAACAAAAGGGAATATCTGTAATCAGGTGGAAAGCAATTAAAGTTAACTGGCAAAAATAGTTGCGTAATGGTGACATGCAGGAGGAGACAGTAATTGGACAATTAAAAAAAGCAAAAATTTGGTTGAGGAGAGGTGCAAGTGGAAAAACAACCTTATGGCCAACAGCTGTTATCCATAGATGAAAAAAAATGAACAAAAATGGAAATTGAGATGATGACCTGAAATTATTTAATTCTGTGTTGAGTATGATAGACTGAAGTTATTGAATTCTGTGTTGTTTAATAGACTGTGTAATGAATAATTAAAAGGTGAGTTTCTAATCTCCAATCTTCAATTGATCTTCTTTGGAACAAGGCAGGAGATCAAGTAGAGCTGTATAGAGAGGGAATTGGGTGGAGTATCAAAATGATAAGTGACCACAGGTTGGGGTATGCTTATGGATTGAACAGTAGTGTTCTGCAAAGTCATCATCAGTTGATATATGTGAGTAAATCCAGGAGAGCAAGTGAGAAGCACAGAAAGGCATCCATAGTTCAGTCCACAAGATCAATGTCTGTCAAAGAACCTGACATAGCATTTTTAGGAAAGCTGTCGATGTACTCCAAAGTGTGGCATTCAAGTTGAGAACTGTATTGTAAATGGATTGGAGCTGTACCATGAAGTTTGCATTGAAGCTGGTTCATGTCTGACCAGAATGCCCTGGACCACGTGTGATGATTCTTGCCCCTGGACCATACTCCAATGCTTTAAATTTGCCTCTGTTTTTCTGATTTTTGTATCTTGTCTATACTTTCTACCTTCAGTTTTGATAACTAAAGCACTATTAATCTCACAATCTAAAATCTATCTACATTTGTCCTAAGCCTCCTTTTTGGATATAAATTAATTCACCATTTTCTGTCACACAGGAAATGCTAATTTTGGATGCTCTTCCTTCACCTCTGGTGGAAATGTCTGGCCATACCCAAACCATCTCTTTGTAGACATTCCATTGTTCAGTGATTGATGAACTACTGACCAGCTCTTGATTTTAATCCACCTGAACCAAGTGTCTTTTTAATTCTCTGAAACCTGACCTCTTCCTTTGAAGTATTTTTATGCGACATTGCTCTTGTTCCTTTCCATAATTGTTCTAATCCTGATGACATTACTGTCACTGTTTCTCAAAAGCTCTCCCACTGAAGTTTTCTCCACTTCCCCACTTCTTTTCCAGTGTCTCAGCCCAGCATTGTTCCTTCCTTATTGAGCTGGGAATACACCATTTAAAAATAGTCTTATCCAAATTTCATTAATTCTTCCCTTCTTTGTCCTTTATGTTGTCAATATCCCAGTCTATGTTAAAGCACTTAAAATGCTCTATCAGTTCAAGTATTTATCTGGACAAATATATATTTTCCACTATTGCAAGTAACGTGCACCCAATAATGCAATAGATCTCTTGTTCCCTTAATTCATAGTGAATAGATTCTGTCTTGACCCTTCTTTTGTTTCATTCCTCCCTAGTGCAGTAGTAAGTATTGGGGTTGATGCTGCTAACATTTCCTTTATTTCTCTTCCCATCCTTCTTTGATTATTTGTTTCCAGAGTATCCCATGAAGCATGTTTTTGGTGCAATACAGAACAAAATTCCTGTATCCAGATGACCTAATATTTTGTAAAAATCAAGAGTACTTTGTAATAATTTGTTACTTTGTAAAGGTCCTTCCTGATAATATTTATTCTGCAAATGAAATCATAAAAATCATGTACAGCAGCTCCTGTTAAGTGGGATCCTGAGTGTATGTGACACACAGCTCCAATTGTATTCTTCGGATCTTGCTTGACGACATCATGCAACGTGTGCCTTGATCTCTTTGGCCTAAACTACTCCACATGAGGAGATCATTTGGGTAATATGGATCATCCCTTTTGTTAGCTGCATCCATCTCCTTAAACCTTTCTAAACCTTAAACCATCTATCCCGCTGATGAAGTGTATACGAGCTTGTAGACTTTGTGTCACTAAGATCGAGCCCATCCATTTGAATGTTTCTTCTGATTCCCTCCTAACCCTTATTCAGCAAGGTAAATATCTTTCCTCCTGACTTTGACTTAAATTTTCGTAATCTTTTGGATTCTCTCATCTCTTTCCTCATGTACTCTGAATCAATTTTAGAGACTTGTTAGATTTCCACTTTACTGCATTCTTACTTCAAATACTGAGCAACTAACTACCCTTCCCAATCTGTATGCTAGTCAATATGGTAAATTCTCCCTTTCCCTCAGATTCTGTTTGTTCCTATCAAAGTTCAGCCATCCACCTCTCTTCAGAAGGTCAGCCCTTGAGCCTCTAATCCTTTTTCCAAATTACCTTTCAGTTCTGTAGCTTTTGAAATATTGTTTGTGTCCTTATTTGCTATAGTCAGTTTTAAATTCTTGATCAAGTTTCTTACCTTGCCACCTCACTGAAGCAATCTTGATCAAAGTCCCTTATGACAAATTATGATGTACATCCCACTTTGCCCTCCTTGATCTTCCTGTAACCTTTTGACTTTGGAATAAACTATTTCCCCACCCATTTTAACTACTTTTCCTTTGTTCTCGCATGGGTTCACTTTTAGATATCAAATTGCAATGGAACTTCTTTGGCAGTTGCACTTCCTGCACTTACATCATAACCACCACAATCTATCAGATCTGTCTTTGGCTCAGTTTTTTTCCCTCATCAGCATGTTACCCCTTGGTGATATGACTGAAAGATATGGGTTCCACATCTATACAGATGACACTTAGCTCTACCTTTCCAAAATCATGCACAGCCACTCAATGAGCTCAATATCTATTCCTGGATGAGCTGCAATTTTCTCCAAATAAACATTGGGAAACTGAATGTTGCTATCTACGGGACACGTCACAAAGTCAGTTCAGTAGTCACAAATTCCATTCCCTTTGTCCATTAGTATTTCAGGTTTATCCTGAGTGTTTGAAACTTAGATATTCAATCTGACCACAAGGTGAACTTCCAAGTGCATAATTTATAAATATTACCTACTTCCACTTCAGTAGCATTGACTATTCTGCGTTTGCCCATGTCCACCTATTTTGACATAGGAAATTATTCAGGTGCAGAACATTGCATCTTCAAAGGGAAAAAGAAAGGATCAACATTTGAACCAAAATATAATGGGTAGTGGAATGACATTGAGGTAAAGGTTGAATTCTGAATTGTTGCACCTAATAGTTGAATGGTTTATTTTTATACTGAAATACATATGATCTAAGATATGAGTATAGCTCCGAGTATAGTGGAAAAAAAAAACTTGGAGACTCATCGCAATCATCTTAAGTAGACCATGCAGGAGCAACACTGTTCTTGGAGAAAGTGAGGACTGCAGATGTTGGGGATCAGAGCTGAAAAATGTGTTGCTGGAAAAGTGCAGCAGGTCAGGCAGCATCCAAGGAGCAGGAGAATCAACCTTTCGGGTATAAGCCCTTCAGGAATGAGGAGGGTGTGCCAGCAGGCTAAGATAAAAGGTAGGGAGGAGGGACTTGGGGGAGGGAATGCGATAGGTGGAAGGAGGTTAAGGTTGAGGGTGTTAGGCCTGAGAGGGGGTGGGGGCGGAGAGGTCGGGAAGAAGATTGCAGGTCAAGAAGGCGGTGCTGAGTCCGAGGGTTGGGACTGAGATAAGGTGGGGGGAGAGGAAATGAGAAAGCTAGAGAAATCTGCATTCATCCCTTGTGGTTGGAGGGTTCCTAGGCGGAAGATGAGGCACTCTTCCTCCAGGTGTCGTGTCGCCATGGTCTGGCGATGGAGGAGGCCAAGGACCTGCATGTCCTTGGCGGAGTGGAAGGGGGAGTTAAAGTGTTCAGCCACGGGGCAGTTGGGTTGGTTAGCGGGTGTCCCAGAAGTATTCTCTGAAAGGTTCTGCAAGTAGGCGGCCTGTCTCCCCAATATAGAGGAGGCCACATCGGGTGCAGCGGATGCACTAAGTGATGTGTGTGGAGGTGCGGGTGGCGTTTTTAGAGGGGGCAGGGTGGGAGGAGGTGTAATCTAGGTAGCTGTGGGAGTCGGTCGGTTTATAGTAAATGTCCGTGTTGAGTCGGTCGTCCGAGATAGAAATGGAGAGGTCTAGAAAAGGGAGGGAGGAGTCTGAGACGGTCCAGGTAAATTTGAGGTCGGGGTGGAAGGTCAAATTTACCTGGATACACCTTCCACCCTGACCTCAAATTTACCTGGACCGTCTCAGACTCCTCCTTCCCCTTCCTCGACCTCTCCATTTCTATCTCGGGTGACCGACTCAACACGGACATTTACAATAAACCGACCGACTCCCACAGCTACCTAGATTACACCTCCTCCCACCCTGCCCTCTGTACAAACACCATCCCATATTCCCAATTCCTTTGCCTCTGCCGCATCTGCTCCCAGGAGGACCAATTCCAATACCGAACAACCCAGATGGCCTCCTTCTTCAAAGACCGCAATTTCCCCTTAGACATGGTTGACGATGCTCTCCACCGCATCTCCTCCACTTCCAGCTCCTCTGCCCTTGAGCCCCGCCCCTCCAATTGCCACAAGGACAGAACCCCACTGGTCCTCACCTACTACCCCACCAACCTCCAGATACATCGTATCATCCTTCGTCATTTCCGCCACCTCCAAACAGACCCCACCACCTCCAAACAGACCCCACCACCAAGGATATATTTCCCTCCCCTCCCCTATCAGCGTTCTGGAAAGACCACTCCCTCAGCGACTCTCTTGTCAGGTCCACATCCCCCACCAACCCAACCTCCACTCCCGGCACCTTCCCCTACAACCGCAAGAAATGCAAAACTTGCACCACACCTCCCCCCTCACTTCCCTCCAAGGCCCCAAGGGATCCTTCCATATCCACCACAAATTCACCTGCGCCTTCACACACATCATTTACTGCATCCGCTGCACCCAATGTGGCCTCCTCTACATTGGGAAGACAGGCCGCCTACTTGCAGAACGCTTCAGAGAACACCTCTGGGACACCCGGACCAACCAACCCAACCGCCCCGTGGCTGAACACTTTAACTCCCCCTCCCATTCCACCAAGGACATGCAGGTCCTTGGCCTCCTCCATCACCAGACCATGGCAACACGACGCCTGGAGGAAGAGCGCCTCATCTTCCGCTTAGGAACCCTCCAACCACAAGGGGTGAATGCAGATTTCTCTAGCTTTCTCATTTCCCCTCCCCCCACCTTATCTCAGTCCCAACCCTCGGACTCAGCACCGCCTTCTTGACCTGCAATCTTCTTCCCGACCTCTCCGCCCCCACCCCATCTCCAGTCTATCACCCTCCCCTTAACCTCTTTCCACCTATCGCATTCCCAACGCCCCTCCCCAAGTCCCTCCTCCCTACCTTTTATCTTAGCCTGCTTGGCACACCCTTCTCATTCCTGAAGAAAGGCTTATGCCCGAAACATTGATTCTCCTGCTCCTTGGATGCTGCCTGACCTGCTGCGCTTTTCCAGCAACACATTTTCCAACAGTGTTCTTGGCTTAGAACAAGCTAATACAAAAACAGGACAATATCGTGGCCCTGCAAATTTGTCACTCTGAATTTATGATGTTGTACCTGATAAAATCATTACTTTATAATAAACCTGAACCATTTTCCAAACAAACATGAAAAGTAAACAATTCCATTTTCAAGCTTGTAGTTTTTTCCACTAGTGTGAGATTGCGGTATCCATTTTTGGTCTGATCAGAGAATTCCTACAGTGTGGAAGTAGGCTATTCTGCCCATTGAGTCCACATCGACCCACTGAAGAGCATCCCACCCAGATCCACTCCCTACCCTATGCCATTAACCCTGCATTTCCTACCTGGCTAACCCACCTAGCCTGCACATCCCAAGGACATTATGGGTAATTTAGCATGGCCACTTAACCTGGATATTAGATTAGGTTAGATTCCCTACAATGTGGAAACAGGCCCTTCAGCCTTACAAGTCCACACCGAGCCCCCCAAAGAGTAACCCACCCAGACTGTTTCTCTCTGACTAGTGCGCCTAATACAATGGGCAATTTAGCATGGCCAATTCACCTGACCTGCCCATTGGAGCACTGGGAGGAAACCCACATTGACCTGGGGAGAATGTGTGGAGTTGCATAGTCACCCAAGACGACTTGAATCTGGGTCCCTGGTGTTGTGAGGTAACAGTAGTAACCATTGAGCCACCATGCTGCCCCAATATGTTAGGTCTAATCCATTACATTCCTGACGCTGATCGGAATTTTGAAGAAAGGAATCATAATAGAAGGAACCCATTCAACCAGTGTTTGTGCTGGTCCTTTAAACTATCCAATTTGTCCCAGTGCTCTGCCCTTTCCGATAGGCCTGTAATTTTCTGCACTTCAGACATTTATTGAATTCTCTTTGGAAGAAATTATTGAACAGATTAATGATAGTTGATATGCAAACTTAATGTTGGAGAGGTTAAAAGAAAATTAATTTTATTTTAAGGCTCAGTGAGTGCTTACCAGCAAAGAAAGGTTTCTTTTTGTTCTTTGTGGCTCCACCAAGTCCTTAAGGGCTTATTAGCATTACCTGTTTAAGTAAAGTCTGGCATCATTTTTTTTCAAAAAACGAAATGAAAAGCTGACAACAGGAAAAAGGCAGGTCATCTAAGTGAATTCTTAAACTATATGTGAATAATTCTATTCTTGTGAACAATGTTGGATCATATTATGTTTTTGTGCTTTGTTGAGAATAAATGACTATGTTTAGTGTTCTCTCTAGAGAGAGTCTAGGATTCTCTCTGAAGGAAATCTGCTTTTCACACTGTAAAATGATCTGTTTTCTGATATGTCTGCTGTTCTCTTGTGGAAATGATAAGATATGTTTAGATGGAGATTAAATGAAAAGTTATTGGATTTTTCAGAGCATGTCTAGGAAAAGGAGGGTGAGAGCATATTCTGAGGTTTCAGTTTTCTCTGTATGTATCTTTAAATAAAGAACTTGAACTCCACAACTCCACATCCTCAGGATATCCCAATGTCCTTTATAGACGGAGTTAGTTTTGAACTGGGCAAAATGCAATCAATTTACAAAAGCCCATTAGCAACAAATTGTTTTTACTCAGATAGTTAAGTTATATGTGTTAGGCCAAGGCAGTTTGAAAATTGTTGCTGTTCTTTGACTAGCGCTTTAGGATTTTTTATTACAACCTGAGAGGGCCTTAGCTTAGTGGACCTGAAAGGTCACACCTCAAACAAAGATGTCCAACCTCATGCTCAAGTAGGCCAGGAATCCATGCCACCTGATTTAGAGTTGAGAACCATTTCTGTCTTTTCATAACATGTCTGTGATGTGACCATGTGACTTCAGGTATTTCATAAAGGTATGTCAAAATATTTTATATATTTCACAGAATTGTTACAGAGGAGGCCAGTCTCTATTGCTGCAGAGCCAGCTATCTGCAGGACATTTTACCTATAGCTGCTACCCCACTCTGTAATTGTCTGTATTCATTTTTTTTCCAGATATTCATTTAATTCCTTGTTGGAGGCCTCCTTTGAACTTGCCTCCATCACACCGTCAACCAGTACATTCCAGAACCTAACCATGTCCTCATGCTGCAATTGCTTCTTTTGCCAATTAGCTTACATCTGTACCCTCTTAGTCTTGATCCTTACACTAAGGGAACTTCTTTCATGATCTACTCTGCCAAACATCTCAATTTTGAGTACTCTTATTAAATCTTATATTCACCTTTTCCTTCAAAGTTGTAACTTTTTAATAAATCTAAATAACTGAAATTCTTCATCACTTAATCTTTTCTGTGCTCTCTCTAACTACTCTACATGTGGAATTTATTTTTTTTAAAATAAATTTGTTCAAGGGATATGGGTGTCTCTGTGAGGCCAGCACTTATTATTTGTCCCTGCCCAGAGATTGTTGTGGGTCTGGAGTCATGTGTAGACCAGGGGAGGATGACCGATCCCTTTTCCTAAAGAGCATTTAATGAACCAGATGGTTTTAATGACAGTTAGCAGTGGCCATATGATCACCATTAGGGGAGCATTTCAATTCAGATTTTTTTATTGAATTCAAATTTCAACACCTGTCACTGTGGAACTAGAATACATGTCCCCAGAACATTAGGCTGGGATTCTGGATTGCCATGATGCCACAGGCTCCCCATATTGCTCAAGATGAGATATGTTAGTACAATGGAACATATGCTGACAGTAAGGGATGGTTAATATGGCTACATTCCAGACTCACTGAACTTCTCATGTTAATACAGGTTTAGTGGCTGCTACGCAATGCAGTTTGATCATCAGAAGGCTGCTCAGTCCATCAAGTCTTTGCCAGGTATCTGAAGAGTGATCTGTTCAGTCCCATTTCCCAGCTCCCATTATGTAGGTTTGTAAGTTTATTTCACTCGTGCCTATCCCATTTCAATTTGAACACATTCTTCATCTCCATTTTCACCACCCTTGTTGGTAAACAGTTCCAGGCCATTACAGCTTGTTATGTAACAAGCCTTTTTCTTGCATCCTAGAAGAAAAAAGTTAAAACTTGTGCATGATGTATGCTGAGCCAAATAATTTTTTACACCTCAAAATAGAGCTCTATTCTGGGTAGTGCTTTTGCTTCCAAGTATTATTGTATTTTTAGCTGCTATTTTTCCCTCTGAAGTGGCCCTGACTTTCTGAGCCCTCAAACTGAGCCCTCAGCTAATCTGAACAGCTTTTCTCTGTTGTCTTATCTAAACCTTTTCTGTTAAATCTCACCTCATTTTCTTTTGCTCTAAGGAGAACAATCCAAATTTCTCCAATGTATTATTGAACTAAAATCCTTACTCCCTGGAACTTGCCTAAAACTCTACTGAATCATTTCAAGGACCAGTGGAGCCGCCCCCACCAGCTGCAGTCGTCCATCTTGTATAAAAGTGATCAACTTTGTGTTAAGCATTGCCCAGAATACTTTAGCAGTTTAACTCTGGCATGACAGTTTACGCTTCATCTGTGACAGAAGAAGGCAGTGAGCGGAGGAGCTTTGCAATTCACTGGCCTCTGTTGTCTCTGATCCCTTTTGCATAAATGAGCACTGCGTTTGTGTTTTTTGTTCCAAAAGTCAGTTTTCATCAGTGAAGGTTTCCCATTGTCAGTACCTCTTTCTGTTATCTTATACCTTGCTTGAAGGTGCCCTTCTGTGATAGGAGATATAGTGCCCAGAAACTTGTGATCTGATAACCTGTTTACGGTACAGAAAGGTTTGGGTATCTAGCCATCATCCAAAATTGGAGGTGTAGTGAACAGCAAAGAAAGTTACCTCAGACTACAACTTGATCTTCATTAGATGGACCAATGGGCTGAGGAGTGGCAGATGAAGTTTAATTTAGATAAATGCGAGATCCTTGGGAGTGTTACTGAACAAAGAGACTTTAGAGTGCAGGTTCAAAGTTCCTTGAAAGTGGAGTCGCAGATAGATAAGATAATAAAGAAGGCGTTTGGTTTACTTTTCTTTATTGGTCAGTGCATTGAATACAGGAGTTGGGAGGTCATGTTGTGGTTGTACAGGACATTGGTTAGGCCACTTTTGGAATATCGTGTGCAATTCTGGTCCCCCTCCCTCCTATGTGAAACTTGAAAGGGTTCAGAAAAGATTTACAAGAATGTTGCCGGGTTTGGAGAATTTGACCTATAAGGGGAAGCTGAATAGGCTTGGGCTGTTTTCCCTGGAGCATCAGAGGCTGGGAGGTGACCTTATAGGAGTTTATAAAATTATGAGGAGTAAAGATAGGGTAAATAGACAAGGTCTTTTCCCTGGGGTGAGGAAGTGCAGAACTAGAGGGCATAGATTTGGGGTGAGAGGAGAAAAATTTAAAAGGGACCTAAGGAGCAAAGTTTTCTCACACAGGGTGGTGCGTGTATAGAATGACCTGCCAGAGGAAGTGGTGGAGGCTGGTACAATTACAACATTTGAAAAGCATCTGGATGCATATATGAATAGGAAGGGTTCAGAGGAATGTAGGCCAACTGCTGGAAAATTGAACTAGATTAGGTTAGGATATCTGGTCAGCATGGACAAGTTGGACAAAAGGTTCTGTTTCCGTGCTGTACATCTCCATGACTCTCTGTTGCTGTGGCCAATCTTACTCAGTGGATCCACTCCACGTTTGAGGAACTTGATTCGGAAGCACAGTACTAAAATAAGGGTAATTACATTGGAATGAGGGTAGAGTTGGCTGAATGGACTTGGAAGAGGAGCTTAGCATACAGACAGATTGATGTACAATGGCAGATTTTTTTTTTAAAAAGTTCATGACTCACAGCAAAAGTATATCCCAGTGAGGAAGAACGACTCTCAGATGAAAATAGACGAACACGATTAGCCAAGGAAGTTAAGAAACGGTATCAAATTGAACGTTTAAAAAAAATACAACATGGCAAAGACTGGTGGTAAATCAGAGAATTTAGTAAATTTTAAAAGGCAACAAAAGATGACCAAAAGAATAATAAAGGGAGAAAATAAACTAGAGGGCAATCTAGCATGAAACACAAAAATGGACATTAATTACTTGAAAAATATCTTGAAACATATATAGTATATGCAGGTTGTTCTGTTATAATGTGCGTTTTGTCAATGCAAATTTGCTGTAATGGAATTGATGAATTGGGGGTGCTGTTTCTCCTGCATGAATTTTTAAAACTTGTGTAAGCTGTCACATGATTACAGCACCAACACCTTAAGTCTGTTTCTAAAGTGTGATTTTTCAATAATATAGGGTTGAACTGAGTATTATTAAAAAAATAGTGTATTCCTTCATGGTAAGTGGCTGTTGCTGGCAAGGCCAGCATTTGTTGTCTACTCCCAATCATGGTGTTGCTGGTTGGGCCACTTTGAAGGGCAGTTGGGAGTTGGCCACATTGCTGTGGCTATGGAGTCACCTGTTGGCTGGTTCAGATACCAGCTGATGCCCTTCCCATGAACTAGATAGGTTTTTACGGTCGTGGTTATCGTTACTGAGAGAGCTTTACATTCTAGGTTTTATTAATTGAATTCCAATTCTGAGCTCTCGTGATATGAACACATATCCCCAGAGCATTAGCCTGTGATTGTGGATTGCAAGGGCCTGTATTATTGCCACAATGTTACTGTTTCCCTCGACAAAAATAGTTTGTTAATTAAATAAACTTTCAGCAATACAGCCTTGCTACTTGTCACAATTTTTGGTTACACTTTTCTGTCAACATTTTTCATTGAGGATTCTTGTGCCGGCATCACCCATTCAGTTTTGCCATGTTGGAAAAGAATTAAAAGGGCAACTTTTTCGTGCATAGGATGGTGCATGTATGGAATGAATTGCCAGAGGAAGTGATGGAGGCGGGTATAATTATAACATTTAAAAAGCAGTTTGAATGGGTATATGAATTGAAAGGGTTTGAGGGATATGGGTCAGATGCTAGCAAATGGGACTGACTTAATTTAGGATATATATTGGCATGGATGACTTGGACCAAAGGGTCTGTTTCTATGCTGTACATTTCAATGACTATTTTAAAAGAAGAGAGAGGCAATACCAAATATAGGCCTATTAAAGAACGAGGCTGGGGAATAATATTGGGAGCCAGGAGGTGACAGGGATTTGAACAAATACTTTGCATTCGTCTTCACAATAGCAGATACTAATACTAAAATACTAAACGGGGCCAAAAGGGGAAGGAAATAGACACAACTGGTGTCACTAGAGGAAAATGTACTCTGGAAACTAAGGGGGATAATGACCAATAAATCCCTGACAGGTTGCATGCTAACATTTTAAAGAGATAGTAGATGCATTGGTAGTAATCGTTCTCAATTTCTTAGATTCTAGAAATTCCCTAGAGGATTGGAAAACTGTCAAAGAAAAACCCTCAATCAAAAATGGAAGGAAACAAAAAATCGCTAACTTGGTCAATTGGCTTAACATCAGTAATTGAGGAATTGCTGGGGTCCATTACAAAGGATGCAATAGCAGAGCATTGAGATATCCACAATATAAGGTATCACATATAAAACAGTTTAAAGAATTAAGAGGCTGGGGCATAGAGATGCAAGTATCACTGGAGAAAGATTCTAGGGAGACTAATGGGAATAATATATTAGCATGGATATAGGATTGGCTAGCTAATAAAAGACAATGTTAGAATTTTCAGGATGATGACCTGAAATTAATTGAGTGCCACAGATCAGTGCCAGGGCACAATTACTTACAATATATATTGATTACTGGATGACGGAAATAAATGTACCATCACCAGGTTTGTGGATGACACAAAAATAGGTAGGAAGGCAAGTCGTGAGAATGGCACAAGGTAGTGCATCTGTGGAATTCTTCACCACAGAGGGCGGTGGGGGCTGAGTCATTTAAGTGTATTCAAGACTGAGATAGATATTTTTAGTCATCAGGGATTATGGAGAAAAGCAGGAAAGTAGCTATGGATTGTTAGATCAGTCATGGCAGCTGAACCCTTATGGCCTTATGAAGAATCTGTCTTAATCTAGATAGTACCGAATCAGGGAAACAATGGCCATTTTGGTAATTTAATTGAAACACTTGTTTAAATGCTATGATTCATGGAGTAGTGGAGTGTTATTGCCAGTGGGTATAATATCAATTGTTATTCATTATAACAGTGGCTGATTTTGGGTTTCATGTCCATGTTCCTGCCTGTCCCTTGATTAGAGTAAAAATGGGTTCATCTCAGCCTTCAATGAACAATAGAATATCCACGACCTTGTGGAGCAGAGAATTGCAAGAATTCACAACCCTTTGAGTGATGAAATCCCCCACATTCTCTTGTTCTAAATGATCAGGGTCTCATCCTGAGCATGTGACGATGTTATTGACCTATCTCAACTTCGTCTCCCACCTCGACCTGATCTGACTCTTGCCACATGTCGCCCAACCCCTCCAAAAAATCTGATTCAACTATCCCTATCACTAAGATGTTTTGACTAACCCCTGTTCCACTCTCCATCCTGCAACACCATTAATCCTCTCCCTTACCTCCTTATCTCACCCCAAACCCCTTTACCCAAATATCTGACTCCGACTCATTCATTAACACATTGAAAAGCAATTTAAATGTCCTATCATTGTACAATGTGTTGATAAATGAAAGCACTTTCATCAATGGCAGTTACTTATGTAAACAACAATGCGTAACTAGGCTTTCCTTGATTATGCACCGCTGCAAGGATTCTGCTAAATTAACAACACTCCCAACATCAGAAATTGGCTGAGAAATGCAGAGGATGGACACATTACTAAAGTACCTGCAAGATCAGCAATCCAACAGTGATTGCTGCTGTTGGAAGAATTGGGCTTCCAAGTCTCTTCTTTTAACCTAATCTCATTTTAACATCATGGTGTTAAGCCCAAAAGAAAAAGATTGTGACAGATTGAGGGTATGAAGCTTGTAAGAGTATTGCGACCTGCTTGTTTATAAAATCACAACCCAAAATCACTTGGACTTTTAGATTGATCTGTTGCTTATCCTTCATCCGTTTTATGTTCGCAACCACGGTTTGTTTCATTGACCTGAAGAAAAGCAGCTAATCGTTTTACTTGATAAGTTAAATATTTTGTATTGCCAGTTCTGAACTTTATTGTCATTATTTTCATGCGATTTTGGATGGAGTAAATTTTTAAAGTTAAAAGTAATTTAACATCGCTTAAGATTCACATTAAATATATATACTTTTAAAAATATTAATTGAATATATTTCAATATATGAGAGCTTTGCTGAGGTTTGGAGAAGATACAGATTGAGTTCTGTTGTGTGAAACCTAAATCTAACTTGAAAATAATGTTGAAAAAAATCATTCTTCATTACCCAGCTAAATAAATGCTTACAAGTTTAAAAAACTGTAAAATAAATCATAAATATCTATAATTTTTTTTAATGCACCACAATTTATCTAAATCATACGATCAATTTTAGCTTTAAATATTCCATTATAAGAATTCAGAAAAACTGAAATTATATCTCACCAGAAGAAAAACAAAATCACGAGTCTGGTTTGAAGTAAAAGCAGATGGCAGACTCTGTTAATGGGAGGAGTCTGGAACAAATCTCTAGGGCATGTAAAGGAAAACAATCACAACTTGTATCCTGTTGAGATTAGATATCTCATATCTCAGAAACTAGGAATCAAACTTTCTGATCAGTTTAATTCATTTACTTACCATCTTAACTTAATTGTCCTTATCTGACCTTATGAAGCAGGTGTATTAAAACACAATAAAAATAATACATTATGGTGGAATTGATAGTCTGAGAAAGATGGAGTGGGAGAAAAAAGCAAATTTAACGAACATGTGAACAAGGAGCTATTTGACCCTCGCTTCTGCTCTATCGTTCAAAATGATCATGACTGATCTGATAGTAACCTCGAATCCACATTCTTGCCTTTTCCTGATAACCATTCACTCCCTTATTTACCAAGAATCTAACTACCTATTAACGTATAATGTAATAGCTGTACCTGCACCCTAGTCTTTTGCAAGTCATGCACTAGGACATACATCTCACTCCATCACAGAGCTCTGCAATCTTTCACCATTTAGATATGTTTTTTAAAAAGGTCTTCCTGCCAAAATGAAAATGTTCACATTTTTCACATTATACACCATTTTTGAAACCCTTTCCCACTCGCTTACCCAATCTGTATCTTTTTATAACTACTTTATGTTCTCTCTGCAACTTATTTTCTACCGACCTACACATCATCAGCGAATTTGAAAACCATACCTTCGTCCCACTCATTTATATAACTTGTCAACATTTGAGGTTCCATTCTTGACTCCTGTGGCACATTCTTGTTTTTACCAACAGAAAAAGTATTCTGGGTAGTCCAAGATGGAGGATGGGAAATATTTGTGGCTATAAGAGCTGCTTGTTTTTGAGATATTTTAGGTGTTGGAGGTGATTTCCTTGAATTTTAGGAACAGTAGTTACTGCTTTATAAGTTGTTGTGTTCTTGTGGAACTTTGTGAAGTTGAGAAATGTCAAACCAATTGCACTTTTAAAAAGGAGGAAGAGAGACAAAGACAGCGGCCACATGGCCAGAGAAAGAAGCCCACGCTGCTATCTGCACTGCTGCTGCCGTTGCTGTTTGAGTTCAAGTATCTCTGGACATTGGAGTGTTTCTTAGAAAATTTAACAAATAGTAAAATTCACAGCTGACCTTGGAGGAACCTGTGTGGGAGATCTCATAGCAAAGGAGAAGCTGAGTGCATAATTTTTAAGTGTAACCTTGCTATAAATCTATAATAGTGAGTAGTGTGTTTTTTTTTGTTATATGTTTTATTGAGATCCTTCTCGATTAAATTATTAAAATATAAAACATAAGAACTAAATTAGCCTAGAGCAGTGTTTTTTAGAGCAGTAAGGTGGTGCTAGTTTCTGGGTCGATAGATTGTTATTATGCAAACAATGGGAGAGTTGCTACAGCTGCTTGGGAGAATTTAAATTAGTAAAGTGGGGGTGGGAGGACCCTGGGAGATGGTGAGGAAAGGGATTAATCTGAGTCTGGTACAGTTGGGGAAAGGAGCAAGTCAAACTGGTCAGGGCTGGCAGGAACAAAGTAGAGAACAAGGTGGGACTGATAAATTTAACTGCATTTATTTCAATGCAAGAGACCTAATAGGGTAGGCAGATGTATTCAGGGTATGGTTAGGAACATGGGACTGGGATTTCATAGCAATTACAGGGAAGTGGCTCAGGGATGGGCAGGACTGGCAGCTTAGTGTTCCAGGATACAAATGCTATAGGTAGAAAAGAAGGCGGGGGACAAGAGAGGAGGGGAAGTAGCATTTTTAATAAGGGGTAGCATTACAACTGTAATTACGGAGGATATTCCTGAGAATACATCCAAGAAAGTTATTTGGGTGGAATTGAGAAATAAGAAAGGGATGATCATCTTATTGGGATTGTACTATAGATTCCTTTCTTCCACCAACACCCCCCCCCCCCCACCCCCCCCCCCCCCCCACCCCCTGTAGTCAGCAGGAAATTGAGAAACAAATTTGTAAAGAGATGTCAGTTATCTGTAAGAATAATAGGGTGTTATAGTGGGGGATTTTAACTTTCCAAACTAGACTGGAACTGCCATAGTGTTAAGGGTTTAGATGGAGAGGAATTTAAGTGAGGACAAGAAAACTTTCTGATTCAGTATGTGGATGTACCTACTAGAGATGGTGCAAAACTTGACCTAGTCTTGGGAAATAAGCCAGGGCAAGTGACCGATGTGCCAGCGGGGAATGACTTTGGGCCAGACGCCATAATTCTGTTTGTTTTGCGATAGTGTTGGAAAGGGATAGACCAGATCTAAAAGTTGAAGTTCTAAATTGGAGGAAGGCCAATTTTGACGGTATTAGGCAAGAACTTTCAGAAGTTGATTGGGGACAGATATTCAGAGGTAAAGGGATGGCTGGAAAGTGGGAAGTCTTCAAAAACAAAATAATGGGAGTCCAGAGACATTAAAGAGTATAAAGGCATACACTTAGGAGGGAAATCAGGAGGGCAAGAAGGGGACATGAGATAGCTTTGGCAAATAAAGTAAGGAGAATCAAAAGTGATTTTATAAATATATTAATGATAAAAGGGTAAAGAGAGAGAAAATAAGCCCCTTCAAAGATCAATAAGGCAGCCTATATGTGCAACTGCAGGAATGGGGGAGATACAAAACAAGTGTTTTGCATCAGTGTTTACTGTGCTGAAGGCTATGGAAAATATAGAACGTGGAGAAATAGATGGTGACATCTTGAAAAATGTCTGTATGTCGGAGGAGGGTGTGCATAAAGTGGATACATCCCCAGGACCTGACCAGGTATCTCCTGGAATTCTGTGGGAAGCTGGAGAAGTGATTGCTAGGCCCTTTGCCGAGATATATGGATCACTGATAGTTACAGGTGAGGTTCTGGAAGACTGGAGGTTGGCTAACATAGTGCCACTATTGAAGAAAAGCAAGGGAACTATAGACCTGACATTGGTTGTGGGCAAGTTGTTGGAGGAAATCCTGAGGGACAGGATTTACATGTATTTGGAAAGACAAAAGTTGATCAGGGATAGTCAACATGGTTTTGTGTGTGGGAGATAATGTCTCACTAAATTGATTGGGTTTTTGAAGTAACAAATTGGATTGATGAGGGCAGAATGGTGGACCTGATCTACATGGACTTCAGTAAGGCATTCATCAAGTTTCCTCATGATAGACTGGTTAGCCAGGTTAGATCACATGGAATACAGATACATTTGGATGCAGGACTAGCTCAAAGATAGAAGACTGGGTGGTGGCAGAGGGTTGCTTTTCAGACATGGAGGTATGTGACCAGTGGAGTGCCACAAGGATTGGTGCTTGTTAGAAGTGACATATGTTCACATGCAGGGCCTATCCTTTGTAAATAGAAAGACCGTGTCCAGACATTGAAACTTTTTTAATGAAGCAATAACCTGGGCACACACTGTTTTCTGAAGCACTTCTCATGACAATGCTCTGAACAGAGCTGATTTGCCTTTTTTGAAATTAAACAGAAGCTTGGGGAGAAACTAGTAAATGACAAATCTCCCCGAACTCACCACAAGCTATGATTAAACTGTTCATATCATTCTGAAGGAGTAGAAATAAACCATGGCCACTGGAGAGGCAGTATAACGTTGGGTTGAACTTAGTAGCTATGAAAAGTTAATTGTGGGTGGCACGGTGGCACAGTGGTTGGCACGGTGGCACAGCGGTTAGCACTGCTACCTCACAGTGCCAGAGACCCGGGTTCAATTCCCGCCTCAGGCGACTGACTGTGGAGTTTGCACATTCTCTCCGTATCTGCGTGGGTTTTCTCCCACAGTCCAAAAATGTGCAGGTTAGGTGAATTGGCCATGCTAAATTGCCCGTAGTGTTAGGTGAAGGGGTAAATGTAGGGGAATAGGTCTGGGTGAGTTGCGAGTCGGTGTGGACTTGTTGGGCCGAAGGGCCTGCTTCCACACTGGATGTAATCTAATCTAAATTATTTTGGGCAGCCTCAGTTCACTTGTTATTTTGACATGGATTCTTTGCACAAAACCAGCCATGAGTGGTATATTTGTCCCTCCGAGAAACCAATGCTAAGTCACGTGAGGAATGAAAAATGTTAAGACTACCACGGCATGTTGTTAGAATAGAGCTCGAAGACTCTGAATATGAATATTTGGTTCCCCAATTTTTAAAATTTATTCATTCACAATCTGTGGGTATCACTGGCCAGGCCAGCATTTATTATGCATCCCTAACTGCTCAAAGGGCAATTAAGTTTCAATCACATTGCTGTGGGTCTGGAATCATGTGTCGGCCAGACCAGGTAAGGATGGCAGTCTCATTCCCTTAAAGGACATCAGTGAGCCAGATGCATGTTTTCCTGAAACTCCTGACAATGATTTCCTGTCATCATTAGATTCCTAATTCTGGGTATTTGTTGAATTCAAATTCCACCATCTATCATGATAGGATTTGAACCCAAGACCCCAGAGCAATAACAGAGTCTCTGGATTAATAGTTTGATAATAAAACCATGAGGCCATCACCTCTCCATAGGAAGTAGGAGAATATGAGTGGCAAAGTTCCAATTCCTGTCATATTTCATGTTAAAAATAAAATGAACTAGATTTTTGTTTATTTGCAGCACTCTGGTAATAATTCAACCTTATTACTCTTGCCTGAAAATGGTGGAATCTTCTTGTTCTGGTGAACATCCCTGGAGAAACAGGAACTTCTCTTGGAGAAGCAGGAATTTTGTTTGGAGATGAGACAGTTGCCCATGTAATCACATGGCAACAAGGTCAGCTAACTGTGTGGCGAGGGCAGGCAGGAAGTCACTGCCTCTGCCATTACTGCAGTGTAAAGGTTTAATAGCTATTGCATGAAATGCTAGAGTGAAGCATCAGTGCACTCAAATGACTTAAACTTACATATAATTGGAACCTGACCCAGAAAATGTCTGATGAATCTGCAAAACTGTTTACCTGTAACTCATGTAAACGGCCAATAAATGTTCATTAGTTTATGTAAGCTTGATTTCCAGCTCTCTTCTGTCAAATACATTAAAATCTTGGTATTAATGCATGGGCTGCACTGACTCTGATTTTGTTCATTAATTGGATGGTTGTCAATGTGCCAGCAAGAAACAGAAACATTGTGCAGAGGGTGCAGTCACTGCCAATCCTTCATATCAAAGGTGTGTCCAGATTTCATTATGTTTGGCCTGTTCTCCACTGAAAATATCCTAATATGATGCACAATAGCAAAATCTTCAAAACATTGAACGGTCCACTGGATTTTGTCATTTATATACTTGATTTGAATGTAAACATAGGAGGTATAGTTAGTAAGTTTGCAGATGAGACCAAAATTGCACGTGTGGTGGACAGCGAAGAAGGTTATATCTGAGTACAATGAGATCTTGATCAGATGGGCCAATTTAATTTGGGTAAATGTGAGGTGCTGCATTTTGAAAGGCAAATCAGAGTAACTAATTCAATATGCCTGCATTTGACCCATATCCCTCTAAATCATGTAGCTATTGACATTTCATACTGTAGGGAATCTAATCTAATCTACCTGTCCTAATGTCTTTTAAATGTTGGACCAGGGTGGACAAAGTCAAAAATCACGTGACACTGGGTGATAGTCCAACAGGTTTATTTGAAACCACAAGCTTTCGGAGCTGAGCTGCTTGTCCAGGTAGCTAGCAGATGCCATTGTGCTCTTTTCTCACAAAATGAAAGCCTTCTGCTCTAAGGCTCCTGAATGAATTACGAGGATGTATTTGCAATCTGCCAGGTCCTTCATAATGCAACACAATTGAGGAAAGACAAGCCATGAAACACACCCCTCCCCCCTTTTTCCCTTTCCACACCAGTCATTTGGTGTATTCTATAATTTACAGAATCCCAGGGCTAAGGGGTGTGCCAGGGCGGATCTGGTGGTGATGCAGGGGAGGAGGGGATGCCAAAGCCTGGTGAATGGGGCGCATTTGTTGTGTAGGAGGAAAGGGTTGATGTTAGGATGTGGGTTATTGCATGTTAGGTCCAGGGGGTGGAAGGCCATGATTTTAAGCAGTGTAGTTAGGATTAGTCAAGTAAGTTCAGATTTAGTTGAATAGTTACCTAGTGAGACTAGGTATTTAATCAACTAACCTTTCCAGAGTGCGTATTTGCTTAATGTCAGAACCCTCCAAACTCTCTGATTCAAATGAAGACTTTCAAAAGGATCCAGGTCGAGGGGAATTGCCCAGTAGAATCTTCAACTTCTTGGGCAATTCCTTTGGAGCTACAAAGGGGGTTCCACGGGGCCCCCATACTCAATTCCCAGCTAAGCTTTACAAATGATTACCTGGCTGTGGGAAAATGTAGACCTAGTCAATTTCAATGATATTATTCACTGGAGTTGTGAGAAAACCGAATTTTCTGTTGCATTCGCTGTAAAGAGCTGAATTGGCAGCATGAGTGAAAATTCTCCTTTCCGTCTTGACTAAAGAATTAGATGTCCAAGGAACTAGCAAAATAGAATGAACAATCTTGCACAAAACCGTATTTTTGTCTGACTCCCTGAAATCTCAATTGACCAATTTGTTTGAAAACAGGAATTTCTTGTGTAATTTGCACTTTATTGTAAAGGTTCCTAATGCATTAAGTGATAGCTTTAAAAGTGTTGGTATTTTGTTTGTATTACACGGTAAAGGCATCTTTCACACAAGAATGTAGAGCAGTGCCAACATGCCAATGTCTCTCAAGTATTTAGTTGTAAACACATATGATTGCACTAACATATTTTCAACTACAAGTCACCCTTATTCAAATAATGGATTACTCAGAGGTAATAATTAGTTATGCTGTTCATGGCAAAAAATGAGGAAACATGAAACAGTTGTTAAATACTTTGAGGTGTTTATGATAGCACTGTTTTTTAAAAAAAAGATAAATTATGCACTATAGTAATATAACTATTAGAAAGTAATCTTAACAAATATTTACTACTCAAACTATAGTTGCCCTGTTGCAATATCAGATTACATCAATTTCTGTTTCAATAAATGGACTTATCTCATCCTATAATTGGTGCATTTACATGGTGCAGATGACATGTCCTGGATTAATGTCAAAACTCTGGAAGTGTTTTACAGGAGACACAAAACCATTATATATAAAAAAATTGCAAAGTCAGGAGTTTGAAGGATTAACTCTGACCAGCATGGATGAGTGCAACTCCAATAGCACTCGAGAAACTTCACATCATGTAGGACAAAGTAATTCATTTGAAAGGCACCATATCCACAAAGATTTACTCCCTTCACTACCAATGCTCAATAACAGCAATGTGTACCATCCACAAGTGCACTGCAAAAACTCACCAAAGCTACTTCGGCATCGCCTTCCAAATCTATTACCACTTCCATTCAGAATGATAGGGGCAGTAAATGGATGGGAATACCATTACCTGCAAGTTTATCTCCAAGCTACTCACCATCCTGAATTTGGAAATATATTACCCTTCTCTGTGTTGCTGGGTCAAAACCTGGAGCTCATTTCTTAACTGCACTGTGGGTGCGCCTGTACTAAATGGCCTGCAGCGATTGAAGAAGGCAGCTCGTCACCACCTTCTCGAGAATATCTAGGAAAGGGCAATAAATGCGGCCCAGCCAGCAAAGCCCATGTAACATAAATAAATTTTTAAGAAAAGCTAGCTACATTTATTTTATGGTGATTGTCGTCTTTTCTTCGCCTAAATTAATTTGTATGTATTGAACAAATTAGCATAAGGAAACAGAAGGAACTAATCTCAAACCAGGAAACACACCTATGTATATGCACAACGCGTTTTGCACAGCTATACTTTATAGCAGCGCTTCAAGGTTTAAATGATGACACTGGGTTGTGTAAAGTTTGTTTATGGTTCCATTTTTCATTTTCTTCAAGGCACATGGATGTCGTTGACAAGGCTAACTTTTGTTGATCAACCCTTATTGGCTTTGAAAGATAGTGGTATAATGCCTCTGCAATTCATCTAGTGCAGGTCCACCTGGAGTATTATAAAGAAGTGAGTTGAAGGACTCTGTTCTGGTAATAGTTAAGAAATGGCAATATAGTTCCAAGTCAGGATCTTGTGTGGCATGAATGAGAAATTGCAAACTTTTATGTTCCTGTGAATCAGCTATGCTTCTCATTCTAGAGAATTAAGGTCATGGTATTGGAAGCATGCTATTGAAAAGCCTTGGTGCGTTGCTGCAGTGCATTTTGTACATACAACATATTACTGCCACTGTGAGTCAGTCCTGTAGGGTGTGAATGTTTTAAGGTGGCAGATGGAGTGCCAATCAACCAGGCTGCTATTATTGGATGGTGATGAGGTTTCTTGAGTCTTGTTAGAGCCACATTCAACTAATCAAGTGGAGAGTATCCTATCTTACAGACTATATGACACAGAAGCAGAAGTAAATCAGTCCGTCTACTGAATCTGCTGTGCCATTCAATAAGACTGTGGCTGATCTGGAAATCCTAAACTCTGTTTTCCTGCCTTTTCCTCATAACTCTTGATATCTTTGCTGATTAAAAATCTAATTCTCTCAGTCTTTAATCCAGAACAACCTCAATTATCTGAATGAGATGGGCAGGGAGTATTTTGTTGGAATGCCTGATTGTTTGGATAGCTGTTCTGATCGTGAACAAAGGAAGCCATACTGATTTAATGCTGTGCTGTATTGGCGAGTTTGTTTAAATCTACAATTTTGATGAGTCTGCTACTTAAACGAGTGAATCTTTGCATCCTACAAGTTGCAGGTTAAACTGAGAAGGACTAAACCCTTACCATCACGTAAATATCAAAATACCAGCGTTAAACAAGGTCCTGAACTGCTTCGACAATCACGAGCATTTCTGCTGAACTCAGTGTCGTGACAGAAAGATAGAAGCACTGCTTCACACATGTGTTTACTTTCTCTGCCATGTTTTTTCATGAACGGCCTAGTAAAGTGACGGGAATAAAGCACTTACTTTTGCAAAAGGCTATAAAACTAACCCTTTCATAAAAAATATCCAGTTGCTGTTGCAAGAGGTGCTTGTGTTTCTTTGTTTTTGCCAGCATTTTCACATATTCTTCAGTCCAGGTAATCTGAATTCGCTTACCTCTTTCAAGTAACATTTTTATGGGACCTTGAAATCTTGTTCAGATAATCCAAAATTCCGACAATTGAGGTTTGGATAACCAAAGTTGTTCTGTATATTTAGTAACCCAAACCTCTACAGCCCTTGCAGCAAATAATTCCACACATTGACAATTCACCCTCTGAGAGAAGAATCCTTCTCATTTCTGTGCTAACTTGGTGACTGCTTACTCTGAAACTGTGCCCTCTTGTCCTAAGATGGAGACTTCTTTTCTTGTTACTTACTATTATGTATTTCTTGCTAGCTTTCACTCTCACTCCAATTTTTTAAACACTCATCCTTTGGTTTCTAAACCCTGATCAGTCGTCTTCCTTGACACTAATCTTTGAACGTTGCATTTGCTTTCTTTCAAATGTATTGAAGCACAATATTTTTAAAATTAAAATCTAAGGTAAATCATACCTGTCCCTTACATAACTTAATCAGGTATGTATAACCAGCCCTTGAAACTAAAGGAAGAAAGCTGCCTAACAGTTACTTGTTAAACAAAAACAGTCAGATAATTGACAAATAAATGAGAAATATTTGTCAGTTATTGTAGAGTGACTGGGGTGGTGTTGGAATTTTCTTAATCCATGCATTAAGTGCTTCCAGTGTTGGGTGGCACCAACTGTCTGCCTTCCTTCATCGCCATGATTTTATGAAATGCCTACATTTATATGGAAAACGAAGAGACTTGTAATGATATTTGTTTGGGGGAAAATTATTAATTTTAATGAGATTAAGCAGTATGAAAATTTTAAGATGGAAATGCTACAGCTGTAGAATTTCAAGTTTCATATTTGAATGAGTCGCTACAATCCGGTGACATTCCTGATGAAGGGCTTGTGTCTGAAAGGTTGACTCTCCTCCTCAGATCCTGCCTGACCTGCTGTGCTTTTCCAGCATCATACTTTTTGATTGTGACAATGGGCAATATAAATCATTAGAGCAATTGACTCAGATTAATGAAATGTTGGTACTCTTCAATTAATTTCTAATTTTATTTCCTAAACTTGTTCACAAAACAAAATAAAAGTAAACCGAAGCTAGTCAATTATTTTGTCTCAAATTAATCATTTAATCTATTATGTTAGTAATTGGTCATTGACATAATATTTTCATTAGCCATGAACTTGCTAATATGCACATGCTTAGTAGGTTCATCTTAATTCTTCTCCCACCTACTTTTGCAGTGTCAATTTAAACATATTACTCCCAACTTTTTAACTTACAAGAATCTGTTATATTTTTAAATTTCACACTCATGGCCCTTTTATCGGTTTTATCTTCATTGTGTATTTGTAATATTTTTGATTACACATTTGCTGTGACCCCAACTTCACAGGGACATCTTCTTGATATGACATAATTGAATTGCAAGGCAATTGACCTGGTAGCAAGGGGTGCAAAATCTGAGACACAGTAAATTGAATTCTGTTGAACGGGAGACACCAAAAAGCAGCTTTAGCAGAGTCATCAATGTAATGGAAAGGTTGAACTCATCAATCTGCTACATTGGAAATTGTTGATCTGTCTGGCAACTTGCTGTTTCAGCGGAAACCCGGTGCTTAAATCATTAGGCTTACCTATGATTTGGATATTTTGTGTCTTTGGCAAAATAATTTGTAATCATCTGTCATACTATGACAGAATGCTGCACAATTCCATGTTCCACCTGCTCATTAGAAGAGACAATCTCCTTGTTGAATTATGTTGCTTTGTAGAATTAATTTAATGACCAAGGCAATTCTGGTCTGCGAGGTTTCCAGTCACTCTGCCTTGATACAAAGGCATTTTTCTCAGTAACAAGAGTTGCCTCACCATGTGTTTTTCTTTCTATCAGCTATTAGAAAGATCATTAATGCCTACATTTGAGCATGCAAAGACAAGTAAACAGATGGTTTTGTCAAGGGTACTAAAGATATTAAATTTTTACTATTCATTTTTATTTACATATAATATGGGTATTGTGACAGTGCTGTCCCTTTGAAAAGGTTATTTTGCCCTGGTTTTTGTTTTGAAGAGAGGTTGGAAAGGCAGGGGTGCCAGAGTGGGTTGTGAGCCAGACTGAGTCAACAATTTTTTTACTTGAAATAATTGAACAATGTAAGGGGAGTGGCCAGTTCTCCCAGTTCAGGTTATTCAGTTGTTTTTAGCTATTGCTGTTATAAGAAGAATGAGTACCAGAAGGGTGCAAGCTTCAGTAAATAATTCCTAACTGACTTTCTCTGAAATCTCTCTGGATGTTGTTCCCTCCTGCCTGTAAGAGAATCTGAGTTTGAATTTATCTTTTTATCTTTTGTTTAGGGCATGCTCCTATATTGGAACAGTTAATTAGTAATATTTATTGTATTAGGTCAGTTAAGTGATTCCAAATTCTGCTTTCTTCTGTTTGTGTTTCAACTCTAGTATTTAAATAAATTCTGTTTTGATTAAAGCTGAGTGGTTTAAGCAGTTACATCACACCTGGAGCACCCACTTAATAGCTTCCTTTAAATATGAAATAATTAGTGTCTAGGCTTAAAATATTTTGAGGGGTTCTGCTCTGGTCCATAACAGTATGCTTCACATGTCAGTAAAACGTATGTATGTAGGAATTAAGAAGTGCTGAACACAAATGAAGTCTGAATGAGTGGCTTCAGAATAATGTGAAAAGTTCACACTGCTACTCGGATAAATGAACAAGTTAGGTGCTTTTTCAGGATAAGTATAACTTACTAAATGCATTTAGTGTTAGATTTATTAAAACCTTGTAACTTAACCCTGGCACCTTATTCTTCTCCTTTGTTTGACAAGTTTTCTTGAGCTCATTTAAAAATTATAATTCTAAACTCTGCAATTATTTTTCTTATGAAAATGATGTACCAGTAATACCACTTCAAGTTAATTTTGAACACTGTTAGCTTACAGTTAGCACTTATTGTATAAGTGAACCTATGTAATACTTGCCATATTTCATAGCTACCAGATTTCCTCTAAAAAGAACAATTCTGCTTTTTTTTTGTCATGACATTAAAATAATTGTTCAAGCCTAAAATAATTTATGATCAACTTCAATGAACCAAATTAGATTCCAAGTCTCTCTTTAAACTAAACAACAATGTTAACTTGGAATCAATTTTTAGCTTCAAGCTAAATTTTTAAAATATATTTTTCTGATTTGAACATCACTGACAAGATCAGTATTTAGGTTCAATTTCTAGTTACCTTGTGGGTAAACCTCTTGAGCCACAGCAGTCCAATTGGTGAAGGTACTTGCATAGGTAAGGAATCCAGGATTTTGACCAGCAATTATGAAGGAATTACAATACACTTTCGATTGGGTTATTCACCCAAATGTTTGAATCACTACTTCTGTAGCGTAACTGTTATGTTATAAAATCTCTACCATTGGTTGAAACGTGATTTGAAAGAGAACATAGCTTTAGTTCAACAAAATAATCATTTCTTTGTACCTCATTCCCAGACCTGTATGGTTTGTTCTGTATATTGTAGTGATTACAGCAGTATGTTTAACAATCATATTCAAATGAACAGCACCTTGCAATTGCTTGCCTCCTTCAGACCATCAGATTTCCATTCAGTGCAGTTTCTCAAGCATGAGATCCCAGTGGAGAAAATCACTCTAGGCATTATATATACTCCTTTCATTATAGGGCTTTAAACATCTTTGCTTATGGGGAAGCAAATGCCTGAGAGAAAGCTAATTTTAATTAGGGTCTTTTACTTTTGAAGGCACATGTTTGAAGATAATGGTGTTTTTAAAACCATGTGTACAATTTTATTTCCCATATCTTTTACCTAATTAGTAGCCAAGTTGAACTGTGATTTTCTTTTTTTTTCCCAAGGTATTTACCTTGTGTGAAAATTTGGTTGTGTCTTGTGCTGTTCACATGCAGTCCCCTGAATTTCAATCTTAGCAGGGAGAAAAAAATCCCCTGTATGTAACTTCCATGTCAAAATCCAGAGTTTCAAACAAATTGAAGTGTTAAATTGTATCTAGAGTAATTGTTCCAACCAGGATGCAACAAACATTTTGGCAATACTAGAATAATGTTTAATGATGGCTTAAGTTTTTAAAAAAAGTCTGAAAATGGTGAGAATGTGGAGGGATTCAAAGAGTTGACTAAGTGTCGGAGGTTGGTTTTAATAGTTTGCTGGGGAGGGGTTGTGCAGGTGAAGGGCTGAGGGATTAATGCAGCCAATTTGACTGCAGTTCAGGCAGTTGAAGGCTAATCATGGATTAATGCAAGTAGATTTGGGTTTGCAAAAATCTGAGGTCAAGGAGTTATTGTGGAAATGGAGAAGGTTTCAGTTATAGTATGAAACTAAAGGACTTGTACATGATTAAAATTTTGAATGCAAGGCTTGGGGTCAAGCAGTCTTTGGCTAGCATCTCAAGTGAAGGTGAGTAAGCAGGATTTCACTTGGAATCTTGAGTGAAGTGTGCTGGGATTAGAAGACAAAAGGCCTTCATGAAAGCCTTGGAGTAATTCACACTGTGTTGCAGAGACAGATAGGTGAAGTAAAAGTTTGTTTCATTGTCAAGTAGAATAATCTTTGTCATGGAGGGGATATTGTTTTGGAAATGTAGCCCAGGGTTGAAACACACATATTGATAGTTTGATTCAATCTTTGACAGTGGCTGGTAAGGAAATGCAAGCAATTTTAAGAGCATTGTGTTTGCTGAGGGCCAAAGTCTGTCTTCCAAAAATTGCTGTCAAAATAATGGCAAGCAATTCCATAATGGTCACTCTCTACAAGAAGTTTCAATTAATCAGGTGATGTATTAATTCAGGTTTTTTTAAAACAATGCTATGATTATATTCTGCACTTTGTCCTGTCCATTCAATGATAAAATACATTGAAATGCAAGAACATTGTTTATATATTATTTGAAATATGAGCAGAACCTCCAATGTAAATGCTGTTGATTAGTCAAGTACAAGAAACTGGAGGCAAAGTGGAATTGACAGTGCCTCTTTCAGAATCTCATGTACAAAAACTGGCAAATCAACACTACAGGAACTTATTGATGAATAAAGAATTTTTGAAAGATTGTGTAATTGGTAAAGGAACAAATGTCGAAGCATGTCAGAGTACAACTATGAATTTCTTACTGTATAATCAGAAATCTAGAGTTTTATGGCAGTGTTTACAAAGTATTGCCTGTGCACATTACTTGGATCTAATCCCATGTAAAACAACAGAAGAAAATACTTTTATGGGATAAAAATCATTGCTCCCTCTTTATTGGAAATGTAAAACCTGATCCACCTAAGATTTTAGTCTACATAAACTGCTATCAAATGCTGATTCTTAACCTTCCCCATTCCAACTTCGGCACAAACTAGATGTCTAGGTTGTGTTGTACTAATAACTGATGAAGGGCTTTTGCCTGAACGTCGATTTTCCTGCTCCTCGGATGCTGCTTGACCTGTGCTTTTCCAGCAACACACTCTTGACTCTAATCTCGAGCATCTGCAGTCCCCACTTTTTCTTTGTACGAATAATTGCCAACCTACATTTGCTGTACAAAACTAACAGTAAGTTCTGATGTATGCAAATTGTAATTATTGTTTGTAGGATGTGGACATTGCTGACAAGCCTTCGTTTATTATCCATCCATAATTGTCCTTGAGAAAGTGGTCATAAACTGCTGCTGTCTACGTAATGGAGATGTGCCTACAGTGTTGTTAAAGAGGAAGGACCAGGATTTTGATTGAGTAGCAGTGAAGGAACAGTGGCATAGTTTCACATCAGAATGGAGTTTTACTAGGAGGGCAAATTGCTGTTGGTAATGGTATTCCAATGTATCTGCTGAACTTCGTTTTCTTGATGATAACGGTCACACGTTTGAAAGGTATTGCAAAGGTGACTTGGCAAATTTTTATGTGGTGCATCTTGTAGTTTGTACACAAGGCTGCTGTTGCATGCTGCTGTAGGAGGGAGTGACCATTTAATGGGCTGAATGGTGTATTAATCAAGTGGGTTGATTTGTCCAGTATGGTGTCAAGATTCATCAAAGTTGTTCACTATTCCAGGGCAAGTTGTAAGTATCCTATTATGCTCCTGACTTGTGCTTTTGTGCTTTTGTGCTTTGTAGATGGTGGATAGGCTTTGGGGAGGCAGGAAGTAAGTTAATTCAGAATTTCTAGTCTCTGACCTATATTTTAGCAGTAAGTATTTACTTTGCAAGTCTGGTTCAGTTCTGATAAATTATGACATTGAGTGTTGATGGTAAGGGTTTAGCAATGTGATGTCATTGAATGTAAAGTGAAGATGGTTAGATTTTTCTTGCATGAGATGGTTATTATGTGGCACAAATCATCCCAAGCCTAAATATTGTCCATGTTTGCTCCATTTGAGTGTATCCTGCTTCACTGAGGAGTCACAGATGGTATTGAATACCTTACAATCATGAGCAAGCCTCCCCACTTCTGACCTGGGAGGGAAGGTCATTGATATAGCAGCTGCAGATGGTTGGATTTAAAACACTGCCCTGGACTACTTATGCTGGGGTTGTTCTGATTGACCTCCAATAGCCACAGCCATTTTCTTTCATTTCAAGACTCTCGCCAACCGACAGTTTTCTCTGATTTTTGTTAACTGCAGTTTTCTAATGGTTTCTTCATGCTGTACTTTCTCACATGCTGCTTTGAAGCCAAAGTCAGTCAGTCTCACACTTCAGATCTGGATTAAACTCTTTTGTCCATGATTGGATCAATGTTGTAATGAAGTCTGGCATCAAATAGTACTGGCAGAATGCAGACTGAGCATCAAGTATTGGTGAATAAATGTTCATTGATAGCACTGTCAATAGGACCTTCCAGACTCTACTGATTAAATTGTATATAGATTTTTTGGGATTATTTGGTAAGATTCTGTTCATCTTCGATGTTATGGACAAAATATACCTGGGCAAAATTCCACATTTTCAGCTAGTTGCAATTGTTGTAACTGAAACCTAGTGAAAGATTGCTGTTCCAATAGACTCCTTTTAACATTGACTCATGGGTTCTGCATGTTTGCCATGACATGAAACTTAACTAATTACCCAAAGTTATCACATTAGTATTATTTTGCAAGTCTGGTTCAGTTTCTGATAAATTGTGACATCCAGAGTGTTGATGGTAAGGGTTTAGCAATATGATGCCATTGAATGTAAAGTGAAGGTGGTTAGATTCTTCTTGCATGAGATGGTTATTATGTGGCACAAATCATCCCAAGCCTAAATGTTGTCCACGTTTTGCTTCATGTAAGTGTATCCTTCACTGTCTGAAAAATGGAAAACTTAAGCTTGTTCATTTAAGATTGAGATTTTTTAATTGAGTTGTAATTACTCAAGTTTATATGAATCTAAGTATTGCTGACTGACTCTATAGCTCTCAAAAGGTTAAGCATGCTAACATGAAATGGTTTTGCCTTGAAAGTTAAATTTGCATCACAGGCAGGGCAGAGTGATTAAGAAGGCATTTGGCATGTTTGCTTTCATTACTCAGATCATTGAGTATAGGAGTTGGCACATCATCTTGAGGTTGTACAGGACGTTGGTGAGGCCACTATTGGAGTATTATTTACAGTTCTGGGGTCACCCTGCAATAGAAAGGATATTATTCAATTGGAGAGGTTTCAGAAAATATTAACCAGGTTGATGCTGGGAATGGAGAGTTTGAGTTTTAAGGAGAGACTGGATGCGCTGGGACTTCTTTCACTGGAGCATAGGAGGTTGAGGGTTAACATTGAGGTTTGTAACATCATGAGGATTACAGATAGGGTGATTGGCAGGTGTCTTTTCTTTAAAATGGGGGAATTCAAAACTCGGGGGCATGTTTTTAAGATGAGAGGAGATGGATTTAATACAGACTTGAGAAGGGGCATTTTATACAGAGGGTGGTTCGTATATGGAATGAACTGCTAGGGAAGTGGTAGTTGCAGACACAGTAACAACGTTTAAAGACATTTAGATAGATATATGAATAGGAAAGATTTGGAAGGATATGGGCCAAGTTCAGGCAGTGAGACTAGTTTAGTTTGGGCAACTTGGTTGGTATAGACGTTTGGACTGGAGGATCTGTTTCCATATTGAGTGACTCTATGACTGTTTTCAGAATTTGGCTAATGATTAAACTTTACAGAACCAATGAATGTTTCTTTTCTGTCATGGAGAAAGACATGAAGAGTTGAGAACTTAACGGTGATATCTTGAGGACAGTTCATATCACAGTCGAGGGGGTGTTGGGTATATTAGAATGTATGGAGGTGGATAAATCTCCTGATTTGGAGATGCTGGTGTGGGACTGGGGTGTACAAAGTTAAAAATCACACAACACCAGGATATAGTCCAACAGGCTTAATTGGTTGTGTGTACTCAACCACCACCTGATGAAGGAGAAGCACTCTGAAAGCTAGTGCTTCCAATTAAACCTGTTGGACTATAACCTGGTGTTGTGTGATTTTTAACTTTGATAAATCTCCTGGTCCTGACCAGGTAAGTCCAAGAACACTGCAAGAGCCTAGAAAAGAAATTATGGGGGCGCTGGCTGATATTTTTACATATCATTAGCCACAGATGAAGTCCTGGAAGACTGGTGGGTAACAATGTTGTCCCATTATTGTAAAAGGGCTGCAAAGAAAAGCCTGGGAACTATAGACCAGTAAGCTTAATATCTGAGATGGGTAGGTTACTTGAGAAAGTTCTGAGGGATAAGATGTACATGCATTTGGAAAGACAAGGTTTGATTCTCCTGTTCCTCAGATACTGCCTGACCTGCTGTGCTTTTCTAGCACCACACTCTCGACTTTGATTAGAAGTAGTCAGCATGGCTTTGATGAAGTGACCAGGAAGGTTGACGAGGGCAGGCTGGTTGATGTAGTCTCTATGGATTTCAGTAAGGCCTTTGATAAAGTTCCACATGGTAGGCTCCTCTGGAAGGTTAGATTGCATGGAATCCAGAGGAAACTCGCAAATTGGATACAAAATTGGTTTGATGGTAGGAAGCAGAGGATAACAGCAGAAGGATGTTTGTTGGATTGGAGGCCTTTGACTAGTGGAGTGTTTCAGGGGTGGGTGCTGGGCCCATTACTGTTTGCTTTCTATATCAATGATTTGGATGACAATGTATAAGGCATGATTAGTAAGTTTGCAGATGACACTGAAATAGGGGTGGTGTTGTGGACAGTGAGGAAGTTTATCAGATGTTGCAGCAGGATCAACTGGGAAAGTGGGCCAAGAAATGGCGAATGGAGTTAATATAGATAAGTGTGAGGTGTTGCGTTTTGGAAAGTCAAATTAAGGTAGGAGTTTCATGGTGAATGGTAGGGCCTTAAGGAGTTGAGGTGCTTGGTTCTCTGAAAGTGGAGTCATAGGTCGACAGGGCAGTGAAGAATGCTTTGTGACACATTGACCTCCATCAGTCAGGGTATTGAGTGTAGAAGTTGGGAAGTTGTGATGCAGTTGTCCAGGATGTTGGTGAGGCTGCACTTTGAGTATTGTGTTTAGTTTTGGTCACTTTGCTATAGGAAGGATGTTGTTAAATTGAAAAGAGTGCAGAAGAAATTTACAAGGATGTTACCAGGATTCTAGGGTCTGAGTTACAGGGAGTGGTTAGACAATCTCGGACGTTTTTCTTTAGAACGTAGGAGACTGAGGGAGGTTCTTATAGAAGTTTATAAGATGATGAGAGAAATGGATAGGGTGAAGTGTCGAGAATGTGCCACTGGAAAAGCACAACAGCAGGTCAGGCAGCATCGGAGGAGCAGGAGAATAGACATTTCGGGCATAAGCCCTTCACCAGGAATGAATGTACTCAGTCTTTTCCCCAGGGTTGGGGAATCGAGTATGAGAGACCATCAGTTTAAAGTTAGATGTGAAAGAATAAAAGGGAATTCGAGGAGCAACATTTTTATACTGAGAGTGGTATGCATACAAAAGAGCTGCCAGCGGAAGTGGTTGAGGCAGGCTTTTAAACAACATTTAAAAGGCATTTGGACAAATTTGTGGATAGGAAAGGATTAGAAGGATAGCGGCCAAATGCAAGGAAATGGGGTTAATGTGGATGGACATTTTGGTCGGCATGGACCAGTTTGGGCCAAAAGAGCCTGTCTGTGTGCTGTTAGACTCTATGACTCTATAACCCCAGGTTTTAACTCTTAAGGGATCATCATCCTACTTCAGAGTTGGGTTTTTTCCAAGGTAATAATTGGCGTTTGCTGTTATTAGGTTAATTTAATTGATTCTTCACAGGTTGAAACTGGTTGGCCTCAGGGAGGTAGCATGCTTGAGGTACTATCTGATCTTGAAGAATGTCCTTAGAAAGGCAAAAGAGGGAAGTTAATTGCCCAAAATTCAGATTTCCTATATCACATTAAATTTTCTGAACTAAGTTCTCAGAGGCTTTCTGGTCAACATACTGTCCCAATGGTGAGAGTCAGGAAGCACTTTAGCATTTATTAGCATTGCTGCGTGATGTTCACGGATGCAATTTGTTCTGCAAAAGTGAGAAACCATGTGTTCATAAGTCCAACTGTACATATAATGAATGGATCTGATGGGTTAGTCTCCTGGAACTTAGCTTAGTACACACTACTTCAATAACAAGGTCCTTCATTGCTAAGACATTTTAAGGAATGTGGTCGACCTTGGCCATATAGCTCAGAAGAACTGTCAATCATAAACAGTCTGACAAAGCTTTGTCAGTCGCTATTAGTGTAAAGTTTGCAGACTGTACGGCCCACCAAGCCTCCACAAACTGGACAGTCAGACTGGCTGGTGCCATCAACTTTGACCAAGGCAGGCTTGGGATGCTGTACAGAAAAATTATTTCATAGAAAAGTTATTGATAAATGTGGGTGGGAATGGCAGTGAGTTAAACTTAGTGTTCAGTTCCAGAAGTATCTTGGAAATGGAGGTAGGCAGAAGGGAGAGCCAGAGTGGGGCAAAGAGGACAAGGAAGAGTGGGAGCTGTATAGTAAGAATGGGAACCACAGTGGGTTAAGACCATAAGATCATAAGTCATAGGAGCGGAAGTAAGACCATTCGGCCCATCGAGTCCACTCCGCCATTCAATCATGGCTGATGGGCATTTCAACTCCACTTACCCGCATTCTCCCCGTAGCCCTTAATTCCTTGTGACATCAAGAATTTATCAATTTCTGCCTTGAAGACATTTAGCGTCCCAGCCTCCACTGCACTCTGTAGCAATGAATTCCACAGGCCCACCACACTCTGGCTCAAGAAATGTCTCCGCATTTCTGTTCTGAATTTACCCCCTCTAATTCTAAGGCTCTGTCCACGGGTCCTAGTCTCCTCGCCTAACTGAAACAATTTCCTAGCCTCCACCCTGTCCAAGCCATGTATTATCTTGTAAGTTTCTATTAGATCTCCCCTTAATCTTCTAAACTCCAATGAATACAATCCCAGGATCCTCAGCCATTCCTCATATGTTAGACCTACCATTCCAGGGATCATCTGTGTGAATCTCCACTGGACACGCTCCAGTGCCAGTATGTCCTTCCTGAGGTGTGGGGACCAAAACAGGACACAGTACTCCAAATGGGGCCTAACCAGAGCTTTATAAAGTCTCAGTAGCACAATGGTGCTTTTATATTCCAACCCTCTTGAGATAAATGACTACATTGCATTCGCTTTCTTAATCACGGACTCAACCTGCATGTTTACCTTTAGAGAATCCTCAACTAGCACTCCCAGATCCCTCTGTACTTTGGCTTTACGAATTTTCTCACCATTTAGAAAGTAGTCCATGCTTGTATTCATGCGGTATATTGGGTCTAGGTCGATGTGTTTGTTGATATACCAGCCCAATATACCGGCCACTGCAGCGGACAGCTGGAACTGACAACTGGAAGCGACAGAGACAAACCACTATAAATGCCGGAGGAAAGATCACAGAAGCGCTTCACAGGAGGCTCCCAAACACTGAGGATGTCTCCTAGACAGGGGACAAAACGTCTGCAACACAAATTCCCAGCTCGGCGAACAGAACCACAACAACGGGCACCCGAGCTACAAATCTTCTCACAAACTTTGAATTCTGACTAGGTCCCATGATAACATTTAGAAATCTTGAGCTGAAGGACAGCATTGATTCAGCAATATTGGTGCTGGTGGTTGATGGGGGGGGGGGGGGGAGGGGTTGGTCTGTGTGAAGCTGTTCAGGTGTATATACTGGCCTAAGTATCTGAATCTGAAGGAGAATTAAGCCATTATATATGCCTTTGATTTCAGGTTTTCAGGACTGTGCCATGGGCTAATGAAAGCCAACAGGAGTGACCTACATACCTCATGCATTGAACACCCTATAATATTTAAGGAACCAAATTCCTTACCCATGGCTGAATGAAGGGCGAGAAGTTAGACAAGGCAGAATGGGCTTTATCATGTTGAAGTGGCTGCAGGATAGACTATTGTTTAAGATAGGATGTTTGATAATGGCTAAAAGATTAGGTTGATGAGGGCAAGTTCACAAAAGGCAATCAAACATTTCTTTTCTCCTATTTGCTGTCCAATCCTTGCTTCATGCTGACCAACATTAACATTTCAGCCACACATCCATGAGCATCTTGATTTGGAGCTTTGAACTAAGAGCTGTAAATGACCTTAGAACCATGAGCAGCATCTTGTATTGGAAAGAAAAGGGACAAGCAAACTGGTGTTTGCTTGTGAGGCTAGGCCTGGAAGATAATTACAGATTAATTTTTGATCAAAAGATTCTACAAACGTTTTGGCACTGGGGAAAAGTGATATGTTTAACTAGGTAGTGGATTTGGCTCAATGAGGTCAGCACCTAGTTACTGGTGCCAGCAAGTCTGGGAGAGAACACGATAGTTAAACTGAGGGAGGGGTTGGAGAGATTGAACTGGCTTTGTTTTTGCAACATGTTTCTTGAGAGAAGGAATTTGGCGGTTGATAGCATAGCATGAAGACCTGAAACTCTCTGCCTAACCCCTCATTATCAGCTATTGGAAGTTCAGATAATAGAAACTAAGTTATAAGTATTGCAGAAACTTCCCCAGAGTGAACTGAAAAGGTGACCCTGATCGACATCTTCAGAAAATCCACCAAGAAGCAAACATATGCATTGTGAAATTTGTTTAATTGATCTGGCCAATTTTTTAATAATCTCTTATTTATCTCTTAATCATGTGCTTTTCTTTTGTGTGAATGGGGCTGAAAACAAAGGTTGTTAGGTTTAAATCACAGACGTCAATTAAATTATGTTCTTTAATTTTGCCCTGCTAAAGTTATCTTAAAGATAAATAGTTTAGTCTTTTAATTAAACTATAATCTGGGTCTCTAACATTGATTATTCTAGAGTGTAGGATTGGCTATTCAAAAAGTCTGGTTAGGAACCTTTGGGGTCCATTTTGAGGGGTTTTGAAAGTTTTAACTTTACTGTGCTACGAGCTAAGGGGGCTGATTTGACTTAGTTGTCTCCCTCCATGTCATAACAGCACAAACACAAGACTTGTATCCTTCTTCTCTCTCTTTCTCCCCCCACCCCCCCCCCACCTTGGGCAACCTTATACAGTCTTAATATTCATTTAACATCTCACTTATTCTAGCATTTTATATTTGGGACAATGCTTCTGCAAGTATATTCTCCTCCTTTTCCCATAACATTAATAAATTTTATATCACATGGTTGTAATAAAAGACTATATTTAAGATTTTTAATGAAAGCAACTGAATTATGATCATTGTAAATTAGCATTTCTTTGATTCGGAGATCCTGGTGTTGGACTAGGGTGTACAAAGTTTAAAAAATCTCACAACACCAGGTTATCGTCCAACAGGTTTAATTGGAAGCACACTAGCTTTCGGAGCGACGCTCCTTCATCAGATAACATTTCTTTGTTATGTCAGAGATAGACTTCTAAGTATTTAAAAAGTTAACAATTCCAAAGTTTCTTTTTTCATGGTAGAGGAATATTTCTAATACTGATTTAATTTCTGTGTGAAGTATTGCCTGTTTTTTCTCCTCTTGCCTCATCATCCTGGAATAAGACAGCACTTACCCCTAAGTCATTGGTATTAGTTGCCATTTTGAGTTGCCTGGAAAAATTAGGAGTGGCCAACACTGGTTCATTTTGTTTCTCAAAGGCTCCTTGACTTTACCACTTTTGCTTGTTTCTTTAACAAATTTGTTAAAGGCATAGCTGTTGTGTTGAAATTTCTGGTAAAATCTACATATTGCTAAAACCTCATGATTTCTTGCTTTGCTTTAGGAACAAGGTATTAGTCTTCACTTGCGTTGGCCTAGGTAACATTTGTCCTTTCAAAGTTTGGTAGAAGATTTGTAGCTCGGGTGCTCGTTGTTGTGGTTCTGTTCGCCGAGCTGGGAATTTGTCTTGCAAACGTTTCGTCCCCTGTCTAGGTGACATCCTCAGTGCTTGGGAGCCTCCTGTGAAGCGCTTCTGTGCTGTTTTCTCCGGTATTTATAGTGGCCTGTCTCTGCCGCTTCCGGTTGTCAGTTCGAGCTGTCCACTGTAGTGGCCGGTATATTGGGTCCAGGTCGATGTGTTTGTTGATAGAGTCTGTGGATGAGTGCCATGCCTCTAGGAATTCCCTGGCTGTTCTCTGTTTGGCTTGCCCTGTAATGGTAGTGTTGTCCCAGTCGAATTCATGTTGTTTGTCGTCTGTGTGTGTGGCTACTAAGGATAGCTGGTCGTGTCGTTTCGTGGCTAGTTGGTGTTCTTGTATACGGATCGTTAACTGTCTTCCTGTTTGTCCGATGTAGTGTTTTGTGCAGTCCTTGCATGGGATTTTGTACACTACATTAGTTTTGCTCATGTTGGGTATCGGGTCCTTTGTTCTGGTGAGTTGTTGTCTGAGCGTGGCTGTTGGTTTGTGTGCTGTTATGAGTCCTAGTGGTCGCAGTAGTCTGGCTGTCAGTTCAGAGATGCTCCTGATGTATGGGAGTGTGGCTAGTCCTTTGGGTTGCGGCATGTCCTTGTTCCATTGTCTCTCCCTTAGGCATCTGTTGATGAAATTGCGAGGCTATCCGATTTTGGCGAATACTTTGTATCGGTGTTCCGCTTCCTCTTTTTGTAGTTCTGGTGTGCTGCAGTGTGTTGTGGCCCTTTTGAATAGTGTCCTGATGCAACTTCGTTTGTGTGTGTTGGGGTGGTTGCTTTCATAGTTTAGGACTTGGTCTGTGTGTGTGGCTTTCCTGTAAACCTTTGTGGTGAATTCTCCGTTCGGTGTTCTCTGTACCATCACATCTAGGAATGGGATTTGGTTGTCCTTTTCTTCCTCTCTAGTGAATCAGATTCCTGAGAGTGTGGCGTTGATGATCCGGTGTGTGTTCTCTATTTCTGTGTTTTTAATTATTACAAAGGTGTCATTCACGTATCTGACCCAGAGTTTGGGTTGAAGTTGTGGTAAGACTGTTTGTTCTAACCTTTGCATTACTGCTTCTGCTATGAGTCCAGAGATCGGTGAGCCCATGGGTGTTCCATTGATTTGTTCGTATATTTGGTTATTGAATGTGAAGTGTGTTGTGAGGCACAAGTCCAGTAGTTTAAGTATGCCGTCTTTGTTGATAGGTTCAACGTCCTGTTGTCTGTTATGTCTGTCCAGCAGGTTGGCTATTGTTTCTTTGGCTAGTGTTTTGTCGATGGAGGTGAACAGTGCCGTTACATCGAATGAGACCATAGTTTCTTCCTTGTCTATGTGTATATTTCTGATGATGTCCAAGAATTCCTGTGTCGATTGTATAGATTGTCTGGATCCGCTGATCAGGTGTTTCAGGTTCTGCTGTAGTTCTTTGGCCAGTTTGTGTGATGGTGTCCCTGGTAGTGATACTATGGGTCTGAGTGGGATGTCTGGTTTGTGCACTTTGGGTAGTCCATAGAATCTGGGGGTGTTGTTGCTTTCAGGTTTCTTTGTCCTTTTCCACCAGTATGCCCCAAGTAAGTTATTCTTGCCTTTCTGAATCCAATTTTGGCAACCTTATTACTAAATCAGCCAACAATAACCAACCATAATTGCTTAAGTAAGTCTTTGACTTGCCTCGCATATTGTTCCCAGTTGTTAGTATATACTATAACATAATTTAGATAAACTGTGCAGTTGCAAACTCCAGCCATGATTTGTTTCATAATCTCTGGAATGTAGAAGGGATGTTCTTTAACCCAAATAGCATTGCTCAACACTAATATAAGCCATTTGGTCTGACAAAAGAGGATATTTATTTAGTCCTTGAATTCAATGGGTCATCAGTAAATCTTCAATAGCTTAGTCTTGGAAAGGAGTGAGACACTGCCAACTGAAATGAAAGCGGTCTTCCAACTGTGCCATTAGGGTGATTTTGCCTTTGTAACCACATAGACCTTTCTATAATCTATGCACATCTAGTTGTTCCATTCAGTTGCAGAAACAACACTCTCGATGAACTCCAATTGCTTTGACTCTGTTCAATTGCATGTTTTTCCAGCATGTATTAAATTTCCATTTTCCATTGAGCTTGTTTTTCTGGTCTCAACCAATTTGGATGTTATTTTCTCGGTTCTTATTAATCCACATCCACAATGTGCCTAGCTAATGTGCAATATTTAGGTATATCTCTAGATTGCATCATACTTCCTCAGTAATCTGACAAGATCTTCCTGTTATCTTTTTTTCTAAATACGAGAATACAGTGTTTAACTGTCCTAATATACCTTCCTTAACAAGTCGAATTGTGGGAGGTTTACTTTGAGAATTCTCTACCTCTGTCTGTACCTCACTTTCATTTATTCTGTCATCTTATACTATTCCTACCATATGATACAATTGTTGTTCCTCTTCTTCCCGATAATATCTTTCCAGTATGTTTATGTCATATAACTGAGTCTTCATCCTATGGTCTCGAGTAATTGCTGCATAAGTCACTATATTAATGCTTCTAACTAATTTATATGGATCACTGAATTCTGCTTTCAGAGGTTCACTTTATCTAGGCAACAATTCCAATACTTAATCTTCAGCTTGAGACATTCTAATGACTGAATGTTTGCTTGAACGTTTCCATTTTGCATGTGAATCTCAAATGTTCTTGTGCTACTTTACATGTGCCTAAGAGTCTTTCTACAAACATGAACGCAATTCAGCATTCAAGAACTTCTCCATAATCAATTTTAATGAGCGTTAATCTCATAAATATAAACCAGTTCAAATGGTCTAAATCTAGTAGATTCATTTCAGGAATCTCTGGGAGCAAATAGAAAGAAACCTTAATTTTTGTGACAGTCATGTGGATATCCATGCCACTAGAGTCATAGAGATATTAGCATGGAAACGAACCCTTCAGTCCAACTGGTCTATGTTGACCAACTATCCTAAATTAATCTAGTCCCATCTGCCAGCATTTGGCCCACATGCCTCTCAACCTTTCGTGTTCATATACCCATCCAGGTGCTTTTTAAATGTTGTTGTAATTGTACCAGCCTCCACCACTTCCTCTGGCAGTTCATTCTATGCACACACCATCCTCTGTATGAAAAAGTTGCTCCTTAGGTCCCTTTTAAATCTTTCCCCTCTCTCCTAAACCTACGCCCTCTAGTTTTAGACTCCTCCTATATTGACAGAAAGACGTTGACTATTCACCCTATCCATGCCCCTCATGACTTTATGAATCTCTGTAAGGGCACTTTTCAGCCTTGAATGCTCTAGGGAAAATAGCCTCAGCCTATTCAGACTCTCCCTATCTCTCCAACCCCAACAACATCCTTGAAAAACTTTTCTGAATCCTTTCAAGTTCCACAACATCTTGTCTACAGCAGGGAGACCAGAATTACATGCAGTATTCCAAAAATGGCCTAACCAATGTCCCGTGCAGCTACTTCATGACCTCCTTTACTCAATGTACTCAACAATAAAGGCAAGCATTACCCAATGCTGCCTTCACAGTCTACATGTGACTCCAATTTCCAGGAACTATGAGCCTGCACTCCAAGGCCTATTTCTTTGGTAACACTCCCCAGGACCTGACCATTCAGCACTGATTTTCCTAACCAAAATGCAGCATCTCTCAGTTATCTAGATTGAATCTACGCGTACCGGATCTTCTTTATCAACTCTCTTTGTCAAAGAATTCTGATTAATTTGTTGAATATGATTTCCCTTTTGCATAACCATCTTGACTCTGATTTGTGTTAAGCTTTTCCAAATGAGCTGCTATTTCTTCCTCAGTAACGAACTGTAGCTCCTTCTCCAGCAGCAGATGCTAGGCTAACTGACCTGTAGTTTCCTGAGTTCTGACTCCCTTCTTGAATACAGACATCAGATCAGTGGTTTTCCAGTTCAATGAAATCCTCCCAGAATCCAGTTTTTTCCAGAATATTTCAAACATGTCTTTATTATCTCTGCAGCCACGTCCTTTCAAGCTCTTCTGTACAGGCCATTGGGTCCTGGCAACATGTCTGCTTTACTCCCATTAGTTTGTCACACACTGCCAAATGCAGGATCTTTTCACCCGCTAGTACCTTGTTAATCATTTATCATTGAGATGTTTATTGTGTTGTCCACTGTGAAGGTTTATTGAAAAAACTTGTTTAAATTATCTTCTATTCCATTTTTCCCTGTTAGTTCTCCAGTTGCATCCTCCAAGGATCCCATACTTACTTCAGCTATTCTTTCTTTCTCTACATCTGTGGAGCTCTTGCTTTTTTGATTTTTTTTTTACCAATTTACTGACATTTTCTCTCTCTCTATATCGATCGGAAACTCCACTCCAAATTTCTGTGCTTGCTTTGAACATATGTCAATGCTACATTCATCAGACTATGACCTTGAGCATCGTGTAGATAAATAACTGACAAAGCTCAATGTCTCCGCACTGGTGGAAAAGGTTGTGAAAAGAGCTTGACAGTGCTGCCTTTGAGTGCTGACTCCTCCTCTTCTGAGGTTGCACAAGAGATGGGCCTGAGGGATGGTGTTGTACTATTTTCCTTCCTGTAGTGATTGTGAGATTTGGAGATTGCATAGAAAAACATAAAGATTTGTTAGTTTTTCAAGCTACCCTCTTAAGAAAGATGTTTTGAAGATATTGCTGTTCCATGTGTTCCTGCAAGTACATTATTCCACTCACACACACACCTAGACCCTCCAGGGCTGGGCACATTTGTGCCTAATGTGCATGTTTTTCTCCTATAGGCACATGGAATAATTAAGTGACATTAGCATGATATTATATATCATATATAGTCCCATGCTAAGATGAGTATAATCACGTGATTAAGCTCAACCTGACCTCAAGCAGAAGTAGTTCCCACTTTTAGAACCAATGCCACACTTAGTCTCAGAAGAACAAGATTCCACCCTTTGAGGTCACAGTGTTGCCCCACAGGAACTTATCAGGGATTCAAGAACTACTCCGCTTGAACAACCTATTTAAACTGCCCTTTTCAGACATAAAAAACTTACAATAAATCTACAAGCTTTACCTGAAAATTCAATCTTAATACTATGATTATTGATTTATTCATTTTAATTCAACTAAAGCTCACTTCTTAGATGAATAATTATCTGCTTTGAGTGGTTGCTACCTCGTGCAGTAATTTGATAATTCATGTGGTTAATACAAAATGCCTTCTATATAACAATGGCTTCCTAGAGTTTGTTTAGATTTTTTTCCTCTATTCTTTCATGGGATAGGGACATTGCTAGATGAGTTTTTTCAACGATTGACAACAGAATCACTGTTAATTCCAGACTTTTTGATGTCCTCAGAATATTACCACGGTGGTTAGCACTGCTGCCTCACAGCACCAGGGTCCCAGATTCGATTCCAGCCTTGGGCGACTGTCTGTGTGGAGGTTGCACATTCTCCCTGTGTCTGTGTGGGTTTCCTTTGGATGCTCCAGTTTCCTCCCAAAGTCCAAAGATGTGCAAGTCAGGTGAATTGGCCATTCTAAATTGCCCATAGTGTTACGTGCATTAGTCAGAGGGAAATGGGTCTGGGTGGGTTACTCTTCCGGAGGGTCAGTGTGGGCTGGTTGGGCTGAAGGGCCTGTTTTCACACTGTAGGGAATCTAATCTAATCATTACCAAGATCTCTAGATTAATGGTCCAGCGATAATACCACTAGGCCATTACCTTCCCCTTCCATTACAGTGAATGTAAAGTTGGCTTTAAAATGGTCACATTGAGTTTAAAGTCTAACAACCCAGGCCTACTTATGTACTTGAAAGCTTGCTAAAGCTTGGACATCTTTTTTCTAAAGTATTAATGAGTGCTGTTTCGTTTCTACTCACTGTAACATGTGGGATTAGTTTGTATATTTTCTGAAGTACTTATTTTCCCTACTGGTTAATAGATATTATGTTAGTTGACCCATTCATTGGGATTTGGTAATTATGTTTTGTAGCATTTTAATTCAATTCTTCAATTCTTTTAAATTTGGTACGTTCCCATTCCAAAATAGGAATAACCATGCTCTCTTATGCACTGTTACTTAAATAACTCAATATGTTTGAAATTAAAGTCTGAGTGCTGCCATATCATTTATAAAATCGTGTATCACAGTCAAGAATGGTTGTATCCTCATCTGATGTTGGTGATTCTGGACAGCAAAGAGCAATGGCAGTTGTGGCAGTAGATTATCACATTCTAAAGTTCAAGGTTACAGGGGAGAATTCTTATGTCCCTACCACAGCAGTGGCTGTGATCTGTTAATTCAGCAGAGCATGGATATTTGTCAAGATACCTCCTTGATCTTCAGCTTGATTATGTATTGGGATGTTGGCACGTGGCTTGAATAATGAAGGGGAGCAGTTTTAATTAATGGACATTCTTGGTTAATGTAAATTATCTTGATCAATATTATCAATTCAGTGGTGGGGCAATTTGCTTTCGTAGGTTCCTGTAGGCCTTTGGACGTGAGGCAATTGTATTGATAAATGTCATAAAAAAGCCATGTTATGGTTAAGAATGTGAATGGAATGCCTGGCATTAAGGTATTAATGAATAAGGCTGAGTATTGGCAGAATTTATTGGAGGTGATGGGAGTCTCTTTCACCAGCTGGAGTGCTGATGAAAGCCTGCACTGCTTTATTTTGGGAAAACCCACAGCACCATGTACCTCCGAGGCATGTCAAAAGACAGCTTGGCCTTCCGGTCAACAGACTCCTTGGGCAAATGTCCCTCGTGTTGAGATCTGTCAGATATTCAGAGGCTGACAGCTGTGAGTTGCAATACAACTGGAGAGGCAGTGTCTGGTACATATGTGATCCCTACTCAAGCAGTAGGATCTTCAATAGATCTGGGGCAGAGTGGGAGTGGGAGAACGGTTGTTAGGGTAGGGATAGTGAGAAAAGGTGAGGAAAAGAGCAGTGGCAGTTGGCAAGAAGCATAATGGGTGCTGTCAGCCTTGAACCCTGAAAGTGACTCCTGGTTGCCATATCCCCTGCATGGTAAGCTCTCCATCTGCCACTGGTTAATAAGCAATAGAATGAAACTCTTAAGTATACATGAATTGCCCCATTCACAGTCTCAATTGATAGTAGGTGGGATGCTGTCTGCAGGCTATCCCACCACGGACTTAATTAGGAAGGAGACAGGTGGGTAGCAGGATCCTCACCTGTTATCCACCTAACACAGTTGATGTCTCTAAACTAAACTTGTCATATGGAAAGGCACTAAATACTGCCTCAGATGTCTAAAGGAAAGACTGGAAATAAAAGGAAGGAAGGAACAGCCAGATTTTACCTAGGATAACATTTTTACTGTAATTTTCCATACATATTTTGTTTGATCAAAGAAAGCTAAAAACTGAACCTAAAGGACTCTTGATCTATGTTATTTTTATGTGGTTCTGATGTTTAGGGGAAATAGCTTAGACATATCCAGAGGGTAATGTAAAATTTCTGTGATTCATTATGATGAATTTCTAAACAGTCACAATATATATACTTTGTTAAAGAAAGCATATTTTACAATCCAGAATATAAGTTGATACTGTATACATGAAGAAAAAAATGCATGCTTACTTGCCAGGAAGGAAACTTTGAGATTCTTTTGCAGATTGCACATTTTATTCCCCTTTAGGTATTAGTTCTTATTGTTTAAATACTAAATTTGGAATGTATTAATGCTCTGCCTCTTGAAATAAATTAGTTACATTGCACATTTCCTATGACTTCAGCACATTCCAACACTACTAGGGTTTATTTTCTAGTTTGCACTCATTCCTTGCCAGAATCTATGCAGTGGATGGAACAACTAATTTAGTATATATAGCTTTTTAAACAATGAACAATGTGTTAAAATTTCTGTAATTTATATCCATTGTTGGTTGTTTGAGACATATTGAGGCACGACTATATTATCTTCAATACATGTTTTCACACACATAACCAGCATATTTAAATTATATCTTACTGGGCAGCTGGTTTATGATGCACTGTGATGCAGGGTGACACAAACAGTACGGTTAAATTCCTGTACCAGCTGAGGTCACCATTAAGGATTCTCCTTCTCAACCCTCGCCTTAAGTATAGTGACCCTCAGGTTAAACCACCACCTTTCTCTAATGAGAGTTCTATAGTCCTTTAGGACTATGATGACTATTTACTGCAACAGGTAATATTACCAATCCAATGAGGGGCACCAGTATCCTTGGCGGGAGGTTTGCTAGTGCTCTTGGGAGGGGGGGTTTAAACTAACTCTGTAGGGGCATGGGAACCTAGACTGTAGCTTTAGGGTGCAAGACCTGGAGTGTAGGGAGGTTAGGAACATGGCATCAATCTCAAAGGAGGGTGCCTGTAAACAGGAAAGTGGCTTGAAGGGTGTATACTTCAATGCAAGAAGTATACGAAATAGGGTAGGTGAACTTGCAGCGTGGGTTGGTACCTGGGACTTCGACTTACGGAGACATGGGTAGAGCAGGGACAGGATTGGCTGTTGCAGGTTCCAGGGTTTAAATGTTTTAGTAGGGTCAGAAGTGGGGGTAAAAGAGGGGGAGGTTTGGCATTGCTTGTCAAAGATAGTATTACAGCGGTGGAAAGGACGATGGATGAAGACTCGCCATCTGAGGTAGTTTGGGCTCAGGTTAGGAATAGGAAAGGTGAGGTCACCCTGTTAGGAGTCTTTTACAGGCCTCCTAATAGTCCTAGGAACGTAGAAGAAAGGATTGCGAGGATGATTCAGGAGAAGAGTGAAAGTAATAGGGTGGTTGTTATGGAGGACTTTAACTTTCCTGATATTGATTGGGAAAGCTATAGCTCAAGTTCGTTAGATGGGTTGGTGTTTGTCCAATGTGTGCAGGAGGGTTTCCTGACACAATATGTAGATAGGCCAACAAGAGGTGAGGCCATACTGGATTTGGTTCTGGGTAACGAACCAGGCCAGGTGTTAGAATTAGAGGTAGGTGAGCACTTTGGGGACAGTGACCACAATTCGGTGACTTTTACTTTAGTGATGGAGAGGGATAAGTGTGCACTGCAGGGTAAGAGTTATAGCTGGGGGCAGGGAAATTATGATGCAGAGAGACATGGCTTAGGATGCGTGGCTTGGAAAAGTAGGCTTCAAGGCAAGGGCGCAATTGATATGTGGAGCTTGTTCAAGGAGCAGCTATTGAGTGTCCTTGATAAGTATGTACCTGTCAGGCAGGGAGGAAAGGGTTGTGTGAGGGAGCCGTGGTTTAATAAGGAATTGGAATCCCTTGTTAAATGGAAGAGGGTGGCCTATGTAAAGATGAGGTGTGAAGGTTCAATTGGGGCGATTGAGAGTTATAAGGTAGCCAGGAAAGACCTGAAGAGCAGCAAGGAGGGGACATGAAAGGTCCTTAGTTGGTAGGATTAGGGAAAATCCTAAGGCTTTCTATAAGTATGTCAGGAATAAAAGAATGACTAGGGTAGGAATAGGTCCGGTCAAGGATAGTCGTGGGAAGTTGCGTGTGGAGGCTGAAGAGATTGGGGAGACACTGAATGAATACTTTTCGTCAGTATTCACTCAGGAACAGGACATTGTTGCCAATGTGAATACTGAGTCACAATTAAATAGAATGGATGGCTTTGAGGTATGTAGGGAAGAGGTGTTGGAAATTCTGGAAAGGGTGAAAATAGATAAGGGCCTGATGGCATTTATCCTAGGATTCTCTGGGAAGCAAGGGAGGAGATTGCAGAGCCATTGGCCTTGATTTTTATGTCCTCGTTGTCTACAGGAATAGTGCCAGAAGACTGGAGGCTAGCAAATATGGTTCCCTTGTTCAAGAAGGGGAGTAGGGATAACCCTAGTAACTATAGGCCGGTGAGTCTCACTTCTGTTGTGGGCAAAGTCTTAGAGAGAATTGTAAGGGATAGGATTTATGAACATCTGGATAGGAATAATGTGATCAAGGATAGTCAGCATGGTTTTGTGAAGGGCAGGTCGTGCCTCACAAACCTTATTGAATTCTTTGAGAAGGTGACTAAGGAGGTGGACGAGGGGAAAGCGGTAGATGTGGTTTATATAGATTTTAGTAAGGTGTTTGATAAGGTTTCCCGTGGTAGGCTACTGCAAAAAATACGGAGGTATGGCATTGAGGGTGAGTTGGAGGTTTGGATTAGGAATTGGCTGGCTGGAAGAAGACAGAGGGTAGTAGTTGATGGTAAAGGTTCATCTTGGAGTGCCGTTACTAGCGGTGTTCCGCAAGGATCTGTTTTGGGACCATTGCTGTTTGTCATTTTTATAAATGACCTGGAGGAGGGGTTAGAAGGTTGGGTGAGCAAGTTTGCGGATGATACAAAAGTCGGAGGAGTTGTTGACTGTGAGGAAGGATGTGGCAGGTTACAACGGGATATAGATAAGCTGCAGAGCTGGGCAGAAAGGTGGCAAATGGAGTTCAATGTAGCTAAGTGTGAGGTGATTCACTTTGGTAAGAGTAACAAAAAGATGGGGTACTGAGCTAATGGTCAGATACTTGGTAGTGTGGAAGAGCAGAGGGATCTTGGTGTCCATGTACACAGATCTTTGAAAGTTGCCACCCAGGTAAATAGTGCGGTGAAGAAGGCATATGGCGTACTGGCTTTTATTGGTAGAGGAATTGAGTTCTGGAGTCCTGAGGTCATGTTGCAGTTGTATAAGACTCTGTTGCAGCCGCATCTGGAGTATTGTGTGCAGTTTTGGTCACCATACTATAGGAAGGATGTGGAGGCACTGGAACGGGTGCAGAGGAGGTTTACCATGATGTTGCCTGGTATGGTAGGAAGATCGTATGAGGAAAGGCTGAGACACTTGGGGTTGTTTTCATTGGAGAAAAGAAGGTTTAGGGGTGACTTGATAGAGGTGTACAAGATGATTAGGGGTTTAGATAGTGTTAACCGTGAGAACCTTTTTCCACGTATGGAGTCAGCTATTATGAGGCGGCATAGCTTTAAATTAAGGGGTGGTAGGTATAGGACAGACATTAGGGGTAGGTTCTTTACTCAGCGAGTCATGAGTTCATGGAATGCCCTGCCAGTAGCAGTGGTGGACTCTCCCTCTTTATGGGCATTTAAGCAGGCATTGGATAAGGCATATGGAGGATAGTGGGCTAGTGTAGGTTAGGTGGGCTTGGATCGGCGCAACATCGAGGGCCAAAGGGCCTGTACTGCGCTGTTCTATGTTCTGGTTTGTAGATACATTTATGATGCACAGTTTCCCAAGTAGATTCAGTCATGGGGCGATAGCTATGATTTAAACAGATTTTAATGATTTGAAGACTTCATATTCAATGATACAAAACCTGTTGAAAAATTTAAAATGAAAAAGGAAATCCTGTAAACCAGCAGTGGGGCTCTCCCCCCATTTTGGGAATTTCTATTTAAGAGATTCATCTTACCACAGAATCATGTGCACAAGACAAACATACTTGTTCCTAGATGTGTTAATAGGTCCAAGCACAATAGAGGCAACCAGTTTAGAGAAATCAGTAATTACGTGTTAAGAATTTTATATGTAACGTTTCTATTTTTATACTTAGTAGTTTAAATGTATGTGCCATAGTTTAGAGGTTCCTAATTGTTTCTTCCAAAGTTCATGTGACTTTGGTGTGGCTTAACTGCAATTTTCAGAAGGGGTATGCTGGAGGCTTTGTAATATTTCTGTGTAGTCGTCTTCATGTCCAAAAAATGTGTTCTGTTCTACTTAAGATATTATTCTACTTGATACTGTTACATGAATCAGAACTTTTTAATCAAACAATTTTTCATAAATAGGTTTCACTATAATTAACTGATAGGAATTACAAAATTTGAGTATATTGCATTGTGATCATCAGTGATTCAGTTAGTACATAGGGTGGAATGTTATAGGAGCATAGGCAAGGAGGACTGTCCGATGAGAAGATCAAAGAGGTGCATTTTGATACAGAAGCAACTTGCTCCATCGTTTATGCTTTTGGAGAGTGACATATTATAATGAGTTTCTTTTTAGATAGCAACAACTTGTCAGTTATGGGAGATTATTGGTTGTTAAATTCTTTGTTGACAGAACAAATTGCCTTGTTGATATTCACCCTCCTATTTTCACATAAAAGTGAGACAGTGGCAAAACTTGACATAGAAATCAGAGTGTATAACCAACAGATTCAGCTTGCTGCTTATCCAAATAACCAAACGACAGTCCAAGGCATGATCCAGGAGAACGGGCTTCATGCACCCTTCCTCCATGGATATTGAGTTATGTCAGATGCCACAGCCAACACAACTTTGACATCTCTCTAATGCACTGACAATGCACTCTGGAAACACAGATTTAGATTGCAGGGCACACTGGTAATTAATTTTCAAAGGCTGCACAGAGGCACAGCTACCCAGCTGATGGATTGATCCAGGTTGCATCTTGAAGTCGCTCCCTTGCTGTCTAAGCATGCATTCACTTCGAGCCTTTCTGTATGCCCACACTGCACATAGCTTGCCACATGGGGGTCTGGACTCACTGGCAGAAAGGACGATTGAATCAGAAAGTCTCGCAACATTTAAGCAGAGTTTAGGCATTCACTTGTGTTGCCATAGCCTTTAGCTCCATGGATTAAAAACTGGAAATTAGGATTAGTGTAGTCAGATCTTTGTTGACTATTGCAAACACAATGGGCTGAGTGGCCACTTCCTATGCTGTACATGGAAATGGCTATTGGAACTGAAGAAGAGTCTTTGGACTCAAAACATTAACACTCTTTCTCTCTTTGCATAGTCCCCATAAAAACTGCTGAGTTTCTCCAGTGTTTTCTGTTTTCATATAAAGGTGCTGTTTGTAGAATTTATTCTAAATTATTTTTCTGCTTTTTGAATCTATTTTCATTGAACTATCAACATGAGAGAAATCTAGTTGTAGTGCTCTTTCTGAGAGTACATTTAACATATTAGCTGTATTTATGCATGCAAAATCAACCAACATCCTAACTTATAATTCAAAGAATCTTAGAATGATAAAGCACAGAAAGAGGCTATTCGGCCCACTGTGCTCTGTCAACCGTTCACCCTCCTCTACATTGGGGAGACAGGATGCTAACTTGCAGAACATTTCAGAGAACATCTCTGGGACACCGCCCTGTCACCAACCACTTCAACTGCCCCTCCCGCTCTGCCAAGGACGTGCAAGTCCTGGGCCGCCTCCACCACCAAATCTTAGCCACCTGACAACTGGAGAAAAAACACCTAATCTTCTGCCTTGGGACCCTCCGATCATACAGAATCAATGTGGATTTCACCACTTTCCTCATTTCCCCTTCCCCCACCTTATACCAGCTCCAGCCTTCTAACTTGGCACTGCCCTCTTGAACTGTCCTACCTGTCCACCTTCCTTCCCACCTATCTGCTCTACCCTTCACTCCAACCTATCACCATCACCCTCCACCTTCATCCACATGCCCAGCTACCTTGCCTCACCCCCACACCCCCTCTCATTTATCTCTCAGCCTCTTTGCCCCCTCCCCCAATTCCTGATGAAAAGGTTATGCTCAAAACATCAACTCTCCTGCTCCTCAGATGCTGTCTGACAAGCTGTGCTTTTCCAGCACCACATGTTTTGACTCTGATCTCTCGCATCTCCTTTTCGGTGGAGCTAGCTAATTAATCCTATTATCCTGCCTTGTCATAATAGCTATTTCTCATTTTTCCACTTTAAGAACCTGTCCAATTTTGAAAGCCATAGTTGAATCTGCTTCCATTATCCTTTCTGGCAGTGCAATTCCGATTGCTACAACTCACTTTATAAATTAAAACTATCTTCAATCACCTGTACTACTTTTGCCAATCACTTAAATATGAGCTCTCTGGTTACTGATCCTCCTGCCAATGGAAATGGTTTTTTTATTATTTCCCAAATCTATTCAGAATTTTGAACATTTCTATTATAACGCCTTTTAAACCTTCCCTGCTCAGAGGAAAATAAACCCGACTTCTGCAGTCTCTATATAACGCAAGTCCCTCATCACCAGCATAATTTGAGCTCTCCTGCTAAGGAGACTTCAACCTTCTTCCTAAAACAGGGCATTGGTCATGGTGCTTTACTTGTTTATAAAGATTTAGCATTTGTTCCTTGATTTTATATTCTGTCTCTGTTAAAAATAGTCTAAGAGTGCATTTGCTTCTCAACCAATTTCAACCTGTCTTGTTGCCTTCAAAGATGATTGCACATACTTTTATACTCCTATTTCTTTCTACTTCTGCACTCTGTTTAAAACTGTACCAAGGTTTTCATAATACTTCTTCTCATTCTTCCTCCCAAATGTATCACAGCTGTGTTAGATTTTATCTGCCTTGTGTCTGCAACAACCTGTCTGCACCTTCCCAACTATTGCTGATGAAAGAAGAACCCTTCAGATCAAGTAATTTAAATGTGATGTACCAATGCCAATGAGCCTGAATTCCTAACAGTCCTCTAACTGCATCAATACATTACAGCAATGCTTGAAATTGCTTGAAAAAATTGATCCACCAAGATTGTTTGAGAAATCATTTCAATTTCTAGATGCTGATCACTAAAGAATAAATGAGAGTAATTCAAATTTCTAGGGCTGATTCCACCCCATTTCTTCCAAACAAAAGGTATACACTTAATTTCCTTTGGCCTTATTGTTCAATATAAGGAAAGATTTTCAGAAACGTGGCGATGTAGATTTTCATTTTCTCAAAGTTTGTGCAGGAAAGTACACTTTCTGACAATAGACACTGGCTAAGTTTTGTTTCCTGTTCCTAGTTTAGAGATGTTGGTAAAATTGTAACAGCCACATTTAAGCATGAGCTGAGAACAGCTCCCTTGGCGTGAGTTCAAACCTGGCGACTTCCTGATTGTCTGGTTCACTTCCGTATCAAATATTGTTCTCTCAGTCATCAGGAATCTGCATGTTTCTTTTGTCATTCTAATACATTTTTAGTTGAGTGTTTCTGTTGTGTTTATATCATTATTGTTGAAGAACTTTTGTTCTGACTATTTCATTCCCTATATCTAATTGTAATATTTCATTGGAGATACATATAAAACCATAACTTGCATCAAAATGCAGCAGAAGCCTATTTACACTGTTGAATGCTCAGCAGTTCAAGCATGTTGGTCAAACAATTGATAGGTAATGATGAAACTAGTGATTGAACAACAAGATCACTGGAAGATAAGGGTATGTGTCAATATTCAGGGCTAAGCTCAGATATGCTAAGAGGATCCCCAAATGGGCATTTTGTCTGTCTTGTGAGTTTTGTTCATATAAAAGGTGCCCTTACCAGAAGAAAGCCACAGCAAAGCAATAGGAAGGAGTGTAATGAGACAAAAATTGCCAACAAGCTGAAGAAGGAACTATTAGGACAGATGATTGAGGACTTGGTCAAATAAATGAGTTTTCTGCAGGTTGTTATTGGAAAGACAAGAAAGCTTGATGCAGTTTATAAAAGCAATTGCAAGGTATAGGCTGAGGTAGTCAGGGGTTGAGGATATTAGAGGTTGGTGACAGGTTGGTGATTGCTTTAATATTGTGACCCGTTAGATCATGTATTATTACATATTAAATCTTTATTATTGTTGCATGTTTAACCAGCCCCACCAACATTTTCTGGTCTGAGAACATTTTCATAGCTTTCTTCTCCATTCACCAAACATGTAGGACATGTTATATGAGAAAGAACCATACATTTTATTCATATAAAAAAGCCTAAAGGAACAACACTGTTAAGTAAAATAAATATAATGCAAAGATTGTTTTGTCTGAAGCCACAGTTAAAAAGAAAGGTTAAACAACAGTTGAGGTCATTTTTGATAGAGATTAATTCAAAATTTACAGTGCATTGAAATAATTTATTTCAAACCATAGAATATGGTGGTTGTACAAAGTGAACAAGAGTAGATTGAGGACCTCTTTAGACAAGTTGGAGTATTACAATAAGCAATCAAATGGCAAGTCAATGAAATATATTCACTTCTGAAATGTAATTTCAAAATTAATATTGAATATAATATATCATTCATATTTTAAATCAAGATTCTTGTCAACAATTCATTTCTCCCAGTTATACAGCAGCTATACAATTTTATCACTTGCCAGTTTGCTCTTGCATATTGAAAAGATGTGAAATTTTCACTTGTGGCTGCTGTGTATTAAATTTGGCTCAAAATGCAACCTTTTGAGTGCCTGTGCTCTCTGAAATAAACACTGTTATTTTAAGATTTTGCACTTTGTACCTGTTCATTTTTTTGTAAGACTCACTTACTATTTCTTTTCTGTAGTAGTAACCTAATATAAATCTGGATATATGTGTGAGTTTATAACCTTGTACCTTTGGCAGCCAGTTTGAAGCAAAAAAGCAATTATTGTCGGATTGGAATTCCTTCCAGAGACAAACAAAACCTGGGCTGGAAAGCTGCAGTGGGAACTTTGGAGCCTTCAGTTCACATCTGTTCTGAATGTGGAACCACACCCAGCGATTTTGAAATTGTTATTAAATTATAACCTATATTGTTTAATTGTCAACTGAAGGGCAACCTGCAATGACTATTAGCGTCATAGTCATAGAGATGTACAGCACAGAAACAGACCCTTCGATCCAACTCGTCCATGCTGACTAGATATCCCAAACCAATCTAGTCCTACCTGCCAGCACCTGGCCCATATCCCTCCAAACCCTTCGTACAACTCTGAGGGCTGACAGATGGTGCTGGAGATTTAAAATTTGAGATATTGCAATCTTAGACTGAAATTTCATTGTTTGTCTGATGAAGTAAAGAGAAAGGATGTAGAAGAGATCAAAGGTCTAAGTGATGAATATATTAGAACTGAAACAACATACTACAGAACGTAACAGTGAATGTGTGCCTCAACAGCTGGGAAAGGGTTGGTGCAGCCGGAGTTAGACTGTGGAACTTTGGTGGGAACTGACTAAAATGGTTTATAGTTTTCAAGAACTCAGTTAGAGAAAGTTGTACCTCATTTATGATTAGCAGTTTTTAGGGTGTTTGTAGAATCACAGGTTGTGGATAATGAGAGCTGAATGGTGTCAAGTACAAGTGGAAGCTACAAAATAAGGAACCTGCTGTGGTCAGGAGTGACTTGGAAACAAAACCATGCAAAGTATTCCTGAAAATTAAAAGCATATGTAGAATTTGGAGGGGAAAATAATTGGAGGGAGTCGGGAAGTGAGAGATTGAAGACCTCAGCAGTGGAAGAGATTGAATTGGGGATTGGTGTGGTTGGGGAGATGGGAAGGATCACATTTGGAGGGCATTGAATGCCTTTGGGAAACTGGGAGTGAGATTTGGCTTTGCAGTAGGATGGGTTGGGGAGCAAGTTTTTGTTTTTTTTTAAAGAGTAGGAACGTCTCTAGAAAAACCAGCACTTATTGCACTTATAATTATTTGTGATTCAGGAAACAGTTCTTTCCTGAACTGTTGTGTTTCTTGGAGCTATGGGTACACCATAGTACTGTTAGCAAGGGAGCTCCAGGATTTCAACCAAGTACCATGGACGCAAAAAAGGTATATTTCCAATAGTAATTCCAATTGCAGTTCCAAATTAGGATAGTGTTAATGGCATGTTTATTATATTAAAGTTAAGCATACACAAGAGGAGGACACTGATAAAGTATCCTCCACATATAATAGGGGCTCTTGTGACACTGTGGCAATGCCCCTTCCTCTAATCCAACAGGCCCAGGTTCAAGTCCTACCTGCTCCAGAGATGTGCAATAACAAATTCTGACAGGTTGATTTCAGGAAAGTATCTTCGGTACTCTTAAAGGACGGTTTTTATGATTCTGATGTGGTTAATGGAAGAGGCAGATGTTTGAACAAAAGCTGAGTTCTGCAAATGCTGGAAATCTGTATAAAAATAGAAAATACTGGATAAACTCAGCAGGCTTGATAGGCAAAAGCTCCCCGTGGCCTAATGGTTAAGGCCTTGGCCTCCTAAGCTAGGGATTGTGGGGTCAAGTCCCATCTGGGGTGTCTGATTCTTCATGGCTTGTCCTTTAGGGGAAGGAATGGCCTAGTGGTATTATTGCCAGACTGTTAATCCAGGAAACTCAGCTAAAGTTCTGGGGATCTGGGTTCAAACCTTGGCACAGTAGATGGTGGACTTTGAATTCAATTTTGGGTGGCACAGTGGTTAGCACTGCTGCCTCACAATGCCAGAGACCCAGGTTCAATTCCCGCCTCAGGCGACTGACTGTGTGGAGTTTGCACATTCTCCCCGTGTCTGCGTGGGTTTGCTCCGGTTTCCTCCCACAGTCCACAAAAAAAATGTGCAGGTTAGGTGAATTGGCCATGCTAAATTGCCCGTAGAGTTAGGTGAAGGAGTAAATGTAGGGGAATGGGTCTGGATGGGTTGCGCTTCGGCAGGTTGGTGTGGACTTGTTGGGCCGAAGTGCCTGTTGCCACACTGTAAGTAATCTAATCTATTTGTCGAAAGCGAAGTGGGGTTAACATACCAAATGTAATAATACCAATTCTGTTGAGTTTCTACAGCTGTTTCTATTTGTAAGTGGTAGTGTTTGCTGACAGACAACTGCAGGCAACTAAGCAAGCATGTGTACTCATTGCAAAATGCATTTACATGATCACTTTAAATTTGCATGTGACATCATGTGCAAATGCATTACTGTGCATATTTAGTAAAGCATGCACAATTTTGAAGTGGGCTCCAGCGGTAGGAAGAGGGGTTGGGGAGGTAGGTGGGGGAGTGGGGATGGGGATGGAGGGATGGATGGGAATGGTGGGGAGAAATATGCTGGGCATGGGACAGGAGCTGGTAGGAGAGAGGGATGGGGGTGAGGGGAAAGGGATTCTGGATATGCGACGGGGTGGTGATGGGGACAGGATGGGGTGATGTCAAGAGGGATAAGACATGGGAGCAGAATTAGTTCCATAGATTAACCACCCTGGCTGAAGAAATTCCTCCTCATCTCCTTTCTAAAGGACTGTCTCTGGCTCCTAGTCTCTCCTACTAGTGGAAAAGCTGTTTCCACATTCATTCTATCCAGGCCTCTCAATTTTCTGTAAGTTTCAACCAGATACCCTCATCCTGGTAAACTCCATCGATTAGAGACATGGAGTCCTCAACCATTCCTTCTACGACAAGTCTTTCATCCCTAGGATCATTCTTGCTTGTTAACCTTAAGAAAATACTGGACTAGAACTACTAAGTCCCTTTGTGCTTCAGATTTCCAAAGCCTTCTCTGTTCATAAACATAGCCTGCACCTCAATCCTTCCTACAAAGTGCATGAAGGAGAAAGGGCGAACTGCAGATGCTGGAGGTCAGAGTCGACACATCAGGCAGCATCTGAGGAGCAGGAGAATCGACATTTCGGGCATAAACCCTTCATCAGGAATGAGCATTCCTGATGAAGGGCTTATGCCCAAATTATTGATTCACCTGCTGTGCTTTTCCAGCATCACACTCTCGACTACAAAGTGCATGACCTCACACTTACTCATATTGTAACCCATCTACCACTTCTCGGCCTACTCTCCTAGCTTGTCCATGTCCTTCTGTAGCCTTCCTGTTTTCTCAACATTATCTACCTCTCCACCTATCTTTGTATCATCTGCAAACTTAACAACAATACCCTCGGATGCTGTCTGACCTGCTGTGCTTTTCTAGCTTCCCATCTATTGACTCTGGCTTCCAACATCTGCAGTCCTTACTGTTTCCAACAATGCCCTCAGTTCCTTCATTCTGATCGTTAATCTACTTTGAGTAGTTTCAGAACTTGTTAGTCGTTGGCTGCTATCCTGAAAAAGAACCCTTTATACCTACTGTCTGCTTTCTCTCAGTCAGCCAATTCTCTATTCACAGTACCTTATCACCATGAATTCTTATTGTACTTAGCAACCTCCTGTCCCACACCTTGTCAGAGGCTTTTGGAAATACAGATAGATCACAGCCAATAGATTTCTCTTGTCTAACTTGTTTGTTATCTCTTCAAAGAATTCTAATGGATTAGTTAGGCATGATCTCCCCTTGATGGAGTTGTGCTGACTCAGCCCTATTTTACTATGCACCTCCACAACAGGCTAACCTGCCTGTAGTTCCCTTCTTCTGTCTCCCTTTCTTCTTAAACAGGGTGTTATGTTAGCCATTTTTCAATCCTCTGGCACCTTCTCTGATTCCAATGATTCCTGAGAGATCACCACAATGATCTACAATCTCCTCCTGTCTCTATCTACTGAAGAACCTTCGGGTGTAGTCCATCTGATCCTGGTGATTCATCCATCTTCAGACCTTTCAGCTTTTCAGCACCTTCTCGTTAATGGTGATTGCTGCACTCAGCTCTAAACCTGATTCTCTTGAAGTTCTAGTGTGCTGCTGGTGTCTTCCACAGTGAAGACTGTCACAAATTACCTACTCTGTTTCACTGCCATTTCTTTGTTCCCCATTACTACTGCCCAGTTGTCAGTCCATTGTCCACTCTTGCCTCTCGTTCAACATATTATTGGTGGGCCACAACATGTGGATCGTTCCTCTCCCACTCCAAGTTCCTCTTCAACCTGGATGGGATATCCTCACCCAGGCAGGCAACAAATCCTTCAGGACTCTCAATCCTGGCCACAAAGAGCAGTGTCAAGAGTCCAGACTTTACTGTGTCCAATTACAATTACATTTCTCTTTTTTTCCCTGTCTTGAATACCTCCCTATACCACGATGCCATGGTCAGTTTGCTCATTCTTCCTATAGCCTCCACTCTTGCCCACACAGAATGCAAGAATCTCAAACCTGTCAGATAACCTCAAGGGCTGAGGCTCCTTCAGCACTACCTCCTGAATCCCTGTGTATGTCTCACCTGTAGTCACACTTCCTGTCCCTGACTACTGATTGAATTTGAGATAGTTAATCTAAAATGGGCGACTGCCTCCTGAAACAATGCCCAACTAACTCTCCCCTTCCCTGATGTATCACAGTGTTGGAAGCTTTGATTCCAACTTATCAACTCTGAGCTAAAGTTCCTAAGCAACCAACACTGGTTACAGAAGTGGTCGCTATGATCTGATTTGCTTTTTAAAACTGTCATACTGGTCTTCTGTTGGTAGCCTGTGAACATTTCCCTTATTTACCATTAATCTTTAGTGGGGAGATGATGGCCTAATGGTATTATTGCTAGATTGTTAATCCAGAGACTCAGGTAATGTTCTGGGGACCAGGTTTGAACCCTGCCACAGTAGATGTGGAATTTGAATTCAATAAATATCTGGAATCAAGAGTCTAATGATGACCATGAATCCATTGTTGATTGTCGGAAAAACCCATCTGGTTCGCTAATGTCCTTTAAGGAAGGAAACTGCCCTGGTGTCACCTGGTCTGGCCTACATATGACTCCAGACCCACAGCAATGTGGTTGCATTTTAACTGCTCTCTGGGCAATTAAGGGTGGGCAATAAGTGCTGCCTAGCCAGCAACATGAATGAATTTTAAAAATCTGAAAGTAATCTATTATAGTCAAATTAGTAGCTAACACCGACCAATGAATCTATGGTTGACCTGTGATGTCACTGTTTTGTCCTGGGTCCCTAATCTTGGGCTAAAATTCATCCTATTAAAAAAAAACTTACAAATTATGAGGCAAAAAAAGCAAGTGAAAAGCACTTTTTCTCACTGCACCAAATTGCCACGCTACCTCCAAATTCCCTGAATTATACACTCACTCAGTTTATAGAACATAGAACATAGAACAATACAGCGCAGTACAGGCCCTTCGGCCCTCGATGTTGCGCCGATCAAAGCCCACCTAACCTACACTAACCCACTATCCTCCATATACCTATCCAATGCCCGCTTAAATACCCATAAAGAGGGAGAGTCCACTACTGCTACTGGCAGGGCATTCCATGATCTTACGACTCGCTGAGTGAAGAACCTACCCCTAACATCAGTCCTATATCTACCCCCCCTTAATTTAAAGCTATGCCCCCTTGTAATAGCTGACTCCATACGCGGAAAAAGGTTCTCACTGTCAACCCTATCTAACCCCCTAATCATCTTGTACACCTCTATCAAATCACCCCTAAACCTTCTTTTCTCCAAAGAAAACAACCCCAAGTGCCTCAGCCTTTCCTCATAGGATCTTCCTACCATACCAGGCAACATCCTGGTAAACTTCCTCTGCACCCGTTCCAGTGCCTCCACATCCTTCCTATAGTATGGCGACCAAAACTGCACACAATATTCCAGAAGCGGCCGCACCAGAGTCTTATACAACTGCAGCATGACCTCAGGACTCCGGAACTCAATTCCTCTACCAATAAAAGCCAGTACGCCATATGCCTTCTTCACTGCACTATTTACCTGGGTGGCAACTTTCAGAGATCTGTGTACATGGACACCAAGATCCCTCTGCTCTTCCACACTACCAAGTAGTCTACTATTAGCCCAGTAATCCATCTTTTTATTACTCTTACCAAAGTGAATCACTTCACACTTAGCTACATTGAACTCCATTTGCCACCTTTCTGCCCAGCTCTGCAGCTTCTCTATATCCCGCTGTAACCTGCCATATCCTTCCTCACTGTCTACAACTCCTCCGACTTTCGTATCATCCGCAAACTTGCTCACCCAACCTTCTAACCCTTCCTCCAGGTCATTTATAAAAATGACAAACAGCAATGGTCCCAAAACAGATCCTTGCGGAACACCACTAGTGACGGCACTCCAAGATGAATCTTTGCCATCAACTACTACCCTCTGTCTTCTTCCAGAGAGCCAATTCCTAATCCAAACCTCCAACTCACCCTCAATGTCTCACTCCTGTTATGATCACGCCTTCCTGACACTGTGAAGCTTACTGATCTGGATGCTGGATGGGGGCTGGTGGGAGAGTGATGTTGGATGTCGATAGTGGGTGGTGAGGAATTCCCACTGTAAGAAGGGATGAGAAGAGGGACCCAGGAGCCAGAGGGAATACAGAAGGGATACAAACAGGGAGACAGCCTCCTGGCCTCTAGGCTCCTCTTAAGGCCCACCAAAACCACCTCTCTAGTTCTCTCCCAGATGTCAAAAATCCCACCCTCTTCCCATCCCAGGTCCTCCTGAACACTTTACTGCAGTCCCAATCTCTTGACCACCCTATCTACTATGTTGCAATCTCTTCACCCTCACTGTACCAATGTCTCCCTTCCCCAAAGTCCCGATCATTTGTCTACCTCTCTCTCTCCCCACCGTCCAGATCGCTCATTTCCCCACTACACACCACTCTCATGCCTCAACCCTAATCTTTTCTTCCCCAATCTGGTTGTGTCCCCCTGAAGTATGCACATTTGTGAGTCATTGCATCAGTGTCAGCAAATGCAGCGTTTTTAGGCAGATAATTGTAAATATTTTTACTGTATTCTTTGTAGGGATGTGGTTGCTGCTAGCAATCTCTATTGTTCTTCAGAGCAGTTAGTCTGTTCTTAAGGGCAGTTAAAAAACAAATACATTGCAATGGGTCTGGTGTTTTCACTAAACTGGCTAGAGATGGCAGATTTCCTTCCCTTAAAGGCATTTGTGAGCCAGATGGAATTTTACAACAATTTGATGTCAGTTGTCATGATCACTGTTACTAAGTGTTGCCATTTATTAATTGAATTTAAATGTCATTAACCGTTGTGGTGGGATTTGAAACTATACCTCCAAGATGAGAGAACTGTTAGGCCTGTGATATTGCAATCATTTCCCCCTAACAAAATAATGTTGCATGTTAGAGGTAAATTTAGTATTAAGTAAAAGCATGAAATCAGGTTTCTCAGTTCACCACCAAGTTTCTCCAACACATTCTCCCTTGTCATGACTGGGACTGAGTTTCTTGCAAAGTGATTTTGCTAGTGCTGTTGGGAGGGCTTCAAATTAACTTGGCAGGAATTGGGGAACCAAGAGAAAACAGTAGACCAGACTACTAGGTGTTGCAAAATTTAGCTGGCACTAGCAAAGAGAATAGCAAAATAATATGTGAAGTTGGAGTAAAATGTAAGAAATGGTCTAAAACAGAGTTAGTATGCATTTTGTAAATGTATGGAATTATAGCGAATAAAGTTGGGAGTTACAGGTATAGATTGCAATGTGAAAATATGATGTGGCAATAACAGAAACCTGGCTCAAGGAAGATTGCGTATTAAATATTTCTAGGTGCAAGGTGAAAAGGGAGAAAAAGAAAAGGGTAGCAGAATTGATTAGAGAGGGTTTTTACAGTGCTTGAGAAAGAAGATGTCTGAGGGTTGAAGGATAGAGCCATTTTGGGTAGAGCTAAAGAATAAAAAGGTTACAATTACATTACTCTGTGATCTGTAGACCACCAACTAGTATGAAGAGGAACAAATCTGCAGAGAAATGGCAACATTATAGAATATTGAGGGAATTCAGTTACTCACATATAGACTGGGGATACTGATGGCGAGGGCCAAGTGTTCAGGAGAGTTTCCCAGCTCGGCGAATGGAACCACAACAACGAGCACCCGAGCTACAAATCTTCTCCCAAACTTTGAAGAGTTTCCTACATCGGTGTTTGTCCAACAAGAAAGAACGCACCTTCAGACTTGGTCCTTGGAAATGACATGGGCCAAGTGGATCAATTGTCCCAGGGAATTATGGGAGGCAAAAGTAATTATATCATAAGGTTCAACATGGTGTTGGAGAATGACATGCAACAATCCAAAATAAGAAAACTTAATTGGCAGAGATGGAACAAGAACTCAAATGGAAAAGATTGGACAAAAAAAAGTCTGGAGTTGCATGGATGACAAAGGGAGATTGAGATTAGCAGAAGAAGAAAAAATATATGACAGCTGTGCGGCAAATTATGATTGAGAACCAAGAACAATGTGAAGGTTTAGAGGCAGGTGTAAAAGCAAATAAGAGAAGCAAAGAGGAATTATGGGAAAAAACTAGCAACTAACATAAAGGGGAATTCCAAAGTCACATAAGTAGTAAAAGAGTGGCTAAAGGAAGGGTAAGGCTCATTAGAGGCCCATAAAGGGATTTATGTCTGAAGGCAGGGAGAATGGCTGAGATGTTAAAATAATACTTTGCTTCTGTCTGTACAAAAATGGAGAATACTGCCAAGGCCATGGTGACAGAGAGGAAACTCTGTCATTAGAAGGGTGCACAATTAAGAAGGGAAGTGTCTTCAATTTACTGTTGGTACTTAAAGCTGATGAGGCCCCAGGACGGGGTGAGATGCATCCAAGTATTTTGAAGGGCCTGAGGGTAGAAATTGCAGGGGTTACTGGCCAAGATCTTTTGGTCTTCGCTGGACTCTGGAAGGATTTGAGAATTTTGAGCAGTACAGCCTTGTTTAGGAAAGCGTGTAAGGAGAATCCAAACAATTACTGACCAGTCACTTTAACTTCAGTGGTGGGACGCTTCTAGAGACAGTTATTTGGAATAGAATTAGTAGTCACATGGAAGAAGGTACATTGATTAGGAATCATCAGCATGGATTCTTAGATGGCAAATTGTGTTTAACTAACTTGCTGGAATTCTTTGAAGAGGTATAAGTCCTGATAGGGTATTGCAGTTGATGTGGTATACATGGATTTTCAGAAAGCATTTGATACAGTGCCAAGCAAGATTTGTGAGGAAACTTATGTGTCATGTACAAAAGAGACATTGACAATATGGATACAAATTGGCTGATTGATAGGAAACAGAAAGTAATGATCAATGAATAGTTTTCAGACTGGAGGAAGTTTATTAGTGGAGTTCCCCAGGGGTCAGTTCTGGGACCCTTGGTTTTCCTGATCTATGTTAACAATCAGGATCTTGGTGTGCAGGGGACAACTTTGCAGATGACCTGAAACTTGAAAGAATTCTAAACTGTGGGGAGAACAATATGTAACTCTCTGAAAGGGCATTGACAAGTTATTGGAGTGGGTAACTGGTGGCAGGTTCAATGCAGAGAAGTATGATGTACTGCACTTCAGTAGGGAGAGCATTGAAAGACAATACAAAATAAGAAGGTTCTGAAGAAGGGTCACTAAACTCAAAATGTTAACTCTGCTTTATCTCCATAGATGATGCCAGGTCTGCCGAGTTTCTCCAGCAATTTCTATTTCTGTTTCTGATCTGCATTTCTTTGCTTGAATATAATAGAGGGTATTTTCTGGAGGGAGGGCAGCAGCAAAGTGACCTTGGGTATAAACGTCACACAGATTATTGAAGTTGGCATGACAGGTGCAGTTAATAAGAATACAATATCCTCAAATCTATTAATACGGGCATAGATTACAAAAAGATGATGTTGAACTTGTACAAGACACTTGTTAGGCCTCAGTTGGAACTTTGTTTACAGTTGTGGTGCCACATTATTAGAATGATGTGAATGCATTGGAGAGAGAGAGCAAAAGTGATTGACAGAAATAGTTCCAGGTATGTGAAGCTTCCATTATGAGGATTGATAGAAGAAATTGGCACTGTTCTCCTTGGAAGGAAGAAGGCTGAGACAAGATTTGACACAGGTTTTTAAAATTGTGAGCAGGATGGTCAGAGAAGAGGAACAAGAGCATATATATTTAAAGTGATGTGCAAATGAAGCAAAGGTGATTGTGAGAAACATTTTCACACTGTAGTATGGAATGCATTGCCTGAAGGTGTAGTGGAGGCAGGTTCAATTAGGCATTCAAGAGAACATTGGATGATTATAGTGTTGAAATGTACGGAAAAAATGCAGGAGATTAACACGGGTTAATGATGTTCGACTGAAGAGTTGGTAAGGCACAATGAGCCAAATGGTCTCCTTCTATGCCATAACAACTTTGTCTGATTTTGCCATCAGCTCTATCTCAAGAAAATCAGTGACCTCCATTCCTTTCACCTTGTAGGCAGTTGCTAACTGAATTTGCAGCAGATTGAAATGTATGATCTGGTAAATTTCTGTATATCAGTATTTACGCTACTTTCCCATATTTCCCTGAAACTTCTATTTTCTCTTTTCTCTCCTGTTCTTTACCTGAAGACATTGAATCCAGATGAGGTACGATTCCTTCAGTCCTAGAAGCTTTGAAGTATGTGGCTTAGGGGAGAGTAGATTCAGGTGTGGGCTCCAGTTTACGTTGTCTGCCTGTAATCCATCTTGAGATATGATATTGGATTTGACATTGTTGTTGCCACCTTTCTCTGAGATGTTCTTTCCAGCAGAAGTTTAAAGAAATAGAGATCAAAGGTAGAAATTTTAACTTTTTTTCATTCTGTTTTACCCTTTACCCCAAATATAAAATACTTACTAATAATTCCTATAGGGACTTTAGCAAGGGAACTTTTTTTTTACCCAAACAATGAATAGAATAATGAAAAAGGAGCAGAATAGTTATGTTGATGAGATTTGAGAAAGAATGATTGGAGGGACATCATATGGAACTTGGACCTATTGGGCTGAATGGTTGTTTCTTTGCTGAAAACAGTATGTAAAAGAATATAAGTCACCAGACATTACAGCAGAATATACATGCTTTATGGCAGTTTTAACTGCATGTATGAATCAAGTGACATTTGTTTTCCAGATGCAAAGATGGCCTCAAGGGATTTGCTTTCTCAGCACTCAAGTAAGTAGATCAAATGTGAATTTTCTACATTTTATTTGGTCATTTTGTTTGCTCACAAGACTACACAATAAACATAAGTGCAGTTACATATAAGTTTACAAAGAAGCTTTCTATTATGGATAGCTTCTGTTCCAGTTTCAGGATTGTGCAACCTGGATGACACCACTTATTAAATAAAGATGATCAATGCCTGTGTATAGCTGTTGCTGAATTAGTCATAGAGTCACATAACACAGAAACAAATCCTTTTGTCCAACACGTCCATGCCAACCAAGTTTCCCAAACTATTCATACTATTATGAAGGGCGTATGTCTGAAATGTCAATTTTCCTGCTCGTCGGATGTTGCCTGACCCCACACACTCAACTCTGATCTCAGCATCTGCAGTCCTCACTTTCTCCCTTGGTTGTATGTGTACAATGTCAGACTGATGGCATTCTTTTTGCAGGAAGTTAAAGCAGCTCTTCCTAACGCAGGAGTAACAATGACGTTTTGATGTATTTTTGGCACATAGCTGGTGTCATGCCTCCTCGTTGGCACCGCTGGTAAGCTCAGTAGCCTTGGCTGCTGAGTGACAAAACGACTGAGAAAAAGTGTGAGATGGCCATGGTCCACGCAGATCGGATACTTCGATATGGCTTTCAAAAGTCATGAGTTTTCCATTTTCAATGGAACAGTCCGGCTGGGAAGTGTCCTCCCTGCAGCCTTGTCCACACTGCGAACTGTGTTAAGTCTTTAGGTTGTAAATGTGCCTGCTCAACAAAACTGGCAACAGGATCCATCTCAGTTCAAACCGACACAGCGATCTTGAGGAGATATCTCCTGCTCTACATGGAGCTGAGCTGGCCACCCCTGCCAGGGAGCCGGCTCATCCAGTAGATAAGATAGATAAGTTAGAGAAGGAACTGGGTGGGCAGCCCACCCTCTAGACGGGATAAGCATGACTACCCAAACCTTCGACAGCAAGAGTTATCAAATTTTGATGCAGGGCACAGATCATATGGCTAAAGAGACTGAAACCAAGACTGGTGATATGACAACCAAGACAACTGCCTTCATAGGAGGAGTTATGATCGAACCAGTATATGTCAGAACGTCTGTCCGGGAGGTAATAATCCATTACCCCATCAATGGGCTGTTTCGCAAGGATTGCGACACCCTCTTCCCCACGGTGAGCCTGTTTAAGATCCAGATTAGATTAGATCCCCTACAGCGTGGAAACAGGCCCTTTGGCCCAACAAGTCCACACTGACCCTCCGAAGAGTAAACCACCCAGTCCCATTTCCCTCTGACTGATGCAGCTAACACTACGGGCAATTTAGCATAGCCAATTCACCTGACCTGCACATCTTTGGACTGTGGGAGGAAACTGGAGCACCCGGAGGAAACCCACGCAGACACGAGGAGAATGTGCAAACTCCATGCAGACAGTCACCCAAGGCTGGAATCGAACCTGGGACCCTGGTGCTGTGAAGCAGCAGTGCTAACCACTGAGCCACAGTGCCGCCCCATATGACTAAGGTGCACAAAATTAAGAACATTCGAACAAAATGTTAATGCTGCGACAAAGCAGAAGAGTACCACGCAATCTCCTGCCATTACCCCAAATGCAAAGGTAAGAAACCCCCTCCAACAGGGGACTTTGTATGCAGCGCTTGTAACCAATGGCTTACAATTCAGGCGAGACTTGGTCAACACGAGAGGCATCAACATCCTATTCTATGGAATGGAAATCTCCTCAAAACTGCACTCAACCAGGGAGAAGTGATCGCGTATACTCACAGGAGGAGATGGCACTCCTGGCGGAACTAGAAGTGAGATTTGCAGGATGCAAATTCATGAATAAATCGATTGTCGACATCCTTAAAATGAAAACACCCAAGCACATCTTGGACAAACGCAAAAACCTTGCAAACACCCTGACAAAGGTCCAAACCCAAACAAGTCAAGCATAACCAGTGACTCGCACGAATCGGAGGCAGAGCGGTCCAGGAAAATTTCAGTGATCCAAACCTGTGCCAAAGAGCCAGCTGCAGAACACCAGCCTCCATCTCTAAGCATAGGGACATAGATGACCAGCTAACACAAGTTGAGGAGCTCTTGAGCACAAGGAACTACCCGGACACACTTACCCTAGGGATGGGACTGATAGAAAGTATTATCACCCTACTAATGAATAGTAGGGAGAGACAGAAAAAACGAAATAAGCCAGGCTAATAAATACAAAAAGACCAGTAACAAGACCGGGACAAAGAAAACATGGGCAGCATGTAGACCGCTGTTTAGAGTGATACAGCAGCACTACAAAACCAACCGGCACCAACTAGCTTGCGGGATCATGGGAGTGCTGACCTCATCCACTTGTCCTCTCTCAAAAGAGGGACTGGAGGCATGTTTCCGTGAGAAACTGTCGATACCGAACCAGAAATCAAACCGAAATAAGTACGCTCCATATACTGGGAACGTAGATGACGGATCCTTGATGAAACCCGTGGAGGTAGAAGATGTCGAGGCACCCATCAAGGGGATGAACACGCACATTGCCACTGGACCAAACGGCCTGAAACTGAGCGATTATACGATTAATCCATGAAGAGGAGGAAATGTGTCTACACCGACTCTTCTCCCTATGGCTCAAATCAAGCACGATACCGGAATCACTGAGAAAGAGTCAACAGTCTTGATTACTAAGTGAGGATAAAGACCGCCTGAAAAACATCGACAACTGGCGGCCGATAACTATTGGTTTGATGCTGCTACGAATTTTCACAAAAATAATGGCAAAATGCCTCAGTGAAACAGTCGAAATTAACAACAGGCAAAAGGGGTTCTTAGCAGCCACTCCCGGGTGCAATGAAAACATTGCCATCCTCGAGAACATTATTAAGGGAGCAAAGCATAACCGCAAGGACCTCTCGGTTGTCTTTGTTGATCTGGCGAAAGTGTTCAACTCGGTTGGGCACAAGCTACTACTGAAAACTTTACAAAGAGCGCAACCTCCCAAAGCCTTTGTAGGTCTGATCAAGGATCTCTACACTGACAATACAACATGGTGGAAGGGGACGGTAACACTACCACCCCAATAAACATTGATTAGATTGGATTACCTTCGGTCCAACAAGTCCACACCGACCCTCCGAAGAGAAACCCACCTAGACCCATTCCCCTACGTTTACTCCTTCAGCTAACACTACCGGTAATTTAGCATTGTCAATTCACCTAACCTGCACGTTTTGGACTGTGGGAGGAAACCAGAGCACCCAGAGGAAACCCATGCAGGCACAGGAAGAATGTGCAAACTCCACACAGACAGTTGCCCGAGGTGGGAATTGAACCGAGGTGAGGCAATAGTGCTAACCACTGTGCCACCGTGCCGCCCACCCACTGTGCCACCGTGCCGTGTAAAGTAGGGCGACCCACTCTCACCAGTATCATTTAACATCGCTAACATCGCCATGTTCCTGGGTGGCGGAAGTGTCAACTGCTCGACTTTGGCCATCGCAGATGACATAGACCTTCTGACTGACTCTCACACCGGTATGGTGAGGAATCTGAGGCTGCTCCAGTCATATTGTGACCATACGGGTCTTAGTATTAACATCGCGAAGACAAAGGGCTTCCATTGTATGTTTAAGACGAAGACCTTCTGAAACAGCCACTTCGATAACTGGAAGCTGCGCAGTGAATCCGTAGCTTATATATCCCCAGGCGATACAGAGAAATACCTGGGTGCCCGTATCAATCTATGGGCAGGTGTGTGTGAAGGAGAATGGGAGGAGAGGCTTAAGACCTGGGTTAAAGGAATACAGGCAGCATCTCTCCGACCAAGGCAATGGCTGGAGATCCTAAAAACTCATGTCATCCCCAGATTGTATTTCCATCTGGTCCTATCCGAAGCATCTCGATGCACACTTATAAAACTGGACCAGATCATCCGTGATGCCACAAAAGAAGTCCTCCACCTTCCACCTCATACCACTGATGTAGTCTTGTATGCCAGCAACAGGAACGGTAGTATAGCTGTCCCAAAACTGGAGGTGCAAATTCTATCCATGATCCTCCACAAACTGGAGGCATTAGAGATGTCCAACAATGTGATAATTCGGGCCTCCTTTCAGGATAAAGGAGAATGCAACACAGACACCGTTGCAGGACTGCACAAGCTCAAAGTCCTTAAATAAATTGAAGATTTCCGACCAGCAGCCAAAACGGCAGCGAAGGGGAAATGGTCCTGATGACTCACATCCAGGCCATTATGTCAGCACTCCAGGAGGCAGACGTCGGGCGACAGAAACTGCCCAACAGGTATGCAGGATGGTGAGAGTGGGAATTTGAAAAGTGGCGAAGGCTGGAGTGTCAAGGCTCAGGCGTCCAGTATTTCAGAGACAACAGGATCTCTAACTCGTGGCTGAAATCAGCAATCCAACAGAAATCCTCACAGTTTATAAACAGCTTGCTCTTGCGATGTAATCTATTACCAACAAGAGCCACCCTATCCAGGGGAAGACCGAATAGAAACAAAACTTGCTGAAGGTGTGAGACGGCACTCGACACCATCTCACACATGTCAGGATGCTGCCCATTTGTCAAAAACGCTTGAATAAAATGCCATAATAAGATCGCAGACCAGCTGCAAAAGCATGTCAGTAAGTACAGCTGGGCATTGTACGTTGAGCCCAGGTTATTCGCAAAAGACGGTTCACTGTGGAAACCCGATCTCATGTTTAAGAAAGATCAAAATATCGTGGTAGTTGATGTCACAGAGCGGTACAAAAATGACAGCAAAGCACTGGAAATGGCATAGCGTGAGAAAGGCGAGAAATATAAACACCTTAACACCAAGACAACGGAATTGATGGGAGGCTCTGAACCTAAGTACTTTGGCTTTGTGATGGGCGCTCGAGGCAAGTGGCTGGGCCTGAAAAACAGCCTAATGAAATTCCTCGGCATAGAAAGATTTGAAACCTTCGCTCAATAGACATCCAGATTCACATTATCACTGATACTTGAAGTATTACAACTCTTTAGTGATAAGTGAACAAACTACCATTAACCGGCTCTGGCCGGAGACCAGGACTGGCCAACCCCCGCTTAAAAAAAAATAAAAACAGGGATGCGGCCCACCAAAAACACAATCAGTCTGATACCAGACCGATGGAGGATCACCAATACCCGAGCGTCATATAACACCAGTTACCACCAGTATCCTTGGACTGTGGTGATGCTAGAGAGTCCAAAACATCGACGGGCGATGTAAAGACTCTAAAAAAGGCTCTCTTGTGAGTGTTTCAAAATAGCATTATTCAGGAGAACTTAGGTAAAAACTGAAGAAGGTAGAAGTTGGAAATCAACTGCAATTTTAAAGCAATATTGAATTTTATAGTAATTTTTTTTCAGATCTGGTAAGAGTATAAATAGAATAATGAGAAAGAATAGAATAATTAAAAATAATAAATAGAAACCATTGAATCTGTCTTCACTCGTGTATAGATAAAACATCTGCACTTTGAAATATTATGACTCTCAACTTGTTAAATTTAAAAGAAATTGCTTTATTGTATCATAACTATTAATTGATATTAATGACTGGTGTACTTATTGAAGATAATGAGGTAGACTGGTAACCAGCATTACCAAACCGTCAATCTCTGTGTTATGAAGCCTTCAAATAGCCCCTCTTTATGGCAGAAATGCATGAATTCTTGAAGTGCATCTGGAATATCACAACTCCATTGATGACCTGACGTCTAAAATGTGGTATTGTCAATGTAAATTACAGATGGTTTCAGTTACGAGTCACCAGTGTTTTCCTTGTGCATTGGTAGCATAAATTTGCCAGGTTTTTGTTTATCTGATTTAATTTCTGAATTATGACCTGTGTAAGTAGTTAATTTTTGCTTTAATACATTTTGAGGTCTTCAACTTTGTTGTTTTTTCTTATTGTATTCAAATTTTGTGTGAATGAGCAATTCCATGTCCATGTCTGCTGTACATAACTGAAATGGCTGTGCTTCATATGTAATGCTTGGCATTGAATGCTGGCAAGTTACTCTGTCCTCTCTGTGTTAACACACAGAATTTCCAGCTGGGCCACAAGGCAATTATCTGGATTTTGAAACTTGAATAATGATTTCCATCCCTTAACCTAGGGGTGTCAAAACCACAAATGGTATTTCAACTGCTCCCTGAACTGCGATTGCTGACTGAAACCAGACTGGGAGTTACATGGTAATACATTTGTAACAAAGCTATCAAGGAGCCTTGGATTTAAATGTAAAGATTAAATCATTTCCAACCTCAATCCTGATTTGTATTTTTAAGTAACTCAATGACTCACCACATTGGAAATTTAAAGATTCACAGTGCTGTTTGTTTGCATTTTACTTCACGAGAAATGTTGTTGATTCCCATATATTAGGTTTATTGTTGGAAAGGAAGAAATTCCAACACATCCAATTTTGGCAGAACCGCGGAATATCAGTGTACCCAGTAGTCAGACGACTGAGCACCAGGCAATAGAAGATCCAAACAAGAAGACCAAGAAGTCTCTGCTAGCCTTGACAAGACAACTTGTTGACAGAATGTAAGAAAATATTTCAATTACCAATCTTATTTTTTGTCTGAGAGAGGCATTATTTCCATTGTCTTAACAATGTAAGCAAGAGACCATAGGAAAAATATTTTTTTGAATAAGTCAAGATAACCTGTGGCACTACTCATTACATTAGCGAGAGACCAAAGTTTCAGTAGACACCAATTGCATCAGTTATGAAAAAATTTGACGCGAAGAGTGTAATGCTGGAAAAGCACAGCCGGTGAGGCAGCATCTGAGGAGCAGGAGAGTTGACTTTTCCAGCGTGAGCTCTTCATCAGGAATTTCAGTATCTGCAGTCCTTACTTCCTCCTAGATGAAACGGTTTAACTTCAACATTTAAAAATAACAAAATCAGATGATAAGCCAAGAATTTAAAAACTTGGAAGTTTATTTTAACGAGTTAATACATTGGGTGCTCAGGCACATCAAAAACAGATTGCAAGTTTATGCATTCTCCATGAAGATAATGTGATAACCAGTCTTTTAAAAAAAAACTCTCATTTACAGAGAAACACATACTTAGTGTCTTTAACAACCTCAGGAGATACCAAAGTGTTCTGCAACTAGTTAAGTATTTTTTTAACTGCAGTTGTGATGCAAGTAGCACAGCAGCCGATTTGCATGATATAGAGTCATAGAGCTGTACAACATGGAAACAAACCCTTTGGTCCAACTCGTCCAGGCTGACTAGATATCCTAAATTAATCTACTTCCATTTGCCAGCACTTGGCACACATCCATCTAAACCCTTCCTATTCATATACTCATCCAGATGCCTTTTAAATGTTTTCATTTGTACCAGCCTCCACCACTTCCTCTGGCAGCTCATTCCATACACGCAGCACCCCCTTTGTGTGAAAATGTTGCCCCTTTGGTCCTTTTTAAACTTTCCCCTCTCACCCTAAACCTATGCGCTCTAGTTCTGGATTCCCCCCACCTCAGAGAAAAGACCCTGTATACTTACACTATCCATGTCCCTCATGACTTAATAAACCCCTCTAAAGTCACCCCTCAGCCTTCGAAGCTCCAGGAAGAATAGCCCCAGACTATTCAGCCTTTCCCTATCGCTCAAACACTCCAACCCTGGTAACATCCCTGAGCCCTTTCAGGTTTCACAACATACTTTTGAAAGGAGGGAAACCAGAATTGCACAGAATATTCCAAATGTGGCCTAGCCAATGTCTGTACAGCTGCAACTTGACTTCCCAATTCCTGTACTCAATACTCTGACCAAGAAAAGAAAGCATACCAAGCGCCTTCTTCATTATCCCATCTACCTTTGACTCTACTTTCAAGGAACTGTGAACCTGCACTCCAAAGTCTTTTTGTTCAGGAACAATTCCCAGGATCTTACCATTAAATATAAAAGTCCTGCCTTGATTTTCCTTTCCAAAATGCAGCATCTCACATTTATTTAAATTAAACACCATCTACCACTCCTCAGCCCATTGGCCCATCTGATCAAGATCCCATTGTACTCTGAGGTAACCTTCTTCGCTGTTGATTACACCTCCAATTTTGCTGTCATCTGCAAACTTACTAACTATACCAACCATGCTCACATCCAAATCGTTTATATAAATGATGAAAAGCAGTGGACCCAACACCGATCCTTGTGGCACTCCACTGGTCACAGGCCTCCAGTCTGAAAAACAACCCTCCCCCATCATCCTGTTCTTCTACTTTCGAGCCAGTTCTGTATCCAAATGGCTAGTTCTCCCTGTATTCCATGAGATCTAACCTTGCTAACCAGTCTACCATAAGGAACCTTGTTCAATGCCTTACTGAAGTCCATATAGATCACATCCACCGCTCTTCCCTCATCAGTGCTCTTCATTACTTCTTCAGTAGGAAAGAAGAAAAACTGCAGATACAGTCAGGTAGATGGGTTTCCTCCAAGAAAGGTAGGAGACGGAGGCACGTAGTGCAGGCGTCTCCTGTGGCTATCCTTCTCAAACCAATATACTGTTTTGGAAAATGTAGGGGGTGATGCACTCTCAGGGGAATGTAGTAGGAACAGCCTATTTTCTGGTACCAAGACTGGCTCTAATATAACAAGGGATACATCGAGTTCCAAGCAATCGATTGTGAAAGGGTACTCTCTAGTCAGAGGCACGTACAGATGTTTCTGCGGGCGACAATGAGAAATCAAAATGGTATGTTGTCTCCCTTGTGCCAGGATCAAAGTTATCTTTGAGAGAGTGCAGAATATTCACAAAGAGGAAAGGGACCAGCAGGAGGTCGTTGTGCACGTTGGAATTAACAACATAGGGAGGGATTAAGATGAGATTCCGAAGGGAGAATAAAGGAAGTTAGGCAGGAATTTTAAAAAGCAGTCATCAAGGGTGGTAATACCTGGATTACACCCAATACCACAAGCTAGTAAGGTTAGGAATAGGAGGATAGAGTAGATGAATGCGTAGCTGAGGAACTGGTGCAGGGAAGAAGGGTTCACATTTTTGGGTCATTGGAATCTCTGGAGTAGAAGTGACCTGTACAGGTAGGATGGATTGCACCTGGATTGGAAAGGGGCTAATGTACTAACAGGGTGATTTGCTAGGGAGGAGTTAAACTAGTACATTTGTTGGGGGTGGGGAGACCCCGTGAGGTAGTGAGGAAACAGATCAGTCTGAGACTGGTACAGTTAGGAAAATGAACAAGTCAAACAGTCAGGACAGGCAGGAACAAAGCAAAGAACGAGGTAGTACTGATAAATTAAAGTGCATTTATTTCAGTATAAGAGGCCTTATAGGGAAGGCAGATGAATTCAGGATATGGTTAGGAACACGGGACTGGGATTTCATAGCAATTACAGAGTCGTGGCTCAGGGATGGACAGGACTGGCAGCTTAATGTTCCAGGATACAAATGCTGTAGGTGGGAAAGAAGGGGTAGCAAAAGAGGAGGGGGAGAGGCGTTTTTGCTAAGAGATAAAATTACAGCTGTACCTAGGGATGATATTCCTCGGAATACCTCAAGGTAAATTATTTGCATGGAGCTGAAAAATAAGGAAGGCTTGATCACCTTATTGGGATTGTACTATAGACCACCCAATACTCGGTGAGAAATTGAGAAACAATACTGTGGAGAAGGACATACAAGATATAAAATGTGTGGATATAGATGGTGACATCTTGAAAAATGCCCATATTACAGAGGAGAATGTGCTATATGTCTTAAATCGCAAAAAGGTGAATAAATCCCCAGGAACTGATCTGGTGTACTTAGAACTCTGTGGAAAGCTAGAGAAGTGATTGCTGGGCCCCTTGCTGAGATATTTTAGTTCATTGATAGCCACAGGTGAGGTGCTGGAAGACTGGAAGTTGACTAACGTGGTGCCACTATTTAAGAAACGTGGTAAGGAAAAGCCAGGGAACTATAGACAGGTGAGCCTGACATCGGTGGTGGGGAAGTTGTTGGAGGAACTTCTGAAGGATGGAATTTTCATGTATGTGGAAAGGGAAACTGATTAAGGATCGTTAATAGCTTCGTGTGGGAAAAATCATGTCTCATGAGCTTCTACAAATAGCAATGCGATAATGACAAGATTAATCTGCTTTATGTTGCTGATTGAGGGACGGACATTAGCCAGGCTACTGGGTATTACTCGTCAGCTTGTCTTAAAAATCATATTTTTCATCTATTTGACAGGCAGAAGGGCCTATATTTAACATCAGATCTGAAAGATGGCATCTTCAGCCATGCAACACACTCTCTTAGCACTGTATTTGAATGTCTGTGCTCAAGTCTCTTCATGTGGAGACTTCAACCCTATAACACTTGATTCAAAGGTGTAAATGCTATCAATGAAATTTAAGATTTTAGATTAAGATTTTACTTCAGCTTCAGTTAGATAATCGTAAAACAGTTTGGTGTGATTTTTGTTTACAACCAAGCTAAGCATGTCACTTTTGATAGAAAAAGGAGCAGGCATAAGCCCTTCATCTTCTGATCCTTGGATGCTGCCTGACCAGCTGTGCTTTTCCAGCACCACCACACACTCAACTCTGATCTCCAGCATCTGCAGGCCTCACTTTCTCCCACTTTTGATAGAAAGTCATGCTTTCTTCTCAATTAAATATAATTTTGCAGCAGGATTGATACTGTTGTGACTTCAGTGATTGTCAACAGATGTAATTTTCTCTAAAGTGCATGTGGGATGGTCAGTGCAAAGTTTAAATGCAAATGTTTCAAACAACAAGGGCAGAGGGGAAGAATTCGTTCACAACATGCATATGACATCATAATAAACTGAAATTGTGATAGTGAAGTGTTACCAAACCTTTTTGTCTGATGTCTGAATTAAATGAAGAGCTTTTCATTTTTTTTCTTGTTTTTCAAGCATAAATTTCTTTTGCAGACATTAATTCAACGTACTAAATAGTAAGTTGTTGATGTGCCATTGTGGAATATGGGATGCTAAGTGAAAAATGACCCAGATGTTTGCTTAACAAAATGAGAAACAGAAATAATTTGAGAGACAGACGTGCTTTTGTAAATCTCCAATTGAATCAAGTAATTCATACTAGGACATGTCTCAGTGGATAGTCTGGGTAATTTATATTCATTATTTAAGTGGAGATGAAGCAGGTTTGAATGGTAAATCACTTCTTAAAAAAAAACAAATCATACGACCAGCAGACAATATTATCTTAGATGTTTCAAACATCTTTATTGCCTAGCGAGGGTAATGCTAACAGTCAAATGGTTGTGATCATAAGAAAATGAATAAGAGGTCTTCTATTTCTTATTGCTTTGCTGAGACCAACACAATAGAACCAGAAGTACTTTAAAGAAGCCTGTAGTGAGGAATAAGGTTTTCTATTACAGTATTAATTTTAAATTTTCTAATCTTGGCTGTCTGACAATAAGCATATAAATATAGATGCCATTAAGGGTAGGAGCCTTTGGTACTAATGGGATCCCACATGCCAATTGGCCAGACAAAATGGCTGTTTTCCATCTTGAACAGTTCAACATCAGCTTTGAAGTGGTAATAGTTGTATTTTTTCTGATTTAAAATCTGACAGTTTTACACTCCCTGCTTTCTTAAGGTAGCCTAATCTTTGTCGAATAGAAAATTGGGAAACGCTGGACTATTCATCATATCTGGGAGATGTTAAAAGTGTAATAGTTTTAAGCAAATGAGTAAAAAGGGTAAAAGTGATAACAGACTATAAGGGAGTGTGTGTAATAGGGACAATGCAGAGATTTTTTGAGCATTTGTGATCTGTGGACATCACTGACCAAGCCAAAGTTTAATCTCCAAACCTAATTGTCCGTATGATGAGGTGCCTTTTTGAATTGCTGCAGTCCTCGGGGTGTAGGTACATCTTTAGTAAGTGTGCAAAAACTTGGCAGGTGGAACATCATGTGGAAATACATGAGATTATGCCCTTTGGCAGGAAGACTTGAAGAACTGAATGTTAGTTAAATGGAATGAGACTGCAGAAAGCTGCAGCATGCAGGGATTAGTGGGTCCTTGTACATGAAAACATAGAAACATGGACAATAGGAGCAAGAGGTGGCCATTCTGCCCTTCAAGCCTGCTCTGCCATTCATCACGATCATGGCTGATCATCCAACTCAATAGCCAAATCCTGCTTTCTGCCCATAATCTTTGGTCCCATTTGCCCCAAGTGCTATATCTAGCTGCCCTTTGAATACATTAAATATTTTGGTTTCAACTATTTCCTGTAGCAATGAATCCCACAGGTCCACCACTCTGAGTGACAAAATGTCTCATCATGTCTGTCCTAAATGGTCCACCCCAAATCCTCAAACTGTGACCCCTGGTTCTGGACACACCCACCATCAGGAACATCCTCCCCACATCAACCCTGTCTATTCCTGTTTGAATTTTGTAAGTCTCTATGACAACCTTCCCTCACTCGCCTGAATTCATGAATTGCAAAATGCTAGCATCCAAGTTCATTGGGAAATAGTGATTGCAAATGGACTGTTTGCCTTTATTTTGAAGTGAATGAAGTATAAAAGTAGGAGACTTAAATGGAATACTGTGAACAGATTTAATCCACTTATCAAAGTAAATATAAACTGGCATTGGAGGCACTGGAGAGAAGTGGGTTGAATTCAGCTGTGGAGGGATATTTTCTGGGACGGGTTGGAGTATTATGAGTAGGAGGAGCCTGTAATCATTGGCATTTAAAAAGATGAGAAGTGACCTTATTGAAACATACATGATTCTTAAGGGGCTTGACAGATTAGATGCAGAGTGGTTGTTTTCCCTTGAGGAAGAGTTTAGAACCAGAAGGCATCATCTCAGAGCAAAGTGTTATGGACCAATCCATTCCCCCTCAACATATTTCAAGAATGTAGCTCAGACCCTAACTTTTCTAGTTGTTTTAAGCAGGTGGTTAAAGTGGATATTCCAGTAGTGATACAGCTGGCCTAATCACTCCGTTTTAAACAAAACAGAATTTATTTATAAACTAATAAAAGAAAACTAAATTTAGAATGACATAACTATTTGAAAACCCAACCAACACAAACTCAACTTAACAAAAGCTGTCCTGATTTCCCGCAACACTTCATAACACCCCTATGGCAAAAAGGTACAATCAAACAAAGGTTCTTACAGGAGCAAAATGTTAGAGAGAGAGAGAGAGAGCGAGAGAGAGAGAGAGGATCAGCATGGAGCTGTTACTTTGACCAGCAGCCTCAAAACAGACTGCTTGCTAAAACCAAACCAAACAAAATCCTAAACTGGGAGAACTGGCCACCCCTTTTCATTGTACAAGTGTTTCAAAAAACACTTAAGCATTTTCAAGGTAGACATTTCCAAATGTATCGGAACCTATGCCTTTAAAACCCCTCTTAACAAGGACAGTATAACCTTGTTAAAGGAGTAGCATATTCACAAAATGGTCAGTCATTTCAAACAAAGAGGAGGAGGATTTTCTCCTTTCGGACAGTAATGAACTTGGAGAATTCATTATGGCATGAATGTGGAGTTGATTATCAGATCAACCAGGATCTTATTGAATAGTGGAACTGACTTAGTAGGCTGAACAGCTTACGTCTGCCCTTTCATCTTATGGTCTTAAATTTTAGTTGTTGACAACAGCCAGAGTATTTATAGTTGTGATAACAGACATGGACTGAGCACTTATCCTTGTAGTACCCAACTTGTTCATTCCTATTCTCACTTTCTGCCTAATAACCAAATGTCAATTCTTTGTAGTATATTTCCTTAAATCTCATGCCACCTATTTTATTTACTAAGCTCCTCTGTGGTGCATTATGGACATTCAAATACACCAGACCCACAGAGTCTGCTTTATCATTGTTACAATAATGTCCTCAGAAAACTCTGCAAGTTTATTCATTGTCATTTCCCTTTCATAAATCCATGTTGACTCTGACCAATTTTACCATCCTTTTACACATATCCAATTATCCTATCCTTTGAATTAAAGTCTAATATTTTCCTGACTACTGAGGTCAACTAACAAGTCTGTTAGAACTAACAGTTCTTCATTCTCTCTCTTCCAGTTTTCTTAAATAGTAGTCTATATTTCCTACTTCACAGTCCACAGGAACCTTTCCAAAACCTATAGAATTTTTAAACAATAACTGGAAGTAAGCTCACTGATTCTCTCGGCACATTCAACATTCTGGAGTTAACCTTATTTGCTCCAGGGGATTTATCAATCTGGAATCCGGTTAGCTTTTCAAATACTAATTAATTTCAGTTCCTGATTTACGTGAGTCTCTTAATTGCCGAGTATTTTTGAGAGATTTTCTGCAGCTGCTTCTGTGAAGACAGACATGAATTAACTGTTTAGTTTCTCTGACATTTCTCTGTTTTCCCCTTTACGTTCTCCTAATGCCATTTGTGATGGGTCTGCATTTGTCCCAGTTAATCTTTTTCTTTTTGCATATCGTTTACACTCCACCTTGATGTTCCTTATTTGTATTAATATTCAGTTTCCCCTTCCTTTATCAATTCTCGGTCCTGCTTTGTTGTGTTCTAAACTACTGCCATTTGTCAGATTTGCCAGTTTTTCTGGCATTCTTGTTATCCATTTCCTTTGATCTAATGCAGACTTTACTTTTAGTTCACTGTGCTGTGTGTGTTTGAGGAATGTATATCTATTGTAGACTACATACAATTTATTTAAATAGTTGGCTATAGCCTGTCTACCATCCAATCTTTTGTAAATTTTCTCAATTCATCATAGCCAACCTAACTTTCATAGCATAATCATCTCCTTTACATATAAGGTCCTGCTTCAGGAATGAATCATATTGTCTTCAATCTTAATGTGAAATACTATCATGTTATGATCACTACTTCTCAAAGACTGCTTTGCACTAATGTTGTTGGTTAGCTGTTTCTCATTAATTAACATCAAAAGAAAAATAACCTGATCCCTAGTTGGTTCCTCCTCCTATTGCACCAGAAACCATCACACACATGCATTTGAGGAATGTCTTACAGGATTCTGTTTGCGATCAGTAATTTGTTGATTTTAGGTAGGTTGAATCACCCCCAGATAGAACATAGAAAACATAGAACAGTACAGCCCAATACAGTCCCTTTTTCTCTGATGTTGTGCCGACCTTTTATCTTACTCTAAGATCAAATAACCTGCATACCCTTCATTGTACGAACTTCCATGTGCCTGCCCAAGAGTTGCTTAAATGTCCCTAATGTATCTGACTCTACTAACACTGTTGGCAGTGCATTCCACGCACCCATTGAGTGAAGAACCTACCTCTGACATCGCCCCTAAACCTTCCACCAATTACATTAAAATTATGCCCGCTCATGACAGACATTTCCAATATTGCAAGTGTGGTCTAACCAGGGTGCTTTCGAGTTGCAGGGAGGAGAAAGTGAGGACTGCAGATGCTGGAGATCAGAGTCGCGAGTGTGGTGCTGGAAAAGCACAGCAGGTCAGGCAGCATCAGAGGAGCAGGAGAATTGACGTTTTGGTTTTTCCTGATGAAGGACTTATGCCTGAAACATTGATTCTCCTGCTCCTCGGATACTGCTTGTCCTGCTGTGCTTTTCGAGCAACACACTCTCGACTCTGTAGAGCTGCAGCATAACCTTGCAGCAGTTAAACTTAATTGCTCTGCTAATGAAAGTCAACACACCATACACCTTCTTAAAAACCCAATCGACTTGGGTGGCAGGATATATGGACATGGACCTCAAGATCCCTCTGTTCCTCCACGATGCTAAGATTCCTGCCTTTAACCCTGTTAAATTCGAATGATTTCACACTTTTCCAGGTTGAACTCCATCTGCCACTTATCAGACCAGTTCTGCATCCTGTCGATGTCTCATTGCAACCTACCACTGCCCTCCACTCTATCCACAACTTGACCAACCTTTGTGCCGTCAGCAAATTTACTAACCCACATTTCCACTTCCTCATCCAAGTAATGTATAAAAATCACAAAGAGCAGAGGTCTCAGAACCAATCCTGCAGAACACCATTGGTCATTCAGGCTGAATGCTTTCCATCAAACACCTGTCTTCTGTGGGCCAGCCAATTCTGTATCCAGACAGACAGGTCTCACTGTATCCCATGTCTCCCTACTTTCTGAATGGGCCTACCATGGGGACCTTATCAAATGTCTTGCTAAAATCCATGTACATCACACCCACTGTTCTATCTTCATCAACGTGGGCGGCACAGTTGTTAGCACTGCTGCCTCACAGCGCCAGAGACCTGGGTTCAATTCCTGCCTCAGGCAACTGTCTGTGTGGAGTTTGCACATTCTCCCTGTGTCTGCGTGGGTCTCCTCCGGATGCTCCGGTTTCCTCCCACAGTCCAAAAATTTGCAGCTTAGGTGAATTGGCCATGCTAAATTGCCCGTAGAGTTAGGTGAAGGGGTAAATGTGGGGGAATGGGTTTGGATGGGTTGCGCTTCGGCCTGTTTCCACACTGTAAGTAATCTAATCTAAAAACATGTTATGTCAGATCCTCAAAGAATTCATTCAGGTTTGTGAGGCATGACCTGCCCCTATCAAAGCCATATGCTGACTCATTCTATTCAAACGATGGTTTTCCAAGTACCGTATATGTTCAGGTAAAAGTCAAATTATTTACACTATTTTTAAAGGTTCAATTTATAGGGTTGACTTTTGCACAGGCACTAGTTTTGAGGGGCTGAAATTCATGCTGCAGTTCGAAATACCATATTAGCAGAAGTTGATTTGATCGCTCAACTAGTCCTGGGTAAAGAAGAAAAGCACAATAAATTACAGTAGAAGGAATTAATGAATAAAAGCAAGAGAAACAAGAATGAATTACTGGTAGTAAATTATATTTGCATGTACCGGTATGAAAATTTAACATGTTAAAGAGTCATTGAAATTCTGAAAAATCACACCGTTCAACATTGTCATGGCCTGGTATAATGGCACACATAAAGTGAAAAGTTTATTAAATTCTGTATGTGTAAGCGTCTTAAACTTTCCCACCAAATTCTTCAATTTCCCTCCCATTTACTCTCGTATGTAATGAACCTCAACAACATTAACAAATTTGCCAAGGAATTAAAGATATATGTAGCTAATATATCTCCTTTTTATTCAGATATAATGGCACAATTAAAATGATTAACTTTTTAATAGTATTAACTTTTGGATCTATTGTGAACAAAGTGCGTAAGTACCAAGTGACTTCGTACCAATATGAATGAATCAATCAATTAATCAAAACATGCTGTGTAAAGCAAGTGGGCTAAGTAGGGTTATGAATGAATGAATGAATCAGTAGAGATGCAATATAGTAAACAGAGAATGATGAGTAGAGTTACCGGAATAAGTGAATGCGATTTCATTTAATGGGTTAATGGGAACATGCAGTTTCCTTTGTGAGAAGTTTATAATGCAGTATAGTACGATTACCTTTTAGAAAAGATGGAAGATGAAAGACTTTTGGATAAAAATAAAAGGTGGACTTTTACATGAAATCGACTTTTACATGAGTATATCGAGTTATCATAAATCCTGTCTCTCAGAATTCTCTTCAATACGTTGCCCACCACTGACATAAGACTGACTGGCCTGTAATTCCCAGGATTATCCCTGTTCCTTTTCTTGAACAAGGGAATAACATTTGTAACCCTCCAAACATCTGGCACTACTCCAGTGGACAGCGAGGACGCAACGATCATCGCCAAAGACTCAGCAATCTCTTCCCCTTGCTACATGTAGTAACCTTGGGTATATCCCGTCTGGCTCTAGATCTCTAGTTCTAGACACTAGACTTGTTTAGGGAATGTGAAATGAAGAAAGCAGGAGACAGATGTTTCAGAGCAAAAGAATCTCTGCATTTATTTAAATACAAAGGGTATAATACAAGAAATACAGGTAAAAGCAGTAAACAGTTAAATTATTAATGTAATTATATAAAGGACAGTAATTAAATACCCTATTAAATTAAACACTATTAGAACCTAAAGCAACAGTTTTAACCACAGAAACTTGAATCAGGCTTTCTGTCATCACCCGCCTTCCCTTCCCTTGCTAGCTCAGTTGGAAGGTTTGGGTTTCGGTAGTTTAAGCTCACCACTGAGGAGCTTAAACTGAGGAAAACGCGATTTTGAAGTACAGCTGGTTTTTTCCACTTGCTGTACCCAGTGCTTGGATGAAGAGTTTGAACTGCGTAGGCCTTCAGTCTGGGCTGATGCGGTAGGACACTTAGTTGATCTGTTGGATAAGTACTTGGTTTTCCTTCGTTTCTGGTGGTTTTGCTGGCCCAGTTTTCACCTAAGGACATGTCTGAGGCCATGTGATGTCGGTTGGTTTTTGGAGCTTGTCAGTTCTTGGATCTCATGGTCATGGTTGGTTGCAGCTGGTTCCCCTGGTTCAGAACAGACTCTTTTTGGTAGCTCTTAGAATTGCTGTCAGGATCCACCTTCTGGAGATGGCTCTTATAAATAGCAACTGGAATTAGCTGTTGGTTCCTCAGAATGTTTCTGGGGATAGCTGTTTGGAACACCTGGGGAATAGCTCCCTTGAACCCGCCTGGGGATAGCTGCTGCAATCTCACCTGGGAATTGCTACTTCAGGTAAGATTGGGGCCTGCAATTGTACTAATTGTGAGCCCTTTAACTTGGTTCCAAATCTGTACTTGCCATTGTGTTTCTGGTGTTCCCTTTGAAGTCAATTGGCTTCCTGATAGCTAAGAATATGTGTGAATGGATTTTGATTGAAGTTGCATGTTCAGTATGTATGTTGGTCCCATATTGTCTGTGCCTGGTTGCCCAAGGTGTAGAAGTTAGTTGTGGTCTACAGTGCTAGGTTTAGTTTAGAGTGAAGATTTAAATTGGAATTCCAGGCTGAACAGCAGTCCCAGGCAGAAATCATTCTGGCTGTGTTGTGTGTTTGCAACCTGAGCCCAGTATTTTAGATGTTAGTAAAGTCCAGGGTCTTGTCCAGTATTTTATATGACGGGGATTTCTGTTCAATGCTACAGTGTCCATTGCATTATTTTTGCTGATTTATGTCAGCCAGTCTATGTTAATTGAAGTTATTGCTGCATTAGCCACCTTATATGTATCTCTAATTTCGTGATGTATACTGTGGCCAGCTTTACCCAACAGCTCCTTCAATTTTGCTGTCCCTTGCAGCTTCTTAGCTCCATACTTGGATTCCACATTTGATCCTTTGATCTAATGATCTGATGTACTGATCTCGTCCTTTATTAAAATTCCTACTACCCATCATTTTCCCTCTTTGCTTACGTTTCTGAAATGTCCAATACCCTTTTGTATTCAGGTCCAAGTCTTAGCTGCCCTGCAGCTACATTTCCATCATGTCAATTAAATGAGGTAAATTAGTATTATTTGTGCATTCAAGTTCTCAACCTGTTTTAATGCTATATGCATCATATAGAGTGCCTTTAATTTTGCTTTTTCTTTTATGTTTTTCCTTCTTCCAATCCTGTTGATGCTTATCTACATTTCACCTGTCTTCTAATTTTAATTTCTACTTTTCCTCATGCTACTTTTAATTCCCTTGAAACATAGCTCCCCTGCCAATCTAATTTAAACCCTTGTTGAAATAGCAGCAGGACTTTCCGTGAAGGTGCAAGTCCCAGTCCTGTTAGAACTGATCATCTGTAGAGGTCCCAGCAACCCCAGACAGCTCTTAATGTCTCTAATATCTTATGTTGTCCCTCCAATTTTGTTTTACAGCCAAGTGTTCAATCACAATTCTCATATGGTGTTTCCAAACACACTAAGGTTGAGAAGAAATAGGTAATCCTAAGATTATTGCTTGAGATTCTGCTTTTCAGTCACCTTTCTAGCTCACTGCATATCATTGGGTGAATCGGGAATTACAACTTCTGACTAATGAAACTAATGAAACTCCTATCATTACTGCTCTTCCCATCTTCTTCCCTTCATGGACAGCTGAACCATCTTTAGAGCTAAAAGCTTCTTTTTGACTACTCTCCTCTAACCATCCTATTCCCTAATCAACATCTAAAATAGAAAAGCAATTAATGAGTGGGACCTGGGGTGTCTCCTGCACCACCTTCCTAGTTTCTTAGACTGCCTGGCGATCACCCATACCCTTTATGCCTGCTTGCTCCTGGGCTGCCATATGACCACCACTATGAGTATGCTATTCACATAATTCTCAGCCTTGTGGATGTGTCACAGTGCTTTCTGCCATTGCTTGTCTGAACAGAAACTTGGATCTCCAGTTTCTGCAGTTGGTGACGCTTGCAGCATGCAGTTAGTGGTCGTATCTATGACTTCTGACATACTGCAGGCATGGTGCCTACCTGACCAAGCTGTCCTGCCATGTCTTAACCTTACGTCACTTAAGTTACTCAGAGATCTTTTCATGCTGTGGGTGTTGGCAATTTGGTGCAGACTGTCTGAAGGAGTGGTTGAGTCAGAAAATCTTGTGACATTTGAGCACTGCTTAGATATTCATTTGCATTGCTTTAACCTCCAAACCAATGAGCGAAGAGCTGGAAACTGTGATTAGTATTGTCAGACCCTTGTAGACTGGTGCTGATACAAGAAGTCACATTATTGTGCTGTAAACATCTAAGTCTGGGTTAACTCTGTTTTACTTTGTGGTATAAAACTTAAAACTATAAAGCTACAGATAAACTTTACTAGTACTGTTAATTCTGACAATATTTAACACTCTTCACAAGTTGCAATTGCTTTTGATTAAGCACACTTTTCTGCCATTGACTAAGTCCCCATGTGAAAGTAGATGATTCCATCTTGTATCTCTCGCTCAGGCATAGTTGCCTGATTCTGCACCCTTATAAGTACTGCCATGCAGTACAAAAACAAAGATGTTGTGGTGATCCTTTACAAAATAATAATATGGCTCCATTGGAGGTTACAATGGCATTAGAGAGGTTTCAGAAACTATTTCCATAGCCACCTCCAGGAATGGGGGACTTCAGTTACAGTATAGATTGGAGGAGCTAGGACTGCTGAGAGGACATTTGACAGTGTTCAAAATCCGAAGGAGTAATGACAGAGTAAATATTGCAAAATTCTTCCCATTGGCAGAAGAATAAAGGACAGAGGGCACTAGTTTAAGTCCAACAGTAAAAGAACCAACGGTGGTGTGAAGGAATGCTTTCTAATTTAGCAAAAGGTTATACTGAAATAAATTGCATGTGTGTGTGGGGAAGGCAGATTCAATCATACCTTTCAGAGGGGCATGGGATAATATCTGAAGTGAAACAAAAACTTGTTGTACTTCAAGGAATATATGGGGGATAGTATGAGCTGTCTGGCTCTAGCTGTGATATAAATATGATGGGCCAAAGGTCATCTTCTGTGCTTCTATAGAATGAAAGTAAAATTCAAATCCGCAAAGAGAGAAAAAATAAAATGAGGATGGAGATTACAGTTTGAAATTCTCAAATAGAATGTTGAATCCAGAGAGCTTTGAATTGCTTTATGAAATGATAAAGTACTGTTCCTAGAATTGACTTGCAGCTTCATTAATTACTTAAGGTCTGTTGTCATTTCACCATATTCCATTATGTTAAATAAACTTGAAGTAGTAAGCTACTCTACTTTCTGATCAATTTATTCTTGTTATCTTCTTGTGTCTTTTGGTTTATCAGGATTTAATAAAAGAAAGGGAGAATAGAACCGAAGCATAAACTAGCAGGGAACATAAAAATTGATTGGCAAAGCTGTTGTAGTTATGTAAAAAGGAAAATGTGAGCTTATCACAAACAAAGACAGGAGAATATATAATGAGAAATAGTGTGTCTATCTCTGTGGAGGAAGATACACAAAATTTTCCAGAAATAATAGACAACCAAGGGACTACTGAGAATGAGGAACTGAAATAAATTACCAACAGCAAAAAGCAGCACTAGGGAAATTAATGGGATGCAAGGTGCTGATTATCGACATCTTAGAGTGTTAAAAGAGGTGGTCATCGTGATAATGGATGCACAATTGATAATCTTTCAAATTTCTATTGATTCTGAAATTGTGCTTGCAGTATAAAAAGCTGAAATGTAACCATAATATTTTAGAAAGGAGAGAGAAAACAGAGAACTGCAAATCTGTTGTTAGAGAAAATAGTGGAATTTGATTATGAAGGGTATGAAACTAGGCATTGAAAAAATAATACTGATTGCATTTAAGAAAGAGAAATCTTGTTAGACAAACTTGCATGAGTTGAGGATTGGTTAAAGTAAACAGAGGACAGGTGGCAGCTGTGACTAATAAATCAGTGCTTGAATGACAGCTGTTCACAGTATTGATCAGTCATTTGGATATTGGAACCAAATATAATATTTCCAAATCTGAGGATTACACAAAACTAGGTATTGTGGGTCTTGAGGAGGTAGAATAGCACCTAAAAGGTGTCTTAGAGTAAGTGGGCAAGAACTTGGCAGATGACATATAATGTAGATAAGTGTGAGGTTAGCAACTTTGGCAAGAGAATCAGAAGTGTAGAGTATTTCTAGAATGGTGCGAGATTGGCAAATTTGATTCTAAAGGAATATGGGTATCCTTGTTTGAGTAATTGCAAGCCAACATACAAGGGCAGTTTGCAATTAGGATGGGAACTGATACGTTGGCTTTTATCAGAAGAAATGCAGGAGTAAAGATGTCTTGCTTCAGTTCTATTGAATTATTGGTGAGATTACACCTGGAATTTTGTGTGCAGTATCTCCTAAGTATATATTATCCAAAGATGGAGAGCAGTGAAATTTCACGAGACTAAATCCTGTGGTTGGCAGGATAGTGAAAACGCTGAGAGTTGAGCTAAACCTTGGAGTTTAAGGCTATAAATCTTAACCTTTTGCCTTCTTAAAATCTAGCAAACTGTGGATCAGTGAAGGATGGTCATTTAAGATTGTTTTTCTTTTCTTTCAGGCCTAAGAAAAATTTAAACAAGCTCTCCTACTGCTGTAGCACATAAAGGGCAGCTGGTTAAGTATATTGGTTTAGTCTGGTTCTTTAGGACAGGCCTAAAGTATAAAAGCAAGATCTAAAATGTTCCAGCATGGTGGGTGAGCTACAGAGAGTGAAAACACTGGGAGTTGAGCTAAGTGTGGGGGATTAGGTGAGTGGGATAGGGAAACATTGCTGTGTCATCTTCTGGCCATATTTGAGAGGGGCTGCTTTGTGGTCAAAGTGCTACTGGTAGGTCCAATCGGAGGCTTAGATGAATATCGGGTTTTGTTAAGAAGGGCAAGCAGCGACAAGGTAAGCTCTTCTCTTTCGAGGTCCACTAGTTGCTAAAAGGGTAGAGATGCCAGTCAGTGTAGTAGTATGCTCCTCTTGCCAGATGTGGGACATAAGCGAGCAGTTGAGTGTCTCTGGTGACTGTATCTACAGGAATTGTGTCCAGCTGCAGCTCCTCTCAGAAACATGGACAGTAGGAGTAGTGGTGGACACACTCAGGAGCATACAGGAGGCAGAAACTGTGATAGATAATAGCTTCAGGGAGGTAATCACACCACAGATTCAGTCAGGTGTATGGCTGACTACAAGAAGAGGTGGAAGTTTGAAACTGTCTCCTTGACTTGTCCGGACGTGTCCGACCTGCCTATCTTCTTTTCCACCTATCCACTCCACCCTCTCCTCCTTGACCTATCACCTTCATCTCCTCCCCCACTCACCCATTGTACTCTATGCTACTCTCTCCCCACCCCCACCCTCCTCTAGCTTATCTCTCCACACTTCAGGCTCACTGCCTTTATTCCTGATGAAGGGCTTTTGTCCGAAACGTCGATTTCACTTGGATGCTGCCTGAACTGCTGTGCTCTTCCAGCACCACTAATCCAGTATTTGGTTTTCAGCATCTGCAGTCATTGTTTTTACCTACAAGAAGAGGTAGGCAGGAAATGCAGGAGTCTAGAGTGACTATCTCTCCCGCAAGCAAATATACCGTTTTCGATACAGTTGGATGGGCTAGCCTTTTAGGGGCAGATAGCAGCAGCCAGGTCTTTGGCATCGCAACTAATTCTGCTGTAAAACAGGGTATGACAAAGTCCAAGCAATTATGATAGGGGGCTAACTGCAAGCTCCCGACATATTTGCTCCTCAATTTTACACTGACCACTGGTGGCTGATAGTACAATCCCATCAAAAGCCACCCACTTACTACTTCTCAATTCTATCCATATATTCTCTACAAGTATTGCTGTGATGTTTGCCCTAATCAAAAGCCCCACTCCATCACCTCTTGTGCTACCCCTTCTATCCTTCCGAAAGTATCCATGCTCTAACACTGAGCTGCCAATCCTGTCCCTCCCTCAGCCATGTTTCTATAATAGGTATGATATCCCAGTGCCATGTTCCCATCCATACTCTGAGTTTATCTGCCTCGCCTGTCAGGCCTCTGGAATTCAGATAATTAATTTATTTCATTAGTCCTCCCTCATTCCCCACTGCGGGGAGCAAATATGTCGGGAGTTTGCAGATAGCTGTAAGAATAATGTTGTAATGGTAGGGGATTTTAAGTTTCCAAACACAGACTGGGACTGCAATTGAGTTAAAAGCTTGGATGAAGAGGAATTTAAATGTGTTCAGGGCATTGGTGAGGCCACATCTTGAGTATTATGTGCAATTTTGGTCTGCTAGTCTCTTCTTATTATTGAGGGAGTCCAATGAAGGTTCACCAGACTGATTCCTGAATTGGCAGGACTAACATATGAGGAAAGACCGGATCAACTGGGTGAGTATTTACTGGAATTTAGAAGTTTGGGGGGGGGGGGGGATCTCATAGAAACATACAAAATCCTAATGGGACTGGACAGCTAGATGTGGGAAGAATGTTCCCAATGTTGGGGAAGTCCAGAACTAGGGATCACAGTCCATGGATAAGTGGTAAACCATACAGGACTGAGATGAGGAAGAATTTCTTCCCTCAGAATTGTGAACCTATGGAATTCTCTCCCTCAGGAAGCTGTTGCGATCAGTTCATTAGATATTCAAGAGAGTGCTGAATGTGACCCTTGTGGCATAAGGGGTATGGGAGAGAACAGGAATGGGATACTAAGTGTGCATGATCAGCCAAGATCATATTGAATTGTGGTTCAGGTTCCAAGGCCTAAATGGCCGACACCTGCACCTATTTTTTTATTTGCTTAGGTGTTTCCCAGAGCATTGTGGGAAGCTAGGAAAGAAATTATGGGGCCCCTAGCAGATATATTTGTATCGCTTCCAGCTATGGGTGAGGCGCTAGAAGACTGGAGGCTGGCTAACGCTGTGCCATTACTTAAGAAAGGCTGGGGAGATCCAAGATGGCGGCGGTCTGAGTGGTCTGCTGTGCTGGGCTCTGTGCCATACCCCCTGGCAAGATGGACCTTTACCCCTCTCGTTAACCACCCCTAGGAGAAAAAAAAACGGTAATATAAAGTTACTGAACATCTGGACCTGCTAAAATTGTGGTTTGACAGCTCTAAGATCAGGATGAAAGCGAACAAAAGAAATGGGGTGAATGGAGTACAGCAAGGAGGGCACTCCCCTACTGTGTCAGGGGTGCCCGTAGGCATTGCTCAAACTCCCAGGGCAGCCCCTTTGGATTTAATGGGGCAGTAACATTTACTCTCTGAGTTTGCCAAACTCCAAGAAAAGATTGAAACAGCGATGGAGCCAATATCTACCATGCTGAAAAAGCATGAGCAGGAGATTAAAACACTGGACCCGAAGAGTAGAAGCAGTGGAGCAGAGGACTGCAGCATCGGAGACCATGGTGGAGGTCTCAGGAGGAAGGATTTGAACACTGGAAGACCAGGTTCGGGTCCTTCAGGAACAAGTAGGCGATCTGGAAAACTGAAGAAAAAACTTACGGCTCATGGGTCTCCTGGAGTCCGAGGGTTGGACTTCGTTGGATCCCTGGAGAAATGGCTCCCGAAATTCCTGGGGCTGGAGTTGGAGTTGGGCCTGGTGGATGTCCTGGTGAGTTGGAGTTGGGCCTGGTGGATCGCAGTACGCAGGTCTAGGCCAGATCCGTGCCCCCGCCTGGTCCTAGTGCGACTCCAGCGCTATAAAGAAAAGCATTAAGAAGACTGGGAAGAGATCCACAGGCTTTAACATACAAAGGCTCAAGAATAATGTTTTTTCAGGACTTCTCAGGAGTCATAATCATGAAGAGAAAGGCATTTACTGAAGAGAAAATTAAGGAATCTGAACATTCAGTATTCCTTGAGGTATCCAGCAGTGTTGCGTTTCGCTCATGGAGAGGTGGTATATAACTTTGATTCAGCAGAAAAGGCAAAGGACTGTGAACTCATTGAAATAAAGGACTCGGGTTGGGAGTAGGGGGATGGGGCACTGTTACAGACAATGGTTCAGTTTTTCTTTACTTTGTGTCCCCTCTTTTTCTCCTCTCTCTCCTTTTTGTGTTTATCGGTTTTATAACTTTTGTACTGCCTTGGTGTAAAACCTGATTTATTTATCATTTTGGTCGATTGGTTATTGTTTACGGTATTTTTTTTTGCTGCTGTCCTTTATTTTGGATCGGGGGTGGCTATACCTGTGGTTAAGATGTATGGAGAATAGGTGTGGAAGGGGGAGGGTGGGCGTCCATTGTTAACTCTCAGAGTGTAAAATAAAATGTTTTCTTTTTCTGTGCATTGCCTGGGACTAGGGCGCGGCCTCAGCTGGAAGGAGCCATGATGGTAGCAAGGATTGGGAGGATTGCCCCCTATGGGCATGGGAGGAAATCTCTAGTGAATTGGGGTTTATTTGGGTGTTTGTTTAAGTTAAATGTGGTGGTTAGTTTTTCAGTTGTAGTAGTTTTTATAGGAATAGTTTGTAGACTTTATAGAGTTCATGTCTTTGTCGCTTGCCGCACCTCAGATAAGCTTCCTCCTCTTGGGAAAACACGGGCTGCCCTGGATGACCATGGCTAGTGATTTGTTCAGGTGGCTGCACCTGGAATGGAAAAGGGTACCACTTCCCCTTTAAAAGTAAGAAGGTGCTGTCAAGCCTTAGGAAGGGAAGGTTGACATCGCCCTGCTACAGGAGACACATTTAACTGATAAGGAACATCTGAAGCTGCAGCAGGGGGTTTATGATTGGGTATTCTTCTCCTTCTTTAGCTCTAAAAGTAGGGGAGTGGCTATACTCGTAAGAAGTAACCTCCCGATCCAGATAACTGAGCAAATTAAGGACGAACATGGACAGTTCATCATTCTTAAAGCTCTAATACAGGAGAAAAGTATGGCGCCTTAAATGTTTATTGTCCCCTGGCGCACCCTCTTAAATTTCTAATTGTTGCAGCTGCTAAAATAATGCATCTTGGGGTGTGCCACGCTATCACAGGAGGCGATTTTAACTGCCTAATGAATCCTGGGTTGGACAGGATGCCAAGGGGTCCGGCAGGTACGCCCGTGTAATCTAGACAGTTGGTGGGCTTCTGTGAGGAGTTGGGGTTAGTGGATGGATCTCCACCCTAATGGAAGAGACTTTTTAATTCAACCCACACAGTGCCACACGCAAATTGGCATGTTCCTTATGCCATCACTTTGCTTGGACAGAAGGTTGGCTTGCAAAATTGGGAATATAACTATCTCGGACTATGCGCCAATGTATTTAGATGTTAAAATCAAGGGTGGCAGAATAGATGCATGGCACTGGCACATGGACCCATTCCTGTTAAGGGATAGCAAATTTGTTGAGTACGTTACGAGAGAGTTCAGGGCCTTCTGGGATATCAACTCAGGTACAGCCAGTTCAGCCACAAAGGCATGTTTATGTGGCCTGATCATTTCATATTCAATGACGAGAAGGAGGCAGAGGGAGGAGCAGCAATGGATGCTGGAGGCCCGGCTGAAGGTAGCTGAAGAAGCATATTGTAATAGGCCTTCAGTGGTCAAGCTACAGTGGATCATGGCTCTCCGGCTGCTCTCGACTCATTGCATACTCAGGTGGCAAATAAAGAGGTCTCCTTTGCTAAACAAAGATTGTTTGAATTTGGAGGTAAGTCAGGTAGATGTCTGGCTAGCAAGAAAAATGTTTCCCAATCCATTATGTCTGTTAGAGAGAGGGCTGGCACATTTACCCATGAGTTGACGAAGATCAGTGTTAGATTTCAGAAATACTTTACAGAATTATACTAGTTGGAAGGCAGTGAAGACGGTACAGTGAGAACCTGGACCTCCCCAGTATAATCACTGAATATGTCTCCCTGTTAAATGTGCCATGACAATACAAGAGGTGCAGGAAGCAATAAAGCATCTCCAGGGTGGCAAAGCACCAGGACCAGATGGATTCCCTAGTGAGTTTTATAAGGGATTCAGAAATATGTTGGCAGAGCCACTTTTGGGGATGTATAGCTATTCATACACACAGGATTGCCTTCCACCCTCTCTTAGGGAGGCTAATATCTCCCACATTTTAAAGAAGGGGAAAGACCTTGAAGAATTGCTTCATACAGACCAATTTTGTTGTTGAATGTACACTTTAAAATTCTGTCAAAGGTGCTGGCCCTGAGGTTGGAAAAGGTGTCGCCCTATGTTATAAAAGAAGATCAGTCTGGTTTTATCAAGGGCCGTAGCTCCTCCAACAATATCAGGAGGGGGTTGAACATAGAGCAGGTATGCCAGCCAAGATTGATCTCTGGTTTGGTGGTCTTCCTAGACACGGAAAAGGTGTTTCACTGGATAGAATGGCCGGTGGTATTGATATCATTTAGCCCACTAAGTCAGAAATCTGGATTGTCTATTAGGAACCTTTTCCGGTATTTTCAGATAAGGGATTGTATACAGAGGAGGACCATGCTCCTGGCTCAACCTTACAAGTCAGACATGGAGAAAAGAGTGCTCTGGTGCACGGGCGCTCTTTCAGTTAGTACTCTGTATCACTTACAGAAAAGACATGCCTTAGGAGATGTGGAGAGACTCTGTAGGACTTAGAATTGGGAACCAGGAGAGGATATTTCATTGGAAATGTGGGAAAGTACATGAGAAAATGTAAAGAAAATTTCAATATGGAACGAAGCACAGGCCATGCAACTGAAGATTGTACACAGGGCTCATATGGTGCCAGAGAGGCTAGCTAAGTTCAAGAGAGGAGCATCTCCAGGGTGTCCCAAATGTAAAATTAGAATAGGCACTCTTACACACTGCCTTTGGTCATGTTGCAAGATCCAGAGATACTGGAGTGCCACAGTAAGGGAGCTGAAGGAAATTCTGGGAATTAATATCAAACTGGACCCGATATTATTTCTTCTGGGGTTGCCAAATTTGCCTTCTCTGGGCGAACAGACTGTGCAAGGAAGAATATTTAATGAATTGAATTTTGGAAAATCCTCAAGCTTATTGGGTGGCGCAGGCTGGTAATTGAAGGAGAAGCTGGGGAAAAAAAAATTACAGGCACAATGAATGGTGCTCCCAGGGGTGGGAGTTTTAGTGGAGGTATGGTGAGTGAAATAGAATAAAGTAATATGATATGATTTAATTTAAGCTAATTTGAATTCAGCTTAATTTAATTTTTATTTAATTTGATTGTATTTTAGTTTAAGTTAAGTAGATACATTTTGTTCTGGTAGAATATTACGTCGTTTATTATTAATAGTATTGTGATATGACGTTGTTGTATTACCTCTATCATTTTGTATTTTGGGTTTTTTTTAATATATATTGTTGTTTCGTAAAAGATTTGAAAAATATTTTAATAAAAATATTTATAAAAAGAAGGAAAGCTGCAAGGAAAAGCTAGGGAACTGCAAACTGTTGAACCTAACATAAGTGGTGGGTAAGTGGTTGGAGGAAATTTTGAGAGACAGGATCCACATTAATTTAGAAAGGCAAGTACTGATTATAGATAATCATCATGAGTTTGTGCATGGGAAATGGTGTGTCACAAATTTGAATTTTTTGAAGAGCTGACCAAGAAGATTGATGAGGGCAGAATGATAGACATTGTCTGCATGAACTTTAGCAAGGCCTATGACCAGGTTCCACATGGTAGACTGGCTAACGTTGGATCACATGGGATTCAGGGAGAGGGAAAACTAACCCATTTAGACATAAGATTGGCTTAACGATAGGAGACAGAGAGTGGTGGTGTTCAGATTGGAGGCTTGTGACCAGCAATGTGCCAGAAGGATTGGTTAGGTCCCATTATTGCTTGCATTTATATAAATGATTCAAGTCAGAATATAGGAAACATGGTTAGTAAGTTGCAGATGACACCAAAATTGGTGGTATAGTGGAGAGTGAAGAAGGTTTTCTGTGAATACATTGAGATCTTGATCAGTTGGGTCAAAGGCTGAGAAATGGCAGATGGAATTTAATTCCGATAAATGCGAGGTGCTGGATTTTGCTAAGACAAACCAGGGCAGGACTTGCACAGTTAATGGTCAAATCTTGGGGAGTGTTGTTGAACGAAGAGACCTAGGGGTGTAATTCCTTGAAAGTGGCGTCACAGGTAGACAGGGTAGTGAGGAAGGCATTGGCATACTTGCCTTCATTGGTCAGAGCACTGAGTATAGGGATTGAGATGTCATATTATATCTGTACAAGTCATCGGTAAGGCCACATTTGGAGCACTGTGTACAATTCAGTAGGAAGGGTATTACTAAACTGGAAAGGGTGCAAAAAAGATTTACGTGAATGTTACTGAGACTAGAGAATTTGAGTTATAAGGAATGATTGGATGGGCTGGCATTTTCTTCCTTGAAGCACAGGAAACTGAGGGCTGACTTTCTAGAGGTTTATAAAATCATGAATGGTATGAATAAGGTGAATAACCTAGCTTTTTTTCCCAGGGTAGGGGGTGTCCAAATCTAGAGGGCGTAGTTTTAAGGTGAGAGGGGAAAGATTTAAAAAGGGATCTGAGGGGCAACGTTTTCACACAAAGCTGGTGTAGCTATGGAACGAGTTGTCAAAGAAAGTGGTAGAGGCAGATACAATTACAATATTTGGACAGGTATATGGATTGGAAAGGTTTAGAGAGATTTGGGCCAAATGCAAGCAAATGGGATTCATTCAGTTAGGAAACCTAATCAGCATGGACGGGTTGGGCTGATGGACCTGTTTTCACGCTGTATGACTCTGACTGTTCTATGAAGACACATTGAGGGCACTGTGTCTATGTTCTGCAGAGTATCAAGGAATGAGAAGTAATGCCCTTACATTTACGAAATTCTTAAAAGATTCAACAGAGTGGATGCAGAAATATTTTTTTCTCCAGCAAGGCAAGGATTAGAGCCAGGTATAAAGGAATTTTGTTTTTAAATTTTTCTGTATTTCTAATTATGGACTGAAATAGAAAACAAACTGTTTTAAAAGCCAAGGATTGTGGAAAGGATTGCGGCACATTTTAAAAGTAAGTTGCCAAAATTCATTGTAAATGGTGTTTATACTGCTGCTTTATTCATTCGGTGGAGAAATCTGATTGCACATGGACTTGAACCAGGGGTGTGTATAAAGTGAGATTTTGTCAGCAGACATGTACAGCATGTGTGTAAATGATACTGCCAGAGAAGCCTTTGGACTTCTGGAAGGGGAGGCAGTGTGTCTCGCTGCAGTGGCTCAGTGGTTAGCAGTGTTGCCTCACAGCTCCAGGGACCTGGGTTTGATTCTGGCCTTGGGCGACTGTCTTAGTGGAGTTTGCAGATTCCACCCATGTCTCCTTGGGTTCCTCCAGATGCTCTGGTTTACTCCCACAGTCCAAGGATGTGCGGGTTAGGTGGATTGGCCATGGGAGATGGATAGGAGACACGTGTGCGCATTTGGGTGAGATGCTGTTTGGAGGGACAGTGTGCACTTGAAGGGCCGAATGGCCTGCTTTCACATTGTAGGAATTCTATCCTTCTGTGCTCATGCAGCAGAAAATACAAAAGAAAGCCAGGTACCTTCTGCCATCGGTTTCTGTAAGCTATTACTTATAAACAATAAGTCAGAGACTTTATAATTTGTGAATTGATTGCTCTCTACCTCCTGCAAGGAAGTCTATGTACTTTGAGCTGAGAGACTGAAAAACAGCAATTCATGGCAAGTAGATGATCATCTAACAACCCTATCTTTTCAGCTGGTCTTCCCTCTACCCTTAAGGCCACTGTTTTTTTTGACTGTCTGTGTCTCTATGTGTGTGTGTTGTAGAAGGGTGCTGTATGTCAGGAGTTCATAGTTGTTTACTTGTAGCTGGAATTTATTTGTATGTAATAAATAGTAATTCTTGTAAAGTACAGAAATTTGATCTGTGTTTTCTGTTCACTTGGGTCTGAACACACAGGTAAGTTGGGGAATTTCAGTGTATTTGAATAAAATTCTTTACCTTTGTGACTGCTCTAGGACTAGTGGGGCTTGATTTCCAGTGTGCTACCCTATTTTGATGTAACACATCGGGAAGTATTCTCGAAATAATGAAGAAACCATTTATGACTGAAATGAAGAGGAATTGCTTCAATCAAATGGTGAAATCCTTTGGAATTCTCTGCCTGGAGAGCTTTGGAAACTTAGTCATTCAGTATGTTCATGACAAATATCAGTAGATTTCTAGATACCAATGACATTGAGAGATACGGGGAGATTGCAGGTAAATGTCATCGTGTAGAATTGTGGAGTAGGCTTGGGCTGAATGGCTTATTCTGTCTCCTGTTTCTGTTGAGTTTCAAAAAAATTTTTTTCTGAATAAAATTTGCATTTATACAAATTCCAAATATGTGTAATCAAACAAAATAGATAATTATTAAAACAGTAATAACATAGTACATTTGTATTTAACCTTTGTGATGGCATCAGTGTTTGTAGAGATGAAGGCGATGGTTGTAAAGGAAAGAGCACGTTTTTATTTTGTCAGTATCATTGTCAGTAAAGATTAATATGGATTAGTTGCAGAGTAAAACGCTAGTCACTGCTTAATTCAAAGACTGTGCTTGAAACTCAACTTCAAAACACAACTATTGTAGGATTTGTAGTGTTTCACATTGTATATTGCCTCTTGCTGATTTGTGTTGTGAGTCTCACCCATACTCACTTGAGAGTGAATTAAACCCAAAATTCAGGCTTGAAAGGAAAGCAGTCAAATCTGTTGGGTCCCAAGATTTCCTTTTCGAAAGTTGTTTTAACTAGAGGTTAAGGAAGTGAGTTGGCCACAGGATGATTAATTTGACCTGAGACAGGAAGAGCAAATACCATTTCTTAATTAGCAGAACGGAAATCTTACTCCAATGCCTTCCAACTAAAATATTCAAGTCCTAAATCAAATAGGAGAATTATCAGATTCACTTAGCTGTCCATCAGAAGCCATATTATGCAGAAAGCAAGGAGGAATGGTAAAAGAAGGGAAATAAAATATAACTAATTTGTCCTGCCAGTTGACTGTGTGGTATGGGATGTCACTGCAGGGAATCTTAGCACAGGTTCTGTGTGCCCACCCTCTCTGCAGGCACAGGTTAGTTGGAAAAGGAAAGGGAGTGACAGATGTGAAATAAGAGGGTAGGGTGTGGGGGTTACCAAACAACATTTATAATACCACTTTTTAAGCAGCCACAATTTCATATCCACCTAGCACTAATCTGAATTTTGTCTGATATTTAAGTCTAAGTGTACAAATTCAAAATTCTTGAGTGTGAGTAATATATAAGAGCAAACATTAAATATCATACTTTTGAATAATGGATCCTTCTGTTCACTGACTTTATCAGAATGATACACCAAGGTTAAACAAATGGTGCAAAACAGTATTGAAAAGTGGATCAGGATGTCATGGAGAGAATGGTCTCTTCAGAATGCTCCCTTTGATAGGGAGGTTGATGTGAGTGGTTGTGGGATCGAGGCCCTGTCAACCAGTGTGTTAAATGAGTGTATGTACTCAAATAACATTATAAAATTATTTTTGTGCATAGCTTTGTTTTTTATTATTCGGTTGGTTGACATTCATTCAGCTGGATCATTTGTGCAGTCATTTAAAGTTTGTGAGAAGATCTGTAGCTCGGGTGCTCATTGTGGTTCTGTTCGCCGAGCTGGGAATTTGTGTTGCAGACGTTTTTTCCCCTGTCTAGGTGACATCCTCAGTGCTTGGGAGCCTCCTGTGAAGCGCTTCCGTGATGTTTCCTCTGGCATTTATAGTGATTTGTATCTACCGCTTCCGGTTGTCAGTTCCAGCTGTCCGTTGCAGTGGCCGGTATATTGGGTCCAGATCGATGTGCTTATTGATTGAATCTGTAGATGAGTGCCATGCCTCTAGGAATTCCCTGGCTGTTCTCTGTTTGGCTTGTCCTATAATAGTAGTATTGTCCCAGTCGAATTCATGTTGCTTATCATCTGTGTGTGTGGCTACTAAGGACAGCTGGTCGTGTCGTTTCGTGGCTAGTTGGTGTTCATGGATGTGGATCGTTAGCTGTCTTCCTGTTTGTCCTATGTAGTGTTTTGTGCAGCCCTTGCATGGGATTTTATGCACTACATAGGTTTTGCTCATGCTGGGTATCGGGTCCTTCATTCTGGTGAGTTGTTGTCTGAGAGTGGCTGTTGGTTTGTGTGCTGTTATGAGTCCTAGTGGTCGCAGTAATCTGGCTGTCAGTTCGGAAATGCTCTTGATGTATGGTAACGTGGCTAGTCCTTTGGGTTGTGGCATGTCCTCGTTCTGTTGTCTTTCCCTTAGGCATCTGTTGATGAAATTGCGAGGGTATCCGTTTTTGGCGAATACATTGTAGAGGTGTTCTTCTTCCTCTTTTTACAGTTCTGGTGTACTGCAGTGTGTTGTGGCCCTTTTGAACAGTGTCTTGATGCAACTTCTTTTGTGTGTGTTGGGGTGGCTGCTTTCGTAGTTCAGGACTTGGTCTGTGTGAGTGGCTTTCCTGTAAACCTTTGTGGTGAATTCTCCGTTCGGTGTTCTCTGTACCATCACGTCTAGGAATGGGAGTTGGTTGTCCTTTTCTTCCTCTCTAGTGAATCGGGTTCCTGTGAGTGTGGCATTGATGATCCTGTGTGTGTTCTCTATTTCTGTGTTTTTAATTATTACAAAGGTGTCATCCACATATCTGACCCAGAGTTTGGGTTGAATTTGCGGTGACTGTTCTAACCTTTGCATTACCGCTTCTGCTATGAGTCCAGAGATGGGTGAGCCCATGGGCGTGCAGTTGATTTGTTCATATATTTGGTAGTTGAATGTGAAGTGTGTGGTGAGGCACAGGTCCAGTAGTTTGAGTATGCCATCTTTGTTGATAGGTTCAACATCCTGTTGTCTGTTCAGTATGTCCAACAGGTTGGCTATTGTTTCTCTGGCTAGGGTTTTGTCATTTCTTGTTTACAATGGTTAAAAATTTCAGATATAAATGTAAAGGGCTACGTTGTCTACAACATGGTGTATGCTTTTGCCAGTGTGATGAAATGGCCGTTGCATGTATTTACACACTCACTATCTCCCTCTCCCCCTCTGTGTGTGTGTGTGTCTGTGTCTGTGTCTGTGTCTCTCTGTCTCTGTGTGTCTCTCTCTCTCTCTCTCTCTCTCTCTCTCTCTCTCTCTCTCTTACACATGCACTCACATTCTTTATCTCTTTCTCTCATTCTCTCACTCCCTCGTGCACTCTCTCTTGTGAGCGGGCACTCTTTCTTGCACGGTCTTTCTCTTTCTCTCGCGCTCTCTCTCTCACTCTCTCGCTCTCTCTACCCCTCCATCTCTCTCTCTCTCTCTCTCTCTCTCTCTCTCTCTCTACCCCTCCCCCTCTCTCTCTACTCCTCTCTCTCTCTTTCTCTCTCTCTCTCTACTCCCTCACTCTTTCTATACCCCTCACCCCCTCTCTCTGTCTCACTCACTCTCTCACCAACATCTCTCAGTCTCTCCCCCTCTGTCTCTCCTCACACTCTCTCTCGTCTCAAACTCTTTCTCTATTTCTCACCTCATATTCTTTCTCTCTCTCTCTCTCTCTCTCTCTCTCTCACCTTATACTTTCATCTCATACTCTCTTTTCTCTCAGCTCATAGTCTCTATCTCTCACCCCTCTCACACTCACAGTCTCTCACACTCACTGTGACACTGGTTGACAGAGCTTGACCCACATCCGACTCATTTCCCATCCCTCTGCTCTCACCTGTTTCCTCTCAGCTAAAACTGCGAGGGGTGTTACCCTGTTCCTCACCTTCCACTCTAATAGTTTGCACATTCACAAGATTGTCCTCCACCAGTTTGATCCCCCGACATGATACTAAACACATCTTGCCCTCTCTCAGGGCGCATCCCAAAGTAACCATTCCCTCACAAACACCCTGATTCACTTTTCAAATACACTCAACCTTATCTCTTTCCCAAAGCAGCTTGTCATGCAGTCTCAGGAGATGTTAAACCTGTCCTGTCTAAGCTGTTCAGAGCTTCAAACACTTGTTCCAGATGCTGCAGCAATTGATTTGTCCTACTTCCAATTTCAATCCTGTATTCCTGCACTGACACTGCAGTCACCTCCGCACCAGGCAGACCAAACCCAGATGGGGTGACTGCTTTGCAGAACTCTTTTTCTCCAGGTCAACAAGCATAACCCTGAACTTTTGGCTGATTGCCATTTTAATTCACTACCTCCTTCTAACAAACACATTTATGTCCTGCTGCTGTGCTCCAGGGAAGCTTAACACAGACTCCCAGAACAGCATCTCATTTCAAATTAGGTATTTCACAGCTTTCTGGTCTTGCCAGTTGCTGAACTCAAAGTCACGAGTTTGTCTTCCATTTTGTTGCTTGTTTCTGCTGTGTGATGATCTTAATTTTATTTTTTATGTATTTAGTTTTGGACTGCTCTGTTCCTCCCTCGAGCATTTACAGTAACTCTTGACAAATGCTTTGGCTCTTTTCTCAGCCATCACCACTCCCTTTGCTTTTTTTGTTCCATGGCCCTTTGTCATTTACTCTTTAACCTATCTCAGAATTACCCTTCATTTTGCACCTCACTCCCCCACCCTCCATTGACATAAAGCCCATCATATTGCAACCCTTCTTCAGTTCTGAAGAAGGATCAGATTCTCCCTTCACAGATACTGCCAGACCTGCACAGTGTTTTCTGTTTTTTATATGAAATGGCCATTTCTGACACTGAACTGTTTCCCTTGAATATCTTAAACATTTAAACTAATTTCTTCAGTATTTTGATTAATTCAACAACCCAATAAGTAAATAATTATGTTGATTTGTGCTTACAAGAAGAAATTACATTGACTCAAGTATTCTGATGGCCAGAAACAGGATTAGACGTTTTGCATCTGGACTGTGCAGAATCCTGGAAACAGCTGAATTCCTGTCAGTTGCCTGGAAATTGAAGATTCTGACGTGCAACTTGCTTCCATCTGGAAATTTCGATAAAAGTCTATCAAAGCGGTGAATTCGAAGTCTTACAACTCATTGGGGGAGGCAGTGGTGTTGTGATAATGTGACCAGATTAGTAATTTAGAACTCCAGTCAAATGTTCTGGGATGCACTGGTTCAAATCTCACCATGGCAGATGGTGAAATTTGAATTTTAAAAAATCTGAAATGAAATGCTCATCTAATGACTAGCATGTTAATTGTTGTTTAAAGTCCATTTGTTTCACACTCAATCTTTTGGGAAGGAAATGTGCCATCCTCACCTTGTATGTCTTACATGTGTTTGACTCCTAACTGCCCCCTGGGCAATTAGGGATAAACAATAAATACTAGTCTATTCAGTAATGCCCAAATCCCATGAATGAATAAGGAAAAACACTAAAAAATCATCTTTGCTGCTGGATTTGTGGATATGTCATTCATAACAAGGACCCCCTTTCCGGCATCATCCACTGCAGGAATATTCTAAAGATCAATGAGTAATTTTTAATCTGATTAAGATTGAAAATAAGCGGCGGACTTTTTCCAACCCTTGAACAACACATGATTCTGATGGGGGAAAATGTGACAAGATGCTGGAAGTCTTATTATTTTCTATTAAGAATAAAAAATCCAATTTTCCACTTCAGCTTTTAATGGTGAGATGTGAATCTCACTGGTGAGAGGCAACTTGCATGTATTAATAGCTCATTCTTACCTATTCTTGCTTCATGTAAATGCAAGTTATTTTCCCAGGCAGCAGAGAGAAGCACTAAATGGCTGCAATTCCTAACATGAAAATCTGGGCAGGTACCTGATGACTATGTCCTGTTGTTTGCTTCTTCAAGCCGTCCATCTTGGCCAGAATTTCCCAACATTTCAGGGTATGCTTCAACTGGGTAGCAATTGCCTGTACCCTCTGACTGTGGAGGTTGGCATCTGCAAAGCACCGTCTTAACACATCATCTTAGCACATCTTGGACTCCGTAATACAGTTTATTATTAGCTACTGCACTTGAAGCTCACCAACACAGATTGCAATATTGTTGCGAAGCCACTTTGCACAAAGGGTCAGGCACATATCTCATGCTTCAGGAAAAAATGGTGTTCCTTGGTTCTTTGCTTGCTTTCTTGGTACTCACGCACCACACACCTACATAGATGCCCACACCATCTCGGCTGTGCCTTGTGCATTACTGCCTCATTCAGAATTTAATGTCTCGCGGTACTTGTGTCTTGCAATTGTTACAACACAGCAGTAGAGCTTTTTGCTAATTAAACCAAACATACAGGAAAACTCACCTTGCCCCATAATCTATTAAAGTATGAGTGACAGGGAACTACCCAAATCCTACTATTTAACAAAAAATATCAATTTTATTCTTTTAACTCTAAAATGAACAGTAAACAACAACTATTTACAACTCTAAGTCTCCTTTCTCTTAAAGATTTGTTATCTACCTCCTGCTCAATAACAATATACTAATCCAATAAAGCCCTTATTAAATTTACAGCAATTTAATTTTCAAAACCAGACAGTGGCTGTTGTCTCCAATGTTGATCTTCCTCTGTTTGTAGATCTCTCTGGGCAGTCTTCGGTCTTCTGCTGTAAAGATGTTTCATATGAGAAAGGTACCTTTGACAGAGTTTTAGGGCAGTCTGCCCGACATTAACAGGTGGTGCTCTTTATGGCTAACTGTCCAAAATGTTTGCTTTTTATACTCCAAACATCAGGTTGTCTCATTGGTTCAATGTTGTCAAAGCAGTAAAATTCAAATTGGATTAGGTTTTAGTATCTTGGGGCATAATTTAAACTGATTGGTTAAAGTCAAACTGCTGTGAAAACAATTGGTATCTAGATTACAGCCAAAATGTTACATCTTTCAATTTTCCAGCACACTCTGCGACATGACAGGTGCTTGCCAGCTTTCAGCTCTCATTCTCTCTTAAAGGTATGGTACATGCCTTAAACTTCATAACACTATGTCTTTTAGTGCAGAGAGAAAGCCAGTAGCTTATGCAGCAAACTTATTGTGCTTCAATGAAATGACCATGTCTCAAAGTCTAAGGGACATAGTCCTTGGTCAAGTCTGGGGGACAATCAACATGCAGGGGGCTTGAGTACAGTCAGGTTCAGGGTCTGTATCATTACAGCCTGCGGAATGGGCTATAGTCATCAAGTCTTAGAGGTCCAGTGCAATCTGTCTAGGGATTACTGGGATATCACTCAGTGAGCTGCAGATATCAGTCAAGTGCCAATATATTGCTAAATTTGTGTGCCCTCAGAAGCTTTGCTAATTAGTTTCTATCCCATACATATACTGTGAAGGGCTGGAAACATTTGAATTGATGCATCATGAGGTTTTAAACATGGCGCTAATGGCAGAAATCCTGAAATAATCCTAGAAATGGAAGTACTTCTGCCACTGGTGAGCTCACGATGGTGCAAATGCAGTGCAATAGGGCTGGTGTGCACATATGGTGGGTACTTGTGTGAAAGAGCTTGCTTATGGAGAGAAACCCTCTATGAAATTTCATGGAATTGAAGTTCATGAAATAGCATGTGTACTGTAATGGCTCCAAGCACACACATGAACAGGGTTATTAACTATTAGTTATTAACTGTAACTAGAGAAATGTAAACCAATTGATATCCGGTTAAGTATTCAATGATTTCTATCACTTTTTTTGTCTTGTGTTCCATCAAAGGGGAATGCGAATAATGGTTTCTCATCAAAATGTTCCAAACCTGACAGTTCACCACCCTAAATTGCTTTCTCTGATCTCCTTGCAATCAGTTATATAAGTTCATCAGAAGAAGCCTGGAACAGATGCTATATTCATTTTCTTAGTTTGACCACATTGGACAAAAATTATATTGCAAAGTACATTTGCTCTGCTTATCCTATCACTATCAGAATTCTTGCCATAGTTTGGGCACTCTTTCCTGGATTTCTATCCTTTACCCTCTAAACACTCCAGCTTGACCTTATTTGACATTATTTTCTAAAACATTCATCTGTAACTTTGTTGAGTTCCACTGACTCCTATTCACCAATGAATTGAGTTAAAATTCCATGCCTTCATCTTCAAAACCCTGCACAGCCTGGCAATATATTATCAGTATCATCACTGAAAACGATGGCTTGCTACACAACATAACTGACTGCTTTGTATTATTTCCATGTTAGGAAAGATGAACTGAGGTCAGGAATGGAAGTGTAGTTTACCAAAGGATACCTTCCAGTGAAATGCTTGCACAAGTTGTTGGTACAGCTGTGTAGAGAAATTCTGGCTTTGACAATGAGTTGGAAACGTGAAGTAATCTCACAGTGTCAAGCTTGAGTTTTTTTTTAAAGTTGACCTTAAATCACAGAATCTGAGAATGCTGCTTTTAATATGATGTATGACCTAATACTTTACTTCTGTGATTTAAGGCTTGCACGCCATTTAATTTATGACTGTTGTCAGTTGAAATTTAACTGGTATGGTGCTGCTTGTTCATTTTGTTTTATGAGGTACATTAAATTGTCATGTATTTAATAACTAACCATATACAATGAGCACAATAGAAGTCTGATGTAGAGGGCAGAATATATATCGACCCTTTCAGAGTGTTTCATCAATTAGCAAAACTGTGTCTTAAAAGCTGTGCAACATGTATATGTAATATGATAGCTTATTTCACTCTCTCAGAACAAAAAATATAACTTGTACATTTTAAATGGAGTTCCAAACATTTATAATAATATTAAAAGAAAATATACTGTAATTGAGGGGATTAGATGTTTAAAACTTTTCTTTTAATTCAGCTGCAAACATGGTCCAAGGCACAGATGTTGTAAACATTATGAAGACAACTGTATCTCCTACTGCATTAAAGTGAGTATTTTTAAAATAAAATGGGCAACACCTCATTAGCATAAGTGACAGAGCGTGACACTTTGCAATTAACCATGTAGCTCATGATGTCGGTAACTGTTGTTTCGACTAAACTAAAACGATTTTGTTTGAAAATCAAAAACACTGGCTAAGTGATTTGGTGTGGAGTGTAATGTGTTGAAATCTGGGCTCTCCTCCAAGAATTAGTTATGAGATAAGTTATTTTAGTTTCTTAACTTTCTGTACAATGCTTCTTTTTTTCTTTAAGAACAATTGATATTTTTCAGCTATTTTAAAGGAGACCCATTTTTAACTTGCTCCATGTTCTTCATATTTTATAGTATTTTTACTTTTTAACTACCATTGAACTAAAATTATGGTATTGTCTTTATCAGATTATAATCACTAACCATTAGCTTTTTAAACATTTTCAGTTCTTTATATACAAAAACAAAAGTCTGCAAATGCTGGAAATACTCATCTGCAGAGAGAAAAAAAACTTTTCAGAGCTCCAGGCTATTATGCATTTGCACATTTTCTTCAAACAGTGACATCACATCAAAATGGCTTTCGTACAGTTAACCAGTTCATTCGCCAACTTCATTGATGCCTGAGCATTATCATTACAGCATAATTATGCTTTGACGTCATTTGTATGTTTCCGTTATGTCTGGTAGACATGTGCATATGATTTCCTATTTGTTAAGTTATTTTCTTTCTGTCTCTCTTTTCTCCATTTTTGGTTTGTTTCACCAAACCTCATCAAGGAAACAGGCCAGCAGCCCCTGGTCTGAGTTGTTTGCCATGAGATGTGTGCTGAATGACTATTGCAGGTGCTCTCTTAGAATTTTCCTAACACATTCCAGTTGAAGATAGGAAGTCACTTTGCACCATTTGTACTTGTATCCCTCATGAATGGTTGTTCTTTTTCTTTGTGAATGCTTGTGTTCTCTTAATTAGTTGAATGCTACTTTATTGCAGGCACTACTTGCAAAATATCTTGCTACACTTGTTCTGTTTCTTCAAAGATGCTGTCATAATCCTGAATATTTGAACACATTCTATTTTCATTACGCAATGTTTTGCTCGTTTTTAGGAATGTACTATTTCATGGCTGAAGCAGGAATCCTAAAGCATGGAAAGTATGCACTAGTCTCCAAAACTGCCCACATTCGCTGACATGGCAGATTGTGGAGCAGATGCATCCTCTTCTAGAGAATCTAGAATTGGGAACTATTGTTTAAAAGTCAGGGTTTTCTATTTAAGTTAGAGATGAGACTTTTTTTTTCCTTTCAATGGTTCACAAATAGAGTCATAGAGATGTACAGCATAGAAACAGACCCTTCGGTCCAACCTGTCCATGCTGACCAGATATCCCAACCCAACCTCGTCCCACCTGCGAGCACCCAGCCCATATCCCTCCAAACCCTTCCTATTCATATACCCATCCAAATGCCTCTTAAATGTTGCAATTGTACTAGCTTCCACCACATCCTCTGGCAGCTCATTCCATACACGTACCACCCTCTGCGTGAAAAGGTTGCCCCTTAGGTCTCTTTTATATCGTTCCCCTCTCACCCTAAACCTATGCCCTCTAGCTCTGAACTCCCTGATTTTTGTCTATTTATCCTATCCATGCCACTCATAATTTTGTAAACCTCTATAAGGTCACCCCTCAGCCTCCGACGCTCCAAGGAAAACAGCTCCAGCCTGTTCAGCCTCTCCCTATAACTCAAATCCTCCAACCCTGGAAACATCCTTAATCTTTGGAACTCTGTCTTCCTGAAAAGGTATTGAAAGCTGAGTCCTTGAATATTTTTTAAGGTAGAAATGGATAGATTCTTGTTAAGCAAGGGAATTATTATGGGTGAACTAGAATGCAGATTTGAGGTTATAGTCAGATCAGCCATGATCTTTTAAATGCAGAGAAGCCTGGAGGAGCTGATTGACTTACTCCTGCTCCTAATTCATATGTTTGTAATTGGCACTTCAAGTCGATAACCTTCTGTCAGAATATAGAAGAACTCTTACAACCCTCAGGGGTTCTAGTCAAATAATCCAAAAGTTGTTATTTCAGAAGGATGGCTTGTTGGGACCAGTTAGGGGTGCCCATTAAGCAACATTTTAAGGTGTTTATGTAGACCATTTCATAAAGTCAGATCATTGACTCCAGCCTTAAACCAATGCAGGTATACATACTGAACAAGATGAGGGGCCAAGCAGTCCATGAGAGCATTGTCACACCTTAGATGAACTATTGAAGTGCTGATAAGTGTTCTGCTATCCACCAATACTGCTCACTGACATTGCAAAAGCCAAGCAGCTATTTCCTAATGACACCACTTTTAGGTAACTGCTGCCTCCTATAGCATTAGAGATTATTTGTATCCTATTCAATCAATATAATCAGATTAAAAGCAACAGATGTTCAAAATTCCCAGTGCATCATTCACAGGCTATAAAGCTCTGAATATTTATCTTGTATCAAAATAGTTTTTTATCCAAAGTATCATACCCTCATTTTAACAAATTTTCACTGACATTCTGTGTGTTTATTTTCAGTTCCTAGCATTAATACTTTTCCCTTCTTTTCGGTATATTTGTGTAAACATAGTAGAAGAAGAATTCTGCACATTAGAAGGTCAACCAAGTTGGTGGTGGGTTAGAATCACATATAAACCGTACCAAGCAAGTTTCCTTCCCTCAAGGCTTTCATGAACTAATTGGGAATTGTTACAATTCCTTGGAGATAATGATAACTTGAGATGAATTTTCCTGTAACCTATGGAAAGAACTGCATGAAATATTTCACACCTTAAAATCTGTACTCTAATAAATAATGTAAAAATCAAAATGAATAAATGTTAGTTGGTAGGCAATAAATATTTTGGAAACCAGAAAAAAGGCATTAAACTACATTCCTTAACTTAACACAACTCCACATTATACTTGCACATTGTATCACATGCTCTGTAGAAATGTAGCGCTATGTTTTACAGTGGGTGGAAACTGCCCCCAACTTTACATCCCAGAAGGAAAATCACCGATAGCTGACATACTCGGAAACCTGTCCTGTGATCACGGCAGCAGGCTCATTACGTTAAACAGTGGCACTTCTGGCCCTCAGTGGGAGGAGGTACTGCCCTCAGGAACTGCCAGCCAATCAGGTACTTCAGAGCTCAGTGGTGCACCACTTAGAATGTAGAATGAAGCATAAACAGGATCATGGCTACCCAGAAAGGTAAGTCCTGGAGTTTAAGAATGGAGAGCACTCCTAGAGATCACAGTTGGAGATGTGAGGGTGATGAAGGACATTTTTGGGGGTGACATCTTGGCAGGGTGTTCCAAAATGACCGAACTTCCTGCTTTTTTTCATGTGGGACATTAAAAAAATGACATGAACCTCCTGTCCATGCCAGCCATATTTTAGTTCATCAGGTGGTTGTGGAAGGAGCAGCACTCCGAAAGCTAGTGCTCCCAAATAAAACTGTTGGATTATAACCTGGTGCTGTGTTATTTTTAATTTTGTACACCCCAGTCCAAGACTGGCACCTCCAAATCATGACAATCATGTTTTAGTATGTGCAGCATATAATTCAGGAAACTAACAAGCTCAATTGACCTTTATTTATACATGACAATGGGACTGCCTGTCAGTTTTGTATCCTGACAGTAACCTAGCAGATTAATGGATGAACTTGAAGGTTGATGGGAAGTGGTGAGCTACCCACCTCACCTTACTTACTGATTTTATGAGCCTTCCTACCCACTACTGAAAAGACATCTGGCAGGGACAAGTGAAATCTAGCCTGAAGTCTTGAACTAAAGTTCAAAGCTCTTTCCCGCTCTAACAGGTTGCTTTTTCCCTTTTCTCACTAAAGTGAATCTTCCAGCTTTCTCATAATCAAAGTCCACATCACTCAGCACTTGGAATATAATCAAATAGTCATTCATTTGAATGGCTTTTTTTAATGGTTCTCTGATCTCTAACTATTCACAATGCAGGTTCCCTAAAAACAAATGTTCTCTTCATCCTTATGTAGCTGTATCAGTTTCTGCAGAATGTTGTTTATGACTGATTCTGGTAGCCCATGAGTCTGAAAGAAGCCAGCATTGCAACCTTTTCAGCAATGTTTAGACTTTAAAACTGAAACCGGACTTTAAGTTGCGCTTGAGAAAGGCCCATTGTCATCATGGTAACCAAATTACATGAGTCTTTATTACAAGTTATATTGTTCCCTCTCTTGAGAGCATTTGTTTTAAAGTAAACACAGAGACAGATTAAAGCATAACCATCTTAGACATCCTAGTGGTCAAAACAGTTCTTATGCCAACCTGATTAGTTCACGATGATCTTTACTAGCTTTGTTTATATTTTTTAAACTAAATTCAAATATTGGGTTCTCTGTAACAACAACTGAATGCTATTATAGTTATTTGGAGAATAGCAAAAAGCACTATTGTCAGGAAGTTAATATTGGTTCAGTAAATGATATTTGAAGTTTTGTTCAAAGTGAACACTTTTAAGGGCTGCATTAACTATATCAATTATAGTAACCTTGGTCCTGGCTATTGTTTGAATTATATAGCACCCATTATTCATTTTATACTTGCTTTTTACAATGTTCTATTTTACATTAGGAGTTAGAGCAATAGAGAAAATGTAACTGGATGCCTGAAATGTCATGTTATTTTTTAAAATATTTTATTTCCAGGGTTTTATACGGATGTTCAGTGTTGGCTACTTAATTCAGTGCTGTCTTCGTATTCCATCAGCACTTAGACACCTGTTTACAAAGCCATCTCGGCTACTGTCTGCTTTGTACAATAAAGAAAACTTCCAGCTTGGAGCATTTCTAGGATCCTTTGTCAGTATTTACAAGGTAACAACAGTATACAATGCTTGATTAATGGTTTACTCGATTGAAATTGAGATACTGGGAAATTGCAGTTTTGACTACATTTGAATATTATGTCATTGGAGTTAATATTGTGACAATAAAGTACATAAAGAAATGGAAACTAACATTCAATATTTCTTAGCTTATTTAGAATGAATGAGTAGGGAAATTTGGAGCTGTATGCAAAATAAATGCAAAAGCCAGAATTAAGAATTTTGATTCCTGTAGAAATGTACTAAAATGAAGAAAAGTCGAGATTCCATTGAATGTTTTTGTTACACGAAATGTTTAGAAAGACGTAACAGTGCATTCATGTTCTTGGAGAACTAATAATATGACTCTTATCTGAAAGTAAGAATACTAATATGTTTGTTTTGTACTCGCACCATATTAAAACATATGGAGAGTCTTCAAGAGCCTACAACATGTATTCGCCAAAATGACTACTGGAATGAGAAATTATTGTTATGAAGTGTTATAAATTTTCTCTTTGGAACTAAAAGTTAAGAGGGTTTTAGTATGAGAAGAGGTTTTTATGGAATAGGTAGAGAAAAAATATTCACTGGAAATAAGTGGGCCAATAATTAGAAGTTATAGATTCAAAATCATTAGAAAGATCTGAAGGGAAGATGAGGAGAGATATTTCAAAAGAGATGTTTGGCACAGACTACCTGAAAATTTGGTGAAAACTCATTCCATTAACACTGTTGAAAGTGAGTTGGACAAGTATTTGAGGATGAAGAGTTTCCAGGGCTGTCAACAAAAAAATGGTTTGTGGGCAAAGCAGTACTGGTCTTGCAAAGAATTGACTGTGGTACAGTGGACTGAGTGACCTCTTCCTGTGTTCTAAAATCCTGTGGAATGGAGTTGAAATATTCTACTTGTCCTGAAAAAAGCTAAATTGACATTTAAGTGTTTTAAAATCATTTGAAATAGTTTGATAGCTCATTTACACTTGCTAGAAACAATGTACATTCAAATATAGGTGCATTCTCTACAATAAAGAATGACTATGTTCAATTGTGGTGCCTTTTTCAAATTAGCCAGGAGTTATAGGAGCCTATCGTCCCCCATTACCTTCTCCATTTTCCCCCTCCTGAAATGTAAATTGTTGTGACAGTTTAAATGTTGTCATTCTTACATTTGTCCTTAGGAATGTCAGACATGCATCTGTCTCTCTTCAGTAATGTTCAAATTCTGTACAGCCAAGCAACCATTTTGATAGTCTTTTCCTAGTCAATCTATTTCTTCTGATTTCTAATTAAATGACAAATAAATCTTTATTTAACATATTCACAAAAAGAATGAGGTGAGAACCTTTTACAGGGTGTTACCATATGAAATACTTTGCCAAAGAGAATATTTGGATTAAAACCCATTTTATCATTGAAGGAAGAATTGATAAATATTTAAATACAGAATTATGGGAAATAAACAGAGCCTTCCCATTAGCTGTGATTGGTTGAATCACCTGTCTGCAACCTTAGCTGTTTCTGTGGTTTTGTCCATGACATAGATTGGGAGCCGAGCAGCATGAGTGCTAAAGCTACATCTTTCCATTGATTAATTACACATGTGACAATATTCAGTGACACTAGACCATTCCTCCCAAATCTCACTAAAACTTTCAACTTCTAGTGTAGACCTCAGTTTTCTCATGACTATCCATTTATAGTAATACATTTTTGAAAAGTCTATCTGTGTGTATTTCATACCAACTTTTGCATTATAAATTTCTACCACCACATTTGTAATGAAAACTGTCAGTCAATTTGTCATGCTGCAGTTGCACTCTTTCTCACGGTAGAGGCTCTGTGGTCAGTGGAGGTGTTGCGGTGGGGGCAGCGGTGTGTTATTATTTAATCAGTCACCTTTATAAATGGGGAGGTATCCATTTACAATGAATATATAATATATGTATATTCTGCCCATAATTTAATGATCTTAAGCTGAAGATTTAATTGTATATTAATGTCCCAAGATTCATCATTCCTCAACACTCTAATTCCAATTAACCTGGAAGCTAGACTTCATTTTTATTTCCTTTATTGATTACTGTATGTGATCAATTGATTATGGAATAAAACATACAAGTTGGACAGCAATTTTGAACAAGTTTTTAGTCGACTTGGTATATGCTGTAAGATTATACAAAATGTGTTCACTGTGTTGTATTAATACAATAGGGCACATTGAAGTACAATGGAGCAAACAGCTCACATAATCAATGTTAAGTCCTATTTTTGTGAGATCTTGCATGTTTCAGATTAGGATGGCTTGAAGTATTATGAAAAATTATTGTACATCACAAGAAATATCTTCCACCTTTTCAAAAGCATGTGCAGAGTCGGCCCTATAAAATTAGTTTAAATACAAAACTGGCTGTCAAATATGTAGTTGTGCTTGTACATTTGCGTTTGTTTAACCAGGATTTAACATTACTGAGTTGAGCAACTGTGTGTTTCTTGCAGTTTAAACATTAAAGTCCAATGAATAATTAACATATAAGCATTGCAAAAGAAGCATTGAATCATTGATCCTTAGGCTGTTGCCTTTATTAATATCTGAAATAATTTGCATTAAATTCAGTACCATATACAAAATTTAAATATCTGATTTGTACCAGAGGACAAATTTTAAGACTCCACAACTTTTTCTCTTTCTTTCTTGGGAACTGATGAAGAAACAAATATGAATATTAAACTTCCACTTGTGCACCATTGAGAAGTACTAACGTTTTGTTAAGTGATGGGAAAGACACTGAGAAAAAAATCAATAATGAACCAAAAGCTATGTCAAAGTGATAGGTTTTAAAGATCACCTTAACGTTTGCAGAGAAGTTTAGAGAGGGAATTCCAGAATTTGGAGGCTACACATTAAGGCATGACTGCGAGAGATGGGGTAAAGGAATTTTAAAAATGCATGCAGTCAGAACAGGACAAACACAGAATTTTTGCAGGGTTGTAGCTCTGGAGAAAATTGAAGAAATTCTTTGACAAGGTTCCACATGGTTGACCGTTTAGATCACATGGGACTCAGGGAGAGCTTTTGCAATGGATGCAAAATTGGATCACCAGTAGGACACGGGGGGTGGTGGTGGAAGATTGCTTTTGGGCTGTGTTCCACGCAGATTGGTGCTGGGTCCACTGTCATTTGTCATTTATATAAACAATTTGGATGAGAATTTAGGAGGCATGGTTAGTAAGTTAGGAACAAAAGCAGAAGTTGCTGGAAAATCTCAGCAGGTCTGTGATGAGAAATCAAGGTTAACGCTTCGGGTTTGGTGACCTTTCCTCAGAACTTGGTTAGAGACAAAAAAAATCTGCAAATGCTGGAATCCAAAATTATCCGAAATGTTGACTTCTCCAACTCCTGATGCGACCTGGCTTGCTGTGTTCTTCCAACCTGCTGTTTGTCTACCTTTGTCAGAACTGGCATACCCACATTGAAGTTCTGCTCCTCTCTCTCTCTTTCTGATTTACAGCATCTGCAGTTCTTTGGTCTTTTCTGGTTAGTAAGTTTGCAGTAACACCAAAATTGATGTACAGTGACTGTGAAGAAGATATTAATGCCCCTACCCTGCCCAAATCTTGTTCTGCATGGGTTGATCCCAGTACAGCCAACTCACTTTTAAGAATTCGCACTTTAACAGTAATTCTCTATTGCTGTCTCCCTTGTTCTATCTCACTGTCATTCTTGCTGGTTTTCCCCTCCACAATCCTGTCCTCAATAAATACCACCATTTCCCAGCTGCTTTCAGTTCTGGCAAAGATCACTGGAATCAAAATGTTAATTCTCTTTCTACCACAAATGCTGCCATATGTGCTGAGTTTCTCCAGCAGTTTCTGTTTTTGTTTCAGATATCCAGTATATGCACTCATTTGTTTTATTTCACTATGAGAGACTTGGTATTGAAATAGCTGGACTAGTTGCATTCACTTGATATGTCCCTACAATGCTTGCCAGGTAAAATTAGAGTTTATCTTGACTTTTTTAAACAACCTGTTCGGATGTTTTATGATGCACCTTTGGAGTAGTTGAGACTTGAATCTGGGCCTTCTGGCTCAAAAGTAGGAACACTTAACATTGCCTCAAAAGCCCCTTTCTAGGATACCCCCTGACCGGTGTACGTAAATTCCTAACAGGTAATCCATCTTAATTTCTATCAAAGAAACTCTGGATAATTTACTTTTGCAAATATAGATTTTTATTCCTAAAGATTTTAAATACTGTTGGACAAGTTTTTAAAAAAAGAAATAATTTAATAAGAAATTTTAAGAAAAAGTTAAACGTATAAGTCTTAATAACATTTTTCTTTCCCTCCTTATTGCACTGTCACTACATTATTTTACTATTAAATTTTTTAACTGATATGTTCTAGTTCAGCTCAATTCAGTAATGATTCTTCATTCTGATTGGTTAAGGAGATACACAGTTGTTTTCCCAGTTCACCTTGTGGCAGATCTTCTCGAAGATTTGGCACTAAACTGGCTTCCGATGAAGTGCAAAATCTCAAAAATATGGGAGAAAGTTTGACAATTGTCATTCACTGCTGAGAGAAAATTTCTACCCATTAACAGGCTGGAGTGGGGTATCCTGAAGCTATGAATGTGAAGGGCAATAGGGTGTCTAGGATCTTAGTGAATGGGTTGATCAACAGAATATCTTTTTAAACAAATAGATTGAAAGATTGAGAAACAGAGGAATGACAAAGGAGCTGAATTCGAATAAGTGAATTACTGCCAAATCAATTACAGAACAAATAGTTTTTTAAAAACATTTTTTGAATTTCTCAAAAGGTTGTCATAAACAATTATTACATTGTTGGAATGATTTAAACAGTTTAAACTGTTCACTTTCTCTGGTGAAGGGATTGATGGGCAATTGTCTATTACATTGTTAATAAGGCACCTAAGAAGGGAAGGGGTGAGGAAAGTAGTGCAGGAAATAGGTCAATATGGCTGAGTGCCCTGTTCGATTTTCTCTAGTGAGCTTAATGGGCAAATGATGTTCAATTACAGCAAGTTATTTTCAAAAAGGTGAGAGAAGCAAAGGGTAATAAGATGCTCTTCATGTGAAGTAGATGGTGAAGTGGCTAATTTTCTTCAATTCACTCATGAAATGTGGGCCTTGCTGGCTGGGCCAGCAGTTACTGCCCATCTCCATTTGCCCTGGAGCTGAGCGGCTTCCTATATCATGTCAGAGGGCAGTTAAGAATCAACTATGGCAAGTTCTGAAGATTTGTAACTTCTGGTATCTCCCCTGATTTCTGAACTTTGCCAACCAGTTTGCACATAAATGACCGTGTTTTGTTCATACAGTTTTTTAAAAATCAATTTCCAACCAATTTTCAAGCTTTGGTTGATTTTTTTATCATTCTGAATCATTTCTTAAAGGCTTTGTTCTATGTTAGCAAGCTGATAGTTTTTTTGCTTTCTAAAGTCTGAAAAAAGGTAATTACAAAACTTTGACAGTGATTTGCTGTATGATCATAGTGTTTTTATTTCATGTCAAGGGTGTAAGTTGCTTCCTCCGATGGGTGAGAAATTTGGACAATGAACTTCACGCATTGATTGCCGGTGAGAGTAATATTTTTTTCAGCTGTCTCCCTTACAAAGGTTTTTACGATCCATTCATCACGTGTCTGCAAGTTGAGGGATTATACAATGCAAATTAAAAGTAGGGATAACAAACTAAAATGCAAAATTGCTTTTCAATAGAACCCTTTTGTAAAGTTATATTCTTTCTGTTTATATTATCTTAATTCATTAAAATGATGTTTATACTCTCACAGTTTGCACATCACGATGTAACATGCACCCCTATTGTTTTGCCTACTGTTGAAATTCAGTTAGGGACTGCCAATATTTAAAGAGAAATCCGAGCACCTTGTTTTAATCAGTAGAGTAACTTCACAAGATAGTATGTTTTTTAAACAAAGTGCGTACTTTGTATGTGAAGCAAACTAAACATAGCAAACACAATTAAGATAATAATTTAGTGTTAGGCCTTTGGGTTTACTATTGACTTCACAAAAGAATTATTTTATACATGATGATATCTTACAGATAGTTCAAGCAAAGTAAATAGCTTTAAGTATGCTGCGGTTCTCTGGAGACAAATTGAATTCTCAACTTCAGCTATCCACAAAGATAAAACTTTAATTTGCCACCTCTTGATAATGGATGCCTTGGTCTTTGTACTGGTTACTTTTCCAACATTTCCTAGCTAATTTAATGGTTACTTTTCTTAGTCTCAAGACTCTGTCGGTCCACAATATATTCTTTCTATACTTTCAAGCTAGGCAATCCTTTAGTGTCTGTGTTCTCACAAAATTTAATTCGGCCTCACCAGCATTCCATATAGTGAATAATTAAGTTAATATTTTTGGTCTGCTTATTGGGCAGGCATAGCTAACTGCCATTTACTCCTGCTATCTCTTTGAGCTACCAATCAAACTGGGTCTAAACTACAAGTACTAAGCTTAGGTGAGCCGGCAGCTTTGGTTTCCAAGGGCAGAGTTTTCCTAAATCAAAGTGGTGGTATCAGTTTTGGGGGTTTCATGGAAGATTTCACGACAAATCAGTTTTTCTGTGCAATTTTATAGTGCTCATTTCATTAAGTCACAAAATCCCTCTATGGCACCACTTTTGTGCTATCTTGAGCTCACCAGTGGTGGAAATACTTACCACATCTGGAATTGACTGGATTTTGGCACTGTATTTAAAGCCCAGTTGTGCATTAGTTCAAATGGTGCAAACCAGGAATTGGATTTCACAGTTCCAGTGTGGGAAGAATTACCCCAGTAATAACTGATAGCGGAAATTAACACTGGTTTGCTGACAGGGACCTTGAGGACAGGTGATAGAAACATGGGCCATACTCTTTCCTCAGACCTCCAAAAGTGTCCTCTGCATCCTCCTCCAACTCAGATATTGATGCTTTACTGGGTACAGTAGCTAGATTAGAGTGGGAGTACATACGGTGAACTGCCACATCTCCACAGCTGGTTGAGGGGAAATAAAACCAATTCGCTGATATTTGGAGAAGTGCCAAAGACTAGGTACCTGTTCAGCCCCAGGCAAGAGGGCATTCCATAGTATGGCCACTTAAAGCTTCATCAAAATGCACAAACAAACACAGGAGATTTATTGCAGATGCACAGCAAACTGAATTGAAGCAAACACAGAAATTTCCAGAGAAGCTCAGCAGGTATGGCAGCATCTGTGGAAAGAAAGTCAAAGTCAATGTTTCGGATCTAGTGACCCTTCTTCAGAACTAGACCTGAACTGGACCCGAAATGTTGACTCTGTTTTCTCTCCACAGATGCTGTCAGATCTGCATTTCTCCAGCAATGGATATATGCTGCTCAAGCCAGATTGCACACTGACAGTAGGAGATTGTTCCTACCACATTTACAAGAACATTTTCTCTTCCAACTCCCACAGATGATCCAAGTCAGGCAGAATTGTGCTTAAGACTGAACTGTAAATATTTCACAATATTATGCACAATGTGTGAGAAAAACAATTCTGACATCTGAATGACCTCCTGACGTCCTCACCCCAAATGTTCATCTTTCTCCTGTTTTTTCCACCCTGTCAACTCCATTGGGTTTGATCTTCCTAACATTCCTGCCCGGCTCTTTATTTAACATTGGCATTTTCCCATTTTATCCCGTGTAACAAACATCGTTATGCACCCTGTATGCATCATGCCCAGTGATTCGGGGTGGTGATGACTGTCAATACACTTCTCCAGTTCAACCACATAGTACCCTGTGCCCTACTATCCTGTGTTGTTTCCCATTCTTATACATTAAATTGTCACCCACTTCACAATTATTGTCCCTTCTACATCCCTGTACTTGACCTCCCCAACTTCCCTACCACTGCTGTAGTCCCTGGTAATCCCCCTGAACAGACCATCAGGACTGACCACAGCCTACATCACTTACTAGTTTGGAACAATTTCCCTGGCTGATGACTGACCAGGTCCCTTATTGATATATGTACAGCTCCCTTACTGATTTACAGCTACTCTTGGATTAGTTGTGCTGACCTGCAGGACTGACCATGGCTCCCTGCTTTAACTATAATGATACAGAATCCCTGACCCAAAATGTCCAAGCAGCTGACTGACTATGTCTGAGCCCCTGGAATGAAATGAGATGATGTTGACTGAATGTGGCAGTACTCTGACTTACAAGAACTGCCCCTGAATCTGACTAAGGATTCCACCATTTTGCAGAATGACCATTTGATGGAAGCATTTTCAATGTATTTGCCACATCAGCTGCTGCCATATAGTGTACTATGAACCTTTAATTTCTTATTAAGTTGACAATGGAGGGGAGAAGGCAAGGCAAGAAAGAGAGATAACTGGTATCCAAGTAAATGCAAAGTGAGTGAGCACTAAGGTATCAAGCCAAGAGTTGTGTGATGCACCTTGTTCTGATGTGTGCAGTGGGGTATCTGTCCCTTCACATCAAGTGACTTGGCAGCAGTATTGTAACATAAGATATCAGTGAACTCTGAAGTCCTGCAGTGTATTATACATGACTGTGAGGTGTGCCATAATGAGATGTTCACCTGGTGCTTTGTGGATCAGAGAGTGCATGTGGCTGTTGCCCATGGATTATAACCTGAGATGTTGGAGAATGCTGGCCAAGGTGGGGGCTTGGAAAAGACACCAGCAAGCTTCAGCTGACAGGGTCCCATTCTGACTTCTATGTCGAGAATTATTGCCACCGAGTTTCTCTTCACTGCCTGGGGAAATAGCAATGTACATATAAATGAAGTGAGAATAGAGATTCCCCTTGAGTTGTTAAAGCAATAACTAGGAAACTATCCCTTTTTCTCTATGTTGAGAATTTCATTTTAATGTTCTTGCTGTATTTTTCCAACTGTCTCACCAATGCCCATGTCATTTAGGGGCTGGAAAAATTCATCCAAAATGCAATTTCAGCTTTTTGTCTCCTTTAGAAACTAGGAGGGGTAGGGTCCTTTACATGTTACCTCTATTTAAGAAAGGATATATTGGCATTGGAGGATGTTAAAAAGAGATTTACAAGACTGTTGTCTGGGATGATATCAAGACAGCTATAAAGGTTAGGCTTTTATTAATTAGAATTTAGAAGAATACTGGGTGATATTGTTGAATAATATTCTGAGGGGAGGTTGACAAGAAAGATTTGAAACGATGTTTCCACTAGTGGGTGAATCTCTTCACCAGGAGACTTTAGTTATAATAAGGGGATGTACATTTAAAACTGAGATGGAGCAGGGAGGTGGGACCAGTTTATCTTAGGATTATGTTCAGCATAGACTATTGGGACTGAAGCCATCTGTTTCTGCACTGTATGACTCTGTGTGGAAGAATTTCTTCCGCTAGAGAGTAATGAATGTCTAGAATTCTCTGCCCAAGAGAGTTGTGAAGGCTAGATCACTGAAAGTATTTAAACGGGAGGTAGATTGGAATTGAGGGCGATGATCAGGTAACACGGAATTGGAGTTGAGTCCCAGTGTGAGTTATCCATGATCTTATGAATGGTGGGGCAGGTGTGAGAGGCTGAGTGGCCTAATCTTGTTCCTATTTCTTATGTGCACATGACCTCAGAGTGAAAATGAGGATGAATGTGTATTGAAAGTAGAAGAAGAAACATAACTAAACAATGCCCTGTGTAATTCTTTCTGCATGTGATCTCAGGTATAAAAATAAACTTCAATTCATTTTCAGATCCAGCTTGTCAAATGTTGTCTTCCACAGATAGTTTTCAGCGATACATTACATCATTGAAATATTTTTGAGGCAACTATACTCATATAGAGTGCAACCTCAAATGTCAAGAAGAGCTAAGGAAGTTTTACATTTAGTCACTGTTTCAGTTTATAAGAATGCGTCAATCATATTTTTATTCAGGTTTCTTAGCGGGAATGTCAATGATGTTTTACAAAAGCACAACCATCTCCATGTACTTGGCTTCTAAACTTGTGGAGGTAAAAACAAAAGTTTTTGTTTTGTTTTTAATATACATATATATATATGTGTTCCGATGCTTTCATATGTTGGGTGTAGTATTTTGTAAGCTAGATTAAGAAAATAAGATCTTTGTCTCTTTACCGAATGGGAAAATATTCGTTTCATACGAGAACAGTATAGAAGAAGAGTGAAAAAAAGTGAAATCACTCAGTACCAAGTCTATATATTCTTTAAATTGCTCTTAGATTCCAGAAAACAGTAGCTGACACTGTGAAAAGGGAGCGTGGTTTCCTTCTCCCAATTATTCTAAGTTGCGAGTGATGTGTCAAAATGGTAGGATGGCTTCACATTTCTGAAAGACCCCTAACGTGTTAAAGTTGCAGAGTTACTTTCGTAAAACTGAAGGAATAAAATGCAATTTTCAAGAAATTGCCAGTCCTCAGAAAATCTGGCCCACCATTTTCCCACGTGTTTCCAATGATTTCTGTTCTTATCTATCCATAGCAGCAAATGTAGAGCATGCTGCACCTTGAGATTGGCTATGATCATAGTGAATAATGGAACAATGTTCAGCCCCAACACTATTTTCCCACCTTCTCCCCAATTCACTTGGAGACCAAAAATCTGACTATCTCACACTTAAAAGGAGCATTGACTGCAATAAGTCAGCAGTATAACTTTTAGATAACTGGGGTGGCAGCACTGATCCTTATGGCACTCTACTTATTTTTATTCATTCACGGAATGTGAGACACCACTGGCCAGGGTTTGATAACCCATCCCTACTTTCCTGGAGGGCAGTTAAGTCTCAAACACCTTGTTGTGGGCCTGGAGTCCTATATAAGCCAGACCAGGTAAGGAAAGCAACTTTTTTTTCCCTAAAGAACATTAATGAACTAGATGAGTTTTGCTGACAACTGTTTCATAGTCATCATTTAGACTCCTGATTCAAGATGTTCATTGAATTCAGATTCTACCATCTGTCATGGCAGGATTCAGACTCAGGTCCCCAGACCATTGCTAGGGTCTCGAAATTGAAAGATTGATACCATGAGGTCATTGCCTCTTCCATATTCAAACTTCCAACTCCAAGAATGCCATACTTATACTTACTCTGTGCTTCCTGTCTAATCCTCAATAATGTTAACATTTTATTTGAATCCATGAGCCCTTATCTTGTGTAGTCTTTCATGTGGCATTTTATCAATGATTTTTTTTTTGAAATTCAAGTATATTCCATCTTTGGGATCCCCTTTATTAACCATCGTAATTACATCCTCAAAAATGCTATTACAATTGTCAAACACGTTTCTCTTTTGCAAAACCATGCTGACTTTGATCAGATGAATTTTTCAGTGCATTATTAAGAGGTCATTAACAATAGCTTTCAGCAATTTCCCAATAACTGCTAATGGGGTAACTGGGCTTTGTTTCCAAGATGTCCCTCTTTCTGTTTTCTTGAATATCACTGTTATGTTTGTGAACTTCAAATCTGCTGGGACCATTCTAATATCTTGGAAATTTTGGAAAATTGTAACCACAGCATCCACTCTCTCAGCCACTATGTCCTTTAGAATTCTAGGTTATAAGCTTTAAGTTCTGAGGTTTTGTCAGATTTTAGCCCTTGAGTTTCTCCAGTTCTTTTTTGTCTATGGTATTAATTACCTTTGGTTCATATTGTTTATAGCCCCTTAGTTACGCTCTGTTTTTGGTATGCAATTTGTGTCTTCTGTTGTGAAGACGGACACAAAATCTTTGTTCAGTGTTTGCCATTTCCTTAATCTCCATGATAATTTATCCTGTCTCTTCCTTCAAGGAACCAATGGTAACTTTAGCTATTCCCTTTTTAAAAATCTTATTAAAAAGCACTCATAATTGGGTGGCTCAGTGGTTAGCACTGTGCCTCACAGCACCAGGGACCTGGGTTCAGTTCCGGCCTCAGCCGACTGTCTGTGTGAAGTTTGCACCTTCTCCCCGTGTCTGCTTGGGTGTTCTCTGGGTCCTCCGGTTACCTTCCACAGTCCAAACTTGTTCCGGTTAGATGGATTCGCCATGCTAAATTGTCCATGGTGTCTAGGGATATGTAGGCTAGGTGGATTAGGCATGGGGAAGGCAGGGTTACAGGAATAGGGTAGGATAGGGGGTAGGCCTGGGTGGCATACTTTTCAAAGGGTTGGTGTAAACTTGATGGGCTGAATGGCCTGCTTCCACACTGTACAGATTCTATAAAAAACCATCTGTTTCAAGCTCCTACCTAGTTTCCTCTTTTCAATTATTTCCTTTGTCATCATCATTTTGCTCATTCTTTGTTAATTTCTGAAAAGCTCCCAGTTCTCCACTTTACTTCTATTCTTTGCAACATTATAAAACTACTCTTTGCACCAAAAATTATTCTTAACTTCCTTAGTAAACCACAGATCTCTCTTGCTGACCTTTTGGTTTTTAATGGTATTTGAGTTAGTTGACCATTTTAAATTGTTTCTTTACACCTTTCAGACTACTTATTTACATCATACCTTCTGTCTATTTACTCAGTCAACCTTAACAAGCTTTCCCTCTATACTGATGTAATTTGCTTTGTTTAAGGCTAAGATTCTTAATTGAGACAAATGGATGTCGCTTTTCAGCTATATGTGGAATTCACTTTTATTATCACTTTTTCAAAGTAGATCTTTTACTATTGAATTACTTATTAACCGTGTCTTATTGCAGAACATTAAATTTAAAATAATGTTAGTTCTGCTTGGTCCTCCCGTGGGACGAGAGAGCACCCAGAAGATGCAAACAGTGGCAACCATAACCATTGCAGTGTTTTGTTCTCCCTTTCAACATCTGGACAGAAAGAGGGAAATTATTGCTACAATGGGCTAAATTATCGCAAGGGCCAATCAATTACGCACAGTGAGTGTGGATGTGAAGAGTTTGTTCCCTTTCTGCCTTTGCTTGATTATTTCTAGGGATCCTAAAAAATATGTTCTTGACACCAGCATGATTCCCACTATTAGGATAAAGTTCTGTTTACATTCTGATTGGGTTCGTCCAGTGAATCTAGATTTCCAGACTGCTTGTTTGGAAGCCATTAATTTCCTTTGCTCAAACACTGGGATGACCGAAGCCATCTTGGAATCATTAAAATGAAACGGCACAGAAGGGGGACATTTGTCCAATCTTGTCCGTACCTACGCAAAGACACCCAGGTGTGATTTCTAATCCCATTTTGGTGCACACAGCCCATAGCTCTGTGGCTTACAGCATTTAAGGTGCAGATCCAGGTAGTCTTTAAAAGAGTCTAAAGTCTCTACCTCAATTCAGCCAGTGAATTACCCACAACCACTACCCTCTGCATTAAAAATAAATGCCAACAGCCTCTGCAGTATCACTACAAATTCCAAATGCTTAGTACCAATTCAAATTCCATCTCCACGATTTAATCAAACTGTTCATAATTCATCCCTGAGTTGAGCTTCGAATCCAACCCCTCTCCATCACAAAGCTCTCTTAGTTGTACCCCTCTCCATTCCTGCTCCAACTATGTGCATTTGTGCTTTTTGTCCACAACATATCCAATTTAAAATTTCATCCTTGTGTTATATCCCATCATGGCCATCATGAAAGGTAATTATTTTCACCCATATAATCTCATAAAACTTAATGTTTCTTTGATTTGAGCTTTTTGTGCATTTGCTTTGCCTAAATCATGGCAGACATGCCTCCAGCTATCATAGGAAATGTCTCTCTAATCTTATGTACATTTCTATCTGCCTGTTCTCTTTAAGGCCCATGGTAAAATCCATCTCTTTGAATCTGCTAGTGGTTACTCTTACCAAATATACCCTTTGGCTCAGTAGTTATTTTGTCTCATTAGATCTTCTGTGCACTTTGGGCTGTTCATTTCGAAGTCAAAATTTCTGTAGAATTTAATATTTTTTAATAGAATGCCTAACTGTTCTATTTAATTTATATGTTTAAATTCAATGTCACTTCCTGACTTTTGTATTTAATAGCCCTATGAATGAAAGTCATTTGCTTTTTTAAGGCATTGCTCACTTGCATCCTTATTTATCAGACATTTTTAAATATTACCATTTGTAGTGAGTTTCCTCATACTGTTTATTTTTCCAAATAGCTCCAGATAAATTCAGGTTAGGTCTTAATCTAACTTAGGTCAGTGTAAAAGGTTTCCTCTTCAAATTTATTTAATATCATTTTATCATTCTACTAAAGCTGGTCTGTGTAAAGCAGAGTGCTTTCAAATGAATAGCATTAAATTTAATCTGTCATTTTGTTTTTTGTTCTCCAACAGTTTAAAGTAACTTTATAAGCCACCATAGCTGTGTGTAGGAATTTTTTTAAAAACTTGAATTTCTGCAATTTCTATTCTGTTTTCCGAACAGTATTTTATCATAGGAAAGATTGGGAAATAAACTAAAATACTAATTTTACAAATTCAAAACAGAATATGTTGGAGATCAGCTCCAACAGTACATGGAACATGAAATATCTAAAGGAGACTTTACATGAAGTATATTGAAGTTAGAGCTGAGTAAAGTCACATTAGATCAAAATATGCTATTTAAAGTAAAAATTCGAGATCTCAAATATGTCTGTATCCACTCATTTTTCTCCTGGTTTAGTCATGGCCCATTCCAAAGAAGTGTCACATTATTCGAAATGTTAACTGTATTTTCTCTCCCCAGTTGCTGCCAGACCTGCTGAATTTCTTCAGCAATTTCTGCTTTTATTTGTACAGTCCATTGTTGCTTTTTTAGTTGCTGTCCACATTTTGGCAGTTGCTGCTGTTAATGTACAGGACTAGGCAATAGTCTTGTGATAAAGTGAGGACTGCAGATGCTGGGGATTAGAGCTTAAAAATGTGTTGCTGGAAAAGCACAGCAGGTCAGGCAGCATCAAAGGAGAAGGAGAATCAACGTTTCAGGCATAAGCCCTTCTTCAGGAATGAGGAGGGTGTGCCAAGCAGGCTAAGATAAAAGGTAGGGAGGAGGGACTTGGGGGAGGGGTGTTGGGAATGCGATAGGTGGGAGGAGGTTAAGGTGAGGGTGATAGGCCAGAGAGAGGGTGGGAGCAGAGAGGTCAGGAAGAAGATTGCAGGTCAAGAAGGCGGTGCTGAGTCTGAGGGTTGGGACTGAGAAAAGGTGGGGGGAGGGGAAATGAGGAAGGTGGAGAAATCTGAGTTCATTCCTTGTGGTTGGAGGGTTCCTAGGCGGAAGATGAGGCGCTCTTCCTCCAGCCGTCGTGTTGCTATGGTCTGGCGATGGAGGAGGCCAAGGACCTGCATGTCCTTGGTGGAGTGGGAGGGGGAGTTGAAGTGTTGAGCCACAGGGCAGTTGGGTTGGTTGGTCCGGGTGTCCCAGAAGTGTTCTCTGAAACGTTCCGCAAGTAGGGAGGCCTGTCTCCCCAATGTATAGGAGGCCACATCGGGTGCAGCAGATGCAGTAAATGATGTGTGTGGAGGTGCAGGTGAATTTGTGGTGGATATTGAAGGATCCCTTGGGGCATTGGAGGGAAGTGAGGGGGGAGGTGTCGGCGCAAGTTTAGCATTTTTTGCGGTTGCAGGGGAAGGTGCCGGGAGTGGAGGTTGGGTTGGTGGGGGGTGTGGATCTGACAAGGGAGTCACGGAGGGCGTGGTCTTTCCAGAATGCTGATATGGGGGGGAGGGAAATATATCCTTAGTGGTGGGGTCCGTTTGGAGGTGGCGGCAATGACGAAGGATGATCCAATGTATCTGGAGGTTGGTGGGGTGGTAGGTGAGGATGATCCAATGTATCTGGAGGTTGGTGGGGTGGTAGGTGAGGATGATCCGATGTATCTGGAGGTTGGTGCGGTGGTAGGTGAGGACTAGTGGGGTTCTGTCCTGGTGGCGATTGGAGGGGCGGGGTTCAAGGGCAGAGGAGCGGGAAGTGGTGGAGAAGGAGGCCATCTGGGTCGTTCTGATTTGGAATTGGTCATCCTGGGAGCAGATGCGGCGAAGGAATTGGGAATATGGGATGGCGTTTTTACAGGGGCAGGGTGGGAATAGGTGTAATCTAGGTAGCTGTGGCCTCCTTCTTCAAAGACCGCAATTTCCCCTCAGACGTAGTTGACGATGCTCTCCACCGCATCTCCTCCACTTCCCGCTCCTCAGCCCTTGAACCCCGCCCCTCCAATCACCACCAGGATAGAACCCCACTAGTCCTCACCTATCACCCCACCAACCTCCAGATACATCGGATCATCCTTCATCATTTCCGCCACCTCCAAACAGATATATATATATACCTCCCACCACCAAGGATGTATTTCCCTCCCCACCCATATCAGCATTCTGGAAAGACCACTCCCTACGCGACTCCCTTGTCAGATCCACACCCCCCACCAACCCAACCTCCACTCCCGGCACATTCCCCTGCAACCACAAAAAATGCAAAACCTGCGCCCACACCTCCCCCCTCACTTCCCTCCAAGGCCCCAAGGGATCCTTCCATATCCATTACAAATTCACCTGCACCTCCACACACATCATTTACTGCATCCGCTGCACCTGATATGACCTCCTATACATTGGTGAGACAGGCCGCCTACTTGCGGAACGTTTCAGAGAACACCTCCAGGACATCTGCATCAACTAACCCAACCACCCCGTGGCTGAACACTTTAACTCCCCCTCCCACTCTGCAAAGGACATGCAGGTCCTTAGCCTCCTCCATCTCCAGACCATGGCAACATGACGCCTAGAGGAAGTGCACCTCATCTTCTGCCGAGGAACCCTCCAACCACAAGGGATGAATGCAGATTTTTCCACCTTCCTCATTTCCCCTCCCCCCACATTTACTCAGTCCTAACCCTCAGACTCAGCACCGCCTTCTTGACCTGCAATCTTCTTCCTGACCTTTCCGCCCCCAAACCCTCTCCGGCCTATCACCCTCGCCTTAACCTCCTTCCACCTATCGCATTCCCAATGCCCCTCCCCCAAGTCCCTCCTCCCTACCTTTTATCTTAGCTTGTTTGACACACCCTCCTCATTCCTGAAGAAGGGCTTATGCCTGAAACGTTGATTCTCCTTCTCCTTTGATGCTGCCTGACCTGCTGCGCTTTTCCAGCAACACATTTTTAATAGTCTTGTGATTCCTCCATCGCCTTCATGTTATCATATATTATCTGATCATATTCAATATTATCTTATATTAACATTATCCATTTGTGAGAGTTGGTGGTGTGTGTGTCAGTAGACTACTATTATAAGGCATCATAGCTGAGCATTATACTGTCCTATCTCAGTGCCCAGGCATGCACTTCAAGCAGGGCTCGTGAGATAGCAGTCTAGAAAGTCAATTTCTCTTTCCTTGTGCATTGAAGCCAATTGACTCAAGAGAGTGGGAGTAATATGAATTTTAATGGTTTTCCTACTGGTAAAAACTCTTGCCGTTGGATGCAGTATTACCTTACATAAGGCTGCACTTACTTTCATTCATTGTTTTAGCCATGACATTAATTGTTTTTCTGAACGGCCGTATTGATCGTTGTTCATAAGATGAATTCCAGTAGTGGTTTGTGGTGAATTCAAATATGTAACCTAACATAGGATATTGGATACTGCATATTAGCGTTAAAATTAAAATTATGACAGTCAGATTACTTCCATAAGTAATTAAATTTAATTTTTTTTTACTGGCAGGCAATGTATTTCAAAGGCATTGAAGCAGGAAAATGTCCGTATGTTGCACATGCAGACACAGTCATCTATGCGATTTCCACAGCTATATGCTTTCAAGCAGTAAGTACCAAATGATGGGACAGGTTTTCACGCGTTATTCTTTAGAAACTCATCTCTCAGAATTTCAAATAAGGAGAATCTTACATTAACTAGAATGATTGATTACTTTATCATATAACGTGTTGTTCTACATGCTCTAAAGCAAAGCTTTAAACAATATTTCAGACATGCTTTGAAAATTTGCTATTTGAACATGTCCACTTAAAGTAATTGTCAGTCATCCAATTCAGCTGAAATTAATGGTAAAAATTTCTGTCTACTGTCTGTGTGGAGTTTACACATGCTCCCAATGTCTGCATGGGTTTCCTGTGGGTGCCCCAGTTTCCTCCCACAGTCCAAAGATGTGTAGGTTAGGTGGATTGGCCACGTTAAATTTCCCCATTGCGTTCAGGGATGCGAGGGGCTAGGCGTAAGGGGGATGGGTCTGGGTGGGCTGTTCTTCAGAGAGTCAGTGTGGACTCAATAAGCCGAATGACCTGCTTCCACACTGTAGGGACTCTCTGAAGGAAGATGTTTGATGACCGATCTTTTCTTTACCTCGGTTTGAAATCTAACCAGGACTGAGGTCTGCTGGCTGTAATGATCATAATGAAATTAAACCCAATGGACATGGGTGAACTGTGTAAAAATGGTTTTGATTGGAAATAAATTGGTAATTATTTAGCGGTAGTGACTATAAGGGTGCACAATTGAGAAATGGAGGATGACACACTGGGCAGCATGTGGGATCGGGTATGGAAGAAGCAGGTTGTTGTGAAAACCTGTGCCATTGACAGGCAAGCAGCAAGTAGATAATGGGTCTTAATAGTCTCTTTGTGAGAAATTGACTGGAAATAGAAATCGTTAATTTAGTCCATTTAGAACATGTTATTGCTGCAGTGTTTGCTTTTAAAGAGTTAGTTTTAAAAAATGCCCTTACTACTTCAACCAAAATACCAACCCCAAGTTAAGCCTCTATTTCCAGTAATCCAAAGACCAGCCTCAATGTTAGGGTAGACAAAACAATGGAATAATATAGTGAAAAGGTCAGTTCATGAATTGAAATTGATTCTGTAATAGGTAACCTAGTAACTTCTTTGACAGATTAGGAAGTCCATAAATTCCAAGCCGATGTCACGAAGACATACAGAAGAACAGGACACCATGTTTCAAATTACTATACAGAAGGAGTTTTACATATGTACAGTAATATTTTTAGTATGCCCCTCTTCTGGGTTGACCTTATTTCTCATCCATTGTAATTGCACAATGTAGTCTTATTACAAGGGGCATACTAAAAGAGTTTTGGTTGTGATGGCAGAGGTAACAGAAGGCATAGACTCAGAAAATTTCAGAAGAATTAGTGATGCAATACCATATACAAAACTGAAGAACATTTTGAAGTACGTTTAAGTAGGAATGCACTTCTAGTTTTAGTTGATCAGCCTTCTTTCACTTAACATTATCATCAAAATTGATGAGGCATATAACAAACTCTAATAGACTCCATGATGATGTTAATTATCTAGGGCTCTGAACTACACTTTCAAATTCCCAACTGCCTATCCTGTGGCCATTCATTCATCATTCATATCTACCGCTATAGTATTGTACCAAACATGCCCTCGCTTCCATCATTGATCTTGCCCCCATGAAAATACTGATATTTTTCCCATCCCGCTTGTCCATGGTGTGTACTAATGTATTGTTGGAAATGCAGCTCTAGGATCAGGCTCATCAGCCTGTGAGGATGCACAGGACCCAAGTCCAGTGATTTGGAATTTCCAAGGTGAACAATCACTAACGAGTGATTGCCACCACCTCCCTATTTTCATCCTTAAAGTCCAAGGGAGCATCAACTTGGCATATTTGGTGTGCAGCTAGTTTGACCATCCAGCACCAGGTTTAAGTAATTTACATCAAAGTCACCCACTTTGTAGGTAGTTCTCAGTTTTGATTTTCCCCTATCAATTGTCTCCTTAAACCCTTTTCTATATCTTTCTGCAACCTCATCTGAAAGATGGAGGTCAGATATTCCTCTCCCGATAACTGCTTCTCCTCTCTTTCCCCAACAGGCTTTAATGATAAGAGAGAAGTAACTAAATTACTATTCTCAAGTTTCCATATCCAGTATCGCCTTATTTATTTGGGCGAATATTGCTCCAATTTTTAAAACACTGTACTAAGATTAGCAGTGTGTAATACTAGTGTGGGATGCTGGAAAGTTACTGATTTCTAGGATCTTGAAATGTTGACAATCCACACAGGAACCAGAGTATTGTCAACTTTGTGCAATTATTTAAGAGAGTATGCAGATTTTGGAGTTAAGTCTGTCCAGTACCAAATGCAAGTACAAAGTATAGAACATTAAGTTTAGAGACCAAAAAGATTGTCACAACTCTTTTCGTTCCAGAAGTTATCAGTGTAATTGTTATCAGAAATGATGGCAAATGTAGATTGAATAATTCTTGACAATAACAGGCTAACGAGCAATTAGTGTGGAATCATGAGATGAAACCCAGTAGAATATTTGTGTTTGTAAACTAGATGGGCCAATGACCTGAAGCCGACAAGGTTGCCTTGTTACTATCCCTTTTTTTCCAAAATATAGATTGTATACTTACATTTATTTAATTGAATTTCCTCTAATTGAATATTGGAAAGACTGAAGCCATTGTTTTCACTCCCATTCAAAACTCTGTTTCCTAGCTACTTATTGGGTTTTGTAACCGAAGTTGAATAGATGCTAATTGTGGAGGTGCCAGTGTTGAACTGGGGTGGACAAGGTTAAAAATTACACAATACCAGATATTGTCCAACATTTTAATTGGAAGTGCTAACTTTCAGAGGGCTGCTCCTTCGTCAGGAAATGAGTGGGGCAGGATCATAAGACACAATTTAAAGCAAAAAATTACAGTGTCATGTAATTAAAATAATATATTGAACAAACCTAGGTTGCTGTTAAGTCTTTCATCTTTTAGAATGGATTGCAGGTTTTCGTTCATAATATGTAAATCCCAGAACTTGTTTTAAGTCACATTCTCAAGATAACTTAGTTAATAACAAAAAGGTGACATCTCAGCTCAGACAATGTATTAAAGGTGTGAGGCTACAGTTTATTTGTATCCCAATCTTGAGTCAGAGTGGTTCTATTTCCAAAGTAAGAATTTATAAAATGTTATATGGATTGACTGCCTGCATTGACTCATGCAGATCCTCTCTCATCCACACACTGTCTCTAAGACACACACACACACACTCACACACACCCTTCACACTCACACCACCTCACAGGCTTCTACTCCGTCACACTAACGCACACACTCTACCAAGCACGCACGCACACAAACACATACTCACTCTCTCATGTGCACTTACACTCCTATTCTCTCTCCCTCTCTCTCTGTCACTCACATGCACGTATGCACACACACATGCACACATATAAATCAATGGAGTGAATATACACTTGCAGAATTGTATTTGCAGATACATTCTATTTTTGCTTAAAAAAAACACACACAACCTGCAGACAGTCAATCCATTTAACATTTTATAAATTCCTAATTTGAAAATAGAATCAGTCTGACTCAAGATTGGGATACAGACAGACTCGAACCTGACACCTTTAATGCATTGTCTGAGCTGAGATGTCACCTTTTTATTTATACAAGAACTTAAGTGATCTTAAGAATGTGACTTAAAAGAAGTTCTGGGATTTATATATGAATGAACCAAAACCTACAATCTATGCTAAAAGATGAAAGACATAACAGCAATCTAGGTTTGTTCAATATATCATTTTAATTGCATGACACTGTGATGTTTTGCTATAAATTCTGTGTCTTATTATCATGTCCCACTAGTTACCTGATGAAAGAGCAGCGCTCTGAGAGCTAGTACTTCCAAATAAATCTGTTGGACTATAACCAGATGCTAAATGACATTAAAGCGTACTCTCTGATACTAAATCTAGATATTAGTTTCATTAACTGTCCAGTGTTAAAGCAGATTGATTCTAAGTGGGCAACATAAAACAGGGGCTTTGTATATTCTTTAAATCCTATCTCTTTGACAAAGCTATTGATCATCTGATCTATTTCCTCCTTTAATTTTTATAAGAAAATGGGACTAAGTAAATAGTTAACTTTAAACAGAACATGATGTACTTGTCAGGAAAATGCAGGTTTGACATCCTTTTCTGTGCATTTAAATTGACATAAAATGTTGCACATTACTCTTATGTACTCAGGCCAATTACATTTCATTTTGTGTTTGAAAAATTATGGTCAACTTTCTTCTTCACTTTTAGGCTGTGATGGAAGTACAGAACTTACGGCCTTCCTATTGGAAGTTTTTACTGAGGCTAACAAAGGGAAGGTAAGTGCCTCAGTTAACATCAGTCACTTGGAGCTGAATTTCTGTGGAGTCAGGAAGACTCTGAGGACCTTTTTAAAAATGGCATGCTAAACCGGATATAGAGGTCCCTGTCTCCACCTATGACAAATCCAATTGTTTATGGTCATAATTCATAGGTGGGAAACCCAAATTTAGCAAGACCATTTGAACTTTGTACTTGCTGAGTTCAAACTGATACAATTTTGCATTCCCTGGACCTTATCCTGCAATATGAGATGTTTGATAACATGCCGCATCAAAAACTATTGTGGGAAACAAAATCTTATGGTGTGAAGGATAGCAGGCATAGAAGATTGGCTGGCTAACAGAACATAGAGGTGGATATAAATGGTCTTTTGAGTTGGGAAGATGTAACAAGTGGTGTACCACAAGACCGTAGCAATCAGGGTTGGCACAGTACAGCACTCAACTGTCGAGTTTTATAAAAGACTTGAATGAAGGGACGGTACGTATCATTTACAAATATACTGATGAGACAAAAGTAAATCAGACAATAAATTGTGAAGGTGACATAAAAATACTGCCAAGGAACTGGGTAGGTTAAGTGAGTGGACAAAAATCTGGCAAGTAGAATGCAATATGGGAAAATGTGAAGGGATCCATTTTGGCAGGAAGGATAATAAAGAAGCATATTATCTAAATGACAGGATGTTACAGAGTCTGAGATGCTGAGGGATATGGATGCATGAATTACACAGTTAGCATCCAGGTGCAGCAACTAATCAGGAAAGCCAATACAAGGTTAACTATTGCAAATTCAAAACCTGAATTCCAAAGTAGGGGGTTTATACTTCATTTGTACAGGACACTGGTAAGATATCCCTTTATTTTTCTTTATTTTGTATTATGGATCAAAGGAAGATTGGGTCTGCTTTAAAGCAAAGACCGTGGAAAGAGTTCTGCACTTTTAAAAACAAGTTACTGGAACTCATTGTATGCTGCCTTTATATTGTTCGAACAGTAGATGTTTCAGACCCAGCAGCAATGTGGTATGTTATTAAAGCTAGCTTCACTCAGAGACAGTCTGTCTTGATAATGAAAACCTAACCTCACATTCTATCTTTTTAAGAAATGAATCTCTTAGATTTCTGTTTTGAAGACACTTGATATTAGAATTGGAATTGGAATCCCTCCTGTGTGGAAACAGGCCCTTTGGCCCAACAAGTTCACACCGACCGTCCAAAGAGTATCCCACCCAAACCCATTACCCTACATTTCCCCCTGACTCATGCACCTAACCTATGCATCCCTGAGCACCATGGGCAATTCAGCATGGCCAATTCACCTAATCTGTGTCACAGAACTGGTTCCATTTTTCTAAAAGCTGTTCCTTTTCTCAAGGATACTATGTCCCTTTTTTCAGTGGGGTTGTAAACGCTCCTGGTGCTGATGAGACTGGATTGGTACAGAAATTAAAGGGTATTGGGGACCTTTTTGTTCATATGTAAACAGATGAGACTTCAGGCCAAAGTGGTCATGTTTTAGAAGTGACCTTTAGAAAGGGGCATGGTCAGCTCTCTAGCTGAGCAGTTCAGTCCAGAACTAGTTAGGAGTTCAACAGTGAGCTGTATGGAAACCCTCTCTCCTCTTCTGCCCTTCTAACTTCAACCTGTAAGCATCTGTTCCATTTTTAACTGTGTTTAAGGGGGTTTGCTTACTGGGTCTGTTGTGTATATTCAGAACAGCACAATCCAGTCTAGTTTGGCTAGACTGAGTTCTGTAGGGGTTCTTTATTCTGTTCTTTGTGTTTCATTGTATAATTTTGTGAATAAATTCCTGTGTGTTTTAAAACCTAGTCATCAATTTAGCTAACTTTCTCTGGGTAATTCTCACTGTGCACCTACTGAAACAAATTGCAAAATTATGGTCTGGGTTGCCTGCTCAAGAATGTTCGGAGTGGTCTGGTCTAGTCCATAACACCTGCACATCTTTGGAATGTGGGAGGAAACCCACACAGGCCTGGGAGAATGTGCAAACTCCACACAGACAGTCGGCCGAGGTTGGAATCGAACCCGGGTCCCTGGTGCTGAGAGGCAGCAACGCTAACCACTGAGCCACTGTGCCACCTCTGGCTCCCCTTAATTTATCCTTTGAAAGTGTGAAAATTTTTGATAGAGCGCAGGTTTTCCAAATTAAAATGGTAAAATTTATAAAGATATTTTTTCTAAATTAGTTTTGTGTTTCTTCTTTAAGCTTCCGATATGCAAATTCTTCGAAGACGCAACATATCTAATGATAGATTGGCCTTACATTAAGGACGGTCTAGGTTTATATTTTTACTTTTAAAACTTTAGAATACTAGTTAGAAAGGCCAGCTGAGAATGTCTACCTTCGATGTGTTTTGACATATTGACTGATAATGTTTCAAAGAATTTTATGCTTAATTCCCTTGAATGTATCAGTCCAACAATCTGTTAGTCTCTTGATTTCATAAAATAGTTATAGCATAGAAGGGAGCTAATTTGGTCTGCTTAGCCCATACTGTCCCTCCACAATTACATTACAGATGGTCTCATTTCCTTTGTCCTTGTAATCCTTCAATTTTTCTTTGCTTCATATGCTTTCCTTTTCAAAGCATTGATTAAATCTGCTTTCACCATCATTTCAGCCAATCCTTTCTAGATCATGGCCAGTCATTCTATAAAAATAGTTTCCTTGCTTCTGTAATCTGTGCCCCTGTTTGTAAAACCCAAGATGATGTACATAATAGTATGAAAATATATTTTCTGTGCTGTTGACAAAATGCTTAAGTCCATTATTAAGGAAGAAATGGGACATTTAAAAAAGCTTAACTCAATCAACAGGGTCAACATGATTATGTAGAAGTGAAATCACGTTTAACAAATTTTCTAGTTATCAATATAACAAGCAGTGTTGACAAAGGGGACTGTTAGATGTAGTGTATTTGAATTTACAGATGGTTTTAATAAGTGCCACATAGAAGGTGATTTCTAGAAGTGGTATTGTGGACTATATCCAAATGTGCAGATGTTACAAAAAATAGATGAGAGGGCATGTTTAGATGTGGACATAAGGAATCTGAAAAATGAAATAGATTAATGAATGGGCAAAATCCAGGCAGATAAAACTTAATGTAAGAAAGTGTAAGGTAGGAAGAATCAAAAGACAGGCTACTATTAAATGACGAGAGACTCCAAAAAATGCTGCACACAGGTGTCTTTATGTTGTTATGCATGAAGCACAAAAAGCTAGCATACAGGTACAACAAGTATTTAAAAATAATATAATTTAGGCCTTTATTGCTAGGGTGTTCAAGTTTAAAAATAGGAAGTCTTGTTACAGCTATACAGGGTGTTGGTGAGTCTGCACCTGGAGTACTGTTTACAGTTTTGGCCTTTGTATTTAAGAAAGGATATAATGACATGGGAGACAGTTCAAATGAAATTCACCAGGCAGGTTCCTAGGATGAAGGCATTGGCTTATCAAGAATGGCTAATCAAGTTAGGCCTTTATTCATGAGAGTTTAGAAGAATGAGGGATGATCTTATTGAAACACAACACTCTGCGAGGGCTTGATAGGTTAAATCTTGACCCTGATTTTACTTTTTGCAATTTATTATATTTATTGTTCTGAATTCACCATTCATATTTATCAATATATATTTAGAAGTTTTCTCAATATTCTATTTTAGAATGTAATGAAAATCTTTATATCAACTGTTTATTTTTCTTATATTTACATACAAACCTGAGAGACCTATTTGTGATGGGTTGTCACTAAGCAGTAATGCTAAACAGTGGTAGCAATCAAGGAAATATAGAAGTTGCAATTTGATTTGAACCTTCATGTAGCTATCTCTGCATTTAATAATAACCTGGCCACTGGGGATGCCATAGAGCAGTGTAAGATTCTGAACCTCTAGCAATGGAAGCATTTTTAAAATAGGTGAATAAACAAGGTTAGGAGAAACCTGTAACCTGAAAGTAATTTTACAAAATGTTATCAACATCACGATTCCCTTAAATTTCCATTTGGCCAGTATCCAACTGGTAGCATATCCAATTCTCAGGTTTAGTTTCCATACCAGCTTTGAAGGATTCATGAACAAAGGCACCTAAACCCTTTGGCAAGTGTTCATTTCCAAATGTTTCACCATTTAGAAAATATTGTCTCTTTGTGATCATCTTCCAAAATGAATAACTTTGAACTTATTCTGATTACATTCAATCTTCAATTTTCTTGCCCAGTCACTTAGCCTGACCACATTGTCCTGAAGTTTCCTTGTCTCCCCCTCTCAACCTGCATTCCCACCCGGTTTTGAAACATAGATTAATCTGGGAGAATCACAAGTGATCTCCACATCTAAGTCATTTATCGGGATTGTGAATAGTTGTGGGCCTAGTTGTTTGTTAACAAATTTTAAGTCCTTTCCAGTATATTATCCAAAACCCATATGCTTAATTTTGTGTTCCATCTCCTATTTGAGACCATACCAAAAGCCTTCTGAAATCCAGATTGATTGGTTTTCATTTATTTATGCTGCAAATAACATCCTTAAAAAATTTCCAGCAGGTTTGTCAAACATGATTTCCCTTTCATAAATCCATGTTGCTTCTGCCCAATTTACCAAGTGTCTAGTTATCATGTAGTTCTCCATTTCCCTTGTGCTCCCCTTTTAAATAGTGGGGTTACATTTTTTATTTTTCAGTCTTCAGGAAAATTTCCAGAAGCTATCGAATTTTGAAAGGTAACCAGCAATGTATCGCCCATCCCTATAGCCACCTCCTTTAGTACTCGAATTTAACTCATCAGGTCCAAATGATTCATTATCTTTTGATCCATTAAGTTTTTCAAATCTTACTACTTTATTAAAGTTAATTTCTTTCACTTTCTTGGTTTAACTTTAACTTCCTTATCTATTTTCTTTGATTTCTCTTCCTGTTTCAGCCTGTGGCTTTGTAACCTTGTTACCACACAGTCAAGAAAAATCCCAGAATATACTTTCTGTAACATCTCAGTTGCCAGATTTTCCACTGGCTTTTCAACCACAGTAGGCATCACTCTTGCCTGTATTGAAGATAAACTGTATTTCTCCAACTGAGTATATCTCTATCACTCCTACTACCACTTCACTACTTTCCACTGGTCTCTCCAGCCTTGCATTATACAATGGACAATACTGTTCTCAGCATGAATTCCACCCTTTCTGGCAATACTCCTTCCAAAGTGCATACCTCCTCATCTCTCACCTTCAAAGATCGGCTTGCTCCTGGACCTCTTAAAATTTTAACTTCTTTACCTACTCCTCCTGGTACACATGAGTAAACCTTGTCCTGATTTAACACCTGTCTTCCCAGAGCCTTTTGTAAACCATCAACACAGTGACTTCATGTGTCCCAGTTTATTACAGTGAAAATACTTGAAGATTTTTATATCTCTTCCCTTCTCATGTGGTTCTTTTCTAATCTGTGGAAAACTATCTTTGCTATCTTCAATGAGATCATCTTTTTCCTTTACTAGCTGAGGATTTCTCTTTTCCCTAATTTCTATCCTTCACAGATGGCAGAAACCGATGCAAAGGAGAAGATGTGTTTTTTTTTATGTTTTGCAGTTTGTAAGCACTATGGCACTATGGGAATGATGAGAAGTGAATAAAAACTCTTAAATAATTGATTTTACCTGTTAATAGGCATCTTCTAAAAGATTTAATCCAAAAGATTTAATCCATGGCAGGAGGGCTCAAAGCTGTGGTGTACACTTGCTGCTCTATGTTGAAAGCCAAGCACATTTCCAGTGCCCTGGGCCAGCATGTGGTGAGGAAATACCTCCAGTTGCAGCTCCTGGAACTTGGGTTTCAGAGCTAGGTCAGCAGCTGGAGACACTGTAGAGCATGTGCGAGACGCAGAATGTTGCAATAGCACATACAGAGAAGTGGTCACACTGCAGGCTAAAACTCCATAGGCAAGAGAGAAAGAGTGATCATCAGGCGGACCAAGAGGACTGATTAGATAGTGCAAGATTCCTCTATAACTGTTCTGCAAAACAGATATGCTACTTTGGATATTGTTGAGGAGAATGGCCTCTTCAGGGAAAAGAACAACAGCCAAATATGTTGCATGACGGTTGGGTCTGCTGCACAGGGGAGGAGTAAAAAGCAATAATGACATTGAATTAAACAGTAAGGAGAGGAGACAGGCATTTTACGGTTGCTAGTGAGACTCTAAGGTGGTGTGTAGGCTCTCTAATGCAAGGGTTGAGGATATCTCAGAACAGCTACGGAGCATTCAGTCAATAGCTAGTGTTTGTGGTAAACATTAGTATAAATGACATAGATGAGAAGAAGGCAAGAGGTCTAAAAGTAGAATATAGAAATTTTGTATGTAAGTTGAAAAGTAGGACCTCAAAGGTAAGATTTTAGGACTGCTACCAATACCACGTGCTAGCCAGCAGAAATGGTTTGATATGAGATGAATGTGTGGCTGAAGAAATGGTGTGAGGTGGAGCATTGGAACCAGTTCTGGGAAGGCAGGATCAATATCAACTGGACAGGTTACATCTGGGCAGGATTGGGACTGATGACCTAGGAGGAATATTTGCTAGAGTGATTGAGGAATCTTTAAACTAAAAAAGCAGGTGAAGGAGAATCTAAGTGAGAGGAAGGGAATCAAGAACAAGAATAAAAGATAGAGGGGAATAGAAAAGTGATATGCTCATAAATCAAGGATCATGATCATACACGAACATCATGAAATATAATGGGAATGGGACAAGTGATGTTAAAAAGACAAGACTGAAGGCTCTGCATCTTAATGCATGGAGCATTCACAATGAAGTGCTTGAACTAATCGCACAAATAGATGAAACCAAGTATGACATAGTCATTATAACAGAGTCATGGATATCCAAGGGCATTCAGTATTTAAGAATAACAGACAAAAAAAGGAAAAGACATGGAGTTGCATAGATGGTTAAAGAGGAAATTAGCCCAATAGTGAGAGAGAATATTAGCTCCAATGATGTAGCAAATGCATAGGTAGAGCTGAGAAATATCAAAGGATGAAAAAGTTATTGGGTTTTACATAAACCCCCAAACTGTAGGATGTTTGGAATGGCAATAAATAGGAGATCAGAGAACAAACAATAAAGGAACATCTGTAATTATGGGTGACTTTAATCCACATATAGATTGGACAAATCAAATTAGGAACTATATTGTTGAGGAGGAATTCCTGGAGTGTATATGGGGACATACTTCTAGAAAATGTTACATTTGTATGTGAAGAGAAAAAGATTGGTGGAGACAAATGTGCATACATTGATTCTGTTTGTAAAGGATGATTAAAAATAACATACCAGAAATGAAACAAAGAACTGCAGATGCAGAAAATCGGAAACAAAACCAGAAATTGCTGGAGAAACTCAGCAAGTCTGGCAGCATCTGAAGATAGAAAGTGGAATTTGAAATTTTGAGTCCAGTATCCTCCTCCAGAACTTATGGTAGCTTGGAAAAGGTGATGTGTGAGCTGGAACAGATGAATTGGAGGGAAGTGAGGCAGGAGGGAGGGTGAGCAAATAGGTGCCGATGGAACCCCGACAGAGAAAGACACATAGGCAGACAAAAGGTGAGAATCTGCTGAAAGAATATCTGATAATGGAGACCATCAGAAGATGAAAATGGCTTAGATGTATTGAAAGCAGCCATTGTTATTGCAGGGCCTGGGTGTGGGAGTGGTTACCGAGCATAGAAGATGATGATCAGATTCTAAAATTGTTGACCTTGATATTGAGTCATGAACACTGCAGTTATCGAGCAGAAAATTAATGCTCCTCTTCTAGCCTTGCTGGAGCACTGCAGCAGCTCCAAGATCGAAAAGTTGGTCAAGGAACACAGTGGTGTGTTGAAGTGGCAGACAACTGAAAGCTCAAAGTCATTTTTGAGGATAGAAAGTATAAATTCCACAATGCAGTTGCACAGCTGTGCTTCATCTCTCTATAATAGAGGAGACCACACTGTGAGCAGCAAATACAAAAGACTAGATTGAGTGAAATATGGGTTAATTGGTGCTTCACCTGGAAGGTGTATCTGGAGCCTTGGATAATGTTGAGGGGGAGGTAAACAGACAAGTGTTGCACCATCTGCAGTTGCATGGGAAAGTGCTGTGGGAGATGTTGGGAATGGTGGAGAAGCAAAATTGTTCTGTTGCGGAGGAACAGTCCATGCAAAATGCTGATATGGGAGGAATGTGTCTTGTGATGGCATCCCACAAGAGATGGCAAAAATGGTGGCAAATGATCCTGTGGGTGCAGATGCTGATGGGGTGAAAAGTGAGGATCAGGGAGACCATATCGGTGTGTAGGAGGGAACAGAACAGGTGAGAGTAAAAGTACAAGAAGTGGGTCAGATGTGGGTAAGGGTCCAGTTGAGGAAAACAGTGGATATTTCTGAGGCCCTCCTGCAGAAAGTGGCATCATCAGAACAGATGTCACACCAGAAATATTGGGGAACACAGGATTTAGTGAGAGGGAGATATTGAAGGAAATGTATATTATTAGTGAAATGGTGTTGGGGATGTTGATGAGATTGAAGGCTGATACATCACCAGGCACTGATAATCCATATCCTTGAGTACTTAAGAAGTGGCCCTACAAATAGTGCATACATTAGTGGTCATCTTTCAAGATTCTATGGACTGGAATATTTCTAAAGATTGGAGAGTGGTTAAGCTGACCCCTCTATTTAAGAAGGGAAGCAAAGAGAAAACCAGGAATTACAGACCAGTCAGCCTGATGGTGGGAATAGAGAAAGTGCTAGAGTCCATTATAAAAGAAGTAATGGCTGAGCATTTGGAAATCAGTAGCAAGACCAAATAGAGTCAGCATGGATTTAAAAAGGGAAATTATGCTTGAAAAATCTACTGGAATTCTTTGAGAATGGAACTGGTAGAGTTGATGAAGGGGAACCAGCAAATGTAGTTTGGTGAAAGCTTTCTGAAAGTCCAAATAAAGTCCCACATTAGAAATTAGTATGTTATTTTAAAACACTTGGGCTCAGTTGTGTATTGCATTGGATAGAAAAATGGTCGGCATACAGGAAACAAAGTAGGAATAAACAAGTTATTTTCTACAAGGCAGGCAGTGACTCTTGGGATATTGCAGGGATCAGTACTTGGACCCCAGTTTTTCACAATATACATTGATGATTTGGAACAGGAAGCTGAATGTAATATTGCCAAATCGGCAGCTGATGCAAAGCTTGGTGGGAGGATGAGCTATGAGGAGGATGCCGAGACATTTCAGTGTGGTTTTGGCATTCTAAGTGAATTGGCAAATTAACGGCAGAACTAGTATCGTGTGGACAAATGTGAGGTTGTTCACTTTGGTAGCAAAAACAAGAAGGCAGATTATTATCTGAATGGCTATAAATTGAGAGGGGAATGTGCAATGGGATCTGGGTGTTCTTGTTCACCAGTTGCTGAAGGTAAGCATGTAGATACAGTAGATAGTAAGGAAGGCAAATGGAATGTTGGCCTTCATCGAGGATTTGAGTCCAAGAACAGGGATGTCTTGCTGCAATTATATTGGGCCTTTCTGAGCCCACATCTGGAATATTGTGTGCAGTTTCGATTTCCTTATCTGAGGATGCATGTCTTGCTATAAAGTGAGTGCATCAATGGTTTACCAGACTGATTCCTGATGTAATAGGAGAGATTGAATTGGTTCAGAATGTATTTGTGCGAGTTCAGAGTCTCATGGAAACGTCTAAATATTCTAACAGGACGAGACAGGGTAGATGCATGAGGGTTGTTCCTGATGGTGTGGGAATCCAGAACCAGGGGACACAGTCTAAAGATGTAGGGTAAACAATTTTGGACTGAGATGAAGAGAACTTTTTTTCACTGAGTCGTAAGCCTGTGGAATTTGCTACCACAGAAAGCAGTTGAGGACAAAACATTGTACAAATTGAAGAAGAAGTTAGATATAACACTTGGGGCTGAAGCGATTAAAGGAGATGGTTGAGGTGGGGGGAGGTTATGGAAAGTAAGAACAGGTTATTCAGGTGGATGGTTAGCCATGGCAGACAAGTTCAAAGGGCCGAATGACCACTACCTGCTAGTTTCTGTGATACCTCCTCTCCAGCATTTGTGTTATTAGGTTTACCCAGTCTATAGATACATTGAAGTCACCCGATACAACTGCACGTTGTAATATACTGTACCCTAATTTACTGATTTATCATGTTATAAAAAGGTCTTGACTTTTGATAAGGTGTGCAGAATTGATTTATTTCAAGTGCTGTGCTTTCTTTAACGTACATGTCAATGGAATGAGTGTGTTAGAACATTTAAAAAATGCTTCTGAAAAATTACGTTATCAGCTAATTGTTTGGACTCAATTTTAGAAATCACCTATTTGGGTTTGTATGATTATCTTGTTTGTGTACTGTCAACTGGCACATGGCCTGCTGCAAAAAAAGGCTACCCAGCTCGTATCGTTGCCTAGTCACAACACTTCAGTTGTGCATCCATTGTGAAACCTGATTTCCTCTTGAACAATGGCTGGAATGCATCTCAATATTATGTTCTCTGAGAAAGCTGTGACAACCAGGACCCCAGAACCGACTGCATGTGCCTAGTGGTCTCTCTAAGTCTACCAGAACACCAGTGGAACAACCACCTAAACATTCCACACCTTATCCTTTATTCCTTTAAGAAGTAACCATTACTGGCCAAAAAATGTGTTTTATCTTCCCTAAATAAGAATCTTTGTGGACAGAAACGATTTTTTTCTAACCTGCTGTGTGCATGCATATGTATCCTTTAATGAATTAGACAGTTAAACATTTATGCCTTCAATATTTCAAGCTGTGTTAACCAGTTCTATATTTTTGTTGGATATGTTTTGTTTTACAATCAATAATTTTGTGTTTGTTAAAGAACTCTGCTTGATATTTTAAATCTAATATTGAGAGAGCATTCATATGATGTTCTGGCTAAACGATTAAATTTATATTGTGACCCTTTCAGTAGTATGACTAGGCACAGTCAGTGCACTCCTCCCATCTCCGTTGTAACAATACTCAACATTACCATTATTGTGTGGTGGCCTATAAACAACTCCCCATTAATGTTGCTATCTCTTGCTGTTTTTTTTAAAGCTGTGCCGAGACTGATTCTATATCTTGATCCTTTGCTCTAAGTTCGTGTCTCACAAATGTTGTGATCTCATGCCTTATTAAGAATGACTTAATACCTCATTTTATTTTTTTGCCTATCATTCCTAAATGATCTTTAAATATTCATTTTGCAGTCTTGGTCACTGTTGCTACACTGCTTTTCTGCCAATTAAATTATACCCATTTATCACAATTTGGGCACTGAAGTCAACAATCTTGTTACCCACTTCTACCCAATCTTTCTTCTCCTACACACTCCCCACTTCTTTTCTCCTTCCTCCATCCCATCTCTTCCTCCTCCATTCCATCTCTTCCACCTCCATTCCATCTCTTCCCCCTTCCACTCCATCTCTTTTCTCACCTTCAGCTGCATCTCTTCCCTTCTCCCCATCTTAGTACCTTCACCTCCTCCTTTCCACTAATCTTTCTGAATGTGAAATCATACTAGATTTTGAGTTATAGTGTAAAATATCTCAAGATAAAGTGGGCTAAGTGAACAACAAAAGAAATACATGACTGTTCAAAGGTACTAGCCAACAATATTAGATTACATTAGATTACTTACAGTGTGGAAACAGGCCCTTCGGCCCAACAAGTCCTCACCAACCCTCTGAAGAGCAACCCACCCAGACCCATTCCCTTACATTTACCCCTTCACCTAACACTACGGGCAATTTAGCATGGTCAATTCACCTAACCTGCACATTTTTGGACTGTGGGAGGAAACCGGAGCACCCGGAGGAAACCCACGCAGACACAGGGAGAATGTGCAAACTCTACACAGACAGTTGCCTTAGGCGGGAATTTAACCTGAGTCTCTGACGCCATGAGGCAGCAGTGCTAACCACCGTGCTGCCCACACAGTTCGGTGGATGAGCAATGAATAACTTGTGTATCTTCAAGTATTAGAATTTTCTTTGACCACATAATGTGGCGTCACAGCTCTTTTTTTAGAAAAAACCCTTCATCAGTCAGAACAAATATATTTTTTATCTTTTTTTTAACAATTAAACTTCACTTAGACTCAGGTAACCAAACCAAATATGAAGGAAGACCAATTCTAAAGCTTTCTTAAGTTGAATATCATTATCTACTACCGTGAAAATAAACTAAGATGTGATATCAGTCATGCACTGAAATACTTTACAAAGATGGTTGAGGGTGTCTTTTACAGATAGGAAGTAAAAGGCAACGCAGTTTCTAATAAAGCCCTTTGGTTTGCGAGAATGAAAAGACCTGAGTGCAACTATTTAGCTGTTATGGTATTTCTTTAGCAATGGCAAAGTTTCTAGATTTTAAGTCCTCAGTGAATTGTTATATTTTCCATGTTGTATTTATACCAGTGCTGGCTTCTGGGATTAAAGATGGAGATTGAGAAAGGAAGACAGACAGACTTTCTAGTACCCTTGCCATGATGTGGAGATGCTGGTGTAGGACTGGGCTGTACAAAGTTAAAATTCAACAACACCAGATTATAGTCCAACAGGCTTAATTGGAAGCACACTAACTTTCAGAGCGCCGATCCTTCATCAGGTGATAGTGGAGGACACAATTCTAAGGCACAGAATTTATAGCAAAAATTTACAGCGTGATGTAATTGGAATTGTACATTGAAAAATACTTTGAGTCTTTCATCCGTTCGAATACCATGATAGTTTCACTTCTTTCATGAGTAACTCACAAAACCTTTTTTTTCAAAGTTACATTCTCAGGTTAGCTGTAACAATGGGTGTTAGCTAGACAATATGTTGAAGGTGTTAGCCCCCTGTGTTCTCTGTCTATGCCATGATGGTTAGATTGATTCTAATCTAAAAAGTGAGGTAACAGAGTTTTACATGAATTCATGCAGTTTTTGAGTAAAATACAATGTAACTCTGTAAGTACAAATTCACCCCACAAAATATATTTGTGCATGTGGGTCTTTGTCTGTGTATGTGTGTGCGTGTCTGTCTGAGTCGGGGGTTGTGAGTGTGAGAGAGAGTGTATATATGCGTGTGTAGTGAGTGTAGAGTGTCTTAAGTTTGTGAAGGGGTGCATGTGAGAGTGTAGGAGTGTGTGTGCGTGTCTGGGGTGGGGGGTTGTGAGTGTCTGTTAGAGAGAGTGTATGTGTGTGTGCATGAGTGTAGAGTGGTTGAAGTCTCTGAGAGGATGCCTTTGGGAGTGTGAGAGTGTGGGAGTGTGTCTGTGTGTGTGTATAATGCAATGGTGATCACCTGTAATGTGACATGAACCCAAGGTCCCAGTTGAGGCCCTCCCTATGGGTACTGAACTTAGCTATCAGCCTCTGCTCGGCCACTTTTCGCTGCTGCCTGTCCCGAAGTCTGCCTTGGAGGATAGTCACCCGAAGGTCCAAGGTTGAATGTCCTGGACCACTGAGGTGTTCCCCAACTGGGAGGGAACCCTCCTGTCTGTTGATTGTTGTGTGGTGCCCATTCATCCGTTGTCGTAGCCTTTGCTCGGTTTCCCCAATATACCATGCCCCCGGGCATCCTTGCCTGCAACGTATAAGATAGACAACGTTGGCTGAGTCACATGAGTACCTGCCATGTACAAGGTGGGAGGTGTCCCCACGTGTAATGGTGGTATCTATGTCCCCACACTGACATGTCTTGTAGCGCCTACCGTGATGGGGTTGTATGGAGTTGTCCTGAGAGGTGGGCAGCTTGCTACGAACAATGATTTGTTTGAGGTTTGGCGGTTGTTTAAAGGCAAGCAGTGGAGGTGTGGGGAAGGTCTTGGCAAAGTGCTCATTGATAATGTGACCTGCAACACAATCGCAAGGCAGGGATGTTCCCTCCCAGTACAGGAACATTTCAGCGGTCAAGAAATTCTGCCTTGGATCTTTGGGGTGGACTTTGGGATACGCAACAGCGCAGAGTCACTGAGCAGAGGCTGATACCAAGTTCGGCACCCATGAAGGTGGCCTCAACCAGGATCTTGCATTCATGTCACACTACTGTTGACTCCACAATGCTATAAACGCACGTGCGCACAGACACGATCACACACTCACACTCAGGCAGACCCTCTTCTTACATACTCTCTCTCAGAGACACACACACCCATAATCACTCACACGCCATACCCTCTCACAGGCATAGACTCCATCACACTTGTGCGCACACACACTTTCCCCCCACCCCACCCACCCTCCACACGTGTGCTCTCACTTTCTCTCTCTCTCGCATGTGCACACACACAAGTCTATGGGGTGAATTTGTATTTGCAGATGCATTCTATTTTGATCAAATAGCACACAATCTGTAGGCAGTCAGTCCATATGACGTTTTTTAAAATTCCTACTTTGGAAAAAGAACAGATCTGAATCAAGGTTGGAATACAGACAGACTCTAACCTAACACCTTTAATACATTGCCTCAGCTGAAATGTCAAAGTTTTTTTATAAAACCTTAAGTTATCTCAAGAGTGTGACTTGAAATAAGTTCTGGGATTTACAAATTAATGAATTGAAACCTGCAACCCATTCTAAGTGATTTAAGGACTTAATAGATTTGTTAAATGCATCATATCATTCGTATGACACTTTGATCTTTTACTATAAATTCTGTGCCTATGATCCTGCCCCAAGAGCTGATGAAGGGGCAGTGCCCTGAAAACTAGTGCTTACAACTAAATCTGTTGGACTATAACCTGGTGTTGTGTGAGTTTGAACTTTGTCCACCCCAGTCCAACATTGGCATCTCCACATTATCTCTCAGTATGTTCTGTTATTTTGCAAATGTGAGTGAAACAAGAGATGCCAATTTCTTCAGACTTTACTGAGTTTTAACGTCTCTTGATTATAATGATAATGCCAAGGCAGCTGGTTTTGGAAATGAGTTATCTGTGCTTGTCAGATAATCACAGCAGCTAGAGAAGACCAGTTTACTCCTTTTTAAAGCTGTTTTCTAGTCCACGAAAGTCTGAGATATTAAAGTCAAATTATGAAAATGGAATATTTGTAGACGATTTTATCTATGTTCGTAACAGTATTCACCCTTATAATTTTGTTTCAATTAGGTTTGCTCTGATGAACAGAAGAGCATTGGATGTTTTTGGCACACAAGCCTCTAGAGACTTCAAAGGATTCATACCAAGACTGGACCCAAGATACACTGTTGTAACACCAGAACTTGATATCCATTCCTGACTTGCTCTGTTTTATTGGCCAGGATAAAATTTTGGTGCAGTGTTTCAGTTCTCCTGGCAGGTTTAACAGCAATAAGTAATTCTGGTGTTCTTCCTTAAAATAAAAATGGTCAATAATCATATTCTTGCTGTTTTCCTCAAGAGAAGGGCTATCTAATTGAGCCCCTCTTCTATAATTAAAAGAAATGTGAATGCTTAAAATACTTTTTTTTGGAACTTCAGTAGCTTCTGTTAATTGATCCAGATTTTGTTACAAATTTTGCTAGTTATTTTAAATGTTATGTACACACATTCAGGTTACTACAAATGTCATGCCAACAGCCTTTTTTTCGTAGGGTCTCACCTGTTTTATATGCATGCAGTACTGAAAGATTTGCTTGAGAAATTTAATATGTTTTCTCTTTCATGTCGTCAGTGGTTATGGTTTCATTCCTTATAAGCAATGGTTGACAAACAAATGAAGGAAACAGAATTTGATGGAAAATAAGTTACATCCAGCTATATAAATTAAACCACCCACTTGCACTGCTGAAGAAACTTTGCTTTTACCATTGAATTGTTCTGTGTTGTTTTTAGTTTCCTTTAAGGAAGTAATCTCTTTATCATTAAATGCTATCCATACAGCTATCTTAATGAAAATCTTAGTAACATTTTCTGTTGCAGCATTTATTAATTTTCTTCTGACTGAATGGAAACTTTTGATACTCTGGAATATTATAAAAATTATAAAGAATAGTTTTGCCTATAAATGCAATGGTGTATTTCAGAAGAATAATTTTGTCACAAAATTAAAACAAATAAAGCAATTCAATTCGAAATATTACTGTGAAATTGATCCTAGAGGCTTTTGTTGCAATTCGGCTTCACGAGCCTTTCAAGTGCTGAAGAGATTTTGTTTCTAATAATGAAATACCGGTCACCAAGTAATTTGTTCAAAAAGGATGTCATGTAGAAATTGAAATTCCAAATATTTGAAAATGCAAAAAATTTAAATACTTACTGATTGAATCTGTTTTATGCCACCACAAAATTTTCAAAAAGTAATTTCTGGACATAGTCTGCAACCGTGTGAAAATTATTTTATTTGATCAAAAAAATGGATGTATGCTGGATCTGTAAGAACTGACATTATTCCTACAGCTGAGGTATAAATTGAGCAGTTTTAGGAACTTGCAATAAAAAACAGATGCTTAACAAGTGCTTTTTATATGATGACAGGAACTACTCTAATATATTACATATGCTGTAATTGGAAATAGTGATTTCCTAGATCTTGTATATCTAATTATTAAAGAGGCCACAGTCACTGTTTTAATCTTAAAATCTAGCTATGCCTAAGCTATTTAATTGTACCACATACATCATTTTGAATGGTGGGTGCAATTAGAATGGGAAGTGCTATAGTTTCGTGAAGTCTTATGTGAACAATATATTTCCTCACAAGTGGTTGGGAGTGACAAAAACTGTGACTTGTATTCCATCAAATAGTGTCTGATTAATTAGAATTAGATTAATTACCTCATGAGTAGGACTAATCACACATTGTGATGAGTTACTTTGGCACTTTTGATTAAAACTGAGCATTCAAATAATTTCAACATATTGGAAGCATTGATTTTTTTTTCCCCCTGGTAAAAATTAGATTGGAAAAATTGATTCAAAAACATGTCAAACTTCGAAAGGATTTCATGTCTTTTGTTTTTAAAAAAAAAGAGTTTATTGCTTTGGTGAACACACATTGAGTTACAAAGGGCTAAAGGGAAATTTGTCCCTGTTTATGTATAGCTTAATATGCAAAGAGCCTGATTTTTGTTTGTCATCCCTCAATTTGTCCATACTGCCTTAAATCTCTTCCTGGAAAACTTGTGTTTGAAACACAAAGGAAAACAAAGGGCATGAACCCTTCCAATGTTGACGGACTCCAGTGGTCTGTATGAAATGTCTTCATCGCAAATAATGGCACAGTAAATCTAGAAATTCTACCATTTAATTGCATTCAATTTTGTAGGAAAAAGTCTCAATATGTAAATCATGTGATAAATTTAAGGCTGTATCTTAACACATTTGTAAAGTAATATAAATGGCTATTAATTTTAACAATTAAAATGCTAATAAAACATCAATGAGGCCAAGTATATTTTTACATATAGTAATAATAGAAGTTAGTATTATTTGTATAATGCCTGTTTTAATTTATTGCATAGCACTGTTTTGAAGAAAAGTAGAGGAGTTATGCTTGGTGATCGAACAATATTTATTTCTCAATCAACATCACAAAGAACAGATTTTCTGATCATCTGACACCATGGGAGATTGTTGCATGCAAATTGGCACTACATTGCAACAATGACGACATATCAACAAGTGATTCTTTTGGTTGTCCAGTGATCGTCAGAGGCTTTTTACAAATGCAAATATTTATTTTTGGTTAGTGATAGTAACCTGAAGCCAATAATAATAGTTTCTTCAAACTCTCAGTATTTATGCAAATATAATCTGCAACAAGAGTATTTAGACTCTGATCCCACTATCTAAGGAGATGATGGACTGTACCCCTGGTGTATGTGTTTCTGGACTTAATATTGGCTGTTGTGACTGTGAAGATCGTTTCATGAGTGACAGTCTATTTGGCAGCTGGCACAGATGAATATTATTGACCTGAAATGCACTGATGATTTTCTCCTGTTGGAAATAATTGTTCATTGACATTTTGTATGCTATATAAAATACGTTTTGTCTATGTTTATGTGGACATTCCTAATTTTGTGCAATGGTGCATGCTATCTCATATTGTCATACATTTACCTTTCTTTTCATGATATATATGAGTAACCTTTATATATATTCCTCAACCCAGTTCCAACTATTTAAAAACTACCTCTTAAGTGCAATTTAAAAATAAGCCATCACCATGATTTTGATTCATCCTGATGGAGAGCAAGTTACTAAGCATTAATAAAGGTGATATGCTCTATCCAATCTGAAGAAACAGGCAATTATGCCCTGGTACTGGAATTCCAAATGTCTTTGTCATACTTGCATTTTTAACAATTTTTTGCAACGAATGAACAATCGTGTTCAAAGGATTTCTTTCACACTAATGGTAGCAGAAAGCAAAACAAGTAACAGTTCATTTTAAATGTTTAGCTACTGCAAAAAAAACCCAATTATAATTAGATTGCATTTACTTTATGCTGATCCCTGTAGCAACATTAAAATATTAGTCTGTCTTTGAATTGTTGCAACTTTAACAGTTTTCCAGTCTCAACATATGACAGACAATATGCATCAGGATACTGCAAGTGACCTGACATACAGATCTACTGGGAATTGCCTGAGAAGTTTAAACTTCTGACAGTCAATTTTCCTATTCCCCAAGACTTTCCATGAATGTCTCCAACACTGAACTACTAGAGTTGGACCAAATTCATGGCATTTAACTGGATAGTTCCCCAGGAAAACCAACTGTCTGCCTACACCTAATTGGGAAAGCTATAGCTCAAGTTCGTTAGATGGGTCAGTGTTTGTGCAATGTGTGCAGGAGAGTTTCCTGACACAATATGTAGATAAGCCAACAAGAGGTGAGGCCATACTGGATTTGGTTCTGGGTAACGAACCAGGCCAGGTATTAGAACTTGAGGTAGGTGAGCACTTTGGGGACAGTGACCACAATTCGGTGATTTTTACTCTAGTGATGGAGAGGGATAAGTGTGTACTACAGGGCAAGAGTTATAGCTGGGGGCAGGGAAATTATGATGCGTTGAGGCATGACTTAGGATGTGTGGATTGGAAAAGTAGATTCCAAGGCAAGAGCGTAATTGATATGTGGAACTTGTTCAAGGAGCAACTATTGAGTGTCCTTGATAAGTACGTACCTATCAGGCAGGGAGGAAAGGGTCGTGTGAGGGAGCCGTGGTTTAATAAGGAGTTGGAATCCCTTGTTAAATGGAAGAGGGCGGCCTTTGTAAAGATGAGGCGTGAAGGTTCAATAGGGGCAATTGAGAGTTATAAGGTAGCCCGGAAGGACCTGAAGAGAGAGCTAAGAGCAGCAAGGAGGGGACATGAAAGGTCCTTAGTTGGTAGGATTAGGGAAAACCCTAAGGCTTTCTATAGGTATGTTAGGAATAAAAGAATGACTAGGGAAGGAATAGGTCCAATCAAGGATAGTAATGGGAAGTTGCGTGTGGAGGCTGAAGAGATTGGGGAGGCGCTGAATGAATACTTTTCGTCAGTATTCACTCAGGAACAGGACATTGTTGTCGATATGAATACTGAGGCACGAATAAGTAGAATGGATGGCTTTGAGATATGTAGAGAAGAGGTGTTGGAAATTCTGGCAAGGGTGAAAATAGATAAGTCCCCTGGGCCTGATGGCATTTATCCTAGGATTCTCTGGGAAGCAAGGGAGGAGATTGCAGAGCCATTGGCCTTGATTTTTGTGTCCTCTTTGTCGACAGGAGTAGTGCCAGAGGACTGGAGGCTAGCAAACGTGGTTCCCTTGTTCAAGAAGGGGAGTAGGGATAATCCTAGTAACTATAGGCCAGTGAGTCTCACTTCTGTTGTGGGCAAAGTCTTAGAGAGAATTGTAAGGGATAGGATTTATGCACATCTGGATAAGAATGATGTGATCAAGGATAGTCAGCATGGTTTTGTGAAGGGCAGGTCGTGCCTCACAAACCTTATTGAATTCTTTGAGAAGGTGACTAAGGAGGTAGATGAGGGGAAAGCGGTAGATGTGGTATATATGGATTTTAGTAAGGCGTTTGATAAGGTCCCCCATGGTAGGCTACTGCAGAAAATACAGAGATATGGCATAGAGGGTGAGTTGGAGGTTTGGATTAGGAATTGGCTCTCTGGAAGAAGACAGAGGGTAGTAGTTGATGGCAAAGGTTCATCTTGGAGTGCCGTCACTAGCGGTGTTCCGCAAGGATTTGTTTTGGGACCATTGCTGTTTGTCATTTTTATAAATGACCTGGAGGAAGGGTTAGAAGGTTGGGTGAGCAAGTTTGCGGATGATACGAAAGTCGGAGGAGTTGTAGACAGTGAGGAAGGATATGGCAGGTTACAGCGGGATATAGAGAAGCTGCAGAGCTGGGCAGAAAGGTGGCAAATGGAGTTCAATGTAGCTAAGTGTGAAGTGATTCACTTTGGTAAGAGTAATAAAAAGATGGATTACTGGGCTAATGGTAGACTACTTGGTAGTGTGGAAGAGCAGAGGGATCTTGGTGTCCATGTACACAGATCTCTGAAAGTTGCCACCCAGGTAAATAGTGCAGTGAAGAAGGCATATGGCGTACTGGCTTTTATTGGTAGAGGAATTGAGTTCCGGAGTCCTGAGGTCATGCTGCAGTTGTATAAGACTCTGGTGCGGCCGCATCTGGAATATTGTGTGCAGTTTTGGTCGCCATACTATAGGAAGGATGTGGAGGCACTGGAACGGGTGCAGAGGAAGTTTACCAGGATGTTGCCTGGTATGGTAGGAAAATCCTATGAGGAAAGGCTGAGGCACTTGGGGTTGTTTTCATTGGAGAAAAGAAGGTTAAGGGGTGATTTGATAGAGGTGTACAAGATGATTAGGGGGTTAGATAGGGTTGACAGTGAGAACCTTTTTCCACGTATGGAGTCAGCTATTACAAGGGGGCATAGCTTTAAATTAAGGGGGGGTAGATATAGGACTGATGTTAGGGGTAGGTTCTTCACTCAGCGAGTTGTAAGTTCATGGAATGCCCTGCCAGTAGCAGTAGTGGACTCTCCCTCTTTATGGGTATTTAAGCGGGCATTGGATAGGTATATGGAGGATAGTGGGTTAGTGTAGGTTAGGTGGGCTTTGATCGGCGCAACATCGAGGGCTGAAGGGCCTGTACTGCGCTGTATTCTTCTATGTTCTATGTTCTAAACTCCATAAATCAATCTAATCCAATAACTGCCTCATTACTCCTCAGCTACCTGGCTATCTCTCCCCTACCCAACCCAATTACCCCAACTAACCACTCACCACCAATACGTCTCACCCACTCATTCACACTTTGCCCACCTCGTTCACTCACTTATGGAAAGCATTGGTACAGCGGTAATGTCACTGGACTAATAATTAACAACCACAGGTACATGTTCTGAGACTGAGTTTAAATCCCGCTGTGAGAAATGGTGAAATTTTAATTCAGTAAAATTTGGAATCAGAAGCTAGCCTAATGTTGACTATTGTCTGTTGTCATTAAAACCCATCTTGTACATGAATGTCCTTTACTTTGGAGCCATAGCAGTATGGTTGACTGATTGTGAACTGACTTGTGGGCATTTAGGAATGAGCAATAAATGCCTGTCTAGCCAGTGAGGCCTACATCCCATGAACAAATACACCACTTATACACCTACTCAATCTGCCACCTGGAGCAGCAATTTGGGGGAACTGTCATTGGACTGGTAATCTAAAGACCCAAGTTAATATTCTCGGAGTGCAGGTTCAAATCCATCCTTGGAGCCTGTTGAAATATGAATTCAAATACTAACTCTGCAATTGAAAGCTAGTCTCTAATGACAAACCTATTGCTGGTTGTCCTAAATACCTATTTACTACACTGTAGGGAATCTAGTCCAAACTAATCTAATGACGCTTGAGGAAGAAATTCTGCTATCTTTACCTGGTATCGCTTACAGGAGCCTGTAGACCCACAGCAATGTAGTTGATTTCCTTTCTAAAATGGTGTAGCATACCAAAGTCAATAAGAAATGGACAAAACTTTCTGACCTTGCCAGTGACGTGCATATTTCATGTGATACAATAGGTCTGTTCCATGGAGTTGTTGCTAAGTAGCACAAGAATTTTAAAGTTTTCCGAGTTAGTATCGCAGATCTGTTCTAGATTCCTAAGGAAGATGTGGGAGCACAGAATAAGATGTCAGGAGTTTTTCTCGAACAGGAAGTCCAAATAGTCTCTTCACATCAGACCTTAGGGAAAGGAAGTCATAGAATTCCTAGGTTGCAGAAAGAGACCATTCAGTCCATCGCATCTGCACCGACCCTCTAAAGAGAATCCCACCCACCTTATCCCTGTAACCATGCATTTACGATAGCTAATTCAACTAATCTCTACATCCCGAGTTCATCTAACCTGCACATCTTTGGATTGTGGGAGGGAATGCAGAGTACACAGAGGAAACCCATGCAGACAGTCATTGATTAAATAGATGAAAATGGTTAGTGTCCTGAGGAATCCTGCAGTGATTTTCTGGAGCTGATGTGGTTGACTCTTAGTAACCATATTCACTTTCTTTTGTTCTAAGTATGTGAAGTATAGAAAATAAAGACATGGAAGGTAGCCACTTGGCTAATCATGTCTGTGCCAGCTAAAAATAAAAGCGCTACAGTCTAATTCCATATTTCATTTCAGGCTGTCGCCCCGTAGACTCATTAAGTGCACATCCAAGTACTTTCTGTTGTGACGAGGGGTTCTGCCCGTTTCGACCCAACATGATCGGAGCAAAAAGGTTTCTGCTCAACGCTTCCTAATCATTTTGCGAATTACTTTAATTCTATACCTCCTGGTTATTGATCTCTTAACTAAAAGAAATAGATCCTTGTTATCCATTCTCCTAGGTCTTTATAATGTTTTGCAACTCCATTAAAGCTTCCCTCATCTTCCTCTGTTCCAAAGAGCATAACCTCAGCCGGGTCAATCTTTAGTTGTGGCTTTAATTCATCATTCCTGGCACATCTTCACACACCACTTCTGTAGTCTAATTACAGCCTTCCTGAAATGCAGTGGTTAAAACTGTGTTCACTACTCTGGTATTGATCTAACCAAAGTTTGGCAGAATATCCCTGCTGATATTTTCTATGCCTCACCTAATACCTGTAAAATATCCTGGATGGGTAGTCATAATCCCCTTCAAGGCTCTCTTGATTTGGGACTTGAGATGTTAATTGACAATTTTTGAATGTCCTCCATTTATTAATGAGCATGGGATGGCAGCAAGACAATTAGTGCCTGTCAATTTACCATAGCTGAGGGGGAATCATTAGAATCTATCAGTAGGAACAGAATGACTGGGCACGTGAATAAATATAAGCTAATCATAAAAATGCAGAATGCATTTTTAAACTAGGCTCAATAATTTTTTTTTCTCATAATATCTAATCAAGTAAATGAGGGAGTGTCTGGATATATATAAAATTCCAGAAGTGTGCTTGTGGCGCAATTGTAGTGACACTACCTCTGGGCCAGAAGGTCCAGGTTAAAGGCCTTCCTGCTTTAGAGAGATGTTATAATGCCTAAAGAAATTGATCAATAATTTCTCCAAATTTCCAGAAGATACTTGACAAGATTGTATCTGGATTATCAACAAAAATGAGAGTGCACTTAATTGGAGGTGAATTTTGGCAATTTGGAAATTACTTGAGAAGTTAGGTTAAAGGAATTGAGATGTGACCGTTCATGGGGATCACGTTTGGTGCTTCAGTATTTTCATTCATTGCTAGCTTAGATAAAGTATTATAAAGATGCGGATGGCAAAAAGAATGGACAGATGTGGTCAGGAAGTTGTGAAGCATAGATTGACAGTGAATCAATCTGTGATAGATGGAGTTTGATATGGGCAGAAAACACACCAGAGTAATTTCTAAATGGTAAGAAAATAGAATTTGAGGGAATCAAAGTGGTTCATTCTTCAAGTAAAGAACTTCATAAAATCTATGAAAATTGAGGATGATGGTAATATGGGTTAAACATGGCTTCCAGGTTCAATTTGTCTCTACAGGTTGTGAATAGCTAATCACAAGTTAACAGGGTATGACCAAGGAACTACAAAACTGGAAAATAACTTCATAACTTTGATCCTTGTCTCAATTGGACCAGAATGCAATGTTCAATTTTTGGTTGATTATTTGTTACCAACCAGCAGAAAAGATTAGAGCTACGCTTTGAAAATGTGGCTAAATATATTTGGGAGAAACCCAATTGATGAGGCCTTAGAAAAATATGATGTAAGCCAGTTGACTATATGATTTGTCACTGAGCAAGCCATTGGTTTGTTGAAAACGTGCTTCAGGTGTTCTATGTGCATCAAACAGAGAGCCCAGTGTACTTGTGGTGTGCCATGCTCTGCATAACATTATACAGCACAAGGCCTAGGTCTATGGTGAAAGGAGGATTCAGAATACCAAGTGCTTGAGAGAATGAGGTAAAGGAGAAAAGCAATGAGGCCAATGCTACAACAGTGGCATGTATTAATGCCAACAATACCCTACATTCATCTGACAGCAACACAAATCCTTCACCCTGCCTACCAACACTTACCCAGCCTCTTCCTTCCCTCAACACTGACAATCATGTGAACTACCAAGCATCTCTTTCCCAATGTCAATTTCTGTTTTAACTGATTATCACAAGCTTCAGGCAGCAGTGTAGAGAGGTGGTAGAAACAAATGATGTGTACGTGACTCAAACATTATGTAGATTTTCCATGCACATGCCCTTGTACAACTACAATTTTTTTATTGAAAGATTTTTTTTAAGCAAAATTATAAAATTACTAAAGCGAAAGTATAACAATCTTATGGTGCAACAACAGTAATACACTAATTACTATGCTACTTTATGGAACAAATCAAAAATACGAAAGGGAAAAGAAAAGAACAATCTTCCCATGCTACAATTCAAAAAATAATTAGATGTAAGTTAAATTAAATTAGGTTAAACTGAGTTAAACTAACTTACACCACTTGGCACCACCCCACCAAAGCTCCCATCATTGGGAGCATCAGTTAATATTTCTGTATTTATTCAGGATTCTTCCTATCTGGGTCCCCGGCCCACCAAATACAGTCTTCGTGGCTATACAAAAAGTCCTAATCAATATGGCTGACAAGTCTGCAACGGTGTGATTCAAAAAGGGCCACCATGTCTTATAAAAAGGTTCTGTTTCCTGGTGCACCATACTTGTAAGGAAGTCTACGGGAACATGCTCCATCACTAACCTATGCCATCCCGGAAGGCCTGGAGTGTTTTCCAAGACCCAGGTCATCAGAATGTTCTTCCTCGCAGAATATGTAGGAATGTTAAACAGTTTCTTCCCATGCTCATCTAGAGAAGGCAGATTCGGCAATCCCAGAAAGAGCGATACCAGATCTGCCCTAACCTCAGTCCCCAAGATCTCCTCTGACACATTTGCTATGGCGCCCCAGTATCTGCAAATTTTATGGTATGACCACAAGCAATGTGTGAGAGTCTGGTTTATGTTTAGGGCACTTTGGAGATGCTATTTTTTTCACGTTTTGCTAGCTGCTCTGGAGCCAGATGGGCCCTGTGGAGAAACATTAGTTGCATGGCCTGTGTTTTGTTACAAATTGAAATCTTTTTCACATTCTCCCAGATAACCTCCCATACTTCTGATGAAATTTCTGCTCCCAGTTCTTGATTCCAGATTTTATATCTTCTGAGGCACCCACTCCCTGTAAATGACAGAGGGTACTAATCGAGAGAGTACCTGTGGTCCGAAGCGCACTCCTCTCCACATTGGACTTATAGGGATGAACCAATAGCGTGGTCTTTTTCTGTATAAATTCCATGATCTGAAAATAGCGGGAGAGATCCTGACTGGATAACTCATATTTATGACTCAGCTGATCAAAAGACATCATGATCTTCCTCTCAAATAGGTTTCCCAAATAGGAGACTCCCCTTGATTCCCATACCTTAAAGCTGGAATTCATTGATCCCAGCCTAAATCCTGGTATTCCTACTATGGATGTGAGCAGGGATATCTTATGTAAGTTACCCCTGCTCTATCGTGTCATCCTCTTAGCTTTGACTGTGTTAATTATGATCGGAATTTTACAGTACTCCACTACAGTTTTCAACCTGTCAATAAATAGCAAATTATTAAGGGGACATTTTGCCTGGGAGACCTCAATATTGAGCCATATTGACCTGGGATCCTGACATGCCCAATCATTCCCGTAAGACAATAAAGAACTTATTTGATATCTTTTGAAGTCTGTGAGGTTTAACCCCCATTCCCTGTGGAATCTGCAGCTTAGCAAACTAAATGAGGGCACCTGCAAAGCCAAATGAAAGATCCAAGCCAACCATTAAGTCTCTGCAGTGCTTGCCGAGGTAGCACCAGAAGGAGCATTCACATGGGGTATAGTAGGCGAGGAACAACATTCATTTTGATCAGAGCTATTCGACCCAACCAGGATATTGGTAGCATCTCCCAAAGCTGTAGGCCTTGTCTTATCTTCAAGTAATTGTATGAAATTAACTTTGTACATTTGGCGAAAAGTGGGGTAATGAAAACACCAAAATATAGGAAACCTCCCTGCGACCACCTAAAAGGAAATCGAGTTCCATCTTCAAGGTCAGGTACTCCCACAAGATCGCCCCCCCCCCCCCCCCCCCCACCGCCATGGGCATTGCCTCTGATTTCATAAAATTAATTTTATACCCTAAAAAGAACCAAATAAGTTAATATTTTGTATTAAACAGGGCATAGACATTGTCAGGTTAGCTAGAAAGAGAAGAACATTGTCTGTATAGAGAGGGATTTTATGCTCTCCTGTTCCCACTTCTGCGGCAACTATTTTGGGGTCCTTCAAATAGTCTCGCTAGCGGTTCTAGCACTAAAGGAAACAGCAGTGCTGAGATGGGCCACCCTTATTGGCTGCCACTACCAATTCTAAAATTGTCTGAATTTATGCCATCCATGAGAACCGCTGCCATGGGATCGCTATACAACACTGCCACCCACCTGGCAAAGAGCCCCCCCCCCCCCCCAGACCAAACCGTTCCAAGACATAAAAATGGTACAGCCATTCCACCCAAACAAACATTTTTTTCCACATCTAAAGAGACTACCAACCCCAAGGCACACCTGGACCATATTCAACACTCTCCTGATGTTAGAGAACCTGTGACCCTTAACAAAACTGGTCTGATCCTCCTTTACAATAGAGGGCAATAGCTTCTCCAGCCTCAACACGAACGTTTTAGACAGGATTTTAAAATCCACATTTAGCAGTGAGACAGGTCCCAGGGCGCAGTCCTCAGGATCTTTCTCTCTCTTAAGAATAAGGGAAACATTAGCCTCCCTGAGAGAGAGCGGGAGGCAGTCCTGACTACACGACTGGTTATACGTGCATAACATTGGCTCGGCCAACATGCTTATAAACTTCTTTTGAAACTCGCTTGGGAATCCAATCGGGCCAAGCACTTTGCTTCCTCTTGTATCTCTTGTGTTGTCAGAGGGGCATTCAAAGGGAGGCCTGCTCCAAAGTTATACCTGGAAGATCCAAGTTCTCAAAAAAGGACTCCATCCTCACCAACCCATCCTCACAGCCCTCCCACCAGTATAACTCTGCACCAAATTTCCTAAACGCTGCGTTGACTTTTTTGGACTCACGAATGGGAGTACCAGTACCCTCTCTAATGGACGTGACAGATTGAGGAGCACTCATCTTCCTGGCCAGATGTGCCAAGTATCTACCTGGCTTATCACTGTGCTCAAATAGTTTTTGCTTCGTGAAGGAGACCTCTCTCTTCGCTGCCTGGGTGCGCACGGAGTTCAGAGCAGCCCGGAGAGCTGTAACGTGCTGTAACTTAATCACAGATGGTCTGTCAAAATATGCTGTCTTGGGTGCCTTCAACTGGACTTCAAGTATATGCTGTTGCTCTGCCCTCTGTCTCTTCTGGGTCGCTGATTATGAGATAAGCCTTGAATAAGCCTTGGCAGTCATCCAGAGCACCTATGGGTTGGTGGCCATACTCAAATTAATATTCCAGAAGATCTTAAACTCCCTTGTGACATACTCAATGAACTTACTGTCTTTCAAGAGAAAAGAATCCATACACCAATGCTGTGTATCTGTCCCATTACCCCTGATCTTAACCTCCAAATATACTGCTGCATGGTCCAAAATGGCGACATTCTGAATCTTACAGGTCAGTAACAAATCCAAAAATGTTGGTGGGGCAAAAAACATATCATTCCTTGTGCGGATTGGAGAAGAAAGTAAAACCCCTTCCCTTAGGGTGAAGGCATCTCCACACATCCACCAAGCCCAACTTCCCACATAGATCCACCAACTGTTTGGATTGCGGGAGATGCCCAAAAGATCCCTTGGCATCCTATCCATCTCGAGATCCATAAGACAGTCAAAGTCTCCCCCTATAATCAGGTGACGCACTCCAAGGGTCATCAGCCTGAAAAATGCATCAATTAAAAATTTTAGGGGGTGTGCCAGCGGGCGATAGACATTCAAAATGCCGTACTCCTCCTCATGTATGAGGGCTTTGTGGATCACAAATCACCTGTGCTCACCCTTAATTTGGTCTATGAACTGGAATGGAGATTCTTCTGTATTAGTATAGCCATGCCTCTGCTTTTGAAATTTAAAGACAAGAAAACACCCAGCAGAACCCTCCCTGTTGTAAGGCAAATGCAGAGGTATTTCAATGTGATTTGGACAAATTGAATGAGTGGGCAAATCCTTGGTAGGTGCAGTGTAATGTGGATAAATGCAAAGTTATCTAGTTTAGTGGCAAAAACAAGAAGGCACATTATTATTTGAATGGTGCTAGAAAAGGGAATTGCAATTAGAACTGGGTGCCCTTGTGGACCAGTCACTGAAGGTAAACTTGCAGGTGCAGCAGGCAGTACAGAAGGCAAATAGTATATTGGCCTTTGCAACAAGAGGATTCATGTACCGCTCAGGGATGTCTTCCTACAATTATACCTTGATGAGACCATGCGTCAAGAACTGTGTGCCATTTTGGTCTCTTTATCTGAGGAAGGATATTCTGGTGGAGTGCAACAGACTGATTCCTGGGATGGCAGGACTGATGAGTGAAGAGAGACTGGATTAGTTAGGAATATACCCGCTGGGATTTAGAAGAATGAGTGGGATCTCATAGAAACCTATTAAATTCTAACAGGACTCAGCAGGATAAATGTAGAAAGGCTGTTCCCACAGAGCAGAGTGTGTAGAACCAGGGATACAGGGCAAACCATTTAGGACTGAGATAAGGAGAAATTTCTTCACCCAGAGAGTGGTGAGTTTGTGGAATTCTCTGCCCCAGAAAGCGGCTCAGGCCAAAATGTTGAATGCGTTCAAGAAGGAGTTTGATATGGTTCTTAGGGCTAAAGGGATCAAATGGTATGGTTAGAAAACAGCAACAGGGCACTGAGTTAGATGATCATATTGACTCAAAGGGCCAAATGTCTTACTCCTGTTCCTATTTTCTATGGCTCTATGCTGCTCCAGCAATATCTTTTTCATCAATGGCACCTTAATTTTAGCATCTACCTCCAGATAAGCAGAACTTTTGAGAATCTTGCAATATCTACCACATTGTTATCCCTGCCTCTGCCATCTACTTTTCCTAACATTGTGATCATAGAATCCCTAGAGTGCAGATAGAGGACATTCAGTCTATTGTATTACACTAACCCTCCAAACTGTATCCACCCAGACCCACTCCCTCCGCCCTATCCCTGTACTGGGCACTTTGGGCAATTTAGAATGGCCAATCCATCTAAACTGCACATCTTTGGACTGTGGGAGGAAACCGGAGCACTCGGCAGAAACCTACGCAGACACGGGGAGAATGAGCAAACTCTATATAGGCAATCATCCATGGCTGAAATCAAACCCAGGTCCCTAGCACTGGAACTAGTAGTGCTAACCACTGTGCCACTGTGCCACCATGCCACCCATGATGGTTGATTCATGATATGAAAACCAGTTTCCTTCCTGGTCCCATTGAATCTGTGCAGTCTAAATAGGTCCTGTGATGTGAGAGGTCATTGCTGTCCTTCAGCATCAACTCCTGCAGGATGCTTGAGGGCCCTATTAGAGACTGAGAGCATAAATTAGAACTGTGAAGGTAAGGATATTATCAGTAATCGTTAAGTCCATGATCATATTTCATTCACTTCTGACATCCTCATTGTGTGTCATATGCTATATGCCTGTCTGACCTTTAATCTGTCAGCAGTAGCTACGGGGGTGTCCCTCTGATCAGGTACACTGCAAATTTACTAATGTTCAGTTGTGAACTGCAAGTTGTAAGACTTTGGTTCTTTGCCTCTTTATCATGTAGTCTTGCCAGGAGGGAAGGAAGGCATTTATGAATGAGAATAATGTGTCAAACAAATGGAGGATATACCTTAATGATGACATTGAACGACAATCATAATAATGTTTAATGCTGATTGCAAATGTCAGTGGTCTTGGACAGATGGGGAGATGAAGAGTTGCATGTGCAGTCAGGGTGACTGTACTGGCAAGGTAGGTTGGATGAAGTGCTGGAGTAAACTCATACATGGCAATGTGAGGTGGTTGGATGATGTGTAATTCACATTGTCTGAGAATGTATACTCTGTTTACATTGTTAAAATGGTTTCAGACTGCTGCTGCTGACCTACTCCACTACTTCCAGTCACACTGCCTTGGTTTTACTGATGGGCTTATTCCCCCAGTTAGTAGAGAACAGTATTTCCCTGCAAATTTAGAAAACCATCAGCTTGTACCTAGAGAAACATCAATAAAGGAAGGTACAGCTGTTGAGCTCCTAACATGCATTTTGTGACTTAAATTCTGTTTCTTACACTCCAGAATCCATCAAGTTTCATATTTGTGATGCGCCTTTAAAGACAGGAGTTTAAATTTATTAAGTGTGGGTTATCATCATATGTATTCTGCGAATTGAGCTGAACAACCAGAAATAATGTATTAATATAACGGCTGGGCTAAAAAGCCACTAATTGACAAAATGCACTAACTTTTGGATTTACTATGAGTTACAGCATCCACCTTCAACATCACCAGCTCCTTCCCAGCAAATTGCGAATCCAACACATTTTTCCTATTCGGCAATTGGTTAAAAAAAAATTGGAATTGTTATCAGAGTAAGTCATGCAAAACAAATGCTAATGAACAAAAATTATTTTTATTCAGGGTTGGGCTGGGGTCCAGGGGTGGGAATGGAGGGGTTGCAGTGGGGTGGGAGGGTTCTTTCAGACATTAGCTAAAACAGTTTGACACATATTTTGTACGTGGCTTTGCACCTGATTCATACAAAATGTGAATTACATGCAACTCTAGTAGCTGACCGCCCTCTAGTGATAGCTGTGCAATCGATGGAAGCCATGAGGTTTGTAAAGATCCCTTGCTAAAAATATTAATGTTTGCCGACCCTGAATATCTGAACTATTCTACTAAAGGTTTTAATATGAATATAGGTGAGTGCAACTGATATAAAATTAATAAACAATTTCCTTGAACCTGGAACTTGATTTCATCACAATCTTGCACAGAAACACAATAGGCCAGTGAATAGATAGAATATAATGTGTATATTATTTAGGGATTGAAATAATCTGCCTGTACTACTCACAAATAAAGCTTTTCACTGTACTTAGGTACACATGACAATAAATCAAATCAATCAATCAAATTGACCGACTAGTGTATGTTGCAAGCTGCATGGGTTCAATCCCGGTACCAGCTGTGGTAATTCACAGGAGCCTGTTTCCATATTTTACCCCATGCTTGTGAAGTGGTTACCCCAAAGCTATACATTACCATTGGCTCTCTTTAATGAAAACAATTATCTATTGCTCTTTGTGGATTATTCCTCCTTACGTGTATTGTTTAAGAAGTTGGGTTTACAGTTCAGATCCCAGATGCCACTCTGAATCATGCATGTTACTGTTTTGCTCCTTCTAAGAGAATGAGAGTTTATTTTGAAAATGTTAAATAGAACTGCATTTAATTGCTTTGAATTATTCTTCAAATCCACAGAAGATTAAAAGAGCCTGGACTTTGAAATGTAAATATTAGAATAGAAAATTCAGAAAAATGGTATTTTCCTTTATCAAAAACATTTAGAACTAATATCAATGCATGAGTGGTTCTCATTAAATGCTGAATTACTTTGATCTTTTGTTACTTCATTTTTGTTTGTTGCAAGCTGATCTTCTGGGCCTTTGCACAAGGTAGCCCCAAATTGCCAGAATTTTCTTCCTAAACCTGAAGGAAATCACTGGTTTAACTGGGACAGTTGAAATGGCTACTAACTGGTATTTCGTCATTTGTTGTGCTCTACTTGTCCCAGTTGAGTTCAACTTATGGAAGGCCGTTAGGAAAACCGTTTGTTTATAAAAGCCTTGTGCATCAGAATGATGCTGTGTTTATTTGTAATTTGTCGAGACTGGTGAAGAAGGTATGTCCAGGGCTCTAGTATTGCTAGAATCGTGAGCATAAGCAGAGGATGAAGTTTTTATTTATTATATAACATTTAATTTAAACATCTTTATAATAGTAGTTTGAACCTGTATCTTCCATTCATGTCTTCTAGCTTCCTCGCCAGTCTTTGGAAGGTACTTATGTGGTGGTGCATAGTGATATAGGCACAATAGACAGTGATGTGGAATAAGTTTGAGTGGAAGTAAAGAAGAATAAGGGAGAAACTTTACAAGTGGGAGTCGTCTTCAGGTCTCTAAAGATTTGTTTCAATATAGGGCAACGTATAAATCGTGAAATAATGGAGATATGTAAGAAGGGTTCAAAAATTGTCATGGGTGATTTTAATCTACACATTGACTGGAAAAATCAAATGGGCAAGGATAAGATGGAAGATGTAGAGTGAATCAACATTTTTTTTTTACAACAGTGTATTGCACAACCAATCTGGGGATAGGCTATTTTCGATCTAGTAATGTGTAACGTGGAATGTGGCAGAATTGATAAGAGATCTCATAGTTAAGGTCCTAGTAGGGGATAGCCTTCACAATGTGGTAGAATTTTGAATTCAGCTTCAAGAGAACAACTCAGGTCTCAAACCAGTGTCATCAACCTCAATAAGGGCAATTACAGAGGGTTCAGGAAAAAGTTACGTATTTCATAACCCTGAACCACATTTTATTTTGGTCCAAAAGAAGGAATTAATGAGAAGATTGAAACAGATTAACACAAAACCAGTGTCCAATCAAAACCAATGACAGGCAAAGTGGCAAAACTTTGTGGCCAGAAGATTAGGAATCTTTTAGAAACTATCAGCTGATGACTGAGACGCTAACAAAGAAGGAAAAAACAAAGAAGGAAAAAAATTGATTATTAAAGTAAATTGGCAAGAAATGTAAAAATAGATAGCAAGAGCTTCTACAAATATGTATTTAAAAAAATGTAGCCAAAGTGAATATGGGACCTTTGGAGGATGCAATGGGGGAATTAATAATGGAAGAAATAGCAGATAATTTAAATCAATATTTTGCATTTGTCTTCATGTTGGAAAACTCCATGAAAATCACAAAGGTAACAGATGAGCAATATGCTAAAGAGAAGAAAGATCTTGTACTCATTTCTACCATCAGGGATAAGACATTTGATAAATGAAGACATTGAGGTCAGACAAGTTGCCAGGATCTAATTGATTGTATTCAAGGATTTGAAATGAAGTGGCTGCAGAGAAAGTGGGTGCATCGGTCAATATATTACAGTGAAGAAGGTTCTCTCAGAGTAAAATGGGACCTTGATCAGATGGGCCTATGAGCCACGGAGTGGCAGATAGAGTTTAATTTAGATAAATGTGAGGTGTTGTATTTTAGTAAAGCAAACCAGGGCAGGACTTGTGCAGTTAATTGTAGAGCCATGGGGAGTGGTGCCAAACAAGGAGACCTAGGGGTGCAGGTGCATAGTTCCTTGAAAGTGAATTTGCAGGTGGAAAGGGTGGTGGAGAAGGCATTTTGCATACATGCCTTCGTTAGTCAACGCATTCAGTATAGGAGTTGTGATGTTATGTCATGACTGCACAGAATATTGGTTAGACCACTTTTAGAATACTAAATTCAATTCTGGTTTCCCTATTGCAGGAACGATGTCGTTAAATTTGAAAGAGTTCAGAAAAAATTTCCAAAGATGTTGCTGGGATTTGTGTTTGACCTGTAAGGAGAATCTGAATAGGTTGAGGCTTTTTTCCCCTCGGGCACTGGAGACTGATAGCTGAGATTACAGAGGTTTAAGAAATCATGGGGGACATGTATAGGGTGAATAGCCTTAGGGTAGGGGAATCCAAAACTAGAAGGTATAGCTTAAAGGTGAGAAGGAAAAGATTTAAAAGGTAGCCGGGGGTCAAAGTTTTCATGCAGAGGGTATGGAACGAGCTGCCAGAGGGGGTGGTGGAGATGGGTACATTTACAATATTTAAACGGCACCTGGATGGGTACATGAATAGAATAGAATTAGAGGGATATGTATTTGATAAGGTGCCACATGAAAGTATATTACGGAGAATAGGAGCAGCATTTGGAGGAGGAGCGGGGTGTAATATATCCAGACTTTCTGATAAGACAAGAATAGGTGGGAGGGCAATGCTGCAAGGTTAAGTGAGTGGGAAAAAGCTTGACAGCTGGAGTTTATTTAAGGACAGTGTGAGGGCATGTATTTTGGTTGCAAAAAATCAAAAGGCGCATAATTATTTAATGGAGAGAGTCCAAAAAGTGCAGCGCAGAAGAATCTGGGTGCTCTTGTTCACGAAACTTAAGAAATTAGCATCCAGCAAGTAATTAAGAATGCAAATGGATTTTTGGCCTTAATGCTAGGGCATTCAAAGTTGGAAATAGGGAAAACCTTTTGCAAGTGTACAGGGTGTAGGGAGGCTGTACCAGGAATACTGTGCATGGTTTTGGCTTGCATTGAAGAAAGAATTTACTGGCATTGGAGTCAGTTCAAAAGAAATTCATTAGATTGATTCCCGGGTTGAAAACCTTGATGTACACGCACAGCTAAACAGATTAGGCCCTTTATTCAGTACAGTTTAGAAGAATGAGGGGTGTTCTTATTGTAACATACAAGATTTTGAGGGGGCTTGTGTCTAACCATAATATATAGTTACAGAATAAGGGGTTACAAATTTAAGACTCGGATGTAAAGGGATGTTTTCTCCCAAAGAATTATGAATGTCTGGAATTGTCTACCAGATTAAGTTGTGAAGGTTAGATCATCAGAAGTATTTAAAGAGGAGGTAGACAGGGAGTACCAAGGGAGTGGAGGAAGTGCCAGCAAGTGATGATCACCAACAATTTGTCCTGGTCTACCCATGTTGATGCAATGGTTGAGAAAGCACAATAAGATCTCTACTTCCTCAGGTGGTTAAGGAAATTCAGCATGTCCACAAGGACTCTTACCAATTTTTGTAGATGCACCATAGAAAGCATTTAATCTGGCCGCATCAGAGTCTGGTTTGGCAACTGTTCTTCCCAAGACCACAAGAAACTACAGAGAGATGTGAACACAGTCCAATCAATCACGCAAACCAGCCTTCCATCCGTTAACTCCATCTATACTTCCCGCTGTCTCGAGAAAGCAACTAACATAATCACAGACCCTGGCTGTACTCTCTTTCACCTTCTTCCATCAGGCAGAAGAAAAAAAAGTTTGTAAATACATACGAGGTAGAATTCAAAAACAGCTTTTTTCCCTCAATAATTATACTTCTGAAAGGTCCTCTCAAATTTCACATTTAATGCTGATCTCGCTCTCTGTGTACCTTCTCTGCAGTGTAACATTGTATTCTTCACTCTGTTCTATTACCCTATTGCACTTTGCATTGTATGATCTTCCTGTACTGCATGCAAAACCAAACTTTTCATTGTACCTAGACACATGAGACAATAATGAATCAAATCAAATCAATATATGTTAATAGAAGATGGTATTAGTAATAACATTAGCAAATTTGCTGATGATACTAAGCTGGGTGGCAGGGTGGAATGTGAGGAGGATGTTAGGAGATTACACGGTGACTTGGACAGGTTAGGTGAGTGGTCAGATGCATGGCAGATGCAGTTTAATGTGGATAAATGTATGGTTATCCACTTTGGTGACAAGAACAGGAAGGCAGATTACTACCTAAATGGAATCAAGTTAGGTAAAGGGGCAGTACAAAGAGATCTGGGTGTTCTTGTACACCAGTCAATGAAGGTAAGCATGCAGGTACAGTAGGTAGTGAAGAAGGCTAATAGCATGCTGGCCTTCATAACAAGAGGGATTGAGTATAGAAGCAAAGAGATTCGTCTGCAGCTGTACAGGGCCCTGGTAAGACCGCATCTGGAGTATTGTATGCAGTTCTGGTCTCCAAATTTGAGGAAAGACATTCTGGCTATTGAGGGAGTGCAGCATAGGTTCATGAGGTCAATTCCTGGAATGGCGGGACTACCTTGCGCTGAAAGACTGGAGCGACTGGGATTGTACACCCTTGAGTTTAGAAGACTGAGAGGGGATCTGATTGAGACATATAAGATTATTAAAGGATTGGACACTCTGGAGGCAGGAAACATGTTTCTGCTGATGGGTGAGTGCCGAACCAGAGGACACAGCTTAAAAATACGTGGTAGACCATTTAAGACAGAGATGTGGAGAAACTTCTTCACCCAGAGAGTGGTGGCTGTGTGGAATGCTCTTCCCCAAAGGGCAGTGGAGGCCCAGACTCTGGATTCATTTAAGAAAGTGTTGGATAGAGCTCTCAAGGATAGTGGAATCAAGGGTTATGGAGATAAGGCAGGAACAGGATACTGATTAAGGATGATCAGCCATGATCATATTGAATAGTGGTGCAGGCTCGAAGGGCAGAATGGCCTACTCCTGCACCTATTGTCTATTGTCTATTGTCTAAATCATATACAATCAGATTTTGAGGGGTCCATATGGCCTATTTTGCTCCTACTTCTTAGTTTTTATATGAATAACTGAAAAATCATTCACTTCAATTATTCTCGTTATAATAATTGCTTATGCTTTCTGTATTTTATCTTCAAGATAGAATATACAACAAGATTATATGCAAGTTGTGTCTAGATGGAAGTTGGGTACCAAACATTAGACATTACTGAAATTTGGGGGTTGACCATGTGATTTATCAGCATTGGGAAAAAAGAAGATATAGGGCTTTGCAAAAGCTGGTAACTGATTGTGAGTATAGACTATTTGGTGTATTACTGTGTTCAATCAGCAGTGAGAAGCAGTGAAGGGACCGATAACACTGGTGAATGAGGAGAGGGAGGAAGGAAAAGATTATTAATTTCTAATAAATTTGCACAATATAAAGTATTTTGTGATTTTTTTTGACAAAATACATAATTGCATAAGTAAATGCACAAAGCTAATACTTTGTATCTTTGCCTCTTCAGAATGATAAATAGCAATGTCTTTTAATTTATTATTTTATTTCATTTTCATTTGGAAAAATTCAGTCAGTAGTTTTTAACTCGTGCAAATTGAATGGTCTATTAAGTGCAACCGGTATACTCTTATTGAGTACACTTGTTCATAATTATAAACGCTTCCAGAAAATATTTCCAGAGAAATTACCTGAAGTAAGGCACTATTTCTTTTAAATATTCAGGGAGAAAATGTACATTGAATTGGATAGAAATTATAACAGAAACAAATAGTCTGAACCAACCAATTATATTGGCTGTTATTCATCATCGTGGCCATATATCTGTAATCCAATTTTTGTGCTCTGTTTTCATATCTCATTAGTCCTTCACCCATATATGAAACTTGTTTTAAGTTTAAGACAAGATGTTTTTTTTTAAATCACTAACTCTGGTTGTGCACTTCACAGTAACCTGCAGATATTGAGCTTTTAACATTGACCTTGTCTCTTAAGTAGAATCTATAAACTCTGAGAACTTACAACCAATAAATCAATTCCTTTCATGTCACTGGATCAAAATCCTGGAATTCCCTCCGTAACATCATTGTGCGCTTCCCTAAAGCAAACGGTCTGTAGTTGTTAAAGATGGCAACTCACCACAACCTTTTCAAGGCAACTAGGTATAGGCAATAAATGCTGACTCCACCAGTCACACCTCCTAACCATGAATGACTAAAATATATTGCACACTCTGCAGTCCTGCTACATCCTGTCATAAATAGGGATGTACAAATAAATAATTAGCAGGAGATAGTACAAATAATAGACTTCACATATATCTCCAACCTTAATGGTGAAGACCAGTGCATCAGTGCAAAGATGGTGCTGAAACATTTGTCACCATCCAAAGCCAGAAGTGCTCAGTGGGTGATCCATCCCAACCTTCTGAGTCCATAGCATCATAGATGTCAATCTTCAACCAATTCAATTCACTCCACTTCATCTCAAACTAGGCAGAAGGCACTGGATGCTACTGAATACAACTGTAACATCTCTCTTGTTGGAGATGGTCATTGCCTGACACTCCTGTGGTATGAATGTTACTTGCTGCTTATCAGACCAAACCTGAATATGTTTCAGGTCTTGTTGCGAATTGGCACGGACTGCTTCAGTATCTGAGGAGTCATGAGTAGTGCTGAACATTGTGGAATCATCAACAAATATCCCCAGTTTGACTTTATGATGCAAGTTAAACTGTTGATAAAGATGTACTGGGACTGAGATTGTTGACTTCCAATCACCAAAACCATTTTCCTTGTGTGGGATATGACTCCAACTAGTGGAAAGCTTTCCTCTTGATTCCCAATAACTCTACTTTTGCTGGGACTCCTTGATGCCACACTCCATCACAAGGACAGTCACCATCACCTCTACAAAAGAGTTCAGCTCTTTTGTCCATTACTCTACCAATGTTGTAATAAGATCTGGTGCTAAGTGTCTTTAGTGGAACAAAAACTGTGCATTAGTGAGCAGGTTATTGCTGAGCAGGTGTTGTTTGTTAATATTGTTGTACCACGTTCCATCACTTTATTGATGATTGAAAGTATACTGATGGGCTTGTAATTAGCTGGGTTGGATTTGTCCTGCTTTTTGTGTACAGCATATATTGGGTAATTTTCCATATTGTCTGGTAGATGCCAGTGTTGTAGCTATACTTGAACAGCTTAGATATAGATGTGGCCAGTTCTGAAGCACAAATCTTCAGGATTATAGCTGCAACAGTTAGGCTAACAGTGCAAAATGTTGTAGAGCACAAGTCTTCAGAATGATTGATGGGAAGTTGTCACCATCACTGGATACCTTTTCAGTATCCAGTGCCTTCAACTATTTCTTCATATAATATAGAATGAACTGAATTGGCCAAAGTCTGACATCTGTGATGCTGGGGACCTCAGGAGAAAGCTGAGATGGATCATCTACTTGGCAGTTCTGGTTGAAGATGATTGCAAATGCCTCAGCAACTGCTGTGCTGAGCATTGATAAATTATAATATTCTGAAATATCAGTATATTAGGATTAAACTTTCCTCTTAAACCAAACTGAGAAGCAACCTTTAACCTCAATCAGATTATTAGTGATATATGTAAATCTACGCAGCTTGTATCACAGTTGTATCGTACATGCACAAAGTATATATGTTGGCTCTGCTGAACAGCAGAGGAAGAAGAAGTGTGTGAAGGCTATAGTAATAGGGGATTTAATCATATATATTGATTTTTCTGTGGCAACAAATGAGACTTCAAGATGGTTTGTTGCATACCGGGGTGCTAGAGTCAAGGATATCTCAGAGCAACTACAGAACATTCTGGAGCGGGAGAATGAACAGCCTGTGGTTGTTGTACACATCGGTACGAACAACATATGTAAAAATGAAGGGATGCGGTACTGAAAGTGAAACCTAGCAAGTTAGGAAGATGGTCCAAAGGGGAGGGTTTCAGATTCCTCAGATAGAGGGACCAGTTCTGGGGGAAGTGAGGCCAGTACAAGCTGGATAGATTGCATGTTGGCAGGAACAGAACAGAGGTCCTGGGGAAGTATTTGCTAATGTGGTTGGGAGGCTTTAATTTAAAATGGTAGGAAGATGTTAATCTGCATGGGGAGATATAACAGAGGGAAACAAGGGACAGAACAAAGATAGAATAGGAAATAAGAAAAGCAATAGGCAGAGAATTCAAGAGTAAGAATCAAACATGGCTAGAGTGAAAAATAATGTGAACAGTTGTAGGAATGTGAAAAAGACAAGCCACAAGGCCTTGTGTCTTACTACACTGAGCATTCACAATAAAATGGATGAATTAGTCAAGCACATATTTATAAACAGGTATGATGTGGTTGGGGTTAAAAGATCATGGGATAAGTCGGGATGGGAACTGAATATTAAGGGGTATTCAGTTTTTAGGAAAGGCAGACAAAAAGGAAAAGGGATTCAGTAACATTGTTTATTAAGGAGATGATTACCACAACAGTGAGGAAGCATATTAGCATATGAGCAGAAATACCAAGGGGCAGAAAACGATAATAGCGTTAAGTGCAGACCACCAAAACTGTTGTGGTAACATTGGGGAAATCATTGAACAGGAAGTTTGAGATGCAAGTAATGAATGCAAGCAATTACAGCTGTAATTATGGGCAACTTTATTCTACACATAGATTGAGCAAATCAAATCAGTAAAATGCTGTAAGGGGGAATTTCTGCAATATGAGATGGTTTTCTGGATCAATACATTGAGGTACCAACAAAAGAACAGGGTATTATGGAACAAAAATGGAATAATTAGAAATGGGGTAAATGGGACCGAAATATGAGGGACATAATTGATTCTAAGGCTAGGGTCCTGAATCTAGATGAAGGAAAATATGATGGTATAAGGTGTGAGCTAGCTATAACAAATTAGGATATGTTATTTGAAGAGATCATGTTTGATAGGCAATGGCAAACAATCAAAGAGAGTATAGAAAAACTGCAACAATTGTTTGTTCCTATCTGATTCTAAAATAAAACAGGAAGGATATCCCGACCATGGCTAAACAGGGAATTTAGAGATTGTATTAGATCCAAGGAAGGGGCACATACATTGGCCAAAAAATGTAGCAGACCTGAGAATTGGGAGCAGTTTAGATTTCAGCATAGGAGGACAAATAGATTGAGTAAGAGGTGGAAAATACAGTATCAGAGTAATCTGGTGGGGAACATACAAACCTTGAATGCATAAAATCTCCAATTGCTTTATGTGCACTTCACACAACTGAGTCTACTGCATTCACTGCTCACAATGTGGTCTCCGCTATACTGGGGAAACAAATCATAGACTGGGTGACTGCTTCACAGAACACTTATGTTCTGTCCTCAAAAAAGACCCTGAGCATTCCATTGCCTTTCACTTCAACACACCATTGTGTTCTCTGTCCAACATCTCTGTATCAGGATTTCTGCAGTGCTCCAGTGGAGTTCAACGCAAGCTGGAAGAACAGCACCTCATTTTCCGCTTGAGGACTCTACAGCCTTCTGGACTGAACATCAAGTTCAACAGCTTTAGGGCTTGAGCTCTCCCATGTCCTTGCCCCAACCCCCACACACCGGACCTTATTAGCACATAATCTACTATTACAAACAATCCATTATTAGCCACTAACAGTCCCCGTTAATAGCTGTTCACCCTCCGAGCTAGATCTTTATCCACGCCTTTGTCTGTCCAACCGTTCTTCTGATTCTTTGGGCTTTATCCCTACCTGTCATTCACTCCTTACCCCCTCCTTCAACCATATCTTTTGCATGTAACCTGACATTTTCCGAATTAACATCAGTTCTGAGGAAGGGTCGTTCAACCTGAAACGTTAACTCTGATTTCTCTCCACAAATGCTGCCAGACCTGCTGAGCAATTCCAGCACTTTCTGTTTTTGTTTCTGATATACAGCACCTGCACTTCTTTCAGTTTTAATTCAGTGTTAGATTTGGTTGTACTGACTTTTACAGTCGAATAGTCATTTGGCTTGGCCAGTATAAATATTGTCCACTTGTATATGATACAAAAGCCTTTTTAATGACGATAAAACTGTGCCCACAAGTGTGAAAGAACAACAAGTGCGTGTTAAGAAATTATTGAACTGCAGCTTTACAAGAATATCCACTAGAGGACAGTATGGTTACATTTAGGGATTAACCAGCACTCAACCAGCATATGTTTTTTCTAAAATTAGATTTGAATGCAATAAATTTATTTCATTTAATGAAATATGTTTAAGAATGATCAATTAATGTATCAAATTCAAAGAACATAAGAAAGTTGAGCAGAGATTTTAACAAGTCCTAAAATTCCCAGTTAAATCATGAGGATTGAGAGTTAACATAAAGCTGAGTTGGGAATAGGAACGGAAGAATTAATTCCAAAGAGCAGAGGTCTATGAATGAAATATGGAGATAATCTTTGACATTCAAAATGTGCTTCATTGAATTGTAAAGGGATGCAGTTGTGAATCTAGTTTAAAGGGTAATGTAAGAACACATATAAAAACATAAGGCTATTTATTTCTGAATTGCATACAGCCATATCTATGCATTAAAAAGAGATCAAAGTTAGATTTTGATGCCAATATCAGTAGTATTGACAATCACATCAAAGGGACACCAACATCTGATATCAGAGATGCCAGCTCTCAAAATGTTTTCACTAAACTGCTGCAATTCTTTAGATTTGGATCTTCTTTGGTGGACTGCTTGGAGAAAGTAGACACTTGGGAATGCATTTACAAGCAGCAATAGCTAATTCCTTCAGAGAAAGGGTTTAGGAATAGGAAAAAAGGCTAGTATAGACTTATCAAGCTTCCCCCTTTTTGACCCTAAGGCAGGACTCTTGAGTCCCTCTTCCATCTTGGTCAGACACCAGCAACATACCTTTTAAAATGACATACCTTATCTGTTAGAATAATTGCTTTGGACAAGTTCCATTTAAATGGAAGTCAAGGTCACAATTTTTTTTGTGATCGTTATATAATTAGTTGTACACTTCAGGAATGTAGAGAAGACACAAGTCCCGATCAAACTGAAAGCAAATAATGAGTCAATGTTAAATGCACACATAAAAGCCAAAACTGGGCTTGATTCTGATGTGATACAGAAACTACATAGAAGAATGGGGAGCCCAGAGGACAAAACTAAAACTTTCCTTAGGTTTCATCACCACAATGAAGCAAGGTGCAGGTGCCTTACAGCATATCCCAAAGAAATATCCAGTAAAAGAAAACAATAATACTTAGAAATGAATGTACTGGTCAGACTGGGCTTTTATTGTGAAGTATACAAGACCAGTTAGTCACTCACACATTTAATTGGTTTTAACTTAAGGGAATGTCTCACACATTGCAGCTTGTGTTTAGGCCTATTAGTGAATCCAGAAATTGGAGAGGGTGCTGGGTAGGAAACAATCAGAAATTGTACTAGAGCAGATTAACAGAGGCTGATAATTATTTTGTGATTTACAGATTAACCAGCATTTGACCAGCTTAAGGTATTTCTAAAATTAGATTTGAACACAATAAATTTATTTCATTTAATGAAATGTGTTTAAGAATTATCAATTAATGTATCAATATTCAAAGAATATAAGAAAGTTGAGCAGAGATTTTAACAATTCCTAAAATTCCCAGTTAAATCATTTGAGCATTGCTGCCTTATTCAGCTCAGTAAAAAGCCCACCACTTCATCCACAGCAGCTTGTGAGAGCAGAACAGATCTGGGTTAGCAGCAGTGACTGTTTATAAAGAAACAACTCCCAGCATGCTTCCCTCAGCATGTCATGCTGCAAGAGGACTTAGCATGATATACAGCCTGTGCGTATAACAGAACTAAACCTTTTTACAATGGATGCAAACACAGAATTCTTGGGAAACTCAGCAGGTCTGGCAGCATCTGTACATAGAGAAAAACAGAGTCATGTTTTGAATCCAGTGTGTCTCTACTTCAAAACAGTCTCTTGAACAGAACAGCTTTTTACAAGAGAAATGGATAGAAATAGGGTAACCCTAGAGCAAGAGTTGAAAGGCTGGAGGAATTGGGGTGCCATGCTTGGTGCATCCTTCAGTTTGAAAACTGACATTTCTAACTAAGAACGTACCCATGTCTAACCATTGGGGGTGGCATAATGACTCAGTGGTTAGCACTGCTGCCTCACAGTGCCAGGGACCTGGGTTCAATTCCTGCCTCGGACAACTGTCTGTGTGGAGTTTGCACATTCTCCCTGTGTCTGCGTGGGTTTCCTCCGGGTGTTCCGGTTTCCTCCCACAGTCCAAAGATGTGCAGGTTAAGTTAATTGGCCATGCTAAATTGCCCGTAGTGTTAGGTCCAGGGGCAAATGTAGGGGAATGAGTCTGGGTGGGTTGCTCTTCGGAGGGTCGGTGTCGACTTGTTGAGCTTAAGGTCCTGTTTCCACACTGTAGGGAATCTAACCTAATCATATCACTAGCTGTATCTTTACATATGAATACAATAATGCTGTACAATAAGCTATCTGACATTGAATTTTGAGTGAAATTTTTTAAAAATGGAGTGAGTGAGAAGAATTTGTCAATCAATGGAAAGTTCATTATCCCTGACAGAATTATCACAATGCAGAAGCCCATTGTGTCTGCAAATGAGCATCATTACCGAGCACAAATTTTCTGCTTTCCCCTCATACTCTTGCACACTATTTCCATCTAAAAAATCCAAATTTCTAAAGTTGGATCTAAAATCAATCTCCTATCCAACTAATCACTCAAATCTCTTAAATGCCTCAATTGAACCTGCCTCCACCACACTTCCAGGCATTGCATTCAATAAGCCAACAACTCACTGAGTGAAAAAAAACTCATATCACCCTTACTTCTTTTACAAATCACTTTGGGTCTATGCCCTCACATTGTATTCATTTTGTGAGCAGGAACAGCTTTTACTGATCTACTCCATCAGGTTCACACATAATTTGGGAAATTTTGACCAAATCTCCTCTCAGTCTTATTCTCTCCCAGAAGAAAGTTCCAACTTCTTATTCTTCCTGGAATCATGCTTATAGATCACTTCTGCATTCTCTCCAATGTATTTGAATCTTTTCCATAATGCGACACTCACAACTCAGTTGATGCCTAGCAAGTCCAATATCAACTCCTTGCTTTTGTACTCTCTGCCCCTATTCATAAAGCTAAGAACACTAAGTTTTTTTCCTGCTCTCTCCACCTGTCTTGCCACCTTCACATGTGCATATATACTCCCAGGCCCCTTTGCTCCCACACCCCCTTTTAAATTGTACCATCTGTTTTATATTGTTTTTCAAGGTTTTTGCAACCAAAGTGCTTCATCTCACACTTCCCTGATCTATCAATCTAGCTGCCTATTTCACTAAATTGTTAATATCTTTTGGGAGTTCCATACTATCCTCGCAATGTACAGTTCTTCTAAGTTTTGTGTCATCTGCAAATTTTGAAATTTTCCCCTGCACATCAAGATCTAGTTCATGCATACATATCAAGAAAAAAAACAAGGGTATTGATGAAGGGCCCTAGGAAACTCCGCTGCAATTAAGCTTTGATTGCATGTTGCTTCTGTCACTTTTATACCATGACCTATAACGATACTCACAAGCCCCTTGCATGAGTATCAGAAGCATTCTGGAAATCAATGTATAACACATCAAAGCAGGACTCTCATCAATTCTTTCATTACCACTTCAAAAAACTCCAGCAAGTTAGTTAAACATGATATTCTCTTTAGAAATTCATGCTTACTCTTCATAATCAACCCAGATCTTTCCACGTGATTACTAATTCTAATCCACATAATTATTTCTAGAACCTTCCTCATCATGAACTGACTGATCAGTAATGGCTGGAAATAACCTTATAATCTTTCTTGAACAAAACATAAATTTTGAAATTCCCCAGACTTTTGTCATCTCCCCTGGGTCGATGGAAAACCAAATGATATCATCCAGTGCGCAATAATTTCTATCCTCACTTCCTTCAAAATCCTTGTTTACATCACCTTGTCAACTTAATGTACCACTATGAGGAGAAGACCAAAATGCTGAGGGCAACGGTTCCTCTGGGCTGTGATAGAGAGAAGTTGAAAAGTGTGGCATTGGAAAAGCACAGCAGGTCAGGCAGCATCTGAGGAGCAGGAGAATTGATGTTTCGGGCATAAGGCCTTCACCAGGAATGTCAGAAAGAGGGAAGAAAGGGAAGGTGTGTTTGATGGTTGCGCCACATGGGAGGTGGTAGAAGTGGCAAGGAGATTTGTTGCATGTGAAGGCTGGTGAGTTGGAAAGTGAGGATAAGGGTAAATCCTTTTTGGTGCTGGGGTTCATAGGAAGGAGTAAGACCAGAAGTGTATAAAACTGTATGGACCCAGTCAAAGACCCTGTCAACCAAGATGGAGAAAAACTCTAGTTGAGAACAAGAAAGATATATCAGAAGCACTTGTATGGAAAGTGACATCGTCTGACCAGATGTGGTAGAAGAACTGCGAGAATAGAACAGATTTTCTCAGGGAAGCAAATTGAAAGGATGTGTAGTTATGTGCAAGTCATGGTCTTTTAGTGGACATTGGTCATAGAATGGAGGTGAAGGTATTGAAGAAGGGAAGAGTTGGAGGTGGGCCACTTTGAAATTGAGTGAAAAGTGAAAATTGAGGTCAAAGAGGATGAAAGTTTCAAAATTGAATCAAAATCACTGCTACAATCAATAAAGTAAAAGTGTGAAAAAAAGCAAAAAAGGTGTGGAAGTGAACCTGCATAGGAATGGAGTAAAGAATGTTTTGTGACAAAGTAGGAATAGCTAAAACCCAAATGAATATCCAAATCCATATTTGGATAGAGTGCATGGAGGCATAGGAGAAGTTGTTCAATATGAGATCAAGTTCGGTCAGGCAGAGGAAGGCGGTCATAGACAGGCATTGATTGAGTCTTCAATCAAGAAAGAAGTAGAAAGCCCTCAGACTGTCCTAGTGTGGCATGAAGATGAAGAGAGATTGTGCATCCATTGTGAAAATAAAATGGTTAGAACCAAGAAACTGGAAATTTTCAGCATGTTGGAAGGTGTCAAATTTAAGCAATATTCAAAACTGTGCCAACAGAAGACTGGAACGAAATGAAATACATCTTCTATGTCCAATAAATGTATATTGTACTACAAACTACATAAGTTAATTTCAAAGACAAACATTTTGTTGTCACCTTATTTCATATTCCTTTATTCACATCTAGCAAAGAACCAGTGCAAAAGTACCAACACTATAAATAGCACTAAACCTGCATGTTTAAGTTGTGTACCCTGTGTTGTTTTAGGTAATTAGTTATATTTGATATGATAAATAATATAAATATTTGTATTTTTCCACTTTTATTCATTATAGCATTTAGAAAATTTGTGTAGAATTTTATGGAAAGAGACATTTTTGGGATGTAGTAGTTTGACCATTTATTTACTCAATGCCTTTCTGGTTTAACATTATAAAACACAAAGGAACTGCCTGTGCTATTTCCTTCACTCTTTATTTTCCAATCATGTTTAAGGCTGCAATAAATGATTAATTGAAGATTTGTAGTATGACTAATCCTATAAGTCAGCATCAACATTAGCTCCTCTGACATTTTCTATTATTTCAATGATCAATTTTAAAATTTTAAACTGAACATTCCACTTTTTAGTTTTATTTGATGGAAGCACATAAATTATAGTGACACATTATGATTAACCATTAAATGATACAAATAACAACATTTAATACAGTCGCATGGATCAACCTGCAGGAAATTAAACAGCATTATTTGATCCAACCAGATTATGGAATGGACAATTAACAAAAGAAAGCAACTGCAACATCTCTGCAAGGACAATAAATTACAACATTATCCATGCACTTCAGAAGCAAACAGGCCCACACAACTGTAGGTAGCTTCTTAGTGCTGTGTATGAAATGGAAATGAAAAAGCAGTCTGAGGGAAAGAAGAGCATTCTGAGCTGCAATTGGAAGAAAATAATCAACAGTCAAAAGGTTGCATGAGTAAAACTTTCCAATTTGCATGAAAATAAAGTGTGCTAAGCTTCATTTTCTAATGAAACTGGTACATTATATTTTAAATCTTGAAAATAAAATGATATCTCTGCTCACTATAATTTTTTTTTAAATCCCACACCGCCGCCTAAATGTGGTAGTGCTTATATTTTTCTCTGCTCACTATATACAGATGGGGGAATAAGCATAGAATAAGCATGATTAGCCCAATCTCAGTCACTTTTTGAGATGCAATTTGTTTCGGTTATTCAGTGTGTGAAGAAATGCTTCTTGTAGTACTCCTCAGAGTTAATTTTAACATTATGCCTCCCTTGTCCAAGATTTTATAACTGGAAAAAATAGTTCTTTTTTAATCTTCCACTCTATTAATCCTTTAATTATTGTAAACCACCTCAATTAGCTCATTCTTTAATTTATACACTCAAGCAAATTCAACTTTATTCAATAAAGCCTCTTTTTATTATTTAAACATTTTAGATGAGCATCATTCTTCTGAATCTTTGCTGTGCCCTTTGGAAGGCAAGTATATTCTTCCTCAGCTGCATTGTCTGAGCTGGAAATAGTACTCTAGAAGGGATTTCATCTAATGTCTTGTATGCCTGTTACATACCTTCTATTTCTTTGTATTCCAACTTGCTTCAAATAATAGATAACATTCAAAGAGCCTTTTAAATCATTTTTATGCTTGTCAACCCCTGCTTTTCCTAAAGTCTGCTCATCCAAATATTTTAGGTTCCCAATATTTCGAAAATATCTAACACATCTTTCTCAGGTCCAAACTAACCTGTTTCTACAGATTTGCCCATTCATCTGATCTATCCAATATCTCTTTGTAAGTTTTTGCTTGTATTTACATTATTTTATGTTGCACCTAAACTGGTGTAATTAGCAATCTTCTACTCACTTGTTTCCATTCCTTCATCAAAATAATTTATAACTAAAATGAAAAGGCACGACCCCAGAACAGATCCCTTAGAACCACCACTTGTTATAGTGGTGGCATCTGTTAGTCTTGTGAGACCATGGATCTGTGCCTGGGAAGTTTTGCTTCAGTCTTTGTTGTTAGAGTAGCCTCTGTTGTGGCTGTAGAGGCCCACATGGGAGTGGCAGTCTCAGCTGCAGCAATTGCACTTGAAGGCGCTGAGACCTCCGGTGTTGTCTTGGTGCTGTTTCTCGGCGGGTGCACTTTTCTTTAGCTGCAAACCTCAGCTTCTCTTCTCCTCCTTTTAGACCTCTTTGTAATTCCAGTTTCCGGCGAGAACGATCACTTGCAACATCCTCTTGCCTCTCGACATTCATGTTCAGTGACTTCATATCTCTCTTGCAGACATCTTTGGAACAAAAATAGGGCTGCCCTTACGCTCTCTTGCCAGTTCCCCGTATAGGAGGTCTTTCAGGATGTTCCTGTCTGACATGTAGTATACGTAGCCCAGCCAGTGGAGACAGCATTGTTGGAACAGGGGTGAAGAGGCTGAGTATCTGGAGGTGGGTCAGGACCTCATCGATGACTTGATCAGTCCATTGATGTCCAGGATGCGTCTCAGGCTGCAAAGGTGGAAGACATTGAGACACTGCTCTTTTCTGAAGTAGAGGCTCCAGGTCTCACTGCTGTAAAGCAGTGTGCTGAGGACACAGTCCCTGTAGATTGCAACCTTGGAGTGCGTGGTCAGCTTTCTGTTCTCCCAGAGTCTCTCTGTCAGGCTGATGAATGTTGAGGCTGCTCGTCCGATCTATCTGCTGATGTCCGTGATGGTGGAGCCAAGGTATGTAAACTCAGGAACTACCTCCAGCTCGTACTTGTTGATGGTAATGGCGGGGGGCACTCAACACCTTGACCCAATATGTTGGTCTTGTTCAGGCTGATGGTTAAGCTGAAGTCCTGGTTGGCTCTTGCAAAGCTGGCTATGAGGCATTGCAGTTGCTTTTCCGATTGTGTTGCCAATGCTGCATGTCCCTGATGAGTACGTCACAAACCTTGGTTTTTGCTCTCAGCCGGGACAGACTGAACAGCCTCCTGTCCAATCTGATGTGGAGATAGACACCATCCGTTGATGTTCCAAAGGCCTGCTTCAGCATGACTGGGAAGAAGATGCTGGATAGGGTGGGAGCAAGCACACAGCCCTGCTTCACACCACTGTGAATGTTGACGGTCTCCGAAGAAGAGCCGTCAAACAGAACGATGCCCTTCATGTCTGTGGGGAATGACTGAACTATCCTGAGGAGCTTCGGGGGACAACCAATCCTGGTGAGGGTTTTGAACAGGCTGTCCCTGCTCACAAGGCTGAAGGCCCTCTTGAGGTCAATGAAGGCGACGTAGAGTAGTAGTCTTTGCTCTCTGCGTTTCTCTTATAGCTGTCAAAGGGAGAAGATCATATCGAATGTAGAGTGTTCTGACCTGAAATCGTACTGATACTCGGGATACACCCTCTCGGCAATTTTCTGCAGTCTGTTTAGGACCACAAGGACAAAGACCTACCCAACGATGCTGAGCAAAGAGATTTCCCTATAGTTGTTACAATTGCTTCTGTCCCCTTTGTTCTTATATAGGGTGACAATGTTGTAGTCTCTCATGTCTTGCAGCACTGCTCCCCCTTTCCTTCACTGGTGCAGTAGTTCATGCAGGTGGTTTAGCAGGACGCCCTTTATGCACTTGGTGGCCTCTGATGGAATGCCGTCCAATCCTGGTGCTTTTCCAGTAGGCAGGCTATTGATTGCTTTAGGTAGCTCTTCAGCAGTTGGTAGTGCGTCCAGTTCCTCCAGGACAGGCAGGTATTCCACCGCGTCTGGTTCACTGTCTGAGATGCTGTTTTCTCTGGAGTAGAGTTTGGAGTAATGCTCCACCCATCTCTCCATCTGCTTGCCATTGTCTTTGATAGTCTCGTCTGTTATTGTTTTCAATGGTGCTGTCTTCCTCTGGGTTGGACAGAAAGTTTTCTTTGTCTCCTCCAGAGAGAAAACAGTATCTCGGACAGTGAGCCAGACGCTGTGGAACACCTACCTGTCATGGAGGAACTGGATACTTTGCCAACTGCTGAAGAGCTAAGTAAAGCAATCAATAGCTTGCCCACTGGGAAGGCACCAGGATTGGATGGCATTCCACCAGAGGCCATCAAGTGCATAAAGGGCATCCTGCTAAACTGCCTGCATGAATTACTGCATCAGTACTGGAAAGAGAGATCAGTACAGTAAGACATGAGAGACCACAACATTGCACTCCACGGATATTGCCTGTGTCAAATGATGACTGAACGTTTTCGCATTGTTGTAGCCAGTAATCATTTGTGCAGCGTCTGGTTGTTTTCTGGGCCTTGCCTCTTGCTGTCCTTAGCATTTGCAGTGTTTCCTGGGTAGGGTGGCGTTTGTGTTGTAGTAGTGCAACATGCTTTGTCTTGATGGCAGTGGTGAGCTTACTTGAGTTCACTTCAAACCAGTCCTATGTCTTACCCTGTTTCTTCCCGAAGGCCTTGAGTGCAGTGCTGTGGATAGTGTCTCTGAGATAGTCCCATCTCTGCTGAACATCTCCTTCTGGTGGGTCTGCAAAGAGTGCATCTTCCAGTGAGTTGATGAACTCCGTCACTTTGTCTGGATGTTGGGTCTTACTGGCATCGATGTGCTACATGCCTGGAGGCTTGGCGTAGTGCAGCTTTTTTGGCTGAAGTCTGATCTTGCAGCAAAGCAGAGAGTGATCCGTGTCGCAGTAGGCACTCTGAAAGGAGCGAATCATGCGCACGTTTCTCAGATGGTGGTATCTGGTAATGATCAGGTTGATCTGTTGCCAGTGTTTAGACTGGGGTTGTTACCAAGACACTTTGTGCTGAGCTTTGGTCTGGAAGTAGATCTTGGTGACACACAATTCATGGAGCTTGCAAAGCTCGAGCAGTTGCTGCCTGTTGTCATTCATCCTGCCAATCCCATACTGCCCCAGGCAGCTTGGCCAGGAGTCATGGTTGGAGCCCACTGTGGCATTGAAGTCGCCTATAGCAGCAGCTGTTCCTGACTTGGGATCCCCTATATTATTATCGAGAGCTGGTTTTAGAACTCGTCGCTTGCATCTTGTGTAGAATAGGGGGTTGGAACATCGACACTGACAAGGTTGACAGGCTTGCCGAATGTACAGAGTCAGAGTGAGAAAGTCTGTTCCATCCCATTCTCGCTAGGCTCTACATCTTCAGCGTTGCGCTCTTAACAGCAAAGCTGGCTCCATGCTCTCTGGTCTTGTCTGAGCCCTTCACCTGCCAACAGAAGGTATAGTCTCTCTCCCATAGGGTTCCTGATTCTGTGGAGGGTTATCTCTTGGAGTATTGCAATGTTCACTTGGAGACTCAGCAGTTCATTGTTACTCACTGCTGTCTTGTGTGTGTCGCTGATCTTCTGAAGGTCATCTGATATACCAGTGGGTATGGTCCATATATTCCTGGTTTGAGTGCTGGCTTTTCTCTTTGTCTTATTGTTGTACTAGCTGCAGGGTTTACAGTCTGGAGTTCGGGCTACTTGTATCACCCAGTGGAGTGGGCGGATGGTGGCAGGACAGCACCTAATTGGCTGAGGGCTGTCCTGCTTGGGGTGGGCAGGAGCTGTCCAGTGAGGCACGATAACCTCTTCCTCGGTCAAAAGCAGCCCCTGGTGCCTTGCTCTACACCAATCAAGTGCAAGCTTATAACCAGTAGACTGCTGCTTTCGGTGTTGCACTATTGTGGTGAGGCGATGCTGGACAGTCCTCTGCAGGACGCAGGCCTGGACAAGGTTGTATGGAATAGAAGCAGTTGCCCATGCAGCAGGTCTCCCCTATCCATACCACTGATGTTGTTCAAGGGAGGGCCAAGTGCCGTTACAGCTTGGCACCAGTGTGTCGTAAGAGTTGCCAGACCGAGTTGAAGTCAATGTTGGAAAGCGTTAGGGACTCCAGCTCCAGATGTGTCCTCAGGGCTTACTCCCGAAGTGGGCATGACCACAAGGCAGCAGAGGTTTGAAACCAGAGTTTCTCAATGCCCCTCTAGGAAGAACATATCCCTCCCTCATCACTCCCCAAGTAAAAACATCCCCCTCCCTTATCACCCCCCACGTAAAAACATCCCCCTCCCACACCATTCCCCCACGTAAAAACATCCCCCTCTCGCATCATTCCCCCCAAGTAAAAACATCCCCCTCCCTCACAATCCCCAGTAAAAATATCCACTTGGTCCTGGCCTTGGGGCCCTGAGCTCAGTTGGACACGGCCGCTCAATCCTGGCCTTGTGGCCCTGAGCTCAGTTGGACACGGCCGCTCAATCCTGGCCTTGTGGCCCTGAGCTTGGTTGGACATGGTCGCTCAGTCCTGGCCTTGGGGCCCTGAGCTTGGTTGGACACGGCCTCTCGTCCTGGCCTTGGGGCCCTGAGCTTGGTTGGACACGGCCGCTCAGTCCTGGCCTTGGGGCCCTGAGCTTGGTTGGACACAGCTGCTCGATCCTGGCCTTGGGGCCCTGAGCTTGGTTGGACACAGCTGCTCGATCCTGGCCTTGGGGCCCTGAGCTTGGTTGGACACAGCTGCTCGATCCTGGCCTTGGGGCCCTGAGCTTGGTTGGACACGGACGCGAGGTCCTGGCCTTGGGGTCCTGAGCTTGGTTGGACACAGCTGCTCGATCCTGGCTTTGGGGCCCTGAGCTTGGTTGGACACGGCTGCGAGGTCCTGGCCTTGGGGCCCTGAGCTTGGTTGGATACGGCCGCTCGGTCCTGGCTTTGAGGCCCTGAGCTTGGTTGGACACGGCCGCTTGGTCCTGGCTTTGGGGCCCTGAGCTTGGTTGGACACAGCCGCTTGGTCCTGGCTTTGGGGCCCTGAGCTTGGTTGGACACAGCCCGCACGGTCCTGACCTTGGGGCCCTGAGCTCAGTTGAACATGGCCACTCGGTCCTGGCTGTGGGCACTGGGAGTTCAGTTGGACACGGCCGCTCGGTCCTGGCTGTGGGGTCCGTGGGTCAGTTCGACACAGCCACTCGATCCTGGCCATGGGGCCCGTGGGTCAGTTCGACACAGCTGCTCAGTCCTGGCTGTGGGCCCGTGGGTCAGTTCGACACAGCCGCTCGGTCCTGGCTGTGGGCCCGTGGGTCAGTTGGACACGGCCGCTCGGTCCTGGCTGTGGGCCCGTGGGTCAGTTGGACACGGCCATTCGGTCCTGGCTGCTAGTTATACACTGCCAGTTTTGGGTACAAGTTCATTAATCCAACCTCTCACCTCAAAAACCCTAACCAATTTTTTCAAGTCACTAGATTGTTTCTATTTCTATGCATTCCCATTTTCATTATGACTAATAACATTTGGAATTGAAAGCTAGTTTCAATTATGGCAACCTTAAACCTACCATCTAGTAGTTACCAAGAAACTACCAAACTCAGTTGGTTGAGTAATATTCTTTCAGGAAGAAGGTTAGCATCCTTGCATTGTCTGTGATCAAGGATCAACAACAATGTGATTGACTCTTATTGCCATCTCTAATGGCTTGAAAATCCCATTGGTTCAAGGGAAATTAGGATAGGCAACAAAATGCTGGACGTGCCAGTAGCACTGACATCCCATGAAAGGACAAAATAAAACCTGTTAATCTGTGATGTTATTTACACATACATACCAATCTAGTTCCTCCATCCACAGTAACGGCTGCAGTGCCCCCCATCATTTTATCCCTGTCCCAACATGATTGAAAGGAGGAGTTGCTCCTGAGTCCTGAGGTGGGTGTAGCAAACTGGGAAAAGATCCTATTTCATGCTACCCACCTTGACAGCAAAAGTCTGAGTCCAAAAATTCTGCTGAGGCATTATCTTCCAGTTCAAGTTGACAGAAAAGATCCCAAGGCACTTTAAAAAAAATGAAGAATTTGTCCCGTTTTGGAGCCAAGTATATTCCTTGTTCAACTTTGTATAAAAAAAGCAATTGATCATTTGTTCAATTGTTTAGTTTTTGTCTATGGAAATGTGTGCAGATTATCTGTGATGTTTGTCTACTACAACAAAAGTTCATTATATCTAAAATGTTTAGCATGTTCTGAGAATATAAAAGGTAATACACAAATACAAGCTATCCTTTTCTGTAATTCAGGATGTATCATTATAAATATTCTGTACCATTTGGCATTGTATAGTATAGAACCATCTAATGTCTATTGCAGCATTCAATAGGATTGTGATTGCAAACTTCAAATTCAAAGGAAAGCTTCTATTTCACTGACATTTCCTATTCCTATTTAAAAATAATAATTGCACTCCAGTTGGTTTCAAGCTGTTCCATGTAAGCAGTATCAATGTTCAATAGCCTGTACTATAGGCAGTTACTTACGTTTTGTATCTTTATTGTTTATTAGTCTACAAGCACCATCTCTGCCTTTCAAAGTCATAATTGTATTCAGAGCGCTTTAATTCATTCCTAAGAGTTGCATTAAGATACTGCATCAATTTAAATATTTTTTTCCTTTTCCTTGATGAACAATAATTACAATTGTGGCTAAATGCCACATACTGGCACAGTGCATCACATAATTGAAATATGGCTCGTAGAATTCAATCGTATATGTTGTGGAATAGAATGTGATTGATAATTTTACTAATAATTTCTACAGACCATTTTCATAATGATGTTGGAATGCATGGAATTAGGACCTTACTCTCATTATATTTTATAGTTTGTACTCAAAAGATATTGTTGATGTTTACTTACATCATTCATCTTCAATCAACAACCCAGGACCTGATCTTATTACATTGGGGCAAGTGGCAACTAGATCCACAGAACTGCTGCCAGTTGGCAAGTGAGTTTCTGCAAAGAGGCCCAATGGCAGCATGGTGCAGTTTGTCAGTAATGAGGCCAGTCCAGCAATCTGACTACCAAAGGGCAGAAATGTCTGACAACAAACTGTTTTATGGTGCAGCAGGCAAAGGACTTTAATGTCAAGCAAGTCACTGAGTTGCAGACAGCAAAACCCCACACAGTGCTGACAAATTTCAGGAAAAATCATTCACTCACAGAGAGTAATGGATCACTGTAGATTAGATTTATTTGCAGATATGAGAAGGAAAAGTCACTCAGGAAGTTCACAAGTGGAATACATGGAAGGAAACAGTGTGCATATGATGCTATTAAGGGTCAGTTGGACACAGCCGTTTGGTCCTGGCCTTGGGGCCTTCGAACTCAGTGGGAACTTTATTAAATAGTAGAAAGGATCTTGATGCCAGGAAAAAAAATCATCTCTGAATTGGATCAGCAGCACAAGATGTTAGAGACAGAATAAACATTCCGCATGTATCAAAAGATTGGAGGAAATTGAAGGGCAAGATGACTTCCTCTTAAAGGTTTTAATGGACCCACTGCAGGTCTTTGGTCCTTTGATTAAATAAGCCCACAAGTTGAATGTGATATACAAATATCATGGTTAAGACAGAAAATGAATTTTAAATTGAATACACTGGTGGGCATGTCTTTTTTTTGCATGCAAAGCCATGATGGAGGCTAAGAATTTTATGACCATCTTCCATTCAATTTTGAAATGCAGAAGGTGAGAGGCATACATCAGCTGTATTTCACTGTGAGGGAGGGAGATCACTGATGCTTTGTCTCTCAGTCTTAATCATCACTCTTTGTTAAGTGTAAATGCTAATGTGACTTTGAAACTTCTTGCTGCAGCAATTGCAGAAGTAACTGGAGTCAACTCAGTGCCCTGTGAATCAGTCTCCACTTCAGAAACTCTATTCCAAGGTCTGCAATCTACAATCAACATGTAATGGTCTCACATCTGGAATGGAAACTGTTGGGCAATCTTAGTTTATCTGTGCAAAAGAATATCCTGGAAAAGCAAGCTTTTGTTAATTATAGAGATCAACCTCAGAACAATTATCATCTTTTAAAGAAGGAAATATAAAAAAAGTGAAGGGAATTGTATAACTTAAGCCCTCAATATCTAGTCAGTCCAAACCCTTGGACAAGTTTAAGACTAGTATGCAGACTTTGAACGTACCACCATTGATTAATTTTCCAATAAATTTGCAGACCAGAGTGCTGTGCAGGCATTCCTTTTGTTCCTAGTGTAAATGTTTATTGCATTGTTAACAATGGTATAATCTTCCTTTCAGTTGGAGTTTACAAATGTTATTATCTTCATAGGAGCAACCTTGAGTTGAAACAAGTATAGTAAATGACATCACTATACACAGTAAAAGATGTTTTTGTCTTTCTTGAGTAGTAGAGAAGTCCTCATTTCCAGAATTTGGGTCTTCTGAAGGATTTCATTCTTCTTTTTAGCTATCTTATCTATCCCCAGAGATAGTGTTTAATCATTCTGTTATTGTTCCAGCAGCTGTAGACACAGCTCTGATATCCTTTGTTGCAACTGAAAGAATTTCCTTTCTTCAAGTTGGTGTTTTAACCTTTCCCTAGTGTAATGTAGAAAGAAAAGAAAATTACTTTCAGTTCATTGCCTTCATTCTCAAAGGATTGTGATGTTTGTGTTATAGAGACTTGTAACATTGTCAGAAATCACTAACAGTTTAGGTTTCTTTATTAGAATTCATGTGGACTCTAGCTTTGGCATTGCAAAAAATGAAGATTCCATTAAAATTAGCATGTAAATAATCAAAGTTATTAATACATGGGGAGTAAAACACTATCTTGGTGTGACTATTGTCTGTACTTTTAGTAAATGAGTCTTGAGAAATGATCCTTACATCTATTTGTTGTATCATGGAATGTATTGAAAGATAATAGAATCCTTTTTGGAATTTCTTCAATATTGACCACTTCAGAATGTTCTCCCAAGACCTGGACATTCTCTTAATGTTACATCCACTGCTTCAGACGTAATATAATTTATTTTAAATGTGGTCTTGGTCTAAAGTAAATGGCAATGTGAAAATGAATACTATAATTCGGAAGCTTCAGGATAATCCATAGAATGGAATTGGTATCCTCATTTGCAGCTGTTCACGTTGTGGTTGGCAGACAATTGATATGATAATTGATATGATATTGTAAGTCATATCATCTAATTTGGGAGCAAAAGAACGTTTTGCAAATCGCCACTGTTTTTTGGAAACTTTGGTGGTGATGGAGTTATGTAAAGTTTTAAAGCAGAGAATATTGTTATTCTTTAATTTGGTTAAAATGCCTTTTTTTTACCGACTACATGATTTGATTATATAGCCCAGATCTTCTGGTCTCCAGATGTCCTGTGAAAGTAGCATTACAGGACTCTTCAGAAATCAAAACACTGTGACTACTAGGGATTTTCCTTGGAAGTCTAAATTTGTCATGGGAATATGCCCTGCATTTGGAACAGTCCAAAAATATCTCCAGCTCTGACATAACATTTGAGACTTCAGAGGACTGTGGCCTACTTAATTGAAAATAACTTGTCAGGCAACATTAGTGAGATTAAAGCTTACTGTAATTCATAGAATCCCTGCAGTTCAGATAGAGACCATTCAGCCCATCAAGTCTGCCCTAACCCTCTGAAGCACATCACAACCTATATCCATAACCTGCATTTACCATGGTTAATCCACCAAGCCTGCACAACCCTGTGCACTACCGGGAAATTTAGCATGACCAAACTACCTAACCTGCATATGTTTTGACTGTGGGAGGAAACCAGAGCACCCAGAGGAAACCCACATAGACATTGGAAGAATGTGCAAACTCCACACAGTCACCCAAGGCTGGACTCAAACCTGGGTCCCTGGTCCTATGAGGCAGCAGTGTGAACCATTATGTCATTGTGCCACTGGGTAACTACAGGCAAAATCTGATAGGGGGCTGAAGGGGAGACTTGGAGCAGAATCAAGTAAGTTCAGCAAGGCCTACCTTGACATCAGGGGCATTTTGTGCCATCTCTTATGGTTTGACAAGCGGTGAGGTGAGTTTCTGGGTAGGCAGTTAGATGTTGCCAATTAAATGGCATCAGTGCTTATTAAATGCTTTGTTAATGGCACAACTTACCTTATTAATATTCTGGCAGAAGTGTTTTGGTTGAAGAACATCAACGGCAACAACAATGTATTTATATAGCAATACTAAAGGAATAAAATGATGCAAGGTCTTTCATGGCAGCAAATTTGAGTTACAAAAGACAGCAGTAGTGTGAATAGCCAAAATCCTGGTTCAAAAGGTAAGGAATAAGAAGTATCTAGAGCAGAGAGGAAAGCTGTAGAAACAGAGACATTGCAGGAGGGAATTCCAGAGCTTAAGATTTGGGCAAATGAAGACATGGCCACCAATGCGAACCAATCAAAATCAAAACAGATCATAACTTGGTAGGAAAAGATATCGCAGAGGGTTGTGGGCATAGAAGAGATCATAAAGAAAAGGAGAGGTAAGTCCATGAGGAGGTTTGAAAACAAAACTGAGAATGTTAAAATTAAGATGTTGCTTATTGGGAGCCAATAGTGTAGTTCAATGAGTACAGGGGTGATTGGGGAATGTCACTTAGAGCAAGTTAATGAATTGACCTCAAGTTTACAGAAGATAGAATGTGGGTGAACAGCTAGGAATATATTGCAATAGCTAAATCTCGAGGTAACAAAAGTATGAATGCAGGTTTCAGTGATGGATGAGCCAAAGTGGGATAAAGATTGGCAATTAACAGAGGTGAAAATATGTGCTTTTAGTGATCACAAGTTCATCTTGGAGTCAACTATTACACCAAGATTGTGAACAGACTAGCTCAGTTTCAGCCAGTTGACAGGGAGCTGGCCAAAGATGGCATTTTCGGAATGCAGTTGTCAATAGTTTGGTCTCCATGATACTTAATCAGAGAAAATTTCTGCTAATTTAGAATCACATTTTAACAAACAGTCTATTCATTTTGAAACCGTGGAGGAGCTGAGGTGGGGCTGAGATCAGGTTTGGTAGAGTATAGAGGAAGTACACGTTTTTCCTATGGTTGCAGTTTTCAGTCCTTTTAATTTTGAACCACATTGCCAGGGCAATTGGTGGCCAATATTAAGCTTCTTGAGGTACATCCTAGGATTGATTCATCGTGTATTCTTTTTCAACATTGTTCAGGTAGCTATGTTAAATAAATATCCAGCAGAATTGGAACCCTTTTCTGAAAGTTGCCTTGGTGATTCTTTTCAGTGTAGTCTGTAACAGGATGTAATTTAACAGTACTTCTTGTTTCAGTCTGCATGGAGCCAATTTTCCATTAATATACCCTCTGTTTATCAAATGAATTTGTTCTATTTTTGGCCTGACCTACATTTGTTGCCAGAAAAGCTCCACACATTGCAAAATTAAGCCTTAAATGTTAAATTAAGTAAGTCCTTGATCATTAGTTGTTTTATTCCTTTTGTTTATTTACATGAGGTTAGATATTTTCACATACCAGCTTTCATCACATTGATTTGATTTCTAGCATTGAATCTGCTGCAAACTGTAAGTAAATGAGTCAGATACTATTCATAAGCAAGCTCACTTACAAGCTAAAAATTTCTGTATTTGTTGTATTTTCCACACTCTCACTGTTTAGTAAAATGTCAATGCAATACAGTCTCTGTACTTATCCATGAAAGCAATTGTGGTGCATCATATGTTCATTTCTGATTGAAGATTGAACATGAGAATATGAATTTAAAACATATTTAGAGAATATGAAGGAACTTTCAAAAATTGAGATGTTGATAAAAATCTGCCTGCAGAATTTGTGCATTCGTGGGTTTGATTCCTGCCAGTAGCTCTCTCAATTATTTCAAGAACTAACCACAGGGTTACTGGGAGGCCTGCTAGAGTCACACTGGCGACCCATTTAATATGCTAAACAAATAACCAAAGAATTGCACATGCTGGAAATCAGAACAAAAAAGAATTGCTGGAAAAACTAAGCAGGTCTGACAAGTTTCCTATGAATCTTATATGTTTCAATAAAATTACCTTTTATTTTTCCAAAATCCAATGAGTAGAGCCAACCAACTCAACCTCTCCTCATAAAACAATTCCTCCATGCCTGGGAGCAGCCTAGCAAACTTCCTCTAGACTGCCTCAAATGCAAATATATCTTTGCTTAAATAAGGGAACCAAAACTGTTCATAGCATTCCTTATGTGGTCTGAGTAATGCCTTGTATATTTGTAGCATGACCATCCTATTTTTACACTATATTTCCATTGAAGTAAAGGCCCACATTTCATTTGCCTTCCCTATTAGTTGCTGAGTTTTCATGCTAGCATTTTTATGATTTATGCACAGTCACTCCCAAATCCCCCTGTGCTGTAGCTTTCTGCAACAATTCTCAATTTTACACTATTCAGGTTCTTTATTCTTTCTGCCAAAATGTATAACCTCACATTTTCCCAAATTCTATTCCATCTGGCAAATTATTGCCCATTTATTTAATCTGTTTATATCCCTCTGCAGACTCACCACTTACCTTTCCACCTATTTTTGTGTCATTTACAAACTCAGCTGTAGTACATTCACTTTCCTCAGCTAAATCATCAACATATATTGTAAGTAATTGTGGCCCCAGCAATGCGCACTTTATGAGTTACAGATTGCCATCCTGAAAATGCCTTGTTTATTCCAAGTCTCTGTCTTCTATTAGTTGGCCACTCCTCCATCCATGTTGTTTTACTATCTCCAATGCCAGGGGCTCTTAGGATCTTATTAAGTAACTTAATGTGTGGTACCTTATCAAGCACTTCCTGAAAATCCCCACAAATACATTGTGTCTACTATTTCCCCTTTATCCATCCTGTTTGTTACCCCTTTGAAGAATTTTAATAAATTTGTCAGGCATGATTTACCTTTCATGAAGCCATGCAGACTCTGCTTGATCATATTATGAATTTTAACTGCCTTGCCATCCTTTATCATATTTTCCCAATAACTGGCCTACAGTTACCTGTTTTTTTGTCTCCTTTCCTTTTTAAATAAAGCTGTTATGTTGGGAGGATCTAAGGATTCTTAGAAGATTACTGTTAGTGCATCCATTATCTCTGTAGCGATTTCTTTTTAATATCCTAGAATATATCCCATCAGGCCCAGGGGATTTATTGATCTTAAGTTTCTCTAGCATATATTTTCCAGTGATACTTATTTCTTTCTTCTTATCCTTTTGCTATGGAATGATATTAGCATCTATTACTGTGGAGTTTGATGCAAAGTATTTATTGAACTCCTATTCCATTTCCTGGTTCCCCTTCATCATTTACCCAGCCTCATTCTCTAGAGGGTCTATGTTAACTTCAGCTTCTCTATTCCATTGTACATATTTAATGAAATTCTTGCTGTCCATCTTGTCACAAATGTAAATCACAATTCATCTGCACATTCATGAATATTTGTTTTCATGTGAGTTTTAGTTGAGTCAATCAGGTCACAATTTGCAAATAATAACAAATGTAGTTTGACCTCTCAGGTTGACCTGTGGACTTAAGATCTGAGTACTCAACTGGTAACAACAGAACTGAAGTGGGTCAAGTTAATTGTATATAAATTTCCAAAGATTAATTTTCTCATTAAAGAACCATTAGCCTTACTTTAGATGGGCTCAGTTTTTGGAACAGTCTTTCTCACAAAGATATTCTTTCACAATTAAGGGAATAAGTATGTTTCTATAAGCACTATGTGTACTTCTTAATGCATTTCTGATTTTATTTTTAAAACATTGTTTTGACTTCAGCCACTGTTAAATGCCTCTGCTTGTGTAGTCAAAGCAACAATGCTGTCATCATGTATATAATTATATTGGCGCACACATCTCATTTACAAACTAAGTGAAATGCCCTCTTTTTGGTATACCATGAAAATGCCGATACATATGACATCATATTGACATCTATGCAGAGTTTCCAGATTGCTAACTAATGTGAAGTTGACTGGTAGAACCTCAAAACAAACAGAACATTGATCATATGACGATGTAGAAGATAGGTGAGGATATTTGAAAACACTATTTGCATCATCAAGAACTATGGGGAATTGTTTTGAATAATTGTGAGTCTGAAGATGATAAGGTCTAAGTCCCACACCAAGGCATGAAAGTAGATAGCATTTGTATTGGGCCTCTCAGAACTTAATGATACCCCAAACTGTTTTACAGCCAATGGGTTACTTTTTAAAGGGTAGTTAATGCTGTGATCTAGCCCTTTGGACCCATGTATTAATGCCATCCCCACCTCTTTCCTGATCTGACTCTGCTGGACCTGATACAGCCCTCAATGCTTATCCTGTTCTGGGTCCAACAACTGCCACCACTCCCTCACCTTTGCCTAGTTTGTCCTAACCCTACTGAAAACGATAACCTCGACTCAGAGCTTAACCAAACAGTCCACCGAGGAAGTTGAAATTTTCTTCAGGCAATCACATATCTGAAGCCCTCCAAACAAAGTGCCCAATTCGAAGTTAAGTTTGAGGGTTCAAAAGTTCCAACTCATTTAAGCTTACCCATGCAAAGTTAGAAGAAATCACACCTGCTCTAATTCCTGGGTAACTATTAAGTTGAACCCATGACTCACTGCTGGCACTTACATCGATATCACTCCTATTCCTGATAAATCCCAACCTGAGCATCTCCTGACCCTGTGGACCTGACACTACCACTTCACACCTGTAACTGCTCCACCCGACATGCAACCCTGACCCAAGACAAAAGTGAGGATGGTAGATGCTGGAGGTTTAAGTCGAGAGTGTGATACTGGAAAAACACAGCAGGTCAGGCTGCATCTGAGGAGCAGGAAAATCAATGTTTTGAGCAAAAGCCCTTCATCAGGAAGGCATTTGCCTGGAACATCAATTTTTCTGCTCCTCCGATGCTGTGAACTGCTGTGCCTTTCCAGCACCACACTCTCAGCCCTGACCCAAGTCTGCTTAACCCTACAATTCCTCTGCCCTGACCCAACACCAGTCACCCATCTAGCCCTGAGCCTAAATTCCACTGTGGACCCGCACCCCACTGGCAACTATTCCAAATAGCTATCTGGCTCTCAACCCAATCTCCTTATCAACCTAATACACTAATTTGATAAAGTGTGGTGTTGGAAAAAGCACAGCAGGTCAGGCAGCACCTGAGGAGCAAAAGGGCTAAGCCTGACTGTGCTTCTTCCAGCGTCACACTTTATTGACTGACTTCTCCAGCATCTGCAGTCCCCACTATCTCCTATCTGATACACTAACACAACTGTCTTCCTACCTTTACCTATTCTGTGACCTAAACCCTCACCTACCTGCCACCCCCTCCCCCTTACATACCTGCAAACTGACTGGTACCTTACACCACTCCACCACATACCCCCTAACCCTCTGCTGACCTTGTCATGAGTGCCTCAGTCACCTGTAACCCTACCTTACCACTCACGGTTACCTTCTCACTGTACCTTATAGTCATAGTCATAGAGATGTACAGCATGGAAACAGACCCTTCAGTCCAATCCGTCTATGCTGACCAGATATCCCAACCCAATCTAGTCCCACCTGCCAGCACCCAGCCTATACCCCTCCAAATCCTTCCTATTCATATACCCATCCAAATGCCTCTTAACTTTGCAACTGTACCAGCATCCACCACTTCCTCTGGCAGCTCATTCCATGCACGTACCACCCTCTGTGTGAAAAAGTTGCCCCTTAGGTCTCTTTTATATATTTCCCCTCTCACCCTAAACCTATGCCCTCTAGTTCTGGACTCCCCCACCTCAGAGAAAAGACTTTGCCTTTTTACCCTATCCATGCCCCTCATAATTTTGTAAACCTCTATATGGTCACCCCTCAGTTTCCGACACTCCAGAAAACCAGCCCCAGCCAGTTCAACCTCTCCCGAAAGCTCAAACCCTCCAACCATGGCAACATCCTTGTAAATCTTTTCTGAACCCTTTCAAGTTTCGCAACATCTTTCCAATAGGAAGGAGACCAGAATTGCACGCAATATTCCAACAGTGGCCTAACCAATGTCCTGTACAGTCGCAACATGACCTCCCAAATCCTGTACTCAATACTCTGACCAATAATGGAAAGCATACCAAATGCCTTCTTCACTATCTGATCTACCTGCAACTCCACTTTCAAGGAGCTATGAACCTGCACTCCAAGGTCTCTTTGTTCAACAACACTCCCTAGGACCTTACCATTAAGTGTATAAGTCCTGCTAAGATTTGCTTTCCCAAAATGCATCACCTTGTATTTATCTGAATTAAACTCCATCTGCCACTTCTCAGCCCATTGGCCCATCTGATCAAGATCCTGTTGTAATCTGAAGTAACCCTCTTCGCTGTCCACTACACCTCCCATTTTGGTGTCATCAGCAAACGTGCTAACTGTACCTCTTATGCTTGCATCCAAGTCATTTATGTAAATGACAAAAAGTAGAGGACTCAGCACCGATCCTTGTGGAACTCCACTGGTCACAGGCCTCCAGTCTGAAAAACAACCCTTCACCACCACCCTCTGTCTTCTACCTTTGAGCCAGTTCTGTATACAAATGGCTAGTTCTCCCTGTATTCCATGAGATCTAACCTTGCTAATCAGTCTCCCATGGGGAACCTTGTCGAACACCTGACTAAAGTCCATATTGATCACATCTACTGCTCTGCCTTCATCAATCCTCTTTGTTACGTCTTCAAAAAGCTCAATCAAGTTTGTGAGACAGGAATTCCCACACACAAAGTCATGCTGACTATTCAGTCCTTGCCTTTTCAAATACATGTACATCCTGTCCCTCAGGATTCCCTCCAACAACTTGCCCACCACTGACATCAGGCTCACTGGTCTATAGTTAGGTAAAAACAATGACTGCAGATGCTGGAAACCAGACTCTAGATTAGTGTGCTGGAAGAGCACAGCAGTTCAGGCAGTATCCGAGGAGCAGTAAAATCGACTTTTTGGGCAAAAACCCTTCATCAGGAATACAGGCAGAGTGCTTGAAGGGTGGAGAGATAAATGAGAGATGGGTGGGGATGGGGAGAAAGTAGCATAGAGTACAATAGGTGAGTGGGGGAGGGGATGAAGGTGATAGGTAAGGGAGGATGGTGGAGTCGATCGGTGGAAAAGAAGATAGGCAGGTAGGACAAGTCATGGGGACAGTGCTGAGCTGGAAGTTTGGAACTGGGGTGAGGTGGGGCAAGGGGAAATAAGGAAACTGGTGAAGTCCACATTGATGCCTTGGGTTTGAAGTGTTCCGAGGCGGAAGATGAGGCGTTCTTCCTCCAGGCTTCGGGTGGTGAGGGAGCGGCAGTGAAGGAGGCCCAAGACCTCCATGTCCTCGGCAGAGTGGGAGAGGGAGTTGAAATGTTGGGCCACAGGGTGGTGGGGTTGATTGGTGCGGGTGTCCCAGAGATCTGCTAGGAGGCGTCCAGTCTCCCCAATGTAGAGGAGACCGCATCGGGAGCAACGGATACAATAAATAATATTGGTGGATGTGCAGATAAAACTTTGATGGATGTGGAAGGCTCCTTTAGGGCCTTGAATGGAGGTGAGGGAGGAGGTGTGAGCGCAGGTTTTGCAACTCCTGCGGTGGCAGGGGAAGGTGCCAGGATGGGGAGGGGGGGTAGGTTGTAGGGGGGGGCGTGGACCTGACCAGGCAGTCACGGAGGGAACGGTCTTTGTGGAAGGTGGAAAGGGGTGGGGAGGGAAATATATCCCTGGTGGTGGGGTATGTTTGGAGGTGGCGGAAATGTCGGCGGATGATTTGGTTTATGCGAAGGTTGGTAGGGTGGAAGGTGAGCACCAGGGGCGTTCTGTCCTTGTTACAGCTGGAGGGGTGGGGTCTGAGGGCGGAGGTGCGGGATGTGGACGAGATGCGTTGGAGGGCATCTTTAACTACGTGGGAAGGGAAATTGCGGTCTCTAAAGAAGGAGGCCATCTGGTGTGTTCTGTGGTGGAACTGGTTCTCCTGGGAGCAGATACAGCGGAGGTGGAGGAATTGGGAATACGGGATGGCATTTTTGCAGGAGGTAGGGTGGGAAGAGGTGTAATCCCAGTAGCTGTGGGAGTCAGTGGGTTTGTAAAAAATGTCAGTGTCAAGTTGGTCATCATGAATGGCGATGGAGAGGTCCACAAAGGGGAGGGAGGTGTCAGAGATGGTCCAGGTAAACTTAAGGTCAGGGTGGAATGTGTTGGTGAAGTTGATGAATTGCTCAACCTCCTTGCGGGAGCACGAGGTGGCGCCAATGCAGTCATCAATGTAGCGGAGGAAGAGGTGGAGAGTGGTGCCGGTGTAATTACAGAAGATGGGCTGTTCTACATAGAGACAGGCATAGCTGGGGCCCATATGTGTGCCCATGTCTACCCCTTTGGTCTGGAGGAAGTGGGAGTATTCGAAGGAGAAATTGTTAAGGGTGAGGACCAGTTCAGCCAAATGAATGAGAGTGTCAGTGGAAGGGTACTGTTGGAGATGTCGGGAGAGGAAGAAACGGAGGACTTGGAGGCCCTGGTCATGGCAGATAGAGGTGTAGAGGGATTGGATATCCATGGTGAAGATGAGGAATTGGGGGCCAGGGAAACGGAAGTCTTGGAGGAGGTGGAGGGTGTAGGTGGTGTCTTGAACATATGTGGGGAGTTCCTGGACTAGGGGGGATAGGACAGTGTCGAGGTAGGTGGAGATGAGTTCAGTGGGGCAGGGGCATGCTGAGACAATGGGTCAGCCAGGGTGGTCAGGCTTGTGGATCTTGGGAAGGAGGTAGAACCGGGCAGTGCGGGGTTCCTGGACTATGAGGTTGGAAGCTATGGGTGGGAGATCTCCTGAGGTGATGAGGTTCTGTATGGTCTGTGAGATAATGGTTTGGTGATGCGGGGTGGGGGTGTGGGGTCATGGTCGAGGGGGCGGTAGGAAGAGGTGTCCATGAGTTGGTGTCTGGCTTCAGCGGTGTAGAGGTCAGTGCGCCAGACTACCACTGCGCTCCCTTTATCTGCTGGCTTGATGGTGAGGTTGGGATTGGAGCAGAGGCATTGGAGGGCTGCGCGTTGTGAGGGTGAGAGGTTGGAGTGGGGGAGGGGGGTAGACTGGATGAGGCGGTTCATGTCCCAGCGGCACTTGGAAATGAAGAGGTCGAGGGCAGGTAATAGGCCAGTGCAGGGTGTCCAGGTGGATGCAGTGTGTTGATGGTGGGCGAAGGGGTCCTCAGAAGGTGGGCAGGAATCCTGATTATTAAAGTAAGCTTGGAGGTGGAGGCGGCGGAAGAAGTGTTCAACGTCACGGTGTGTATTAAATTCATTGATGCGTGGGCGGAGGGGGATGAAGGTGAGTCCTTTGCTGAGGACTGATCATTTGTCCTCAGTGAGGGGGAGGTCTGGACGGATGGTGAAAACTCGGCAGGGCTGGGAGCTGGGATCTGGTGTGGGTGTGGAGCTGGGAGTGGGGGCAGAGCCAGTATCTGGAGTGGCTGTGGTGATGGGGGGAATGGGGGTGGAGTCATGAGCAGGGGTGGTGTTCCCTTCAGGGTTCTGGGGCGCGGGGATGGTGACAGTGGGATCTGTGGGGGGCATGTCAGCAGAATGCAGGTGAGTGGTGTTGGTGGGGGTGGAAGTGGTGGCCAACACGGCAGTGGGGGGGAGGAAGTCACTGAGCATGTGACATCAGTGATGATGTGAGGGGCGGAAGTGATGTCACATGTGGTTCATGAGGAATTGTGAGGGGCGGAAGTGGCTGTGGAAGCGGCTATGATGGGGGCGGAAGTGATGTCGTCAATCAGCGTGGGGATGGTGGCTGCACCAGCCACATGGCTAATGGCGTCCGAGCAGTTCCAGAGGCCGGGGGAATCTACTGGAATGTTTGAGGAGTGCTGGTTATGGAGGTGGGTAGATAAATGTTTGTTATACTTACAGTTTTTGATGTTTGAGATGGAATTGAAATACTGTTTGTTGAAAGTATGAATTCTCCTGAGGATGTAGTACAGAGTGGGTCCTTTGCAATTCTGAGAGAGTGCGGCCCTCAGCTGAGGCAGGGTTGACTGTAGAGAGGTTAGGTGCCGGCGCATTGCTGCGAGCGTGGAGCGGAGGATCTTGAAGGAGGGCCATTGCTGTTGTTTTTGAATCTGTAGTCTGTACTGTTTGTCCTGTTTGGGTCTGAACTCTGCTGGTTTAAAGGTGGTCCGGAGTCCGTGTGGGATGAGTTGGTTATGGAGGCAGGCACTGAGGAAGCAAATGTGGCTGTGGTAGCGACTCTCTTTCAGAACATGATTGAAGAGCTTCAGGGCAGAGGAAATGACCTGGGAGTTGCAGTGGGAGAGGGACTCCCTGAGATTCTTGTAGAGAGAGGAGGAAAACTTCTTCAAGGCAGGCATCCTTGCAAGAGGATTCGCAGTAGGGTTAAAACCAACATGGTAAAAACAGTGACTGCAGATGCTGAAAACCAGATTCTGGATTAGTGGTGCTGGAAGAGCACAGCAGTTCAGGCAGCATCCAAGGAGCAGTAAAATCGACGTTTTGGGCAAAAGCCCTTCATCAGGAATACAGGCAGAGTGTCTGAAGGGTGGAGAGATAAATGAGAGGTGGGTGGGGAGAAAGTAGCATAGAGTACAATAGGTGAGTGGGGGAGGGGATAAAGGTGATAGGTCACGGAGGAGGGTGAAGTCGATACGTGGAAAAGAAGATAGGCAGGTAAGGGCAAGTCATGGGGACAGTGATGAGCTGGAAGTTTGGAACTATCACTGGTCTATAGTTCCCTGCCTTATCCTTACCACCCTTCTTAAACAGTGGCACCAGTCTTCCGGCACCTCACCTGTGACTATCGATGATACAAATTAGATTAGATTAGATTAGATTAGATCACTTACTCAGCAAGAGGCCCAGCAATCACTTCTCTAGCTTCCCACAGAGTTCTAGGGTACCCCTGATCAGGTCCTGGGGATTTATCCACCTTCACCCGTTTCAAGACATCCAGCACTTCCTCCTCTCTAATATGGACATTTTGCAAGATGTCACCATCTATTTCCCTACAGTCTACCTTCTATATCCTTTTCCATAGTAAATACTGATGCAAAATACTCATTTAGTATCTCCCCCATTTTCTGTGGCTCCACACAAAGGCCGCCTTGCTGATCTTTGAGGGGCCCTATTCTCTCCCTAGTTACCCTTTTGTCCTTAATGCATTTGTAAGAACTCTTCGGATTCTCCTTAATTCTATTTGCCAAAGCTACCTCATGTTCCCTTTTTGCCCTCCTGATTTCCCTCTTTAGTATACTCCTAGTTCTTTTATACTCTTCTAAGGATTCACTTGATATATCCTGTCTATACCTTATATATGCTTCCTTCTTTTTCTTAACTAAACCTTCAATTTCTTTAGTCATCCAGTATTCCCTATACCTACCAGCCTTCCCTTTCACCCTGACGTGAATATACTTTCTCTGGATTTTCGTTACCTCATTTCTGAAGGCTGCCCATGTTCCAGCCGTCTTTTTACATGTGAACATCTGCCTCCAATCAGGTTTTGAAAGTTCTTGCCTAATACCGTCAAAATTGGCCTTTCTACAATTCAGAACTTCAACTTTTTGATCTTGTCTATCCTTTTCCATCATTATTTTAAATCTAATAGAATTATGGTTACTGGCCCCAGCATGCTCCCCCACTGACACCTCAGTCACCTGCCCTGCCTTACTTCCCAAGCGTAGGTCAAGTTTTGCACCTTCTCTAGTAGGTACATCCACATACTGAATCAGAAAATGTTCTTGTATACACTTAACAAATTCCTCTCCATCTAAACCTTTAACACTATGGCAGTCCCAGTCTACGTTTGGAAAGTTAAAATCCCCTATCATAACCACCCTATTATTCTTACAGATAGCTGAAATCTCCTTACAAATTTGTTTCTCAAATTCCCTCTGACTATTAGGGGGTCTATAATACAATCCCAATAAAGTGATCATCCCTTTTTTGTTTCTCAGTTCCACACAAATAATTTCCCTGGATGTATTTCCAGGAATATCCTCCCTCAGCACAGCTGTAATGCTATCCCTTATCAAAAACACCACTACCCCTCCTCTCTTGCCTCCCTTTCTATCCTTCCTGTTGCATTTGTATCCTGGAACATTAATCTGCCAGTTCTGACCATCCCTGAGCCATGTTTCTTTAATTGCTATGATATCCCAGTCCCATGCTCCTAACCATGCCCTGAGTTCATCTGTCTTCCCTGTTAGGCCCCTTGCATTGAAATAAATGTAGTTTAATTTATTAGTCCTACCTTGTCCCTGCCTGCCTTGACTGTTTGACTCACTTCTGTTCTCAATTGCACCAGTCTCAGATCGATCTCTTTCCTCACTATCTCCCTGGGTCCCACCCCCCCACCTTACTCGTTTAAATCCTCCCAAGCAGTTCTCACAAATTTCCCTGCCAGTATATTAGCCCCCTTCCAATTTAGGAGCAATCCGCCCTTCTTGTACAGGTCACTTCTACCCCAAAAGAGATTCCAATGATCCAAAAATGTGAATCCTTCTCCCATACACCTGCTCCTTAGCCATGCATTCGTCTACTCTATCCTGCTGGATATTTCATTACTGCTGAAGAGGGTTGTGTGGTTTCCATGCTGGTCCACCGTGCTACTAGCTGTAATGATTCCTGGATTGGTCTCCACTGTTCTGTGACAGAAAGTTCCTGGCCTAGAAATTCCCAGGCAGAACTGGCCAACGGATAGATGTGTAGTTTATTGTTTGGTCAGGTTTGGAAATAGGGTTTTTACTTCTGATTAGAAATCTGGGTCATGTCTCTTCTTAGCTGGACGTATTTGAAGAAATGAAGGGCATTCTTGCCGGTGTTCTGACTATCATTTAATCTGATAATCTGATCATTATTCACTTAACTGGTTATGAAGTATTTTGAGATGTCTTTAGCCTGTGCAAAATTCTTTTTAAATGCAAGTCTTTCATAAAATTATCATCAAATATTACTCAAATGAGTTTTGCTTCTGAATGTAAAATATAGCTCAGCAACAGCCAATTTGGTAGCTTCCATGAGAGTACATAGATCATTATACCATAAATTTGTGTGATAAGTGTTACAGCTGCAGCGATAGAAAATGTCCTTCCTAGAAAGTCATAACTGCTGATTTATGTTTCTTCTTCTATATTCAGCACTGCTGAATTGCATTCTGTAAAGGGTTTAACATGTATTTTATGTTCATCATAGGATGTGGTGACTGCAGATCAGTGAATTTTAATGTATAAAACATCAAAACGTTATTTGTGATCAGAAGTCTTTTATCATGTGGCTTGATGGCACACTATGAACTCGTTTTATTTGCAGATTAGTTGAGGAGAAGGTAAAGTCAAGAACTGCCCAGCTTTAGACCTCAAAGTTACGCTATTTATTATAGATTGATATTAATATGGCAATTATAGAAATACCAGGCTCTGATGTTATAGTTACATTAAGTAAGGACTAATTTAACTTCGTTGTATGCTCCTGTCCATGTGTTCTCCCTGTGTTTTTCAAAGCATTTCTTTCTACTTTGTTCTAACTCTACTATACAGTGGCATTTATACTCAGTGATGTGCAGCTTTGTATCAATATTTTTCTAGGTCCTGAAGCCTTTACATGACCTTCCTCCCAAATATGTTTTCTTCCTGTCATAATCATTGATTATATACCTTCACAAACAAGTAACTTAGATGATCTTTTACAATATTCACTGTAGATTCTGACTTTGTCTTGCTCACCCATCCCCAAATAAGGTATAGAAACATGTCAGGTATATTTGGAGATCCTGTTTGTTCTTTGCTGCCTACTTTAAGTAAGACATTCAATCAATCTGGTAGACTGACCACATGCTTTGAATGGGTAATACAAATCTAGGATTCCGACTGGCATATCATGGCATACTGCCAGTGGTGTTTGACTTTGTTCCAATTGAGTAGGTTATTCCTGTGGTAAGGATAATAACTGGATAGGCTCTAATAGTCGAATAAAGTAACAACAGTTAGAACAACTAGACTTTCAGTTGTGTCTGAAACGCAAGATCAATGCAGTCTCGATAGTTCTTCTCGAATAGTGCCCTCCTTACAGAGGTGTCTTATCAGACCACTTGTCCATGTCCTGGTGTAGACAGTGTTTTGGCACAAAAGGTTTATTATAGTTCGACAACTGCTTAGTCAGGATTGGCATTCCTTCTGAGAAACAATCTGGAGTGACCTACTGTGCCCAATAGCTGTTTTCCCTGAGGTGAGTAGAGGGATAAATGAGCTGAAAGAATATCTGGAAATATTTTAAGCAGATTATTTGATGCCTGAACCATGCTTCTGCTTCTTTATTCAACTGAATATATGTAGGTGAATTATAATTTTGCAAATGGATTGTACATCCTCCCCTGGGTGACTGTGTGGAGTTTGCACATTCTCCTTGTGTCTGCATGGGTACTCCAGTTTTCCTCCACAGTTCAAAATTGTGCAGATTTGGTGGATTGGTCATGCCAAATTGCCTGTGGTGTGGATTAGCCAGGGGAAATGCAAGCTTACAGGGACAGGGTCTGGATGGGATGTTCTTGGGAGGGGTGGTGCAGACTCGAAGGACTGAATGGCCTGCTTTCACACTGATTCTTTGATTCTATGAAATGTCCGATCATTCACGATCATACCTGAGCTCTCCAGAATTTAATCTGAAAACTTTTTACAGGCCCAGGTAACTACTTAAAGCTTGTTCCCTGATAATGATATTCTGGGGTTTTGAATTTGACAATGCTCTTGAATCACAAATAAAAGAGTGTTCGGTATCCTTCTACCTGTTCCTGAAAAAGGACTACTCCAATATTTGTGGCTGATGCATCCACAAGTATAATCCTGGGAGGTGATGGATTATAATGGGCAAAGACATCAGTGGACAATAGTATGTCCTTAAATTTTCTGAAAGATCATTCTTTGCTGTCCATCCCAATACCATGTCTGGAATTTTTAAAAGTGACTTCTCAAAGGTTTAGTCACTGAAGTGGAGATATAGTGAAAATTAGGCCATGTGATTTATCATAACTAGAAATTGTCTTCAGACTGGCTTCAGAATCAGAAGGCTTTGACCACCTTGGTTTAGTGAGGTTCAATTTGTATCAAATCCTGTTGAAAACATTACCTTAGAAACAAATTGAATCCCTACAACATTTACAGTAAATCTTTTTGCTAATGAACATTTCATGTTCTTATGTAATCTGATATCATGGAGCTGGGTACTTTCAGCATGTATTAGGATATCATCGGCATGGTATATGATGCTATCTAGTCCCTGTAAAGTGCTGGACATGGTACTTTGGAAAATCTCTCCAGCAGAGCACATACCAATGGGTAGTTATTGAAACAGTGTGGATTAAAAGGTATAATGGAGGTGGTGAGGAGTCAATGCATTTCATCCAAAGGCACAGCCAAAACCCACAATTGACCATTAATTCTACTGGTGGAAAGCTTTCATCATCTTCTTCATGTGTTTATGTCATGTTCTCTATGCGTTTCTTCCAGAGTCTCACTCTACCATGTCTCCTAGAGTGTGATTTCCAGTTTATTCTAACTCAAGTTGCACTGTGGTGCTTACACTCCGTGAAGTACAGCTCTGAAACACCATCATAAAGTTGTTCCAGGATCCCAAAGTCCTTGCATAACAAAAGAACATAATATTAATTTATTTGAGCAAGAAACACAATGACGAACTGGTCAGCAAAAAAGACGGAGCAGTTTCAATAAAAATCTCTTTAAGATTGCTTGTAGTTTTTACATATGCAGTGAAAACTCTGGTTTCAATTTCAGCTTTATGCTGAGCTGGATGATCCAAGTTGAAGCAAGAACATGAATCTTGCAGTTAATCTCTCTGAAAATTAGCCAAATCTCTTTTAGTTGGGCTATCCAGGAGATACTGTGGGAAAATATATATCTGTGGATATTTCCTAAGATCATGATCAGGCAAAATTGTTCCTCATAAACGAACTGTCTGCCATGACATAGGAAGAAAGGGGAAAACTGAAAGCACAATTGCAAACTGACGCATTCCTCTTTGGTCTAAGGTCCAAGATTAAGGGCTGCAAAGGTTGAAAGACCTCTGACCAAAGCTCTCCCATCAATGCTAAGTGAGGTGATGCAATTCATGTAAAAACATGTACGTTAACTATGTGATGCTTATTATAAATGTCACATATAATTGTAAGAAATGGAATGATGCTATTGCCAGAGTATCACATATTGCAATGGAAGAATTTAAATGTATTTCAGCATATCTGTTGTCAAATTTCAACTGTTACATTGTGTACTCTAAGATATCTTATGATCAAAGAATAATTTTGGAAATTTTTTATCAAGGGAGCTGAACTTGCTGGTAACATTTCTACATCATCTTCTGCACTGGCAAATTTGTTAATGACAGTTTACATTCCTGTGGGAAGAGGGTGATGAAGTTTCACTCATCTACAAACATTTTCATGAATTGCAATCCACCAACCTCCAGACATGCCATTAAATTTAAATTCTCTGAAAGAATTGTCACTCCTTTCAAACTGTAGAATACAAAATAAAAGAATAGCACATGCTTTGTTAGCTGTCGGGTAAAAAACAGTATCCAGTGTTTGACGAATTTCTTCTAGAAGTCCATGTATAATTCCAGTGTTGTATAACATTTTTAGCAACAGAAATTTTAACATATTATTAATGCTAATAACTTACTGTAACAGCAGTAGGGATCTGGAAGGAAGATTTGTTTTGGTCTGTTTGACATTTATAATTTGTTCTTTACCAATACATTTTATAGATTAAGTATGAAAAAAGGCATGGTGTAATTACTTGTTCTTTCCAACTACTTGGCAATGTAGTAGCTTTCACTTATTTCATTGATTGTTATGATTTGTGGCATCAAAATTATGTGCTGGAAGGAATGCTTTTCAAGTTATCCACAACTCAATTGGGACACAGTGAAGAATTAAAATTGTCAATGGTTCATCACTGCTCAGTTGAGACAGAAGGTATGCAACAATACTTACTGCGAACATTTAATAAATGAACTTTGTGAAACATTTAACGCCTGTTAGCTAAATAGCTAACTAATTAATTTGTTCATTAATATAGGTACAGGGAATTGTCCTTTCTTTCCTCTAATATTTCTGTGAATGGTCTTTAGTTATGTTTCTGGAAGTCAATTTCCTCTGATGGGTGTGAAACATTTGTCAGAATTGAAAAACATGAAATTGACGAAACTGGAATAATTGAAAATTTACCTGAAAAAAAATCAACAAACACTTGCAAAATGTATATATATTCCTCCTTTGCATGAATTGTGAAAATTGAGAAAGCATTTTAATTCAGCACACACATCAGCTAAACACTGATGGAACAAGCAATTACAGAGTCATAGAGTCCTATAGTATGGAAACAGACCCTTCAGTCCGACTAGTCCATGCTGATCATGTTCTCAACCTAAACTGATCCCACCTGCTTGCATTTGGCCCAAATCCCTCTAAAGCTTTCCTATTCATATACTTATCCAAATGTCTTTTAAACATTGTAACTATACTTGCATGTTCCACTTCCTCTGGTAGTTCATTCCACGCACTAACCACTCGCTGTGTAAAAAAAAAGTCCCGCACATCCCTTTTACATCTTTCTCCTCTCATTTTAAAAATAAGCCCCTTAATTGTGAACTCCCCCACCTAAGGGAAAAGACCTTTGTTATTCACCTTATCTGACCCTCATTCCTCAAACTCCTACGCTCCATTGAAAAAGCCCCAGCCGGTCCAACCTATTTTTATAACTCAAATCTTCTATTCCCAGCAACATCCTAGTAAAGCTTTCCTCAACCCCCCTCCAGTTTAATAATATCCTTCCTATAACAGGGTGACCAGAGTTGCATAGACTACTCCAGAAGAGGCCTCACCAACATCCTGTTTGAGTGCCAATAATGATCGGCAATTTTGAATGATCAGTTGTTTCACATTGACATCACTATTTTTATGATAGAAGAATAAAAGGCCTGAAAATTCCTGTTACTTTTAACTTACTATTGGCTAACAATTATGTTCTCATTATATGTAATAACTATTATTAAATGGTATTGAGATATTGGAAAGTCCAGAGTTTTGATTATACTCCAATTACTGTAGTTATACTCATGTTATATTGTTAAAGAATTTTCCCAGAAATGGTTGGAAAAATATAATTCATTGTTAAAAATTGATAAGTGGTGTCAGGCTAATGCTAACTATAAAGTAGTTAGAGTATTGATACAGACCTAACAATTCCATGTTATTGCTTTAGGCTTCTCACAAACTCCTTCCAGCTGTTGTTTGCCTGGTCCCATCATCAATGCTTTCTCCCTCAGTTGTTTATCTAGTTTCCATTAAATGCATCCTTGCCATTGGCACAACTCCTAACGATAACCACTCTTTGGTAAAGATATTTTTCCTAAATTCCCTTGTGAATGTTGTTCATAAACAAACCAAAACTTCTTTTTATGATTCTGCATCTGACCCTTTCATAACCTCTATCAGCTCATCTAGCTCTTTTACCTGTTCAATCTTTTTTGGCAGGTACAACCTCTCCATCCTGGCATCCAGCTTATTGCGCTAAGCACTTTCAGTGTTGATGATGACTGAAAGTATTAGCGTACTGCCCAGGGAATGAAGGTGCACTTAATTTACATTGGATCTGATGTAACCTACAATGAACTGTCACCTTATTAAAGAACAGGTAGAATCAATTAAAATCTAATATTACAATCTGCAGATCCACTAACTAAATTAACTTAAAGCAGTTAACTCTTTTCTACATTATGATTTAAATATTCAATCATTACTTGTCTGTTTTGTGAACAATAATCACGCACAGTGTATGTCATGTTCAGAATATAGGAATCAGAGTAGGTTCTTCAACCCATTGAGCCTACTCGCTGATCTGTACCTCACTTCATTTGCCCACTTTTGGTCCATATCCTTAATACAGTTACCACACAGTAATCTATTAATTTCAGTCCTTAAAATTTCAATTAACCTAGCACCAAGAGCTTTTTAGGAAGAAAGTTACATATTTCCACCACCTTTGTGTGAAATATGTGCTTCCTCACTCCCTTCTTAAATGACCTCAAAAGTCCAATTTTGTTATTGAACTTCCCTCTGTTCTGGATTTTTTTTTCTGTTTTCCCTGTCTCAAATCCCATTATGATTTTAAATACTCTAGATCACTGTGTATATGTCAATATGATGTATAAGCCAACTTAAATTTTGGCACTAAAAATTACGTTTCGGTCTAGACTCACTTAATATGTCAACTTCCTTTATCTGCTCAAAAATCCTATAATTGTATTATGAGATGTTAGGACTGCCCATAACTGAGCTCACAAAATAGCCAATGGCTACGCATGGCAAATGCAGCAGAACAAGGCTGTCAGTAATATTTCAAGGTTCCTGAATGTGCATAAAGACATAGGTAATAACATTTTAAACATTTGATTAGTATAGTAGAACAATAACCACTCTGGAAAGACATTGTAAAATTTTACATTAGATAACAATCAAGGTTGCAGCTAATGCATAAGGCATTAAATAAGAACATCTCACACTGATTAGTTGTTTAATCAATAATTATAATTATAGATCCAAATTAGTTATAGAAAAGCATTAAATGAAAATATTCAAAACAGTTTCAGATAGTAAAAAAAAATCCCTCTTTATCATTGCAGACAGGAATGAATACAGCGATTAGCAAACATTGGAATGTCGATTGAATGCACACATTAAAACACAACTTGTTCGGTAAATAATTCTAATATTAGGTGTAACCACATAATCTTTTTTGAAATGGTCAAAAATCAATATTATTTCCTGTAATTAGAAACTTAAAAGGTTCTGAAGTAATAAGATCTATTGTGAAAAGTCTCAAGAAAGGAGATAAGAGTCTGGAAGACATCATGAAAGACTGGGAGTGGACCACAAGCCTGTCTATGGCCTTGCTGAGGCAAGTTTAAATTATACTAGAGAGTCAATTAGAGAGGCACAACTCAACTCCATTGACCAATAGTAATCAAAGGAAGGGCATGTGCACCCTGAGTTTATATTGTATAAGTTAAGACATTCTGAAGATTTTTGTGTGTCTCTTTGCTGTATGTTGTAACTATGCTGTAAATCACATTAAAGGTCACGTGAGTACAGTTGGCAACACAGACTCTCATTGAACATATGAGATCTAACATGAGGCAACCACTGCTGATCAGTACAGAAATGTATGTTTTGCTCATTATTATAAATTAGCATATGGCATCAAGCAAATGGCAAAGGATTGCTGACAATAAGGTGAATGGGAGTTAAAAATTACCACAAAGTACAGAGCATGCAGGTTAAATGATGAACAGAAATGGATCCTCCAGGAAAAGGAATGAAATCTGAAACTGATTTCAAAGGCTGTAATACTTACAAACTCATCAATTATCTGTGCTGCAGAAAAGAAATGTGGTGTGAGAATGGAAGAAGGAATTGCTGTGAAGAGGATGCACAAGATCACAAAACCCATGATCATCCACAACTAGAGAAAGTTTAACCATCACCCATTGACATTCAAGGGCATTACCATTATGAACCCTGTAGTATCAACATTACCATTAAACAGAATCTGAATTGGATGATCCATGTAAATACTATTGTTAAAAGAGCAGACCAGAGGCTAAGAAACCTGCAGTGAGCAACTGCCCTTCTGGCTTCTCTAAACCTGTCCACAAGGCATAAGTCATGGGTTTGACTGAATATTCTCCACTTGGCTTGGTGAGTGCTGCTCCAACAACACTCAAAAACCTTGATACCATTTAGGTCAAAGCAGTCTTTTTGATAGATATCACATCCACAAATATCCACACCCACTATCACCAACAGTCAGTAGCAGCAGTGTGTACCATCTACAAAATACATTGCGGAAATTCATCAAGGCTCATGAGACAGCGTCTTTGAAACATGTAACCTCTACCAACCAGTAGGTCAAGGAGATACATGGGAGCCCCCCACCCCCCCACCACACACCCCGACTATTGTCATTAGGAAGAGTGCAGAAGTGATTTGCAAGAATAAATCCAGGAATCAGAAACTTCAGTCATGAAGAAGGTGAGACTGTTCTCCTTGGAGAGAAGATATCATAGTGGTATTCAAAATCATGAGTGGACTGGGCAAAGTAGATGGAGAGAAATTGCTCACACCCATAAAAGGAACACCAATGAGGGGGTTTAGATTTAAAGTGATGAGCAAAAGAAACAAGGGTGATGTGAGAAAAAGCTGAAAATGTGTTGCTCGAAAAACGCAGCAGGTCAGGCAGCATCCAAGGAGCAGGAGAATCAACGTTTCGGGCATGAGCCCTTCTTCAGGAATGAGGAAAATGTGCTAAGCAGGCTAAGATAAAAGGTAGGGAGGAGGGACTTGTGGGAGGGGCGTTGGAAATGTGATAGGTGGAAGGAGGTTAAGGTGAGGGTGATAAGGTGAGGGTATCTGCCTGACCTGCTGCGCTTTTCCAGCAACACATTTTCAGCTCTGGTATCCAGCATCTGCAGTCCTCACTTTCTCCTGATGTGAGAAAAACAAAATCACTCAGTGAGTAGTTAAGGTATGAAATGTACTGCCTGGAAGTTTAATGGAGACTGGTTCAATTGAAGTATTTAAAAGGACATTGGATGATTATTTGATCAGAAATAGTGTGCAAGCGCATGGGGAAGAAGCAGGAGATTGGCATTAGGAAATGATGCTTGTTTGAAGACCTAGTGCAGGCACAAAAGGACAAACAACCTCTTTTGGTATTGTAACAATCCAGGCATTCTGTAATTGTTGCAGATACAATTTTAACAATAAAGAAAAGGTTTATTCTGGAAGAACTAAATGAAGATAAAATAGAATAAATCAAACTATATGCATATGATACACATGTAGAGGTTTTAAAACACACTTTAAGCATCCCATAAAGCCCCAAACTACATCTTTATATTATTCACACCAGAGAAGATTTCTTCCCCTCCTGCCCCTACAGGGCTTAACTTAACTGTGGCTTCAACTCCTCACCTGAGAATCTGACATCCTATAATGGACCCATCACACAACTGAGCTTAACCTTTCTCAGCTTCAAATAGTCCCTTCAGCATTTTAACCAAACACTTCTGGCCTGGAAATTTTATTAAACTCCTTACATTGGGGTAATCTTTTATTTAAAAAAATATTATAAACTATCTTCTCAGATGTAAACGGTTATACCTCCAGCTTCAGCTAAGATTATTGCAATAATGCTCAAACTGAAACTAAAGAACATTTTTTCCCTCCCTTACCTACTAATGTGTCACTACATTTACTTTCTTCACTCATGACATTCTCCCAATATAAATAAAAATTCACCACTCTCCAGATAATCTTTCTAGCACAGTGTTTTCAAAGGAATCTCTATAACTGCAGAAATACTTGCAAATTAATTCCTAAACCCCTTTAGTTACACAAAAACCATCAGATAAAATTCAAAAATCTAAACTCAGAGATAAATGATATCAAAATATAAATAAATTATACATCTATAATTACAATTCTTATCATACTTAACAAGACAAATACTGAGAGAATATTTCCTCTTAGACAGGAATCTAAAACTAGGCAGCGCAGTTATATAGTAAGGTGCATTTAAGAAGTGATGAGGAATTGTTTTTATTCTCAGGGAGTTATCAGTATTTGAAATTTTCTCCCCTGTTGAGGAATGGATGTTGGGTCTTTGAATATATTCAACATTAATTTAAACAGACTTTTGATTGAAAAGAGAGTGGGGGTAGGCAGGAATGTGGAGTAAGGGCCACAATCAGATTAACCATAATCTTACTTTAAAAGTTTTTTATTCTTTCACAGATAATGGACATTCTTGATTGGGCCAGCATTTAGTTTACCTTGAATATCACAGCAGACTCAACGGCTGAATAACCTACTCCTGCTCCCATTCTGGCAGTTCTTCTGTAGAAAGAAGATTGTGGGGGTGCTTCAAAATGCAGAGTAATTTGATGGGCAAAGCAAAGGAGGTTTATGTATCTCTATTGAAGGATGCTTCTAGGGATTATGACACTTAAAACAACCTATAATGGGTGCATATGTGCTAGGTTTTGATGCATACAAGCAGAAGTTTCAAAATTTAAGGACATAGTCTAGAGGAATCTACATTGAATTTAAGAGTTAAGCAAAGTCATTTTGACAGGTCAAAATGAGCATGAGGAGTTGAAAATACATACAAAATTCTCAGCGAGGTCATTCCCTGAGAATAATTTTAAAAATAACTACCTTTTGTAATAAGAACCCATTTTGAAGACTGAAGGAATGCAAGCTGCTGGACAAGCTGCAATAATTAACATCAGGTAATGATGACTGTTGATGATTATGAACTGATTCATGAAACTAAGTCTTTTCTCTGTCATCCCTGTAAACTTGAGAAGGATTAGACATGGGAGAGTGAAAAAAAATGCAAGTACCAGAATAAAGAAAGGAATGCGAGGAGAAAGTAAGGACTGCAGATGCTGGAGATCAGAGCTGTAAATGTGTTGCTGGAAAAGCGGACCAGGTCAGGCAGTATCCAAGGAACAGGAGAATCAACGTTTTGGGCAGGACCCCTTCCTGAAGAAGGGCTCATGCCTGAAACGTTGATTCTCCTGCTCCTTGGATGCTGCCTGACCTGCTGCGCTTTTCCAGCAACACATTTTCAGCTAAAGAAAGAAATGCCCCAAGATCTCTTCCTCAGATCAGAAAGGATGATACTGAGAGTGGAGGTGAAAATCAAAGGCCTAAAATCCCAAAGGATCATAAACACAAACTACCTGAAGATGTTTAAGGAGACAGAACAATTACAAGCTCCAGATATTTTCCATCATGTATCTTGGCCAGAGCATTGGTTAAACAATGACCATCAACAGATCAAAGTAATACCACAAACAAATGTTATGATAGTCAAAGCATGCCTTACTGGTGAGGAGAATTCAAAGAATATATTTGACATGTATTCATTAATTGAAGCTCAGAAGGAGGTTCAGAGTTAAATAAATTGGCAGAGGCAGCTCACACTGAAGATGAGGTTGAAGGTGTTCCAGAGTGCTATTGTATTAAGAATCAAGTTCTGAAGAGCAAGTGAAGATACATTCACAGATCTGCAGGCAAGGATTTGATTGTTATTCTACAGATAGTGGTACCACTCTGATATTGTAAGGACATATTGTGAGTAGCATGTGAAATTCCTATTGCACGATAAGTAGGAATACCAAAAACTCAAACATTGATAAACAGGCATTTTTTAAGACCAAGATTTCAAAAGATATGGTGCGGTTCTTTAAAACATGTCATATGTATCAGGTAGTAGAAACCCACAACGTGTGATTAATCTGGCATCTTTAACACCATAACAGTTTGGAAGAACCGTCGGCATAGATTGTTAGTCAGTTCAAAGGAAAATGTTAATTGTGATAAAGGAATCACTGTTTTGTTTGAAACAAGGGATAAAGATACTGAACCTGAAGCACTAATCCAGGAATATAGCATGAATAAAACTTCTTCAGTTCGAAGAATATGAAACAACCTTTCAGTGTCCTTTCGCAGATTAATCTATACCATCGGGTTTAAATTTTGATTACAGTGCTCAAGAAGTAGTAATTTTGCTTAAACTGCAGGAGAACAAGGAAATACAGGTAAATTTTGTGCAATAAAATGACCATGTTGTCATTAAACACTTTTTTAACACTCTCCACAGTAATATCATGTCCAGATGTTTCATACCATGCTGGAGAAATGATTATATTGCTTGATGGATGGAATAATAAGGCTATGCAGACAGCCATTGTACCACTGAAAAGATAAAACATAGCTGTTGAGCCTCCTCCTATAAAATCTCATGTCAATGTAGATCTGTCAAATTATAGTCAGGAAATATCAATAGTTTTCAGAATGTTTGATGGAGACTTTGAAGTAGAGGAATTCCCTGGTGACTCTGATGAAAAGAAGCAGGACATTCAGAAAGAGGAAGTAGGAAATGCTTTAAATTTGTGATACAGAAATTAATGTTGAATCAGAATCATCAAGCTTGGATCTGCATCACGAAACATCTATGATTTAAATTCCTCACACCGATTATTACAATCATATTCAGTCCAACGAATGCAAAAATTTGGGGTCATTTGGTTAAAATAAAAAGGTTAGAAAATTTAAATGCCGTTCTTTAAATAAAAAGAACAAGAGTTAGTAAATTGACCCCTAGAAAAATATCGTGGGTCTAATATACTGGTTCAGAGTAATAAATGTTCCAATGACATATTGTTTGGTTAACACACATACTGATCAGCTATTCGGAGCAATCAGGCTTTCCTTCACACCTGAGGAAGTGAACATTAGTGAAGGAATTGTGTCAAAACAAGTAATTGCAGTTGAATGTAAGGAAACAGACCTAAAGACAAAGGTGTGGGAGAATGTTTCAAGTTTGTACCTTGAGAATGATTTCATTGAAGTAATAATTTGAGTTAAAATTTTAGCAAGAATCCAATGACTCTAAGCCAAGAGTATTACCTTGGAACAGAATTAAATCAAAGTAATTTTAGACAATGTTGCAGAGGAATTCACTACGGCACCAAATAAAGTTCTTTTTTGATTCAAATGAAGATTTGAATACACATATTGAGAATTATTATCTTAGATTAGCAATTTTTTATTTGGACTGGGAGACTGTACACAAAAGCTAATGGAATATCCTATTTTTTGAGAAATACTTTTGTTCAAAAGTTAAAAATCAAAGTGGCCGACTGTTGAGATGGAATCTATTGAGCCTACCATTCTAATATAAAGATTATTCACATTCTGGTAAAGTTAATGTGATTACAGATGTTTTTTCCCAAATGTTAAATGATGAAATAAGTTAAGGATTCTTTAAGAATGGTTACAAGAAACAACGGATGTAAGTTCTGCTTTTTTTAACTTTGTGTCAAATACTTTGTGATGAAGCCCATTTTTGAAATGAAGTTTCATCCCTCCTAAGGTAGAGTCATGTAAAGACCATGTCTTACTTTGATTTTATTTTTGGACATTGGGCTAAAAGAATGGAAGCTACTACTTTAAAACTAAGGGGACCTGGCAAAAAGATGGCTGCAGTTCTAAAAATCAGGTTTACTGGACTGTTGGGAGGTGTATCCAATATGTTATTTACCTGAAACAGTGAGAACAGAAGCAGACACCACTTAGCGGATTGGTTTGGAATCTTTTATCATTCATTTTAGCTCCGGAAATATCAGTGTCCAGCAATATCTATTGGAAGTTGTAGGTGCATGAACTTCAGGCAGCAACAGAACTGAACTTAAACTCTAAAGCTTCCAATAAATGGCTAATACTCATTGCCTGGATCATATATGAAAAATATATGATTAAAATAAGTTGGAGGACTGCTTCTGTCCCTAAATCAATCTTCAAGAATATTGGAAGTATAAATCCAACGGGTATTAAATAAATTCAATTGGGAATATTTATTATGTCCATCTTCCACCAGCTGCCATAAAAGAGATTTGTTTCGTAAAATGAGGGCTGTTATATTCCAAATATGATATTATAGTTTCTTTTCACAGATGCTGCTAGACCTGCTGGGTTTCTCCAGCATTTCCATGCTTGTTTACCATATTATAGTTTCATGCCTAGTAATGGACCTGATTAATTATTTCCATTCTGTATCAGAAAAGTGCTTTAAAATTTGTTTGTTAAAGGTTATTGATCACTATATTTTGATAAATTAATGCTAGAAATAATATATTGCTTAAAGATGAATTGTAATATCATGTTCTAATCTGCGCACATTATTTTTATCAGGACAAGTGTGAGTGCAGGGAGCAATAAAATATAATTTTAATTTCTGCCTAGCAACCTTTATTCCTCAGGATTCTCTTAATTATCAAAAACCATAAACCATATTGCATCAACATCCTTACCTTTTCTGCCACTTCTAAAAATGTAATGTAGTCTAGAGAGGGCTATATATAGTTGGGATACAATCATTTTCCATTTCTTTAATCTAACCTCAGGGCTGCTCTATTCTGTCTGGGGAGTTCTAAAGCAGGCAATTTTTATGGAGACAAATATAGTCATTATAGTGATGAACCACATTATCAGTAGAAATTGTGAATTAGAATCTGTTGATAAGCAGCATCCATGATTGCATTACATTGCATAGTAATTAGCTCAGTGACATGAAAGATGCAGATCAAGGACCCAAGGGTTCAGATTTCCATCTCTTGAGTGACCTCATTTCATAACTCCCAAGTGAGAAAGATTTAGAATTAAGTAAAGTTAATTGGTTGAAGAGGTTAAAAATCGTTTAATGTTGCATGATATTTTTTGTGATTTGTTTTCAATATGGTGAGTATGCTAATTAATCTATTGTGAGATGTTAATTTCAATTTTTATATTCAGCATTCTCTGAAATAAATTTTCCAAGAGATGATAATAGCAGGAATGTCAAATATGTGAAAGCTACTCAAGAGAGATGAAATTGCTATGGCTGCTCATGTAAGGAGGATGTACATAACATATGGGTGGCACAGTAGCACAGTGGTTAGCACTGCTGCCTCACAGCACCAGAGACCCAGATTCAATTCCCGCCTCAGGTGACTGACTGTGTGGAGTTTGCACGTTCTCCCCGTGTCTGCGTGGGTTTCCTCCGGGTGCTCCGGTTTCCTCCCACAGTCCAAAGATGTGCAGGTCAGGTGAACTGGCCATGCTAAATTGCCTGTAGTGTTAGGTAAGGGGTAAATGTAGGGGTATGGGTGGGTTGCGCTTTGGCGGGGTGGTGTGGACTTGTTGGGCCGAAGGGCCTGTTTCCACACTGTAAGTAATCGAATCTATATTTCAAAGGAAGATAATGTGTAGAAACAAAGTTAATATTAACTAATGACCATCTCATGCAATGTTACATATTGCATTCTTGATAAATTGCTATCATGACCCCCATAAAACTGGAAGTGATTCTTCCTCATCCAACTATCTGTCTTTACAAATAACCATTTAATCTCAAACCATCTCTAGCCCTTAGGCTAATGACTGACAGGATGTTGCCTGCCCTATCCAATCTTCTGACTGTCAAGGGCTGGGGAAAAGGTTGCAAAATTTTCTTGATCTCAATGTCCCAACCTGCCAAATATACAATGCACCAAAGAAGCTATAGAAATATCAGAAAATGAATAAAGGAATTTAACCTCCTGTCTATTTGTCTGACATCAGCAAAGCTCATACATCCTTAATTCACAGAAAAGGATACAGACCAGGAGTCATGGATCTTTGTTCTACTTTGCTTATTCAGTAAGTGCAGTGATCCGTGACATCTGGTTATTAGTCTTTATATCTCCACAAATTGTCAGAACTAGTTTGAAATGGAAAATGTTAACAATAAAATAAAGGTGCATTTTTGATGATTAAACTTTGCAAGACATGTCTTGCTCATGAAATGTAACACCATTCAGGCCAGTGCATTCCATTGTTCACAAATTCAGTCTTATAAAGACCATAAAAAATAGAAACAAGAGCAAGCTGTTTAGCCTCTCATTAAATATGGTCATGGCTGGTCCTACATGCCTCATATTTACTTTCTTGCTCTTTCCCTGTCACCCTTGATTCCCCTATGATCAAGAATCTATCTCTTTCAGAGTAAAGTACACACAAGGACTCTCCCCACAGATGGCAAGGAATTCTAAAGATTCTCAAGCCCATGAGAGATTAAATTCTTCCTCATCGTAGTCTTAATTGGCCACCCCTTTATCGTGACCTCTAGAACATTTTGATTCTAGACTCTCCCATGAAGGGAAACATCCTCTCAGCATGCACCATGTCAAGCCCCTTAAGAATCTTACATGTTTCAATGAGATCATCTCTTGTTCTTCTAAATTCTTATGAATAGAGTCTCAACCTGTTTAACTGTTGCTCTTAAGAGAATCCCTTCATAACAGGATCATCCATATTTTGTTTCTCAAGGGTAGCAGGTGATGGCACTGAAGAAGTGAGTGTGAGAAAATATGGGAGAATGAGGTATGCAGGTAAAGTACGAATGGGTTGTGTTATTTTGGTGCTTCCCTTGGAATCAGGAATCATACACAAGTCAGAGTCTGAATGGGAACTGATGATCCTCATATCTTCACAGCCGGCTCTAGACTAGATTCAAGCTCTCTCCTGCCAGGTCACTTGATCAGATCTCTTAAAGGGCCTCACCCCCAACTACATACATAACACCTCTCCTGCCTTCATTTTAAAACTCTTGTTAATAAACATATTTACTAAAATTATAACTATTACATAGGTATTGTAGCTACGTTCTATGTTCTATGTTCTAACATATATGCATCATCAAGACTGCATACAAACAAAAGCATGGAGAAGAAAACAACCCTTCCATAGTTTACATTGATATGAACTACCTCTGAGGGGATGGCAATTTCTCTTCATGTCAGGAACCCTTTCAAGAATAGTCTCTTGGACCTCCCGAAGCTCCTGTTGTTCTGCAGGTACGTCCTTCTCCGATTGGCTGTTCTGCTGTCGTCTCCTTCCTGGAAATGGCCAATACTGGCTCAGAGACACATGACTCAGTTGACATCACTGGTTCCGTCTGGACTGGCTCGGTATTCTGAAGAACCTTCCCTTGTTTTTGAGGTGCCATGAGCAGCTGGTCTGTGTGTCTTCTCCAGACTGGTTCATCCCAGCCTGTACCGTACATGATAACCATCCTGTTTGAGCCACCACCACTGCTGGGATCCATTTTTTCCAAGACGTAGAATTCCAGGCCAACACAGTTTCTCCTTTTTGGAATGCCTCCAACCTTGAGGTTCCTGCCCTTCTGAGCATCTGTCCTTCTTGATTTTGCTCTATCGCCTTTGTGGTCTCTTCCGGCTACAGTAATTCAACCATGGTTCTCAGCTAGTGGATGAACATTAAGGACACTGATGAGCATATGGTTGTCACATATGGGATGTTCCTGCTGGGGACCTTGTTGACTGACTATCTTAGTAAATACAAACCCCTTTCCCCCCAACACTGTAAGGCCTTTTAAGACCTGCTTCAAAGTTTGTGCAAATCTCTCCACCTGGCCATTAGCTGCAGGGTGATATGGACCTGATCTCACATGTCTGACTCCATAATTTCCCATGTGCTTCTCAAATTCTTGCACCATAAACTGTGGACCATTGTCATTCACAACTTGTTCAGTGTTCCAAAACCTGGTAAATATCTATTATTGATTCCACTGATACTAACTTCATGACCACCACCTCGGGCCATTTGGAATGGGCATCCATGACCCCTAGTAATATCCTTCCCTCTATTGGTCCTGTAAAATCAATGTAACCCACTGCCATGGTGATTGAGACCATTGCCCTGGGTGAAGGGGTGTTAACAGTGGCGCCTTCCTTAATAATGCACAGGATTCACATGATCCTGCTTCCTCTTCAATCTGGGAGTCTACCGTCAGTCACCAAAAGTAGTTCCTGGCTAGCTCTTTCATTCACAACATGCCTGGGTGCCTTGGTGCACTTGTTCCAGCACTTTTCCTCTTAATGGGGATGGGATGACAACTCTCATTCCCTACATTAAACATCCTCTGAATATGGACAACTCCCACCTCCTGGACAGGTAAGGTGTAATTATGGGCAGTTTTTATGACTGATCCTTCCTCTCAGGATAAAGTCCACCACTTAGCTCAAGACCAAGTCACTCAGGGTACTGATTCACTGACACCAGTAACTAGTCTTAGAATATAGAACATAGAACATAGAAAAATACAGCGCAGTACAGGCCCTTTGGCCCTTGATGTTGCGCCGATCCAAGCCCACCTAACCTAGCCCACTATCCTCCATATGCTTATCCAATGCCCGCTTGAATGACCATAAAGAGGAAGAGTCCACCACTGCTACTGGCAGGGCATTCCATGAACTCACGACTTGCTGAGTAAAGAATCTACCCCTAACATCTGTCCTATACCTACCACCCCTTAATTTAAAGCTATGCCCCCTCGTAATAGCTGACTCCATACGCGGAAAAAGGTTCTTATGGTCAACCCTATCTAAACCCCTAATCATCTTGTACACCTCTATCAAGTCACCTCTAAACCTTCTTTTCTCCAATGAAAACAACCCCAAGTGCCTCATCCTTTCCTTATACGATCTTCCTACCATACCAGGCAACATCCTGGTAAACCTCTTCTGCACCCGTTCCAATGCCTCCACATCCTTCCTATAGTATGGCGACCAAAACTGCACACAATACTCCAGATGCGGCCGCACCAGAGTCTTATACAACTGCAACATGACCTCAGGACTCCGGAACTCAATTCCTCTACTAATAAAAGCCAGTACGCTATATGCCTTCTTCACTGCACTATTTACCTGGGTGGCAACTTTCAGAGATCCGTGTACATGGATACCAAGATCCCTCTGCTCATCCACACTACCAAGTATCCGACCATTAGCCCAGTACCCCATCTTTTTGTTACTCATACCAAAGTGAATCACCTCACACTTTCCCACATTTGCCACCTTTCTGCCCAGCTCTGCAGCTTATCTATATCCCGCTGTAACCTGACAGATCCTTCCTCACTGTCAACAACTCCACCGACATTCGTATCATCCGCAAACTTGCTCACCCAACCTTCTAGCCCCTCCTCCAGGTCATTTATAACAATGACAAACAGCAGTGGTCCCAAAACAGATCCTTGCAGAACACCGCTAGTAACTGCACTCCAAGATGAACCTTTACCATCAACTACTACCCTCTGTCTTCTTCCAGCCAGCCAATTCCTAATCCAAACCTCCAACTCACCCTCAATGCCATACCTCCGTATTTTCTGCAGTAGCCTACATGGGGAACCTTATGAAATGCCTTACTAAAATCCATATCCACCACATCTACCACTTTACCCTCCTCCACCTCCTTCGTCATCTTCTCAAAGAATTTCTTGGAAGAAGTACATAATTTTCAGGTTCCACTTGGGAACATCCTTGTTTCTTGGTTGGAGTAACCTTGGCAAAGCATCTGCATTACTGTGCTTCTCCATTATTGATTTGATTTTGTATGAGTAAACTGACAGAGCCAGTGCCTATCTCTGGTTTGCTGCCACCATTGACAGTATTCCCGTATACAGCCCAAAAATGCAATTCTGTGGATGGTCAGTAGCACAACGTGCCTGCCGTAAAGTAAATGGGTGTACTTCTTAACACTAAACACTCAATCCTTCTTTTTACACGTGGGTATACTTCTCCTCCGTCTTTGTTGGTGAACTTGATGTGAATACAATGTGCTCTTCCTCTCTGTTCAGTAAGCTGTGTAGTGGTACAGTTCCCATCCCACAAGGCGAGGCATCACAAACCAACTGCAACGTCAACTTCATTCAAAATGTTGTGAATGCTTCCAACATTTTCAAGGCTTGCTTCATCTCCCATTAAACACTTCTCCCTTTTCACTTGTAGGCCACGCTCCTGCAATGTGAGGAGGGCTCCTTCTAAATTTTTCAAATGTTCCTCTTGGGTGTATCCAAATATCATTCAGATAACACTGTAGAACTGGCCATTAACTCAAAATGTGGTCCATGGCCCTCTGGATGGAGAAGGCATTGATGTGATTTCAAAAGGAAGTCCCTTATAGTGGAAAGACCTCCTGTGTGTCATTATTATCAGCGGTGGCGGGGACTCCTTTATGAATCTTGTGTGTAGGTAGGTCTGTGACAGTTTCTTTTTTGAGAATTTCTTACCCCCAGTCAGTCCTCTGAATAGATCTTTGAGAGTAGAGGTGAGTATTGATCTGCACTTGGGACTGTGAGCTTAAAGGAGCCACAAATCCTTACCTCACCATTTGCTTTATGACTAGAATGACGGGAGTTGCTCATTTATTGGTGGTTACTAGTTCCAATGCTCCCAGGTTCACCAACCATTCCAGTTCTGCCTTCATTTTAGGCCGGATGGTACAGCATACTGGTTGTGCTTTCTGACTTCTAGGACAAGCTTCAACTGTAATTGAATTTCAACTCCTTTCATTCCTCCCCGCCCCCACCCCCCCTCAACCATGGTTCCTTTCAAGACATCTTTATACTTTGTTCACAATCTCGCGCAAATTCACTGAGTTTGAGCCTGCCAGCCTGTTAAACACGCCCCAGTTCTATCTTTAATTTTGTAACCGAATAATTCTGGGCATTCACCTTTCACTAAATAAAGTGACAATTCTCCACACCGGTCCCTTAACTGTACTATCATCAGTATATTGCCCCTTAGTGGTACCATTTGATTTGCGTAAACCCATAGTCTAATCTTGGCCGGCTTAATTGGTAGTGCCCTCAACGTTCCTGTATAGACTGATTTGTGAATCAGGGACATTGTTGCATCCAGATTAACTTCCATTTATACTGTCTTCTCCTTTACTTTGGGAAGAAGGTGGGATGATTAGCTTTGCCCTGTACCGACAGGATGTTTAACTGAAACTTTGCTGATCCTGCGTCTTCCATTGACCCAGCTAACTCCTGGTCTACTCCCTGGCTGGGGTAGGGTGTGGGGGTATACCTTATGCCTTGTCCTCATGGTTGTTACTTTCTGATTTATTTTCATGGTTTGAGTTGCACCCGACAATTTCAGGTGAGATGATCCACTTATTTACACCTGCAGCACTGGGCTTCTCGAGTTCAACACCCTTGCCACATTGGAGGCATTTTACGGTTGGTATCGCACTCTGCCGAGTTTCCATGACTTGATGCACCTGGGCGTCATCACTCAACTGGGTTTGCTTCACTGGTGGCCAACTCCACCAAGATGGCAAATCCAAACGCTGCCTTGAAAACCAGGTCTTTTCTTGTCAGTGGCTTCTGTTTGATGGCTCTGTGTTGGAGAACACAAACCAGACATGCCCATAAGGCATCTTGGAGGAACCCTAGGAATTTGAGATGTTCTTTAAGGCAATGGATTCTCCTTTGTGCTATGCCAATTTATAAAAATGTAAATTATCTGCGATCATCAGGGCTTAGGTGTGAATAATCTCCCAACTCTTTGGATAACTCTAGAAATGTCTTTTCTGTGGGTTTCTTTGGTTGTACCATGCACCTTAGAGTTCTGAATATCTTTCTCCTGCTCGTTTTTAAAAACACTGGTGCCATGATGCCTTCAGCAAAATAGTTTGCCTCTAGGAAATATTGTAAGTATTCTGTGTATAAAGTCCGATTTTCTGTCTCTTCCTCAAATGGTCGCAAAATGGCCCAACATTTTGTTTTCCCACCGGTGAGAATTTTGCCCACTACTCCACTGTGGTGATTGTTTAGTAGCCCAAGTCCCCTCTGTAAATGTTCTCTGCACAGCCGTCCCCTCACCGGCTCTGCTAATGTACTGCTCTTCCCTGGCATTGCTTCTATGTAGCCCGTAGCCCAAGTCTCTTTATGACTGCTATCTGTGGTGACTTCCATAAGCTACTGGGTGAGTGCTCTCTTCTTCAGCTGTTGGCCCAAATCCCCTCATGTCTGTCGCTCTTGGACCCCTCCCTAGCGAATACCATGTTTTCTGGCGTCGACCATAGTTTGAGTGTCCTTGCAACTGCTTCGCTTGACATTACCTCCTTATGCCCACTCTGAAGTGCAGGCGATGTCTCCTCCAGACAAAAGGAATGGCAGGTGCATACAGTTCAAAGTCCAAATCTCACTCCTGTTGTCAGTTGTTATGTTGGTTCTTCCTTTGGAGCCAGGTATTAGATAATAGAGAAACAAATTGTAAATCTGGACAAGATCTCTTTATTGATGATCTTCACACTTTCACAGCCAGGTTTTGACTGGACCCACTCTCTGCCCCTCCAGGTCACCTAACTCTCTTAGAGTTGAAAAGGAAATTTCCTGATGAAGGGCGTATGCCCGAAATGTTGATTCTCCTGCTCCTTGGATGCTGCCTGATCTGCTGTGCTTTTCCAGCAGCACCTTTTCAACTCTGATCTCCAGTACCTGCAGTCCTCACTTTCTCCTAACCTATCTTAAAGGGGCAGCACACCCACCTACAAACGTAACAAGTTGGGAGAATCTCACAGCAATGTAGAAAGCTGCAAAGAACACTCTCCATCTGCATACTCCTTCATTCCGGCATATTAAAAAGAAACTTCTACTATTTATCCAGCAGCTTCCAGGACTTACTTTAAGGCCTACTTTAAAATGACAAAATAAAAAGGGAGCCAAAATCAATCACACACATATAAAACAGAAAAAAGCAACATGAAAATTAAGTACTTTAATGCTGACTCACTAATCTGAACTAAGAACATGCGTGCTGATTTATAATTATGCCAGGTCAAACAGAATTATGAATGACCATGTTTGTTTTGCTCGAACTCTGAATTTACTATTTGCTAAAAGAACACAAATGGCAGACTTGTGTTTATTCTCTGTCACATGCATGACTGGGAATTAAAGAACTGTATGTGAGAAACTCAGCAGATTGTCAGCAGCTCTCAGGGGCTGTTCTCCTCTGTAGCTAGTGGTGTAAGTATCGCCCCTGAGCTAATTATTGCTTCTCAGATTGGCAGGGCAGTCCATCAGAGTGGGAAAGGTTTTGATGAGATGTTTGTGTTGGTGGAACGAATGTCTATGCTTCAGAGATTCTATTTATTCAGCTCACTTCCTTCATTCTTCTGTATGTTTTGAATGCTACCTTCCTTCAAATATCGTGCCTTAAGTTTTGTTCATTTATTATTTTCGTAATCTCCAGTCATTTCTGTTGATTTGCTCTTGGATCTGCCTCCTCTGTCTTTTCCTGTCACTTTCTGCTTATCATTGCCCAAATTAATTCCTTCCTCTGTTACCTTTCCTCCACTCTTTAATTCACCACAACTCGCCAAACTTTGGTGCATGCCCCATTATTTAGCTGAATACCTGCTCTGTGACAAATACTTCAGTGAGAACAAGGTCCTGAAGGCTTTTCCCTTAAAATTGGAACACCAGCTTCCAAATATGGCAGCTATGTCCTTTAGCACTGAGCTGATCAGAATTGCTGCTCCTATGCCATTCAATGAAATTAAGGCATCAAAGTTTTCAATCCAGAGTACATTCTGTGCCCTTGCACCTCTCAATGCTAATTAATCTTTGATATCGTCAAGGTTGAATGCTCAAAAAAATGACTACTTTTTGAGAATAATGATTAAAATTTTCTTTTAGTCCCGTTTATTTTCTACAAAGAATAAATGATGTACTGATATCTAACATTAATTAAACTTGAAATAAATACAGCCACACTTACTTCAGCTACAGTAATTGCCAATATACTGATTCTGGTACACTATTAAATATAATCAAGAAGAAATTATCATTTTATTATCTCTTAATTTTCCAACCAGTTTAAAATTCTTTTTATTATTTACATCAGAGTTTCCATTTTCAATATCAGCATGGTGAAGATTTCACATTGATCTTTCTTGTCTAATCAGAGATGAGGGAAGATTTTTCAATATTTGCATCATTTGTGTATTGGAGCATTTCAGCACAGTAATCAGCAAAAATCTAAATAATTGACATGCATTTCAATCAAATCAACTGCTCAACTTTCCTTCTTTTGTATTAATAGAAGATTTATGACTGTTTCTTATGATCTGAAAATAACTTTAGGATTAATAACCACATGTTGTGCACTAAAATAGCTAATTAATACACATTTTATAGCTCTCCAGTCCTTTTTCAATTTTTACTCAGTAGATTGAATAACAAGCATAAATGTGCAAACTTAGAATTTTGAATCTTAACGGAATTTAATGCGATGGAACAGTTTTCCAGAGAGTGTTATCATTTTGATTTTTTGCAAAAGGAGAGGTGATGGCCTAATGGTACGACCGCTAGATTGTTAATCCAGAAGCTCAGCTAATGTTTGGGGATCTGAGTTCAAAATCTGCTCCAGCAGATTGTGCAATTTCAATTCAATAAAGAATCTGGAATTAACGGTCTATTGATGATCACAAAACTATTGTCAATTTGCAGAAAAATACACATTAGGTTTACCCTGGTTCGAAACCTCCTATGGCAGAATTTGAATTCAATTAAGAAAAACTGGAGTCTAAAGATAACCACGAAACCAAGATTGTTGGAAAAACCCATCTGGTTTTAAGGAAGGAATCTGCCATTTTTACCTGATGTGGCCTACATGTGACTCCAGACCCAGAGTAATGTGGTTGACTCTTACCTGGCCTTTGGGCAAATAAATGCTGTCTGGCCAGAGAGGCTCACATCCTGTGAGTGAATATAAAAACACATTTATTGTACAACATCTGCTTATGATTCTTATGCATAGTGAGTAGATATGTATGTAACAGTCACTAAGTTTGTTGAACATGGAACAATGTTTCACGAAATGCTCATCAGGTACTACCACTAACTGCCCTGAATTTAGCTATTACAAAAAGTGACTACCCACCTATTTTGCAATAACAAATGTATGTATGCATGCTTCTGAATGAAAATATAATACATGTAGTTAATTACAGAACTCAAATAATTACAGAGCAGATCAATCTGCAGGAAATGACACAAATATGCAATGTAACTAATCCGAATTAAAGACCAAAAGTGGAACTTTAGCAAATACTACACTTCAAACAAAATAAATCTGATTCTCTCTTGGCACAAACAATGTGAATACATTTTTGAACATAGGAAATTATGTAAAATAGATATATATTCCTTTTAAATAACCAAGGAATGTTAAAGTGTCATGATGCTATTATTTTTGCCCTCCATAATATAAGGCAAATAATGCAATACAATATAATGTAAGGCTGGACAGAATTATTTTGGAAAGAATGTACAATTCAGGATTTGTAGGAAAAGGAAGCAGGTTCATTCATGTTTCATTGGAAGCTTTTTGTATAATTCACCAGTTTACATTGGCCTTCAGTGCAAACCCATTGTTTGCATAATGGTGTTTTGCTGTCCGTGTTTGAATACAAACTATGTTTTTTAATTAAAGTCTATCATAAAATAGAAAAAATGCAAGTTAGAAAATCCCTTTTTCAAGAAATGTTTATTCTTGTATTGTTCAGGTTAAAAACTCTCTACACAACAGAAGAATGTGCTTTTTTTAAAGCATAAAGATAATTCTTATTCGCTGTATGAAGCAGAGGTACATCCACTGAAATGGTAGTTATAGCATTATGCAGGAAGGAGAAGAGGTGGTGAAGGGAAGAACTGGAACTAAATACAAAGAGCAAGCTGGAAATAGCCAGAAACAAAGATGAATAAACGGTAACTTCTAAATTCTGATGGTTAGCATGTATGCTTAAGCAGTTTTGATCCTCTAAATATGTTTTTTTAATGAGTCCATGAAATGAATTTTTCCAAATTTACATCTTGACTTGTATCATTGCTTTGTACTTGCTATAAGATGAGGTTCAATTCTGTGTACTCCGACACATATAATATGTGTTCACTTCTACACTAACTAAACCAAATCTGCTGAGGTAGGATGAAGATCACCTATTTGCTTGTCGTGTGAGTTCTGAAAGGTTGAATACTGGTTCCAATTCACTCTGAAACAAAAACATGAGCATTTCATTTCCTGATGGAAGTTATTATTTACAGGGTCAAAATATTAAATTTAATGAGTATAGATAACATTCTAGTCACTGTAAATTCCATGGAAGTGAAATTTAAACCATCAAAATTAATGAAAAAATGTTAATAATCTATCTTTCAAACAAAAAGCATCTTTACCTATAAGTAGGTTACTGCTTAGCTGAAGGGGCAGGAGATTATGAATTAAGAAACAACAATGAAGGGGAAGTGTCACAAAGCTAGTCCACTTTCTTCAAAAAGCTATTCTTTGGCTCAAGGGTCCTCTGTCCTTGAATTTTTTTCAGAGGGGTAATAAACCAGGCCGGGCTCCGGTCAGACTGGTTTGGTACAGAGGTGAAAAGGATTTTTAGAAGCCTTTTGTTTATATGTAAACAGGTGAGACTTCAGGCCAAAGTGGTCATGTTTTAGAAGTGACCTGTAGAATGAAAGGGAAGTGGTCAGCTCTCTAGCTGAGCAGTTTAGTTCAGTCCAGAACTGGTTGGGAGTTCAATAGTGAGCTGTGTGGAAACTCACTTTCTCTTGCTGCCCTTCTACTGTCAACCTGTAAGCATGTGTTCCATTTGTACTGGATTTTAAGGGGGTTTGCTTATTGGGACTGTTGTGTATATTTGGAGCAGCATACATAAGTCTGGTTTGGACAGACTGAGTTCTGTAGGGGTTCTTTATTCTTCTTCATGTTTGATTGTGTACTTTTGTGAATACATTTTTTGTCTGTTTTAAACCTGGTAACTTGCTAACTTAATCTGGGTAATTTTCACTGTACACTTACGGAAGCAAGTTGCAAAGTTACGGTTTGGGCTGCCTGCTTAAGAATGTTTTGAATGGTCTGGCCTAGTGCATAACAGAAGGAAAAGCCAAGGTGCAGAAGCAGGTTTTCAGGCAATTTTCAAAGCAAGCCAGCAATCAATCCCCTGTTTGACGTAAGCTGAATTAGTATTGGTTCCCTTTCATTGCACCAACTGGATAGTTTAGCATTACAAGAAATGCTCAAGAAAGATACCAAGTTTCAGGACGCAGCGGGTCATTACTGTCACCATACTGACTGCTGTATGTTGCATGATAGCATGATTGTTCTTCAAAACAATGTCACAGCTCGCAATCTCGTTCTTGTTGAACCAGAAATGAGTAAACTGTTTCTCATGTTTATTGATGGGTATATGTATTGAATCTGCAGATACACAGTAGAGTCATAAAGTCATAGAGATGTACAGCATGGAAACATACTCTTCGGTCCAACCTGTCCATGCCGACCAGGCATCCCAACCTAATCTAGTCCCACCTGCCAGCACCCGGCCTATATCCCTCCAAACCTTTCCTATTCATATACCCACCCAAATGCCTTTTAAATGTTGCAACTGTACCAGCCTCCACCACTTCCTCTGGCAGCTCTTTCCATACATGTACTGCCCTTTGTGTGAAAATGCTCCCCGTTAGGTCTCTTTTATATCTTTTTCCTCTCACCCTAAATCTATGCCCTCTAGTTCTGGACTCCCCGACCCTAAGGAAAAGACTTGTCTATTTATCCTATCCATGCCCCTCAAAGTTCTGTAAACCTCTATAAGGTCACCCCTCAGCCTCCGACGCTCCAGGGAAAATGGCTCCAGCATGTTCAGCCTCTCCCTATAGCTCAAATCCTCCAACCCTGGAAACAACCTCGTAATTCCTTTCTGAACCCTGTCAAGTTTCACAACATCTTTCCGATAGGAAGGAGACCAGAATTGCACACAATATTCCATCAGTGGCCTAACCAATGTCCTGTACAGGCTCAACATGATCTCCCAACTCCTGTACTCAATACTCTGATCAATAAAGGAAAACATACCAAACATCTTCTTCATTATCCTATCTACCTGCGACTCCACTTTCAAGGAGCTATGAACCTGCACTCCAAGGTCTCTTTGTTTAGCAACACTCCCTAGGACCTTACCATTAAGTGTATAAGTCCTGCTAAGATTTGTTTTCCAAAAATGCAGCACCTTGCGTTTATCTGAATTAAACTCCATCTGCCAATTCTCAGCCCATTGGCCCACCTGATCAAGATCCTGTTATAATCTGAGGTAACCTTCTTCACTGTCCACTACACCTTCAATTTTGGTGTCATCTGCAAACTTACTAACTGTACCTCTTATGCTCGCACCCAAATCATTTATATAAATGACGAAAAGTAGAGGACCCAGCACCGATCCTTGTGGCACTCCACTGGTCACAGGCCTCTAGATTGAAAAACAACCCTCCACCACCACCCTCTGTCTTCTACCTTTGAGCCAGTATCCAAATGGCTAGTTCTCTCTGTATTCTGTGAGATCTAACCTTGCTAACCAGTCTCTCATGGGGAACCTTGTCGAATGCCTTACTGAAGTCCATATAGATCACATCTCCCGCTCTGCCCTCATCAATCCTCTTTGTTACTTCTACAAAAAACTTAATCAAGTTTGTGAGACATGAATTCTCACCCATAAAGCCATGTTGACTATCCCTAATCAGTGCTTGCCTTTCCTGTCCCTCAGGATTCCCTCCAACAACTTGCCCACCACCGACATCAGGTTCACTGGTCTATAGTTCCCTGGCTTGTCCTTACCACCCTTCTTACAGTGGCACCACGTTAGCTAACCTGCAGTCTTCCGGCACCTCACCTGTGACTATCGATGACACAAATATCTCAGCAAGAGGCCCAGCAATCACTTCTCTCACTTCCCACAGAGTTCTTGGGTACACCTGATCAGGTCCTGGGGATTTAACCACCTTTATCCATTTCAAGACATCCAGCACTTCCTCCTCTGTAATATGGACATTTTTCAATTGGTGACATCAAAGCAAGTGTGTGAAATCAACTCCGCTGCGCATTGACCACTAGCTATACCTTTTTTCATAAAGTGCAGCAGGTAAATTTAGTTTGGGAAACCTAGTCAACATGGACGAGTTGGACCAAAGAGTCTATATCCATGCTGTATGGCTATGTGGCTGTATGAATGTTTTTTGACTGATATTTATTCAAGGAATCATCTGACACCATAGTGACTTAATTGAAATATATGATATTCTGATGGGACTTGACCAGTTGGATATTGAAAGGATTTTTTCTCTTGTGTGAGAATTTAGAACTAGGGGTCATAATTTAACTATAAGGAGGGACCAGTTTAAAGCAGAGATGAGGAAACATTTTTTCTCTCAAACAGTTGACAGTCTTTGGCACTCACTCCCTCAAGTGTCAGTGGATGCAAAATCCTTACATATGTTTAGGCAGAGGTAGTCAGATACTTGATTAAGACAGGAATGAAAGAGGGTCAGGAACGTTTGTGGAGTTGAGGTTAAAATCAGATCAGCCATGATCTTATTGAATGGCAGAGCAGGCTAGCAAGGCTGAATGGACACATCTTGTTCCTTGTTCATATGTTTATGTGGTTATTGTATTGATGTGGTCAGTCACCACACAGCTTTTCTGGAGACAAGTCCCACCTTCACACAGAGGACACCATCCATTGTGTGATGGAGCACTGCCATCATGCTAAATGAAAGAGCTTCAAAACAGATCCAGCAGCTCAAAACTAGTATCCATGGGGTGTTTCCAGCATTCATCAAAAGCAGAATTGTACGGAAAACCTTTAACACATGATCCACTATATTCTTCAGTTTACAATCACCATCAAATTAGAAAACCAATCCTGCTTCATACAGGGGAGTGGAAATTATGACAGAAGCAGCATCAGACATAGTTAAAAATTAACTGACAACTTAATGAGAATTACAATTACACTCAGAAGATTATTCCCATTCTTTCAGTTACTCAGTATCTATCACACTGCTTTACTGCCTGCTCCAATTGTGCAGAGCACAGCACACCTTGAGGATCCCCACAGACTGATCCAAGCAGCAGAACCACTTCTTCGCCAGCCCGATACTTTACTCTGGTCAAGGAATAGGTGCCATTATATTTGTACTCTGCATCAGTCACAGGGTTGTGCAACAGTGCCATGCACCATTGTTGCATTATGTAGCTTTTGTCCTCCAGTACCCTGCCTAGTAGGGTACTTGGACCTTCAAACACAGCAAGCACGTGAGGTTGCTCCAGAATACGGATGTCATGGCAGCTGCCAGGATAGTGGATACACTCCTTCAGAAAGTGATAATCCCAGATCAATTGAATGTGATACAAATGAAGCTCCTTCCTGATATGAATTTAGCATGCTGTGATATGCATCCTTCAGTGCCACGTGTGTTCAGTCAATCACACCTCGTGCTTTCCTTGTCTGCAGCTTGGGGAAATGAAATGCACTGGTGTGACCTTGCACAGATGGCCTGGTGACTATCCCAATATATTTGTGGGTGTATGACAGAGAGATTCCACACAGGTCACCCACCACTCCCTGAAAGGCACCAGGAGAAATTCAGCTAGTGGACATCTGGAATTCTCTACCACTGTAGAGGCCAGGTCACTGAATATATTCAAGAGAGAGCTTGATATATTTTTAGATTTTAAAGGCATCAGATTAGGGGATAAGGTAGGAATGTGGCACTGAGATAGAGGATCATTCATGACCATATTGATTGGTGAGGCAGGTTCTAAGGGCTGAATGGCATACTCCTGTTCCTAGTTTCTATGTTTCAGTCAATTTCATAGTCACCAGGAGAGGGTGGCCTCCTATTCCTGCAGTCCTATAGTTCCACTCCAGCATCCAGCAAATTTCTGTCTCAGCATCTGTGCACAGTGCCTCACTCATCCCCAAGAAATGGGGCTGGGAGCTATAAAATCTCTAGGCTTCCTGCACACCCTGCAAAATTTGAAGTGCCCCAAGGCTGCAAATTCCCCTTGAACTGGGTGCTCCTGGGCCTCTGTGGTAGTCTGCTACTGCTGCTCTGAGGTTTGCTGTTTGCCCTGGATTCTCCCTTGCATCCACCTTCACATTCTTAAGAAAAGCAGCCAACATCTCACCAGTGACAGGGCTCAGTATTCACAGTGGAGAGGACCTAACATGGGAACAGAAGGAACAGAAAATGTTGTTAGATCTCAGAAGAGTCATTGATGGCATACCTTGCCAGTGAGGGCTAAGCACATCTCTTGATACATTGACACATGCTGCATTCTGATAATGAGGGAGATGTTTCCACCATCTATTCACCTTCAGGCTCAATTGGTGCTGCAACTTGGTGAGTGTGCCATCCTGGCTGAGTGATTGCCACCTACAGTGCTCTGGCACACCAGTTATCATCACCTCACATCAGAGGCCCAATTTCTCACTACAGAATCAATTCAGACTATCATTACATCAACGTGACAGATAATTAGATTAGTTTGGAAGCAGGCCCTTTAGCCCAAGTCCACACCACCACTCCAAAGATTAACCCACTCTATATTTACCCCTGACTAATGCACCTAACACTGTGGGCAATTTAACATGGCCAATTCACCTGGCCCTGCACATATTTTGGATTTTGGGAGGAAACTGGAGCACCCAGAGGAAACCCACACAGATATGGAGAGAATGTGCAAACTCCACACAGTCACCCAAGGTGGGAATCAAACCCGGGTCCCTGGCACTGTGAGGTAGCAGTGCTAACCACTGAGCCACTGTGCCACCGTCACGGTGATGAACCAGTATGCTGTGGTTTTCATAGCACCTTGGAAGCTAAATGAAAAATGGTTCATGTTCAGTCAACATTAGCCTTTTACAATGTAATTGCTGCTAACTTCAACGTATTGGGATGCCCATGCAAGCACCAGTTTAACTAGCATCTGACCCTAAGCACCTATATTCTTTCAGAACAGCAAACTAACGATGAATGATTACAAATTAAATGGAGCTGGGGTTTGAAAACAGCTGCTTTATGTATTTGTCCTAGTGTCCAGCAAATGTACATCCTGCACTTTCATCCATCAAAGTTACACTGACTCCCCGACTCAGGGTACTACTCCAGCTATTTTCTAGTGGCACTTTACAACAGTAAAATGGAAAGTAATGTTGGGGAATGCAGCTGACAATGGACACAGTCAGCACTGAGTTCTGTCTGGACACCAGGTACCCTCCAAAGCCTCCATGTCCCCTTTAAATTTGCAGAATGCAAGCATCATCATCTGAATTTCATCGACAATACTTCTCCTTGCTCCTTGAGGCCTGACATTACACTTTAATGATGTCCACTCTGCTCCTCTGCACTTTGCTGTGGAGGCCATAGCGGTGGTCACTGCCACAAATAGACACCCTCACAATCTACCTTACTCTCTGAAGTTGTTCTGCATATACCCTCACACATTTTGAGATTCCTCTCCATCAATGTCCTTGTCTCTACCTTTACAAATGCTAGGGGTTTGCCTTCTGCTGTTCCCAGCTTTGACTCCCCCAATTCTTTTGGAGCAGTGCCTTGCTGCCTGTATAGGCCACCCTTGTGCCCTCCTGAAAGATTGTTGCGTGAACCCCAGGACTGTAATCACCCCACTTCAGCCCATAAACATGCTGATCAGGCCCCTGACTGCTGTGTTCGTAGTTCCCTGACTGGAGCAATATGATTCTCCTGATTCTTTGTGATAGCCCCACCGGACTGACCATTGCCTACTCCTCAGGTTGTAGTTGGACAGACCCTCTGAACAGATGGTGTCCCATATGTGACCATGACCAGCAAGACTGATCTGGCCAAACCTTTGCACTGTGTGTAGACTGTGCTTGTGACAGATGGTACTGGAAACCTCTGACTGACAAGGGCTCCCCCCTTGACTGCACTGAGGACTAACACCCACCAGTTTCTGATATTTAGTTGAATGAACATGCAGTCTGTTTGCCATGTAGGCAGCTGGCAAATGCCATAAGGAGTTACATTAATGTCTCGGTGTGCCATTCACTGAGTTGATCCCCCCCTACAACCCTGGACAGATCTGAACTGGTAAGCATGACAAGCCACCTGTCTGTGTGTTTGCAGTGAAGAGCACCTTAATATGACAGTAATGACAGTCTTTACCTCTGGCTGTAGTGACAGGCATGGCATGATTTCAATGGTACTAATGACTTTTATATTGCAAAGTTTGTACACTTCATCAATAAAGTGTCAACATAATATCAGAGCAGAGGAAGTTATCAAGTAAACCTTATCATTTTTAGCCATGGTGCATGTTATGATGAGGGAGTTTTGGAGGAATTCCTGTCGAGCTGCTTAGCAGGACTTCTCACTATATCTTACAAAAGCACACCTTGTTAACTACCTACTCCATCCTTATAATGTCTCTCTTGTCCCCATCTTACTGTACACTGCTCCCAGAACAATGTGCTACTCAGTGGATATTCATTGATACCCCTTGGTTCCATGCCGTTTATAAATGTCTGGCACACACCCAGTTGAGCACTGGCATTTGAAAGCTGCCCTGGTTGATTAAGGACAATTCTTGAACAGGAAGAAGGGAAAGATGGCACTACAATTTTCTGACAGAGATCTGGAGCTCCTGATCGAGTACTTTTTTTAAATTTCAAAAATGTACTTTATTCATAAAATATTTTGATGATCTGTACAATTGGTCATGCCATACATACATAAACATTCCATTTCTTTGCATACAGAGATCAGAATTTATCATTTGTACATACAGGTCTGTACGGTTACCATCCATATGTTTAGCTGAGGCGTCAGTGGAGCCCACTTACTGCGTGGTCCCCCTGTTCTTAGGCAGGCAGACGTTACACGGTGGTCTTTTCCCACCATGCCTTGGCGGCAGCTGCCCCAAGCTTCAGCGCGTCCCTCAACACGTAGTCCTGGACCTTGGAATGTGCCAATCCGTAACACTCAGTCGGGGTCAGCTCCTTCAGCTGGAAGATCAACAGGTTTCAGACAGACTAAATAGTGTCTTTCACCGAGTTGATGATCCTCCAGGCACAGTTGATGTTCGTCTTGGTGTGCGTCCCGGGGAACAGACCGTAGAGCACGGAGTCCCACGTCACGGAGCTGCTCGGGATGAACCTCGACAAACACCACTGCATTCTTCTCCAGACTTCCTTTGCATAGGCACATTCCAGAAGGAGGTGTGTGACAGTCTCATCCCCTCCATAGCCACTTCGAGGGCAGCGTGCGGTGCGGCAGAGGGTCTGGGTGTACATTAAGGATCTCACAGGCAGAGCCCTTTTCACCATCACCCAAGCCATGCCTTGGTGCTTGTTGGAAAGTTCTGGCGATGAGGCATTCTGCCAAATGACTTTAACAGTCTGCTCAGGGAACTGCTCAACAGGATCCGCCCTCTCCTTTTCCTGAAGGGTCTCCAGGACACTACGTGCTGACCACTTCCTGATAGACTTGTGGTCAAAGGTGTTTTTCTGGTGCAAAGGAGAGGATTTCTCTTCCTGCAGTACTGGTAGCAGAGGTCACCAGACTCTGGCACCCTGGTGTGAGGTCACATTCTAGTCAGTGCTATCCCCATGATGTGGAACAGCCAACAGCACTGTAAGACATAAACTTATGAGGTCACTTAAGTGGCACAGGTACCTAATACATTGTATTTTACTTTGCACTTTTTTTTTCTATAAATTGCGCTGTTTTGGCCTTATGCCTTGTTGTTTGTCTCTGTGTTTCCTGAATCTAACTGTCTCAGCAGGAGGCATAACTCCTGTGGCAGAGTGGCTCAGTGGTTAGCACTGCTGCTTCACAGTGCCAGGGAACCAGGTTCAATTCCAGCCTCGGTCAACTGTCTGTGTGGAGTTTGCACATTTTCCCTGTGTCTGCGTGGGTTTACTCCCACAATCCAAAAGATGTCAGGTGAATTGGCCATGCTAAATTGCCCTATAGTGTCAGGGGTGAATATAGGGCAGAGGAATGGGTCTGGGTGGGTTACATTTTGGAGGGTTGGTGTGGGCTTGTTGGGCTGAAGGGCCGGCTTCCATACTGTAGGGACTCTAATCAAAAACTCCATTTCCACACAGGGTCTATCATAAGTTAGTGTCTACGTTGACAGCTTGCTGCAGCTTGTGGAAACAAGGTAAACAAGGCAGTTACAAGACAATGGATCTTACTGCCCCTATTGTCTCTTGTATTACAACTTCTTTACTCTTTCTCAAGCCTTTTAGTCCAAAACTGTTGGTGCAAATGAGGTGGTCAGTGATGTCTGGGACAGGAAGATGCACAGCAAACAGGGAGCCATTGCATTAGAATAGCCGATGATTAGGGACCCCGCAGGTCTATGCCCTGTGCATTGTATGAGTTGGTGTAAAACATTGTTTCTCTATAAATATCCTCACATTGGTGGGTCTTGCATCCTTCTCCCACACAGGTTGAGACACTTACCTTGTCAACTCGGAGTGATTGGATTTCCAGCATGATGGAAAACGATGGTGAGCATTCCCAAGACAGTAGCTTGCAGCCTTCATATCTACATGTCAGTACATCAAACATCAAAATCCGCTCCCTTATAATGCATCTTGCACCTGCCTAAGTCCCACTCAAATCTTCTACATGAACCTGCCTACCTTTGCTCTTTAGCCTCTGGCTTATAAAGTGACTATGTCTTGTATGGTCACTCTCTTGCTGAAGCTAGAGTCTCCCCGAAAGTGGACAAACCTCACTCTCACATTGCCCTCTTCCAATCTTTGCTTTACATTGTCCCATCCCTCCATTCCTCCACCCAGCCTGCAGACCCGATTCCGAAAGAATAATTTGTATCCTTCCCACAACAGTGGGTCCCTTGTTCCCACCCATTCTCCTTTCCTCTTAGTTTCTGCCAACAAACACATCGGACTGATGTTCATTCTTGTCTTAACTGTGCAGACCCAGACAAGTGCCCAGATCCATGGCTGATGTATGTTCATCTTCCTGATCCCTCGGACTGGCTGCAGTGTTGCTTTTGACCATGACCCTGGAGTGGAGAGTTGGACCCCAACCAAGAAATGCTGACTTTATTCTTTAATGTGGACAATACTGTACACTGGTATTAGAGGTTGCCCTTGACTCACTGTGTGGGGATCCCCATGGTATCTCCATGGACTTTAGTAAAGAATTTGTCCCTAAGTTGTCCCCAAAATTCTTATTTTGCAGCACATTAAAGAAAGTGTTTCTTTCTAGGTTGAAAAATAAACATCATAATAATTGTTGCTTAAAGGGACAAGACAATGCAAATTGTTTTCTCATCATTAATCCCATTGTAACTTTCATACATTTGGATACTTGCCATATGTTTAATAAGAACTCTGCTAACTCTACACTTTTCCGGCTGACTTGAATTTCTGTTATGTATCTGTTCTGTAACTATGACAACACAGAGGTGAACCCACTTCTGAGTGAGTAAGCAGATATGGCACATGGAAATGCTGAAGGTGTGATGAAATTTGCAATAAACATCTTGAGAACGAAACAGACTGAAAGCAAATGTTTTGCCACTGGCACAGATAATGGAAATAAAAGAGCACAGATTAACCTTCTTGAGTGTTTAATGGCTTTTGAACATTGGTAGCTTGAAAAATTATGCTAAAAGGTAGGCAAGAAATAGCAAACATTAAAAAAAGTTTTTATTATGTTCGATGAATATGCATTCCATTGAAAAATAACCATAACACAGGAAAAGTAGTCCACCTGTGGGTAATAAGTTTGAAGTGTGCACTGCTTGCTGCACAAGTAGTGTGTATGCTGTGTAAGCTACTGACAAAAGGTGCAGGTGTGAGATTGATAGCACACTGCCATACAGCAAGATGCTTGACATCTTGACTAAGAACTGCTGACCAGCAAGGCAAACTTCTTTTGTGACTGTGCTAATTGGACAGCAAGGCAAGGCAAAGCAAAGCAAAGCAAGGGATGGAAAAGCAAGGCATGACAAAGCAAAGCATGGCTGATGTGAGTATGCAGGTAGAGGCTAAGTTATTGAACAATCATGAGATGCAACAAAAACAAAACAGAGGTTGCTGGAAAAACTTAACAAGCCAGGCAGCAACTGCGAAGAGAAATCAGAGTTAACATTTAGGGTTCAGTGACCCTTCAGAATTTCAGGATTCTCTTTGATCTCGTATTGTCTAGTAAAAGTAATAGAATCTCAGAATTAAAGGAGTATTATTGTAATATTGGGGTCAATCAATTCTTGAAAGGTTTTGGTATCTGGTGCCTCAGGAAATGTTAGGCTCCTAATGACAGAAAAAGCTGCAGCTCCATAGACTGTCAGGAGAATTACTTGTTATTTGCTGTCTGCTACAGTGTCATTTGCCCAGAAAAATAACATATTCTTTCCACATACTGTGCCCAGTCCTCAATGACAGGGTCAAATGAGTCAAGCTTCTCAAACAGAGTCATGATGTAAGAAAATGCTTATCCCTCCAACTTCAGACTCGCTGTGAGCGAGTTTCTTTAGGATCATGCATTACTCTTGTCGCCACTAAAATAACTCTTCAGAGGCTGACATTCCATCACCAATCACCCTTTATTTACAAATGCATAGCCTTTGACAATGGCGTTGTCCCTCACTGAGTCAGGCATTCAGGGCCTCAATATTCCTGACATTCACCCTTTTATGCCAGCCAGGCTTCCTTGTTTGGACCAGATTAAACGCCTCAATCAGAGAACTCATATTCTCTGATGTCAAGCTGCTGACTTCATCCCAATCACTACAGATGGGACGTGGAAATCATTGGTAAGGCCCATTATTGCCCATTCCTGGTCAACCTTTCAATTGAATGGTTTAATAGTCCATTTCAGAGGGCTGCTAGGGGTCAACAGCTTTGCTGTGAAGTTATATATAGATTAGACCAGAATGGAAAATTTCCTTCCCTAAAGGACATTATTGAACCAAATGGGTTGTTAATGACAATTGATGATAATTTCATTACACCATTACTGAGATTAGATTTCAATTCCAGATTTATGAATTTAAATTCTGCTGACTGCCATTTAAATCACTGTTCACAGATACCCTGGTTTAACTATGATTTGGAGATGCCGGTGTTGGACTGGGGTGTACAAAGTTAAAAATCACACAACACCAGGTTATAGTCCAACAGGTTTAATTGGAAGCACACTAGCTTTTGGAGCGACGCTCCTTCATCAGGTGATAGTGGAGGGCTCAATCCTAACGCACAGAATTTATAGCAAAAATTTACAGTGAACTGAAATTATACATTGAAAAATTGATTGTCTGTTAAGCCTTTCATCTGTTAGAATACAGTGATAGTTTCACTTCTTTCATGTGTAAATCACAAAACCTTTTTTTAAAAAGTTGCATTCTCGGGTTAGCTGTTAACAATGGTGATAGCTAGACAATATGTTGAAGGCGTTGGCCCCCTGTGTTCTCTGTCTATGACCTGATGTTTAGATTGATTCTAATCTAAAAAGTGAGATCACAGAGTTTTACATAAATTCATGCAGTTTTTGAGCAAAGTGCAATGTAACCCTGAAAGTACAAATTCACTCCATATATTTTGTGTGGTGAATTTGTACTTTCAGGGTTACATTGTACTTTGCTCAAAAACTGCATGCATTCATGTAGAACTCTGAGCTCAAAAACTGCATGAATTTATGTAAAACTCCGTGATCTCACTTTTTAGATTAGAATCAATCTAAACATCAGGTCATAGACAGAGAACACAGGGGGCCAACGCCTTCAACATATTGTCTAGCTATCACCATTGTTGACAGCTAACCCGAGAATGCAACTTTTTTAAAAAAGGTTTTGTGATTTACAAATGAAAGAAGTGAAACTATCACTGTATTCTAACAGATGAAAGGCTTAACAGACAATCAATTTTTCAATGTATAATTTCAGTTCACTGTAGATTTTTGTTATAAATTCTGTGCGTTAGGATTGAGCCCTCCACTACTGCCTGATGAAGGAGCATCGCTCCAAAAGTTAGTGCTTCCAATTAAACCTGTTGGACTATAAACTGGTGTTGTGTGATTTTTAACCCTGGTTTAACTAGACTGACATTCCCATTTTCCCAAACAGGGAAGGAAAGAAAGGGAATAAATAACAATTAAAATGATTCTTTTTACATTCAGAAGCAGCTATTGCATGACAACTCACTAAAAGTTTGTTGTGACCTTCAGAGCAGACTCCAAGCCTGAGACAGTCAGTAATGCTGTGCCTACCTTTCAGGAAGCAGACTGACTGACATCAGGCAAATGTAGTTTACATGAAGCCAAACCAGTGATCTGAAAGGGACCCCTACATGCCATCACCAAAGCTTGTTTTTTTTAAAGTACTTACATAAATGTGGAATGGAAGATGCAGAAGTGCTCCTCTTTGGCTTGTGACAGACTCGGAGAGCAGATGAATGCTGATTACTGATTGCTCCTGGCAGGACTTATTTGGAAGTCACTACTGGCAATGCAACACCATGAAATTAAAATTCTCAATGTTAACAAGTAGCCTGGGGTCATCCAAGAGATGATGGTAGCTGTCCAGACTGACAAAGTATTTTATTAGATTTGTCTTTGTCCCTCATGTTCCAGTAGCAAGATTGCACTTTGTGTCCCATTGGTGCTGGCAGAAAGTCATGAACCAATTCCAAGGCTCATCACTGTTGTCATAGGAACTTTTGAATTTCTATTTTTAATGTTATTAATGTTGCTAATGCAGCTTTGCAAATTTGGTTCAGGTTAGTGAGCTAACCACCTGTTCTTAAATGACCAACTTCTGTCATAGAGTCATAGAGATGTACAGCATGGAACCAAACCCTTTGGTCCAACCTCTCCATGCTGACCAGCTATCTGAAATTAATCTAGTCCCATTTGACAGCATTTGGCCATATCCCTCTAAACTCTTCCTATTCATGTACCCATCCAGATGGTGATGATGCTGAAGGATTTTAGGGCCAATTTAATTGTAGCTAACAGATATTGTCTTCGACAAAAGGCTTTTAAATAAAAAAAGACACTTGTATAATGAAAGGGGAGTGGCCAGTTCTCCCAGCTCAGCTTTACTCTGGTTTGGCTTGGTTTTAGCAATCTGGCTGTTCACTGAAAGCAGTCAGTCAATTTGAGATTGTTGCGCCAAGAAACAGCTACATGTTCTATGCTGAATCTCACGGCATCTCTCTCTCCTGTAAGACCCTGTGTTTGATTTTACCTTTTTTGCCAAAGGGTGTTTATGGGAATTGTTGCAGGAATTTGGAACAGCATCATTAAGTTGGGTTAGTGTGTTGGATTTTCAGATAGATAAAATTATTATATATTCTGTTCTCCTTTGTGTTTCATTTGGTAATACCGCAAATAAATTCTGTTTTGTTTTAAGCTAAGTGGTTGGGCCAGCTGCATCACTCCTGAAATATCCACTATACACCTGCTTAAAACAACTAGCAAAGTTAGGGTCTGGCTACTTTCTTGAAATGTTTTGAGCGGGTCTGGCCTGGTCCATAACATGATGTCTTTTAAATGTTATAATTATACCAGCCTTCACCACCTCCTCTGGCAACTCATTCTATACATGTACAACCCTCTGCATGAAAGATTTGCTCCTTTTAAATCTTTCTCCCCTCACTCTAAAGCTATGCCCTTTGATGTTTGACTCCCATACCATGGTGAAAATACCGTAACTATTCACCCTATCCATGCCTCTCATGGTTTTATAAACTTCTATAAGGTCACCCCTCTGCCTCTAATGCTCCAGGGAAAGTAGCCCTAGTCTATTCACCCTCTCCCTTTGGCTCAAACCCTCCAACCTTGGCAACATTCTTGTAAATCTTTTCCGATGCCTTTCAAGTTTCACAATATATTTCCTATAGCAGGGAGACCAAAATGGAACGCAGTACTCCAAAAAATGAATTCACCAATATCCTATACAGCAGCAACATGACCTCCCAACTTCTATATTCAATGCACTGACCAATAACAGCATGCGTACCAAGTACCTTCTTCACTACCCTGTCTACCTGTGACTCCACTTGCATGGAATGATGAACCTGCACTCCAACGTCTCTCTGTTCGGCAACAGTCCCAAGGACCTTACCATTAAGTGTAGAAGTCCTACCCTGATTTGCCCTACCAAAACCTATGTTGTTCTGTTCTGCTTCTCTAGACTGCGGTCATGACTTCTTTCACTTATTGGGTTACCTTTATTGTAACATTGGGCATATTTACCACACTCAAGGATCAGAGATTTCTCCTTTACAGTCTCCTGCAGAAAACTCTCTGTAGGCAGTTGAATTGATGTAAATGGAAAACTCAAATGGGTCATGCATGTAGAAGTCTGTGGTACCCTCCCTATGCAACTCTGCTTTGAAATATTTACATGAAGAAAGTTTTTGTCCAATAAATTGTGAAAATCAATTCCTGACTTTACGGCCCTGGTGAGAACTTTCATCTGCTGGGATTGTATGCTGATTTATCAGAAGTATACTTTTTCCTTGATATAGTGCACTGTGATAATCAGGTCCATATGAAGGCAGGGGACCTGAGTGGAATAAATTTTAGGTGCCAGTCTCCATCCTCTGATTTTCACAGCAATCTCTTGCAATGTATATTGCAGATACTAGATACTTCCTCACATCCTCATCTGAAGAGCCAAAACTCTGTGGGGAGGTGATGGCCTCGTGGTATATCATTAGACTGTTATGTTCTAGAACACTGGTTCCAATCCTGCAGTGACAGATGGTAGAATTTGAATTCAATAAAAAAAAGTCTGGAACTAAAGTCTGATGATACCCATGAAACCATTGCCAATTATTGGAAAAATGCCCTTTAGCGAAGAAAACATACCTGGCCTGGCCTAAATGTGACTTCAGACCCACAGTAATGTGGTTGACTCTTAACTGCCCTCTAAAATGGGCAATAAATGCTGGCCTAGCCAGTAATATCCTTTTCCCATGAATGAATAAACTAAAAACTTTGACATACCCACAGCCTCTTGCACCCAAACCTAACAGTGATCATCTACAAATGAATTCCTTCCCTGTCTCTCCAATGAAAAGGCATCACAAGGCCTTACATTCTCTGTTTTATCTGATTGCAGCAGACGAGAACACACAACATATAAAACAAAGAACTGTGAATATTGGAGATCTGTTTTTTGTTATAGAAGAGAACACACAACTTAGGGAGAAATAAAAACCGGTGGAGTGGGGTTGGGTGAGAGTACACTGTCAGCTGATGACATTGGGTGCTCATCTGGTTCAGTGAGCCTCCTAAGGCACTAGTACTCAGTCAATCCACTGCTTGGTGACTTCTCTTCAGGGTCTCACTTCCTTCAAGCTTGAGATCCCTGTCTATCTCTGCTTCCTGAGGAACAGTATGCAGTTAAGGAAGAGATAGCTTGTACTAGTGCCGATGTTGTTGCTGCTGGAGAAATTGTCTGTAGTATGGACTCTATTCTTGCTCCTCAGCTGAGATTGAAAGGAAACCAATAGGAGCTGCTTCATGCTGTGGCAAAGTTTGGCAGCATGTGTAAGAGTGTAAGAAATGCAGGACAGGTATAGTGACTTACAAGCTGTTTACTCTCTCTTGTTAAACTGTGGAAACACGTACAGAGAAAGGGAATACTTTGAATGGCTGTTTCTCAATGGCCATGGCTGGTGCTCTTCTGTGAACTGATCAAAACCTTCTGGATTTGTCAGTTTCACTGAAGAAACTCTGATGACAGTGCACTCACCTAGGCTATCTTGGTTAGTTCGAGAGATAGGGTTCCTGATCCTAATCCTTCTAAAGAAGGACAATCCAGGATTCAATACTAAATTAGCTCCTGAGGGCTTCCCAATAACTGGTGGGAGAGGTCCCATCTTGAGATTTGGCCAAATAATTAATAGACATCAGAGGCTCCATTAGTAAAGTTGCAATCTCTGATGGAATAGGGAAAAGCTTAAAGAAATAGCATGGTTACAAAGCTGGAATGCCTAGAGTTAAGCAAGATACCTACAACTCCGATCAAGCATCACAACCATAGTGGCATGACAAGGCATGGCTACAATGAGAGAAATTGAGAGCATTAGATGCAAGTTAAGATAAGGCCACAGACCCAGGAATATCACAAAGCCTGAATTGATATTTGCTGACAATTTCTCAATCTTCGTTTGCCACTCCTCTATACTGAAGAAGCCCATGTCCATATGCAGCAAGGCATGGATTGTATATTGGGCATTATCTTGGGTATTACTATTGACTGAAAAATGAACTGGACTAACCACATAAATACTATGGCTACAAGAGCAGGTCAATGGTCAAGAACTGAGTTAAAAACAAAGTGTTGGAGAAACTCAGCCTGTCTGGCAGCATAGAGAGAAAAACGGAGTTAACATTTTGAGTCCAGTGACCTGATTGAAAGCAACTGGGAAATGGTGATAATATGGACTAGAAATATTAACTCTGATTTTTTCCCTGCCGATGCTTCTAGACTTGCCGAGTTAGTCCAGCACTTTCTCTTTTTTGTTTTAGATCTATAGCATCTGCAGTCCTTTGTTTTAGCTAAGAAATCAGTGAGTTCTGTGTCCCCCACTGTGTGTCCACCATTTACAGGGCACATGTTAGGAGTGTGATGGAATACTCTACACTTGCCTGAATGCGTGCAACTCCAAAAATACTCAAGGAACTTGACAGTATTCAGAACAAAGCAACCCTCTTGATTTGTACCCTATTAAACAACTTTAACATTCATTCCTTTTATCACTGACATTTGTTGGCAGTAGTCTGCACCATCTGCACCACCCACTTCAGCAGCACACCTAGCTCCTTTGGCTGCACCTCCCTAACCAATGACTTTCACCACCTTGATGGACAAGACCAACAGCTCATTGGAACACCACCACTTATAAGTTCTCCTTTAAGACACATATTGTCCTGACTTGGAATTATATTGCTATTCCATCACTGTTGCTGTGTCGAAATTTAATCCCCTTCATAACAGCACTGTGACTGTTCCTACACTCTGTGGACTGTAGTGGTTCAACTCACCACTAACTTCACAAGAGCAATTAGCAACAAATGCCATCTTAGCCAGTGATGCCCACATGCCATGAATAAATAAGAAAAAGTAAGTTGAGCAAGTAAATACACTTTTGTATTCAACTTGGGCTTTAGTTGATGGTGAATGGCGGCAGGATAGGATGCTCCAGCCAGACCTCGTCCGCTCTGTCCACTCTTTTCTTCTTTCTCTTCTCTTTTCTTCCTAGTTTTTTTTCTCTTCTTCTCCTTCTTCCTTTTTTTCTTTGACTCCCAGCCTCTGGTAACCTCCAGCGAGGATGGACAATTCCTGGCCTCAAACAAGTCATGATTCCTGGCCTCCAGTGTCAACTCCCAACCTGGCGAAGCAGCCTATTGGCTTAGTGCAGTGGCCTCCAGGTGTGGTGTCCTCCCGGCCTGGTGCAGTGGTCTCGTGTGTGGTGTGGCAGTCTCCTAACATTGGCGTGGTGACCTATTCTATTCTTCTTCTATTGTCTATTCAATGTTCTAGCTCACTGACATAAAAGGTGCTGGAGGTGATTTCCTTGAATTCCAGGAGCAGCAATTACTGTTTTATATGCTGTTGCATTGTTTGGAACTTTGGGAAAAAAAGTCAAAACAACAGCAGTTTTAAAAGGGAGAAGAGCAGACAAAGGAAGCACATGGTGAGGTCAGTGCAGGAGAGAGAGAGAGAGAGAACCTGCACAGTTACTGCCTTTGCTGTTTTGAATTCATGTATTGCTGGACATTAGAGTGCATCTGGGAAAATGAACAAACAGTGAAATTCACAACTAATCTTGGAGGAACCTTTTTGGGTGAAGTTCACAACACAGAATCAGATAAGTTAATCGTTGTTTTAAGTGTGTCCAGCAGAAAGGCAGCAGTAGTAAGTAGGGTGAGTTTTTTTTGTTTATGTGTTTTTGGAGATGTGTCTCTTGTAGTGTTTTGTAGAGGAATAAGACGGTGTTATTTTCCGGGTCTGTAGATTATGAAGGAGCAAAAATGGCCTTTAGTACAGTGATATGTATGTCTTGATAGATGTGGGAGTTTAAAGAGAGTTTAAGTGTTACTGCGGATTATATCTGTCATAAATGCTGTAGGATTAGAATCTTGTAAGATCAAATGGGTCAGTTGGAGAGACAATTAGAAGCGATGAGGAATTTGCAACAGCAACAGTATGTGATGGATAGCATTTATAGGGATGGGGGGGATGTCTCAGATACAATCACATGGATGGGTTAACTCCAGGAAAGGTAAGAGAGGTAGGCAGCTAGTGCAGGAGTCTTTTGTGGCTATACCCATTTCAAACAGGTATGCTGTTTTGGAAAATGTAGTGGGTGATGGATTCTCAGGGGAATGTAGCACGAACAGCCAAGTTTCTGGTATTGAGACTGGTTCTAATGTAACGAGGGGTACGTCGGCTTTCAAGAGATCGATTGTGTTAGGGGATTCTGTAGTCTGAGATACAGACAGATGTTTCTGTGACCAGCAGCGTAAAAGCAGAATGGTGTGTTGCTTCCCTGGTGCCAGGATCAAGGATGTCTCAGAGAGGGTGCAGAATGTTCTCACAGGGAGAGGAGCCAGCAAGAGGTCATTGTCCACATTGGAACCAACGACATAGGAAGGGAAAAGGTTGAGATTCTGAAGGGAGATTACAGAGAGTTTGGCAGAAATTTAAAAAGGAGGTCCTCAAGAATAGTAATATCTGGATTATTCCCAGTGCTACGAACTGGTGAGGGCAGGAATAGGAGGACAGAGTAGATGAATGCATATCTGAGGAGCTGGTGTATAGGAGAAGGATTCACATTTTTGGATCATTGAAATCTCTTTTGGGGTAGAAGTGACCTGTAAAAGAAGGACGGATTTCACCTAAATTGGAAGGGGACTAATACACTGGCAGGGAAATTTGCTAGAGCTGCTCGGGAGGATTTAAACTAATAAGGTGGGGGGGTGGGGGTGGTTGAGGCGGGCGGTGGTGGGACCCAGGGAGATAGTGAGGAAAGAGATCAATCTGAGACTGGTACAGTTGAGAACAGAAGTGAGTCAAACAGTCAGGGGAGGCAGGGACAAAGCAGATCAATAAATTAAACTGCATTTATTTCAATGCAAGGTGCCTAATAGGGAAAGCAGATGAATTCAGGGCATGGTTACGAACATGGGATAGGGATATCACAGCAATTACAGAAACATGGCTCAGGGATGGGCAGGACTGGCAGCTTAATGTTCCAGGATACAAATACTACAGGAAGGATAGAAAGGGAGGCAAGAGAGGAGGGAGAGTGGCATTTTTGATAAGGGATAGCATTATAGCTGTACATAGGGAGGATATTCCTCAAAATACATCCAGGGAAGTTATTTGGGTGGAACTGAGAAATAAGAAAGGGATGATCACCTTATTGGGATTGTATTATAGATCCCCTAATAGTCAAAGGGAAATTGAGAAACAAACTTGTAAGGAGATCTCAGCTATCTGTAAGAATAATACGGTGGTTATGGTAGGGGATTTTAACTTTCCAAACATAGACTGGGACTGCCATAGCGTTAAAGGTTTAGATGAGAGGAATTTGTTAAGTTCATACAAAACAATTTTCTGATTCAGTTTGTGGATGTACTCACTAGAGAACGTGTAAAACCTGACCTACTCTTGGGAAGTATGGCAGGGCAGGTGACTGACGTGTCAGTGGGGGAGCACTTTGGGGCCAGCAACCTATAATTCTATTAGATTTAAAATAGTAATGGAAAAGGACAGATCTGAAAGTTGAATTTCTAACCTGGAGAAAGGCCAATTTTGGCGGTATTAGGCAAGAACCTTTGAAAGCTGATTGGAGTCAGATGTTCACAGGTAAAGGGACGGCTAGAAAATGGGAAGCCTTCAGAAATGAGATAACAAGAATCTAGAGAAAGTATGTTCCTGTCAGGGTGAAAGGGAAGGCTGGTAGGTATAGGGAATGCTGGATGACTAAAGAAATTGAGCGTTTGGTTATGAAAAAGAAAGCATATGTCAGGATAGATCGAGTGAAACCTTAGAAGAGTATAAAGGAAGTAGGACTATACTTAAGAGGGAAATCAGTAGGGCAAAAAGGGGACACGAGATAGCTTTGGCAAATAGAATTAAGGAGAATCCAAAGGGTTTTTACAAATACATTAAGAACAAAATGATAACTAGGGGGAGAATAGGGCCCCTCAAAGAGCAGCAAAGCGGTCTTTGTGTGGAGCCGCAGAAAATGGGGGAGATACTAAATGAGTATTTTGCATCAGTATATACTGTGGAAAAGGATATGGAAGATATAAACTGTAGGGAAATAGATGGTGACATCTTGCAAAATGTCCAGATTACAGAGAAGGAAGTGTTGGATGTCTTGAAATGGATAAAGGTGGATAAATCCCCCAGGACCTGATCAGGTGTACCCGAGAACTTTGTGGGAAGCTAAAGAAGTGATTGCTGGGTCTCTTGCTGAGATATTTGTATCATCGATCATCACAGGTGAGGTGCCGGAAGACTGGAGGTTGGCAAACGTGGTGTCACTGTTTAAGAAGGGTGGTAAGGACAAGCCAGGGAACAATAGACCAGTGAGCCTGACGTTGTTGGTGGGCAAGTACGTTGGAGGGAATCCTGAGGGACAGGGTGTACATGTATTTGGAAAGGCAAGGACTGATTCAAGATCATCAACATGGCTTTGTGTGTGGGAAATCATGTCTCACAAACTTGATTGATGAGGGCAGAGTGGTAGATGTGATCTATACGGACTTCAGTAAGGTGTTCGACAAGGTTCCCTGTGGGAGACTGATTAGCAAGGTTAGATCTCATGGAATACAGGGAGAACTAGCCATTTGGATACAGAACTGGCTCAAAGGTAGAAGACAGAAGGTGGTGGTGGAGGGTTGTTTTTCAGACTGGGGTCCTGTGACCAGTGGAGTGCCACAAGGATCGGTGCTAGGTCCTCTACTTTTCATCATTTACATAAATGATTTGGATGATAAGAGGTACAGTTAGTAAGTTTACAGATGACAACAAAATTGGAGGTGTAGTGGACAGTGAAGAGGGTTACCTCAGATTACAACAGGATCTTGACTAGATGGGCTGAGAAGTGGCAGATGGAGTTTAATTCAGATAAATGCGATGTGTTGCATTTTGGGAAAGCAATTTTTAGCAGAACTTATACACTTAATGGTAAGGTCCTAGGGAGTGTTGTTGAACAAAGAAACCTTGGAGTGTAGGTTCATAGCTCCTTGAAAGTGGAGTTGCAGGTAGATAGCATAGTGAAGAAGGCGTTTGGTATGCTTTCTTTTATTGGTCAGAGTATTGAGTACAGGAGTTGGGAGGTCATGTTGTGGCTGTACAGGACATTGGTTAGGTCACTGTTGGAATATTGCATGAAATTCTGGTCTCCTTCCTATTGGAAAGATGTTGTGAAACTTGAAAGGATTTACAAGGATGTTGCCAGGGTTGGAGGATTTGAGCTATCGGGAGAGGCTAAACAGGCTAGGGATGTTTTCCCTGGACCGTCGGTGGCTGAGGGGTGACCTTATAGAGTTTTACAAAATTATGAAGGGCATGGATAAGGTAAATAGGCAAAGTCTTTACCCTGGGGATGGGGATTCCAGAACTAGAGGGCATAGGTTTAGGGTGAGAGGGGAAAGATATAAAAGGGACCTAAGGGGCAACTTTTTCACACAGAGGGTGGTACGTGTATGGAATGAACTGCCAGAGGAAGTGATGGAGGCTGGTACAATTGCAACATTTAAGAGGCATTTGGATGGGTATATGAATAGGAAGGGTTTGGAGGGATAGAGGCCGGGTGCTGGCAGGTGGGACTAGATTGGGTTAGGATATCTGGTCGGCATGGACGGGTTGGACCGAAGTGTCTGTTTCCATGCTGTACATCCCTATGACTCTATGACTCTAACTGAGGTGACGAGGAATTTCTTTAGCCAGCAGTTGATGAACTTGCAGGATCCATTGCCACAGAAATCTGTGGTGGTCAAGTCATTGAGTGCCACAGAGATATAAAAGCTCTTGAGTAAAGGTTATGGGCAGAAGACAGGAAAATGGGGTTGCGAAACATATCAGCCATGATCAACTGGCAAAGCATCCTCAATGGGCTGAATGGCTTAAGTCTGCTTGTCTGTCTCATGGTGTTATGGTACAAAAACCCTAAAAACATGGGAGAAACCAGTACAATAAGTAAGCCAGATAGAAGGTCCTAAAACTCATTGTCAGCATTGTGGACCAAGGAAATCTAATAGGCACAAGAAGAGCCCTCCTATTTAAAAAAAATGCTTTAACTGTTAAATAAAGATTTCCTTCAGAAGATGTGTTGAAATAGGCCTTGTCACAGAACAGCAGAAAGTTAAATAGCTACACACAAAATAAGTTCATGAGGTAGAACAAGCTACAAAAGCAAAGAAGCTAGTTCTGGGGGAAGAAAATGATTTAAGTTGAGTGTTTTGGAAAGAAGATATTTATGTTAATGACGTTCCTTTAATTTTAAGCTTGATACAAAGTTGAGTGACAAGTGGAAGCACTTAGAGCGGAATCTCCACATCTGAGTTGTCATCTGTGTCTAGTACATTTAGGTCAGTTTCTAGATCACATCAGCAAATATTACTTATAACAGATATTATAGCACAGATAACATCACCTGTGATTCTATTTAGAAAATTGCTTTTAGAATGCTGGCAGAGTAAAGCAAATGGAATGTTTTTGAGACCAGCTATTTTTCCAAACGTGATCTTTCCATAAAACATTCAGGGAGCGTCTGTTTTGCTGCTGCTATCTTAAGCATCTGTTCAATTCTCAGAACAAGGATAAAATTTATAGAAATGAATCCACCATTTGAATTGTGATGACTTTGTACAGACAGGCATCATTGTTATGGTAACACAGCTTATAATTCACATAATTGCACCATTCTCTGAACATTTTCCATGAGAGGGCCTTTAAGGTTGCCCTCTACAGAAAGTGTGAGATCGTTGCATTTGTATGCCTGTGCTGCATTTGAAAGTATTTCAATATCTTGTTCGATTTAATATATATTACCAGGTTGATCTGTTTAGAAATTGTAAGCATTGCTATTGGAACATGGAGAGAACCAATCAATGACAATTACCCTGCTGTATATATCAAGATATACTGAACATTACCCCAACTCAATTAGGAGATGGCAAAACGATATTCTTCTAGCTCATATATTGTTCTAGCTCATATATTGCATTAATCTAATAACGATATATATGATTAAAGACAACAGCTAACATAGGAAAACATCACCAGGAATGACAATGGCAAAATCAGCACTGAGAACATACAAAGTCCTCCTCGCTAACATTGGGAGCTTTTGCCAAAATTGAGAGAGTTGTTATATGGATGCACCAGTCAAGAAAAAAGCCCGATATAATCATATTCATGGAACTGTATTCAACAGGCAATGTCCCAGAAAAAAAGACTGATCACCATCCCTGGGTATGTCCTGTCTTACCAGCAAGTCAGACCCAGCAGAAGTGGTGAGACAGTGGTATACAGCTGGGAGGGATCCAGCTAGGAATCCTCAACATTGAGTCTTGACCCCATGAAGTCTCAAGGCATCAGGTCAACATAAGTAAGGAAACCTCCTGATGATAATCACAATTGCATCCCTCATCCCTCAGCTGATGTTGAGTACCACTTGGAGGAGTCTCTGTGAGTGGCAAAGGCTCAGAATATATTCTAGATGGGGGACTTCAACGTCATCACCAAGAATAGCATCATCACAGACCAAGCTGGTCAACTGCTAAAGGACTTTGCTGCTAGACTGGGTCTGTGACAGGTAGTGAGGCAATGAAAAAGACAGATGTCACAGATGATCTGCCCATGACAATAAGTAAGAGTGACCACTGCACAATCCTTGAGGAGACTGAGTCTTATCTTCACAGTGTGGTTACCTTCCATCAGAATAGAATCATAATAGGGGCCTACAGCACAGCAAATGCCTTTCAGCCCATTGAATCTGCACCAGTCAAAATAACCATCTAACTATACTGAAGACTTGGGCTTGAGAACTCGCTCTTCCCTGACCAAGTTGTTCCTGTATAGCTACTGGTATCTTACCAACCATGTGGAAAATTGCCCAGATATGTCCTGGACATAAAAGCTAGGAAAATCCATTAGCCAATTACTGCCCCATCAGTCTGCTCTTGGTCATCGGTAAAATGATGAAAGGTGTCATCGATAGTGCTTTCAAGTAGCATCTGTTTAGCAATAAGCTGCTCAGTGATACACAGTTTGGATTCTATCAAGGCCACTCAGCCCCTGACCTCATTACAGACTTGGTTCTAACATCGACAAAAAAGCTGAATTCCAGAGTTGAGGTGACAGTGACAGTCCTTAACACCAAGTCCACATTTGACCGATTGTAGCAACAAAATATCTTGCAAATAAAAGTTCAATAGGAATCAATGGGCAAACCCTCAGAGTCACACCTGGTAATAGGCAGATGGTTGTGTTTGTTAGAGCTCAGTCATCTCAGCTCCAGACAGCTCTGCAGGAGTTCCTCAAGATAATATGCTCAACCAAACCATTTTCAGCCGCCTCCTCAATCATCTTCCCTCCAAAAGCTCAGAAATGAGGAAGTTCACTGATGATTGCCCATTATTCAGCACCATGATAACTTCTCTGATATTGAAACAGTCCGTGTTCAAATGTAACTAGACTTGAATAATATTCAGATTTGGGCTGACAATTGACAAGTAACATTGCCATCATACAAATGCCAGGCAATGGCTATCTCCACCAAGAGAGAATCTAAAAATTCTTAAAGGCATTCTCATCAGTGAATCCCCCACTATTAATAATCTGAGGGTTACCCTTTACAAGAAACTGAACTTGTCAAGCTATAGAAATAATTTGGCTACAAAAGCAGCTCACAGTGCAGGAAACCTGTGGTAAGTAACTCACCTCTTTAATTCCCAACGTCTATCCACCATCTACAAGGCACAAGTCAAGGAAGTAATGAAAGGAGGCAATGGCTAGTGGTATTATCACTAGACCTATTAACCCAAAGACCTAGGTAAGATCCAGGGGATCCAGGTTTGAATCTCACCATGGTAGCAGTTTGAATTGAGTTCAGTAAAAAATCTGGAATTAAGAGTCTAATGGTGACCATGAACCTATTGTCAGAAAAACTTATTTGGTTCACTCATGCCCCTTAAGGAAGGAAAGTGCCTTCATTTGACTCCAGACCACAGCAGCAATGTAGTTAACTCTTCTATATGTTCAATTATTTACTCAATAAACGCTGGCCTAGCCAGCAAGGCCATCATCCTGTAATTAAATAAGAAAAAGTGACATATTCCTACTTGTCTGGATGAGTGCAACTCCAGCTACATTAAAGGTATTTGACACCATCCAGGACAAATCAGCCCACCTGACTGGCACCACATCCACAAACATTCTTATCCTTTATCACCATACTCAGTCACAGCAATTTGTATCATCTACAAGATGAATGAAGTACATCAGTAAAATTCGTTAGAAACACCTTCCAAACCTACAACCACTACCATCTAGGAGGAGTAGGGTAGCATAAAAATGAGAACACCACTGCCTGCAAGGTCCTCTCCAAGCCACTCAACATCCTGATTTTGATCATTACTGTTGTTCCTTCAGTGTTGCCGGACAGTACTGCTGTGGGTGTGACCACAGCAAAAGGACTGCAGCTCACTGCCATTTTCTCTAGGGCAACCAGGGATGGGTAATAAATGCCAGCGAAGTTCACACTGCTGGGATGCATTTGTGAAAAGTTGCATTGATTAAAATTTCCCATGGCTGGATACCTACTGAAACAATAGACATTTAAAAAGGATATGCTTACATTTTGACTCAGGATACTGAATGGAAAGACTTCATGTCCCCATCTATTATGACTGCCATACCAGCATTCATCAAAAATACACCATTGCTAGAGAAATGCATGACTTGGACACCTTTGGAGCTGCTCACGTACCACTGAAGGAACATTTCCAGAAATGAGGTTTCTGTTGAAAGAAATATTCAGTCATTGTTACCAGAGTGGTTTTCTAAATACGAAGTTTTTGTGTGAACTCATTCTCCATTGCTTTGAAGCATCACGGGTTTTCAGGCCAAATAAACTTTCTTCCAAGGTAATTTAATTTTTTTTAATGCATATGTTTTAAATTAAATAAATAATGAATTTAACATAGAAATTCATATGCTAAAATGTCTGCTTTGAAAAGTATTAAAATAACTTTCCCTAGTTAATCCAATAGATGTCACTATTGCATTAGCTCAGAAAGATGTTGCTGTTGACTGAAGTACACAGTATATGCTATCACATTTTATTATAGTGATGATGATCTATTCAAGGGTCTACAGTAACATGACAATAATTATTAGATTAAGGAATTCTTTTCAATGTTGGTGTCAAATTTAATGAAGGTTGTTATCTGTGTTGCTATGTTGCCTGCTTCTTAAAAAAATGTCAAAAGCTAAAACAAATATTTATCTTTCTGAAAATACATCTGAAAAAAATCCATTAAACCTTTTGTGTATGAGTATTTAAATTTTATTGTTCATCTGTTTGTCCTGTGGCTGATAATCATGCAATTGATTGATTTGAGAAGGATGTAAGCATTCACAGCACTTCACACTGACTGTCGGCTGCAATGCTACTGTTGCTGCTGAAGCCAATAAAACAATTCCACTATAACTAAGGCAACGCTACCAAATGAGACTCTGGAGTGTACTTCTTTCGAGAAACACAGAACGCTACTGAATTTGGTTTTATAAATTCTGGCTCTAGACTTGTGATTAATATCAATCCCTGCAGAACAATTAGGGATTTAAATTCTGCAGGGATTGCTATGCCTGTTTTCCAAGCATGAATTTGGTACAATGATAGTCAAATTAGCAGAATATGATTAACTGCTGAATTGGTCACTGCTGATTAATATTTCCATGTTATCAGCTACTGAACTAGTGTTTCATAAAAATATGTTTTGAGGTTATTCATAAATAGGCAAGAGTGGCTAGGAATCAGGCATGTTAATCATCAGTTTCAGTCATCGTCTTGAAAATTTCTGTTTTGCTCTCCTCAGATGCTACATGACTGACTAAGTATTTCAGGCATTTCTCTGTTTTTCTTTCGGCCTTCCAGAATTGCAATATTTAACTTTTGCATTTTATAGAACATAGAACATTACAGTGCAGTACAGGCCCTTCGGCCTTCGATGTTGCGCCGACCTGTCATACCAATCTGAAGCCCATCTAACCTACACTATTCCATGTACATCCATATGCTTGGCCAATGATAACTTAAATGCACTTAAAGTTGGCGAATCTACTACTGTTGTAGGCAAAGCATTCCAGACCCTTACTACTCTCTGACATCTGTCCTATATTTTGATCTTTAAATCTGAATTCTCAATTTGTGTTCCTATTGCAAGCTTTATTGTAAACATTAATCTGCAACAGTTGCCCAACAAAACTAAGCAAAAGAATGGTGTTTTGTAAATGAAATATAGAAGGATTTGTGCTTCATTGGAAAAAGATGACTTCTTTCAGACATGATAATTCATGAGTTATATCAAGTTAAGTCAAGGTTTTATTCTGCAATACTTGTGAATTATAACATACAGATCATTTTCCACAAACAATCAATCTTTGGTGTGTGCCTGTTCTGCAATTTGATTATTTTCAGTGATGTTGTACACATAATTCTTGGAGTTAATTTTGATATCTATGGTATTGCCGAGTAGACTAAATTAACCTGACAATAAAAGTTAATGTCATGTAAACTATCCTGCCTAATAACTAGCAATGCATATAGCATCTTTTGAGATATGATTAGATTAGATGCCTTACAGTGTGGATACAGGCCATTCAGCCCAACAAGTCCATACCAACCCTCTGAAGAGTAACCCACCCAGTCCCATGCCCCTCTGACTAATGCAACCCTCTGAAGAGTAACCCACCCAGTCCCGTGCCCCTCTGACTATGGACAATTTAGCATGGCCAATTCACTTGCCCATCGTTGGACTGTAGGAGGAAACCAGAGCACCCGGAGGAAACCCACACAGAGAACGCACAAACCCACAGAGTCAACCAAGGCTAGAATTGGACCTGGGACCCTGGTACTGTGAGGCAGCAGTGCTAACCACTGAGCCACTATGCCAGCACCTTTTTTTGTTTTTTTTTCTGAGATAGTGAGGAAAGAGATCAATCTGAGAATGCTGCAATGGTGATCCAGTAGTGAACTACTATAATGCTTCAATATTCAGTGAAAGTGCTTGCAATATTGGATTATTGGAATATTGCAATAACTTTGGATTTTCCACCTGCACATAAAATTCACATAAAATAAATGCACCCCTATGTAGTCACACAACCTTTTGCATTATCTGCTTTTAACTGGGTGGCTGCGTTACGTAATGGGTTGGTGATGCTGACTTTCACTTTATATTATCCCAGACACACTTTGCATTTTGTCTGGCCCAGAAGGTCCCACCTTACACCATGAAAATGATAAAGGATTATGGTGAGAAAGTGGAGATTGACAAAAGGCAGTGTTGTAAAAACATATAAAATCATACTGGATTTTGAGGAAAATATAAATTTTAGTTTCAGTTAGATGGCATCAATTGGCACATTTTAAAATGCCCAGCATCTACTAGTTTTGTCATAAGTCAGCTCTGTCTGGTAAAGAGCAACTGCAGATCACTGCAAATATAAATAGCTGGGTTTGCCATAAACAGTCAGAGTGAGTGAGATTACTTTACACATTTTAATCATGTGCCTTCATGATTAGAATTCTGATCCTTGTAGCAAAGATTAAAAAAAATAAAAAGAATGATGCCCTGTTGTTACCTCCACCAGATGGGGGAAAACACAGCATATTCTCAATTAGCAAAAGCTTTCTGTTGGAGAATAATCTACAGTATGTTGATGAGATTTTCAGCAGATCAGAACTGCTAAATTACTTGTGCTGTTGATTCTTGCGTAATATTATATCCATATCCACCTGCTAAAACATAATTTTGAAATCATAAGGGTTTGAAAAATACTGTAAATAGGGTTCAAAATTATTCCATAGATATTAGTGCATGAACAATTAACTGCATTTATATGCAGTTTGCAATATGCATTTTCAATTGCATTTATCTGAAAAAAGAATAAAATTACTGTTAAAATAATGGACAAAAGGAATTACTCAGTATGGAGAAATCATTTTAGTGCCTCCATGTTTTAAGACAATGCCATACTAACTGTTTTCTTGCTTTGAAATCCAAACCATAAAGTCACATGGCTACTGTTGCTAAGGTCTATTCTGCTGCAATGTGCTATTTAGTGTTCTTGAAGAAACAAAGCTATGCCACACATGCAGGGTGCAGACATTCTACAGATACAGTAATGTAAAAACAGAAACTGCTGGGCATACTCAGCAGGTAAGGCAGCATCTGTAGAGAGGAATAGAATAATGGACTGAAACTACTGGTAACCATGAGATTGTCGGTAATGGGACAGGAAGTGAGCAACATAATTACTCAGTGGCAGGATAATTGATCATACACAATGCTACGGCGAGATTCAAGTGCATTATTTAAGAGGCACTGAGGGATGCATTCATTCTCTGCAAGCCAGGATCTCCATTCTCATTGACTGTGGAGTATTTGAAAGCTTTAACTACTCTCACCATTCGTTGCTTGTAATCATCCCCACTTGGTTTCAGCACAGACAACTAAGTGGCTCTGTGGTTTAGCAACACCTCACTATAGATTCTGTTACAGGTCCATCTGGAAAAGGTGGGAGATTCTGTTTCCTGGGGATAATAGCAGGAGGCCACCAAGCAGATAAAGGTGTCCTCAATGGAGATTGCAGCATGTGTTAGTGCCTCTGGGGCTCATTCCAGAACTTGGATGCAGTGTAGGAAGAGGATGAATGATTTGCTGAGGTAAGTGGCACCATGAAATCACAGCAATTTATCATTCATAAAAACTCCAAACAGTGAAATGTACAGTTGCAGAGGGTTATTAGATAATGTTGAGGTTTGCAGGTCTGATATCAGATGCTGCAAGTGGTCTGAATATGAATGTCATGAATGCTCTATCAGTTCCAGGGCTTAATAGTTGTTGAACACTCACAAGGGGTTCAGGTGTTGGCATGAGTAACCTTTCAAGTGGTCATGCTCCTGTTGGCATCTCACTCAATCATTATGTCTGTATGCAGTAGAAGACCATATAAATAAGTGAGAGCACTCCGAGAGTGAAGGGGAAGTCCCAGTCTTCAGAATTCTGGCAGCAGCTGAGATGGTGGCGATCGAATCTACTGGTGGGGGCATCGGCAGAGTCTGGGTGATGGAGAGACTGGAGTCTCACAGCAATCCAGTGAGGGTGCTGTTAATCTCCAGTGTTGTTTAAAGGACAAACAGGACTAACATATCAACATTGTTGTGAAAAGGGATTGTGAGTACCATCATTCAATTCTTTTTTTTATTCTCTACTGCAGGTTGTCACAGCAAAGCTAAAATTATGAAGAGGCGACAGCCTCCACCACCTCCTCCTGCCCAAGCTCCACTTCCAGCTCCAGCTCCAGCTCCACCTCTGGGGATAATGACACAGGACAATTGGAGGATACATTCCTTTGCATCCCCTGACAGCGCAGAGACATCCATCTTAGTGAGCATGCATTCTAGATGAGGCTTAGGGTCATGATTGGCAAATATATCACAGTCAGATGCCTGCATCTAACAGAGGAAATGACAGTCAAGGTCTCTGACACTCAAAGGACTGCTGGGGACAGGGCCCATGTTGAAAGGCACATGGAACATGAACCTTTGAATTTGGCCATAAGAGACCCGATGGAAATGCAGGAACAGGCAGGGTCACATCTGGCAGTGATGCCGCAGACAACAGGAGACTGGAGCGAAAGGAGTCTAACTAATTTCTGACTGCTGTCATGTTTCTTGGCATGGAAAGGACAGCAACCACCTTTGAAATCTTGATGCAGCAGAACATACATCAGATGCCAGATATGACAATAGACAATAGACAATAGACAATAGATGCAGGAGTAGGCCATTCTGCCCTTCGAGCCTGCACCGCCATTCAATATGATCATGGCTGATCATTCCTAATTAGTATCCTGTTCCAGCCTTATCTCCATACCCCTTGACTCCACTATCTTTAAGAGCTCTATCCAATTCTTTCTTAAAAGAATCCAGAGACTGGGCCTCCACTGCCCTCTGGGGCAGAGCATTCCACACAGCCACCACTCTCTGGGTGAAGTAGTTTCTCCTCATCTCTGTCCTAAATGGTCTACCCCGTATTTTTAAGTTGTGTCCTCTGGTTCGGCACTCCCCCATCAACGGAAATATGTTCCCTCCTGCCAGAGTGTCCAGTCCTTTCATAAGCCTATACGTTTCAATCAGATCCCCTCTCAGTCTTCTAAACTCAAGGGTATACAAGCCCAGTCGCTTCAGTCTTTCCGTGTAAGGCAATCCTGCCATTCCAGGAATTGACCTCGTGAACCTACGCTGCACTCCCTCAATAGCCAGAATGTCTTTCCTCAAATTTGGAGACCAGAACTGCACACAGTACTCCAGGTGTGGTCTCACCAGGGCCCTGTACAGCTGCAGAAGCACCTCTTTGCTTCTATACTCAATCCCTCTTGTTATGAAGGCCAGCATGCTATTAGCCTTCTTCACGACCTGCTGTACCTGCATGCTTGCCTTCATTGACTGGTGGACAAGAACACCCAGATCTCTCTGAACAGCCCCTTTACCTAATTTGATACCATTGAGGTAGTAATCTGCCTGCCATTATTCTAATAATGGGTCTAATGCAGTAATGGCTAAGCAATACAGATCATTGAACCTCAACCTGTCTCCAACTGCTCTGCCTTCTCAAGAAATCCAGCAAGTGTCATTGTGCACTTGACCAGATGTGCCCCTGCCTGCTTCTGCATCTCCATCAGGCTTCTTATGGCCAAATTCAAAGGTTCATCTTCCATATGAGTTTCAACCTGGGCACTGACAGGGAGGAGGAATGCCAGCAAAGCAAACCAGGAGCTTCATCTCAAGATATTCTAAGGGTGTACTACCACTTCATTGCATGTTTGCCAATAATCGCCATCACCTCCAGGAAGTTAGGCTGGGGAGGGTGCATCTAAAACTGTCCAAGAGACCATCAGCAGTCTGGAGCTCTCTCGGCCCTTTGACCACCAGGACCAATCATTGAAAACATCTCAGGCTGCAGGGCATAGTGGTCAGCGGGCAGCCCTCTGTTAGTGGTGGGCAATGAGCCTATCCAAAATCAATGTAATAGGAAAAGAGAAAGAAACTATGAAGACACAAAGATGGCACAGAAGTCTAATCACTGTGTATATGAAACACAGTAAATATATGTTTAATTTTACCTTAATTACAAATTCTACTCTGTTGCTAGTTGCTGCAATTAAGGCTGTTACATAAGGATGGTGATATGTGGATGCAGGTAGGAGATGATCGTGATTGTAATTGGGTGGAAGGGGGGTTTGCTGGACCTGGGATAGGGTGGATGGTGGTAAGATTTGGAAGCTGTTGAATTCTATGTTGAGGCCACTTCATCCCATGTACAGATCTCCTTCTCCACTCTGTCCCCTTGACTTGACCTAACCTGTCCATCTTTCTTCCCACTTATCCACTGCACCCTTCCCAATGACCAATCACAATCACCTCCTGCCTGCATCCACCTATCACCATCCCACCTACCTTTCCCAAAGTCCTACCCCCCTCCCTTGATTTATTTCTTAGCCCCTTTCCCCTCCCCAGCCCTGATGAAGTTGACCGAAATATTGACTTCTGTAATCCTCAGATGTTGCTGGACCTGCTTTGCTTTTTCCAGCTCCACACTTTATGGACTCTGACCTTTCAGCATCTGCAGTCCTCACTATCTCCACCTCTTCAGTGATGGTATACTGATTACACTGACTTGTGTAGGATTAAACTTTGGGCATCATTTGTAAAGTAGGGGGCTTGGCATCTGGCAGCTCAGTCGATAGCTTACCGCCAGCTTATCATTCCACTGATACTGCTGTTTGAGTACCATTGGTGGCTGAGTCAATACAGGCTTTGTTGGGGTTCACATGAAAAAGTTATTTTCAAGACATTTCTGTCTGTTGGAGAATGTGGCACTGAGCCACATATAACTTCCAGCCAAATTACAGTACATATGACTTCAAATATAATGTGTGGGTTTGTTTTTGCCAAGGGTCTATATCATTGTTGCTTCTAGATGCCAGAAGTCAGGGAATATACAGTGTTACACAGGTAGTGCTCTAGTTTCACTGGTACTGATTTCATAGTTTTGATTAAGAACACATCTAGTATTCAGAGGATGTGTTTTATGTCAGATTGGTACATACACAGGATCATAGTAACAGCAGCATGAAACTAAGAGAGTGGATGGTATAGATGCAGTGGCAGATGCCAGGCTAATGGGGCACAGTGATGCTGCTTGTGACATCCCTAACAACATCAGATTTCACTGACAGAACGCTCCATCTCTACATCACAATAGGTTTTCATTCACAAGTTGCTGGAAGCCTACGGTATTTTTGTAGATGCAAATATCTTTGTTTCATTGTCTTGTACTCTTGTTTTGGATGTCACATTTAAATTCTCTTACTCAGCAAATAGGGGAGGAATTTGCGGAGGGGAAGGTACTGAAAGAGGTTGTGCAGGGTGCAGTAGATTGTTTTTCTGGCAAGTACTGCAATGTTCTGCCTGAGGGTTCAAAGCAGTGAAATATTGGGTTAGATTTTCTAAGGGGTGGCAATCTTATTTGTTTTCACAAAAAGAGAGAGCTTGGTATTCCTGACAGGAGGCTCTGATCTTGGCTCCTTCAAGAATGCAGATGCAAATCCATTCTGATAGTTCTCTTGTCATGCAAAACTGTTGGGGGTGGGGAACCACATCTCCTCTTCACAGCAGTCAGCTGCTGTATTGTAAAACGGAAAGGTTTAGAATCACAGACATCTTGACAGCTGCTACCAAATGGGAAGTAAATGTGTAGTTTGGATATGAGGAGGGTCGGGTGACAGAGAAGTAAGATGCTAGGTAAGGCAATGGTATGGTAGTATTATCACAATATTATCAATCCAGAGACTCAGATAAATGGTTTGTGGACCCTGGTTTGAATCCTACTGTGGCAGATGATGGAATTTGAATTCAATTTTAAAAAACTGGAGTTTAACAATAGCCATAACGTTGTTGATTGTTGGAAAAATCTGTCTGGTTTTAAGCAAGGAAGCTGCATCCTTACCCGGTCTGGTCTCTGAATGACTACAGACCCATAACAATGTGGCTGACTGTTAACTTGGCACGGTGACTCAGTGGTTAGCACTGCTGCCTCACAGCCCCAGGGCCCCAGGTTCGATTCTAGCTTCAGGCGACTGTCTGTGTGGAGTTTGCATGTTCTCCCTGTGTCTGCGTGGGTTTACTTCAGTTTCCTCCCGTAGTCCAAAGGTGTGCAGGTCAGGTGAATTGGCCATGTTAAATTGCCCATAGTGTTAGATGCATTAGTCAGAGGGAAATGGGTCTGGGGTCGGTTACTGTTCGGAGGGTCAGTGTGGACTTGTTGGGTCGAAGGACCTGTTTCTACACTGTAGGGAATCTAATCTAAACTGCTCTCAGGGCAATTAGGGCTGAACGATAAATGCTGGCCAAGCCAATGATGCCTACCTCCTATAAATGAATGAGCAAGTAAGGTACAGTCAGTTCTGCTATAATGCTGTAGTTCCATTCTCATGTATTATAAGAAAATCGTATAATAGTAGCAGCATTTAAGATAATGTTAATACCAATGCTTGCGTTTAAAGTTCTCACTATAGAAACAGTGACCTCAATTCGTCAATCGTGTTACAGTGAATTTGCATTAATGACCTGTGTTATGGGAAAACGATCTGTACGAGCTGGATAGGGTGCCGTATCGGTGATACAGCGTTTAGATTAGGTCAGGATGGGTGGCACTGTCCCAAATGCAGATCTTCCTGGAGGTGTGGTTATATGTCAGTGTCCACAGTCTGTGAGATCTTCTATTGTCACTGATATTACCTCTTAAAGGTTTACAGCTCATTGCACCGCTGTGGTATATTTGATTCCATTGCAAAGCTCGCTGTTGCACTAGACCCAGGTTGGCAGCATCATGTACTGCTTCTCTGTGTGTTTCCACTCCCTATTCCATTTCTGGTCATTGCTCAGGCTGGCTTTGGGCCAGCCTCTGGCAGCTTGCCCTTAGCTGGCAGAATTGCTGGGCTGACTTAAACCATCATAATGTCTGCCTGATGTGATCCGTGAACAAATTGAAGGGAGCGATCTGGTCAGCATATTCTTTGAGGCCTTACTTCCTGTCATGAGCATTTATACCCAATGGAAAGCCATACCTGACAACTTGGCCTCCATCCGCTTCCCAAAGGTCAATGCCATTCTGAAGGCTAATGACCGATGTCACTTCTTGTTGATGTGGTCACGTGTGTGAACATTGGAACAGTGGAAGCTATGACTGTGTACCTTCTCTCCATCACTATTGGACCTCAGTGCAATACCATTGTCTTGCCCTCACCATGTCAGCACTGAAAACCTATCATAGAGCCATGAACTTCCTCTCAGCTTAATGGTATGTTCCCCAGTGCATCAACAAAATCCTCACCCTGTAATCAAACATGCTCAACACTCTGACTGCTATTCTTCAGCTCCTGTATTTACCCTGGAATCTCAAGACTTTCAAAATAACCTTCTTAAGAATGACTTTGCTCCCCCAACAATTCTTCCTGACTTGCTGTAGACATCAAATTCCTGGCATGGTCAAGTACCCTATCTCTGTCCCCTTCAAGGGATTGTAGGGCAGGCACCAACCTTCCTCCCTTCTTCCCTTGGTTCACAAGAGCTATTCTTCAGTACACCGCCCACTTCTTCTACCACAGTTGTTGGAATCTCATTTCAATGATACCCATTGGCCAGGCAGTAATGCTACTGTGTTCAGAGGATAACTGTAGAGATGAAATCACATCTCAATAATGGATTTGAGCTGGGAGGAAGCTCAAGGTGCTGTGATAGCTTTTCAGAGCTAACACAGTGAAGGCAAGATAAGAGTATTGGACTGAGGTTCAATAGTGATAGGGGAAAGGTTAGCAGTCATTTGAATCATTTAATTCATCATTATTAGTCAGCTAGTTGTACTCATCAATATCTCCATTCGCTGAAAATGACCCTCTTCCATTTCAAAGGATACATTTTCAGAATGATTTTGTTTTCTAGAAAACATTTAAAAAGTAGTGTATGTCAAATTCCAGACTGGTCCCAACACATTCAGCATTGACCACCCAATATAACCATTCCTCTCCCCTTTGTTTCTCTTGAACCTCCACCCACTACCCTTAAATCTAACATCATCACCTTCCACATGCCTTCTCTCCCCTCTGAGTCTACATCTATTACTGTCCTACAGTCACCCTGACCCTGAACCCTCCCTTTATCAATACTATATAATCCATTAGACTCTGTGACTTCCCCATAAGACCACTTAATACCCAACTATGACTCTGGAATTCCCACTCTCTCAAACCCCATTCCCTCCTCTTACTGTGTATGTTCCTTCCTCTTTCCAATAGCCTCAATTCCCAGCTTCCAGAACCTCACTGTTAATAACATTAACTCTGTCTTTTAGGATCATTGCTATTCTGGTACAGCATGCAGATACATCCAAAAGGGTTTCGCAATGTATGCTTTCAAGAAGCATAACCTGCTGCACACTACCAAAATGCAGTTGTGAATCTGAAGGTGGATTAATTGCTCCTTGATAATTAATTTGAAAGGTGTACCTAATTCTGGTGAGCCAGCCTTTGAATGAGCATGTACAACCTGCAGAAGAATCCTCACAGGTTTCTCAATGCGTGCTTTCAAGAAATTTAATTTGCCTTTCAAACCTGCAAACCTTGATATCTTCGTTTCAACTTACCATTCTGAAGATGTTTTTTTGCCTCCCATATTATTTGTGTGTCATGCTTCACGTTCATGGGAGCAACACAAAATTCCACCTAGCATTTCAGGTAGATAGATGACTCTTAATCAGACATTTTCTATTTCTTTTTCAGATTTCCAATGCTTACTGTCTTTTGCTTTTATATATTCTGCCAGATAAAGTGGGTTCTGCTCTCTTTGACAATCAGGTAACCAAATAGAGTGTGGCAAATAGTCTCAAATTGGTCTCCAAATATTGAACAACATTTTTCCAAATCGTAGTATTCAGTGATGTAGCTAATAAGACAGCAAACATGGTCGCACCCTTTTGAGACAATCTGAAAATTCTAAATTTTGATGAAAATTGTGAGCTGACAATTGACTGAGTGAACAGCTCTAGCTGTTATAATAAAGTTAGCTGAAAAATTGTGAAAATATTTTCAATGAGACAGAAAGTGTTTATCATTTTAGTTTTTTTTGTCTCAGAATTCTATTATTTAAAAAAAATGCTCTGTATGATAAAATCTGATAACTCACTAAGTATTTTGTAGATATTCTATTATAGGTCTGACCTATGACTGAATAATTTTGCAGTTCAGCAGTTAAGCTCAAGCAAGTTGAAATGACTGAAAGAAAAAAACATAATTGGTGGAAATGAAAGAGCATATAGCCTGAGGCTAGAAATGTAAAATGTCTTGGGAAGTTTTTATTTCATTAGGATATAGAAGTACAACTGGTAGAAGAAATGCAAAATTATGCCCACAGTAGAAATGTTCCTATTTTCAGACAAAGAATATCATAAAGTCTTGGAAATGTGGACACCCACAACTACAGTGTGAATTGATGTCACCAGTTTCAGTGATCCTGGCAAACGTCAATCTCACAAAGGCTGTCTAGTTCAATTCTCAGATATATACTTTTTTTTTGTCACCCCTAGACGCAACATCTCTCATGCCACCCTTACCAGCTAATCCTCCTGTAGCATCCAAAAATTTCCCCTTTTTTCAGATTTTTTATTCATTCATGGGTAAATGCTAGCCAGGTCAGCATTTATTGCCCAATCTTAATTACCTAGAGAGCAGTTAAGAGTCAATTCTTGTCAGCATGGAGTCATTTCCTACCCTAAAGGCTGACCCTGATTCAATTTGTTCCAGTCTCACTCACCCAATATGCATCCTCACTGTCCAATGTAATATCCTCATTTTCCCCAATACTTCAGATTTAAAATTGCTCAACGAGTCTAAACCCATCTATGACATCACCTCATCTTATTCAGTAAGCTCCCACCTTCCAACACTAATTTCACTGTTGCTCTGACTCAAGCCTCCATTACACTTATGTTTTACTCACCATCGTTAGCTGGTCCTTCAGCAACTATGTACCACTTCTTTGAATTTTCTCCTGAAATCTCCTTCTCACTCAAGCTTCAGTTCCTCCTTTGAAACCATCATTAATACTTAACTCTCCTTCTTTCCTTCCATTACATTTAGGTTTATCCTACTTTTGTTCCACCTTAATACCTGCCCCAACTCTATATGTATCAGATACTTTAATAAGCTTTAATTCATCCAGGCATACCATTGCCATTGATCTACCTCCTTCAATGCTAATCTGAAGTTATTTAATCTGTATTAATATAGCTTGCATCTTGCATTCTACTTCAATGTTGAACTTGCTTTTTTTAAGTAAAATTTACTTGCTTGCTGTTTTCACAAGAACTGACTGTCAGTGTCTCATTTAACAAGCTTTTTTTTCAAGGTTGTACAAGTAGTCACTCGTCACTGAAAATCAATTGTTATTTCCAACACAGATCAGACAAAATGTTGCCTACATACATTCCTGGGATGTCCAGCTTCCAATGCAAGATCCATACCAAGAGGTACAGCCCAGCAGCTCTGCAAGTGGTGTCGGAGAGGATCTTTGTTGAAGCCATGCATCTTATTAAGGTGATAGCCACTCTATGCCTGCTAAATAAGAGGTTTATAGGTTGCAAAACCTCTTTGACAACTACTGGGAGATGTATGGGTAACAAGTAAGTGAGTGAGAAGATGGGGGTCAGGGGTTATGAGTTGTGGGGTTTTGCATTGAGAGTGCTGCTAGTTGTGGGTCAGGTTTTGGGAGCGATGGTCATTTGTTAGTGGTTGGGTCGGGGAATAACTGGAACACTGAGTGGGAATTCTGGAATGGAGGGTTGTGGCAATTTTACAGTTGGCCAGGATTTAGAGCAAGTTAATTCTTCTGACATTTTCCTGCCTAACTAAGGTGGTGACAAATAGTAATGTCACTGGGCAAGTAATCTAGAAGGAGAAAGTTGGGACTGCAGATACTGGAGATCAGGGTCGTGAGTGTGGTGCTGGAAAAGCACAGCCAATCAGGCAGCATCTGAGGACCAGGAGAATTGACGTATCAGACATAAGACCATCCTGATGAAAGGCTTATGCCTGAAATGTCAATTCTACTGCTCCTCGGATGCTGCCTGACTGGCTATGCTTTTCCAGCATCACACTCTCGACAAGTAACCAAGAACTCGAGGCAAATATTTTGGGGTTGTGTGTTTGCACCACACCTTCACAGATGGTGAAATTTGAAATAAATAAAAATCAGGAATTAAAAATAAAAATAGTCTAATGTGATTGTGTAACCACTTTTGATTGTTGTGATAACATGTCTGGTTCACTAATGTCCTTCAGCTAAGGCAATCTGTCATCTTCACCTGGTCGGGCCTACATGTGACTGCAGTGATGCAGCAATTTTGCTGACTTTTAACTGCTCTCCAGGCATGTTAGGAAAGGACAATAAATGTTGGCCCAGCCAAAGACGCTAGCACCCTAAAAATTAATTTAAAAAATTAAGGTAAGGCAGTTGGAACCTTTTGCAGTCCCCCAACCTAACTCAGAGCTGAAGGCTTTTTTTTTTCTGGACAGTTCAAGATGCCAGGAAATTGTCCATTGGGGCACTTTAAACTTCTGACAGACATAACATGTAGTAAGTGCATCAGGACTTTCAAGAGGTTTCAACATGCATCTTTCAGGGAGTCGTCAGAGACTGGAAGTTCTGATCACTTCTATGTTTTGCTGCAGTGGGACAGTGTGAGGAAATGTCAGTGGAGATTGTTAGACCCCAGAAAAGTATGTGGTAGGAATAAAGTTGTTAGATTGATTGGAAAATGTGATGGATACATTTATGATAGTTTTACCGAACTGTCAATTATAAATCCATTGGTCACATTGGAGCATTAACTTTTAGGGGTTTACCCGGGGGTGAATTCAGAAATGAATATGGTGACTGCATCTCAGTAGAATATGATTTGTCATTTTTGAAATTATTGGACTGGAAATTGACTGGTCACATTTTCCACGATGCTGTTTGCAATATTTGACCATGTTTGGTCATTTCTGTACATGCGATTTTGGCTTGTGGACTTTTTCCTAAAGTGTAACTGGTTGGAACATAGATTCAAAGCAAAATGTAAGTCTGCACAACTTTCTAAGTGGATTTTGAAAGATCAAGAGTGATCTCAACCAGGACAGGGACAACAGAAACATGCATATTATGCTTTATTTTAGTCAAGATGAGGTATGCTGTTAAATCTCATTGTTAACAGTTTTATCTGAGATTGAATTTTACTTTGGTGAAGAATTGATTGCGTGTGTTGAACTGCCAAGAGGTTCTACTCCATGAGAAGTAACTCAGTCTATCTCTGGGCTAATATTTGATAACTTATTTGTGCTGGGAATGCAAACCTCTGAAGCAAATGCAGAAAGAGTTCTTTTAAGAAAAAATCTCTTACTTGGCATTGAGATGATAAAAATTGTGATTCTACCATCAGGAATCTGTCAATTATAGGATAGATTTTTTAAACAGTTGGCTGCTGTACAAAATCTGCAAGGAACTACTGAGTTTTCCTGATTTTCTCATTAAGAAGGTATTGTGATTGTAGCTTGCATAAGTGATGATTGGGTGAGAAAGGGTATGCATACCCTAGAAAGTGAGCATGCAAAACAATATGTTAGCAGCATTCATTCTTGAAATAAATAATAGATTGAATTTGCTTCTCAACTTTATTATTGCACGAAAGAAGAAAAAGATGAAAAGTGGAATGTGAGATAGGTTTTCTTGCACGAGAGATGCACTGCTCATTTATTTGCATGTAACCATCCATACAAATCTAAAAACACAACCCTGAATATGTATTAGGACAACTGTATTCACAGGCTTTGTATTACCATCTATTGAATAAACCCTTGTAATGAAAAGATTGCGATTAAACTTTTCCTAGTTTCTGAGACTGATTCCAGCTCTTCCCAAACCTTCAAACTGTTGGAATCTCCAACGTTCAAAACATTGCCTGGATCCTTTACAAAGCACCAGCACACTCACAAGTGTCCAAATGGTGAGTAAACAAAATCACAGGATTTCACAGGAACTTGCTCATTTCCCAAACATCAGGCATGGTTCTTCTTATTTAAATGAAAACTCTGTACCTGGACGCGATGGGAAACCATTGGGTAAGAATTCAATGAGGTTCATACAACCAACAGAATATTGAACAGACAACAATAGAATTTTAGGAGAGAGTGAGGACTGCAGATGTTGGAGATCAGAGCTAAAACATGTGTTGCTGGAAAAGCGCAGCAGGTCAGGCAGCATCCAAGGAGCAGGAGAATCGATGTTTCGGGCATAAGCCCTTCTTCAGGAAGAAGTGCTTATGCTCGAAACGTTGATTCTCCTGCTCCTTGGATGCTGCCTGACCTGCTGCGCTTTTCCAGCAACACATTTTTCAACAATAGAATTTTGTCAAACAAAGGAAGCAAAACAATGTAATCCATCAGGGTAACTGTGACAAAAAAAGAAATTGCTGGAAAAGCTCAGCAGATCTGGAAGCATCTGTGGAGAGAAATCACAGTTAATGCTTTGGGTCGAGTGACCCTTCCTCAGAACTGATGAGACTTTTGTCTCTTGGGTGATGCTACTATAATCCATAAATAGTTTACCATAACTAATATAAATAGCTTTGCCTTCAATAGAAGGCAGAAAGTTAAGATATAGTCTCAAAGTCAAGGTAGAACATGATACTGTCACAAAGCTGGTCCCTGTTTTCTAAAAGCTGTTCCTTTTCTCAAGAATACTGTGTCCTTGATATTTTTCAGAGAGGTCATAAACTGGCTGGGCTCCGATTAGACTGGTTTGGTACAGAGGTGAAAAGGATTTTGGGAGGTCTTATATGTAAACAGATGAGACTTCAGGCCAAAGTGGTCATCTTTTAGAAGTGACCTGTATAATGGAAGGGGAGTGGTCAGCTCTTTAGCTGGGCAGTTCAGTCCAGAACTAGTTGGGAGTTCAGCAGTGAACTGTGTGAACAGGGTCTCTCTTTTTGTGCCCTTCTAACTTCAACCTGTAAATGCCTGTTCCTTTTGTCTTACTGTGTTTTAAGGGAGTTTGCTTATTGGGACGTGTATATTCGGAACAGCATAATTATGTCTAGTTTGGATAGACTGAGTTTGGTAGGGGTTCTTTATTCTGTTCTTTTTGTTTCATTGTGTAATTTTGTGAATACATTTCTGTCTATTTGTAAAACCTAGTAGTCAACCTAGCTAGTGCTCTCCGGGTATTTTTCACTGTACACTTACCGAAACAAGTGGTAAAGTTATGGTCTGGGCTACCTGCTTCAGAATGCTTTGAGTGGTCTGCCCTATTCTATAACAGACTGAGGGCTCTTTGTGGAATTTTAAACAGTGAGTGGTAGGTGCCAGTGTCTTTACTTTGGGTGTTGGTTTGGTTGGGTAAACAAACCACGGGATAGTAATGCTCTTCCAGTCACCAGAAGTTTTCTGGAAGTGGATGTGGTGACATTGGAAGTTTTGCAAAAGGTGAATAAGACCAAACTGCAGGAATTAGCAGACAATCCAGAATTGGACCTGCCTGCATCTGTGAGGAAAGAGAGATAATTACAGCAGTAGCTCAGCATTTAAACCTGCTGAAGAAACCATCCGAATCTATAGAGATGGCAAACATTCAATTGCAAGTGAAGCATCTAGAAGTGAGAGATAAGGAAAGTGCAGCAGTATTGAAACAGTTTGAGTTATGAATAAAAGCAGAAGAGAGGGAAAAAGAGTGAGCAGCAGGAGAGAAAGACAAAGAGACAGCTTTTGAACTTCAAAAACTGACACTTAGAAAGGAAAGTCAGCTTAAAAGGCTGGAGATAAAGGCTGAAGGTAACCTTAGTGATGAAGTAGTGTGTGGAAGACCAGAGAGTTAAAACAGCAAGGTTAGCAGCTAAAGTGACTGATGATTATGAGCTGGTCCATAAAACATGGTTGGCTTCCAGAATCAATTTCAGTCCACGAGGGATAAAGAATTGGGGCAAAGAGAAGTCCTCACATGGAAAGGGAAAGGTAGATCTCAGAGACGATCATAAGGATAACTTACCACAGGGTAAAAAATAAACCCTTGAGGGGGACAAAAGCTTTGATGTTTTTATTGCAATAAAGTGGGCCACACAAAACCACAGTGTTGGTGGCCTAGGAGAAAGCCACATGTAGGAAAACCAGACAAGTCTGGAAGTTTTGTTGGACTAGCAAAAAAAAGCACAAGGGAAATTAAACAACTGCCTCAGAGTGTACAAGATGATTAGAGGTTGGTTAAGGAGGAAGTGCCAGGTCTGCTTAAAAAATATACATGCAAGGGTAAAGTTTATTCACAGTAGCAGGTAAAGAGGTTGAAATATTAAGGGACACGAGATCCTGTCAGTCTGTAATAGTGAAGGATGAGGAGATATGTACTCTGGAGGGACTATTACCAGAGAAGGTACTGGTAACAAGAATGCATGGTGAGACAAAAAGCGTTCAATTGTGTAAAGCGAGGTGAGAGAATCCAGAGAAGAGTGGAGAACTCAAACTCTCAGTTCCAGCAATACAATTGTCCTTGCAAATGATATAGCTGATTCACCAGTAGGCGGGATAGTTGAAAAGCCAGTGGAGACACAGGCAACTGAAGAAGTGAAGGATCTTTATTCAGGACTTTTCCCTGATTATGTGATCACAAGATCGCAGAAGCACAAGCTGAAGCAGGGGAGATCCAAAGGCACGTATAAAGAAGCTGACTTAGCTTTATCTGAGACTTGTTTTGATCAGAGAAGTGGGACAGAGCTGGAGCAACTAGATAAGCATGCAAGTGTCTTTAGCTCTGCTAAGTTTATTGAGTTGCAGCAGAAAGATGAGAACTTAAAACAGTTATATCAAAAGGCATTTACAGAGAAGGAGAGTGAATGCATCCCTGTGTGTTATTACTTAATAAATGGTGTCTTCATGAGGAAATGGAGACCATCACACATTCAAGTAGGTGAGAAATGGGCAACAATTCATCAAATTGTTTTGCCAGTAGGGTATATAAAGGAGGTGCAGTGACTGGCACATGAGCTACCAATTGGAGGTCATTTCGGGATGAGGAAACAACAGGCTAAAATGCAAAAACATTTTTACTGGCCTGGATTATACAAGGATGTAATTGAATTTTGACCAGACGTGTCATCAATGTCAGCTAAGTGGAAAACCACAGGCAATAATAAACCTGTACCTTTAATACCTATTCCAGCATTTGAGGAACCTTTCACAAGAGTCTTGATTGATTGTGTAGATCCCCAACTTTAAACAAAATGTGGGAATAGGTATTTATTAACAATCCTGGATGTAGTGACTAGATTTCCAGAGGAAATCCCATTACGCAACATCATAGCTAAAAAAGTTATTGAAGAATTACTTAAATTTTTTACTAGATATAGCCTACCCGTAGAGATCCAGTCAGATCAAGGATCAAACTTCACATCCAAACTATTCAAGGAGGTTATAGATAACTTTGTAATAAAGCAATTCAAATCTACCACATGCCATCCAGAATCGCAGGGAGTGTAAAAGTGATGACTTCAAACACTAAAGACCATGTTGAGGGCTTATGGTCAGGATTATCCAGATGATTGGGATAAGGGAGTTCCATTGTACTTTTTCTAATCAGAGATGCACCAAATGAATTGACAAAATTCTGTCCATTTGAATTAATCTTTGGACATGAAGTAAAAGGACCATTAAAATTGATTAAGGAGAAATTAATAAGTCAGAATTCAGAGACTATAAGACTGTGTGTCAAATTTTAGAGAACAATTAAATAGAGCTGGAGAGTTGGCTAGACATCATTAAATTGTCTCGCAGTATACAATGAAACAGAAAGTGGAAAAGAAATCACAAATTCACAATTTTGCAATGGGGATAAGGTTACTTCCAATAACAGGTGAGTCTTTAAAAGTAAGGTTTCATAGACCTTATCAAATCAAGAGGAAATTGAGTGAGGTGAACTACTTGATAAGGACTCCAGACAGGAAGAAATCTCACAGAGTGTGTCATGTGAACATGCTCACAAGTTATTTATATAGGGAAGGAAAGAAAAGGTATTAATGATTACAGCACAAGGAAGAACCAAGTTCAGAGGATTCCGAATTAGACATTCTTCAAATCAAATTGGGCAATGAGGAAGTTGTCAAAAATTGGGATAAAGTATTGAGTAACCTTCCACAAGAACATCAAATGCCCTGAAAGAGGAATCACTATCACATAGGGAGATGTGCGGTAATAAACTGGGAAGTAATAACCTAATTGTGCATGATGTAGATATAGGAGATGCTGTTCCAATTAAGCAACATCCTTATAGGCACAACTCTCTAAACTTGGCATGGGTTCAGAAAGAGAGAGTGTGTGCTCCAGATGGCATAATCGAATTGAATAAGTGACTGGAACTCACCCATAGTCATGGTGCCAAAGCCAGATGGTACCCAACAGTTATGTGTGGACTATTGCAGAGTCAACACTGTAACAATGACTGATGCATATTCAATTCCACAATTGGAGGACTGTGTTGAAAAGGTGGGACATGCAACTTACATTTCTAAGTTGGACTTGCTCAGAGACTACTGGCAAGTACCTCTGTCAGAGAGAGCAAAGGCAATTTTGGCTTTTGTAACACCAAATGGACTATGTCCATTAAAGTCATATCATTTAGTATGAAAAACGTTCCAGCCACATTTCAGAGACTGACTAATAAGGTCGTTGACAGGTTACCCAACTGTGTTGTTTACATTGGTGACCTGGTGATTTTTAGTCACTCATAGAAGGAATATTTACAACATTTGGGGCAGGCTTGGTAGTAAATCTAGCTAAAAGTGAATTTGTCAAAGCCCAAGTTACCTTCCTGGGCCATGTTACAGGACATGGACAATGGCCCCACGAGATGTGAAAATGAAAGTAATTGAGGAATTTCCCACACCGTCGATGGAAAAAGCAGTACTACGGTTCCTGGGATGGAGTGGATTTTTCTGAACTTTGTGCTGAGCATTAGCAGTGTGGCTGCTCCACTCACCGAATTGTTAAAAAAGGGCAAGAAGTTTCAGTGGACAGCGGACTGTCAAAGGCATTTGACAGCCTAAAACTGTGTTAACCACTGCCCCAGTATTAGCCACACCGGATTACATGAAGCCTTTCAAGGTGGCTATTGATGCCAGTGATGTGGGTGTTGGTGCGATGCTCCTGCAGGAGGATGACGAGAAGATAGAAGGACCCATCTGGTATTTTTCCAGGACGTTGGACGTTCGTCAAGAGAAATATTCAATGGTGGAGAAAGAGACTTTAAGCTTGGTGTTGGCATTACAACATTTCCGTATTTATATTACCAGCAATGCATCTGAGACAATCGTATACACTTGATCTCACCCGATTGACATTTGTGGAAAAACTTACGGACAAAAATGCCAGACTGCTTAGATGGAGCTTGTTGCAGCCATTCAATTTGACAATTGTGCATGTGGCAGATCACGAAAATGTGATAGCTGATGTCTTATTGAGACTTGAATGAGATACAGGGGCATTCGGTGGTGGGTGTGCCCAGGCCTGAATTTGCATGTGGTTGTGCACTCTTGCATGTTAACAGTTATATTGTGCATGTGTGTGTTTTAGTCTACTAACCAGTTTGTTTTTGAAGGGTTTTAAAAATGAAGCCATATTTTGGTATCGATGGTTTTTTTTAAGGGGGGCGGTGCACAAAGCTGGTCCCTGTTTTCTAAAAGCCATTCTTTTTCTCAAGGATACTGTGTCCTCGATATTTTTCAGAGGGGTCGTAAACGGGCCGGGTTCCGATTAGATTAGTTTGGTACAGAGATGAAGAGGATTTTGAGAGACCTTTTGTTTATATGTGAACAAATGACACTTCAGGCCAAAGTGATCATGTTTTAGAAGTGACCTGCATAATGGAAGGGGAGTGGTCAGCTCTCTAGCTGAGCAGTTCAGTCCAGACCAAGCTGGGAGTTCAGCAGTGAACTCTGTGAACAGGGTCTCTCTTTTTGTGTCCTTCTAACTTCAACCTGTAAGCATTTGTTCCATGTTTTTAAACTGTGTTTCAGGGGTTTGCTTATTGGGACTGTTATGTATATTCGGAACAGCATAATTAAGTCTATGTTGTGGTTCTGTTTGCCAAGCTGGGAATTTGTGTTGCAGACGTTTCATCCCCTGTCTAGGTGACATCCTCAGTGCTTGGGAGCCTCCTGTGAGGCGCTTCTGTGATCTTTCCTCCGACATTTGTAGTGGTTTGAATCTGTGGCTTCCGGTCGTCAGTTCCAGCTGTCCGTTGCAGTGGTCGGTATATTGTGTCCAGATCAATGTGCTTATTGATTTAATCTGTGGATGAGTGCCATGCCTCTAGGAATTCCCTGGCTATTCTCTGTTTGGCTTGTCTGGACCCAATATACCGGCCACTGCAATGGACAGCTGGAACTGACGACCGGAAGCGACAGATTCAAACCACTACAAATGACGAAGGAAAGATCACAGAAGCGCTTCACAGGAGGCTCCCAAGCACTGAGGATGTCACCTAGACAGGGGACAAAACGTCTGCAACACAAATTCCCAGCTCGGCGAACAGAACCACAACAACGAGCACCCGAGCTACAAATCTTCTCACAAACTTTGAATAATTAAGTCTAGTTTGGATAGACTGAGTTCTGTAGGGGTTCTTTATTCTGTTCTTTGTTTCATTGTGTAATTTTGTGAAACATTTCTGTCTGTTTTTAAAACCTAGTAGTCAACCTCGCTAACTTACTCCGGGTAATTTTCACTGTACACTTACCAAAACAAATGGTAAAGTTATGGTCTGGGTTGCCTGTTCAAGAGTGTTTTGATTGGTCTGGCCTAGTCTATAACAATACTCAGAGTGGCACTGAATGCCTATTCTCTGAAATATTGCTGCTGCAATCAACAGTGGTATGTTAGACCCTGGTCATCAAATTCATTAAAAAAGTCAACTGCACACTATGACCTGTACTGTAGCCAAGTTTGGATGACACAAAAATAGGGGGGAAGGCAAATGATAAAGATGACACAGAGTTTGCAGAGGGATTCAGAAAGGTTAAGTCAGTGGACAATAACCTGGAAGCTGGAATATAATGAGAGAAAGTGAGGTCATGCACTTTGGCGGAAAGAATAGAGGGGGTGAATATTATTTTGATCTAAAATGACCGCAGAAAGTGGCAACACAGAGAGTTTTGGCAGTCTTTGTACATGAATCACGAGAAGTTAGCATCCAAGAGAAAAGCCAACATGTTCCATATGGGATCATCTGCCAAGAATCTTCCTGAAAGCAACACTTTGCCAAGAAATGGGAAAAGCTAGCCCACAATTGACAGGAATCTTTGCAGATTTAGGAAATCTTGAAAATTGAAGTTGGTTGACACAACTCACCGTCCTCATTGTCAGACTGGGCTGCTGTCTTCATCAGATTCTCCTTGGCCAGGTCTTCCCCTCTTTAGAGAGCCAGGTTGTGCAAAGTATAGCACAGAAGGATCTCAATCATACTGTACTTGAGTAAAAGTGGTAGAGTGCCTCCTGGTCAGCCCAAACATCTAAATTTCATTTGAGCAGTCTTACTGGATTTGTAACTTTCTTCTCAAACTCTCTGTGTGGATTTCTCACTAGTTCCATTTGTCATGATTTGAGAAGGTAAACTTTGATACCCAGAAAACAACCATTCAAAAATAGCAGGCCAGTGAAAACAATGGGGTAGTGTGGCACCTAATAAATCTTTTATGTTTGCAGATGGCTAGTTATTTCTATAATGCAGTTAACTGAGGCATCAGGCTACACAGGAAATATTAATTATGTTATAAAATTTAATTTACTAAAAGCACACAGTTTAAAGGGGACCTCAGTTTTCAACATGATGATGGATTCAACAGTAGCCTTAAAAGTGAGTTGAATAAATTTAAGGAAAAAAGAAATAGCAGGGAAATGGGAATAGAGTAACAGAGAAATTAATTAGACTACTCTTTGATAAAGTCAGTTCAAACTTGATAGGTTTCTCTATGAAATGCAGCGTTTCTGAGTAATTTAAATTCAGGCCTGATGAATCAGACATAATAAGTGGATTAAAAATATCTTTGTTTACCAGACAAAGAGCTGTGGATGCTGGAGATCTGAAACAAAAACAGAAATTGCAGGTGGAACTCAGAAGGACCTGATTGGATTCAAAATGTTAACTCCGTTTTCTCCTCATAGTTGCTGCCAGACGTGCTGGGTTTCACCAACAATTTGTGTTTTTGTTTCATATTTCCTTGTTTATTGGGGACTTTAAGTACCAGTAAAACAGCTGTGACAGGAACCTACACTACCCTTCCAAAACAAGGTTAACATTATCAAAGGAACACACTAATCATCTTCATTCTGGGACCGATGCCAACCATGATTTTCTTTCTTCTGTGAAGGGTTTGTCAAAGTTCCCTGAATAGTTGTGGACAATTGCCCTTGATACCTGTTCCATTCACAATTATCTGACAGTTCTGTTGAAAATATCCTTTGTTCCTTAGTTTTCCTATGAACTGTATCACGTCTATCTGAACAGATAACATATTTTTGCAGTGGCTATTTCAGTAAGTAATGCTACTAAACATTACCTATGCTGAATCCAACAAATTCTTTCCTGTTGAAAGGCAGTTTAACTCTAGGAACTATCCCATTGATAAGCGAATAGATTTCCTTCATATATGTTACCATAGCTTTTTCCCTGGAGACATCTGCCCTCTGATAGATTGATTTTCACCCATACAAGCTGTTTATGGATCTTCAGATCTAATGAATTACTTCAGAATAGTATAGTTCAAAAAGGCATAAATAATATTAAATCTTGCTAGAGTGGTCAGCTTGTGATGTATTTTCACATTATAGCTCAAGATTTCTTTGTGTTATAACTTGTTGGGGGATATAAATTTTAAAATAACATCTGAGAGGCATCTGGGACCTCAGTGAATTGGGGGACCAATAGTGTGTCTCATTAAACAATTAGATTTAAGCATCGAATCAGTATCTGAGCCAAATCAGGGTACAGTAGGAGAAATAAATAGAAGGAAAGATTGAAAGGAAAAGACACAGACTGTAAATATGAAAAAATTAAAAACAAATGACATTTTAAAAACTAATAACAGATTACTATGCTAGAAAAAAAATTGTTCACGTTAAATTTTCCCCTTTCTTAGCTGTGGGCTATTTTCACCTGAAATAAGACAAAGGGAGGGAATAAATCAGATAAAAATGACTGGCACAATACTTAGTGCTGGTACAAGAGGGAGAAGAATGGTGAGATGCTCTGAGTGAGAGAGTAGGGAGTACAGAGGCCATGTAGGGTTATTAGTCTGGATGGTTTGCATGGGTGCGGGAGTATATCGCATGCAACAGTGTGCATAGTAGAGTGTGAGTCTTGATGGGTGTAGCAGAGATAGATTGTGTGTGAAGTAGTGGAGAGAAGATGATGGCGCTTACCTCTGGTTGAAGCATGGATCCTCTTCCAACACCTGGCATTTCTTGAAAGGGTTGAGACCACATTGACCTGGGTGACATCTTAAGATCATGCTGGCAGGGTCTGGTGTCATGGCCTCATCTGCTGATCCTAGGGGGAAGAGGACTGCTCTCCTCTGCACCATCCCATCCACCAGGACCACCAGGTCTCTGTCTGTAAAGCAGGTCACCAATTAACCATACCTAACATGCTTTGAGCAAATGTCATAAACCATGCAGGGTAGTTCTAGATGGCTAGCGCTTGGCCAAGTGTAAAATGGCCGTTTAAAAATAGAGCCAGTGCCAGGAATCTCAAAATCTCCCAAGAGTGGTGAGTACTTCTGCCAGTGGTGACTGATGATTTGGGGTTGCATTGGATGAGTGGGGCACCATAGGGCATGTAACATAGTTAATGAGGAAGTTCAGGCTGATAATGCAAGGAAACACACGAGGCCTCGCGGAGAGAAACTCTTCATTATATTTGCCAAAACTGACAGCACAAGCCCTGTCACCTTTCCACCTTCCAGCTGATTAAGTCCAGGGAGGACTGAGTTTTGGGTGAACATCTCAACTAGAGGCTAATTGATGCTCATGACCACTTAGGGACTTCATTCTGCTGCTGTTGGTATTCTTCTAATGAGGAGTGGGGGGTACATCATGTGGACCATCCATGTTTCCTCCTCTTCCAACATGCTGAGTCCAACAGAGGCACCCACTGACTGAAACAGAGTGACTATGGGAAAGATATGGGCCTGTTCTTGAAAATGAACCATCAACCTCCTACCAACCTGCCCCACAATTGCTGTAGGCTTCCTGACCGGCCCTAGGAAAGATCCACTCACATGCTCTCTGGGGTACAGCGATAGTCCTTCCACTTGGCTCCAAAGCAAAGTGCTCCTTATGGCATCTCTGGTACAGGGCAGCTTTTGGCTCAGACTTTCCAACAGACAGGACCACTGTCTTATACCAGGCCATTGGCAGAAAGTCAAACATGGTAGAGTTTGCAACCCCAAAGACAACCAAAGGAACTTAATCCCAGTTGAACTACCTGAAATGGCTGCAGAGGGGTCAGCACTTCTTAAGCCAGGGAATGCATCCATCGCACGGGCTTCATTTTACATGAAGGTTGAGATGACAGTTATGCAAATCCAACTGAGGAACAGAGTCGATTAATCAGCAAGTGTTGAACACTTACTATACATGCTGTATCTCTTATTCCTTTGAATTTGCTGACCAACTTGCACTATAATGTGGCGTTCACAAAGAATTATTCTCTTGAAAAATTTGGTCTAACATTTAGAAATAAACTGAAAATGTTATTTTGATATATTACAATTAAAATAGCTGCTCAGCAAATTACATTACCACATCTCTTAACAGAATCCATGCATACAAAATTTGTGTTATTCTTCAGTTTTAGTGTTTTATATTTATGAATCTTGTGAAAAGTTTTGATAGAATACCACTGAACATCTGCTATGATTTTAAAATATTTTTGCCACATCTAATATTTTTTACATAATAATAAACACCAGCTGGCAGCATTAATAGAAACTGAATTTTACCTAACAAGCAATGACTCCAGGAATCATCACACTTCTATGCATACATTTGTTCAGTGCCAAGCTTTCTTATTACATTTCAACTTCAATGCTGTGACAGTGGAAGCTATTGCTTTAATATTTATCTATCCACCTTAGAAAATCCAAGACTAAGCACAAAGTTCATATTCATGTTTTGGCTCAAGTTCCTATTTTCTAATGTAGGTTTCATCCTTAACTCATTCAAATACAATCATACCTTGATAAAATGATCCATTAAGTGGTAGTTCATCATGATTTGACACCTCAGTGCATGCTAACAGTTTAATAACAGAGCAATTTTCCTCTCACTGAGGAATATGAGTAAACTCTCTGGGCCATTTGTTACTCAGTGTAACAGGTACATAGTCAGCATTAAGTGTACATTACATTCTATGGACAAGATAACCTGAAAGTTCAAAAATGTAAATGTACTATAGTATCATCAATGGAATATAATTTGTACCGCATAGATTTTCATAATGTATGTCAGATACAGTATACATTGAGGCAGACGGAATTGCTAAATGTGTATAGCATGATTTTGAGAGAGGGCAAAAGACAGAAATAACACACTTGGATTCACAGAGGTGACCAGCTATGTGTCCCAGCAAAGGGTTATTGCTTCTGAAATTTGGGAACAGGAGAGGTGATGTGACATTTTTGAATGATGCTAAGATGGGAGGAGCAGCTAACTATGAAGAAGAAAGCAGGAACCAAAAGAGAAAATGCTGGAAAATCTCAGCAGGTCTGGCAGTATTTGTAAGGAAAGAAGATTCCAGCATCCACAGTAATTTGCTTTTATTTAAGAAGAAAGCAGGACTTGGCAGAATTTGCATAATGAAACAAGTAGGCAGGACAACTGAAATGACAAATATAATGCAAATTTTCTGTGCCACAATGAGAGGTCAGAGAATAATACAAATAGGGAGACAATATTTGGAGTAGATGAATAACGTATTTTTGGGTCCAAGTACACCAGTTATTTCAAACACCAGTTATTTCAAATAGTCAAGAAGTCCAATGGGATGATAGACTTCACACAGATTTAGAACAGATAAATACGAAATAAATTCTTGCATTAAACATAGCACTGATCAAATCTTATTTGGAATTTTTGAATAATTTTACAGGCTTTCTGAGCTCCCATGTCAGATTTTCCAACAAAAATGCACACTAAAAACAATTCTCAATTTTCTTTCTCTTATTTGGTTGCATTGTGAGCACTAATGAGCTTCTTGGTGGTGGTTGTGAATTCATGCCCCACTTCAGAGATGTAAGCATAAAGTTTAGACTTGGCACCCCACAGTTGTACAGAAGGATTGCTGTAGTGTTGGTGATCTTGCTGTTCAGATAAACTTCAATTGAGATCTCAGACCCTCTGGGAAGAACATAAAACAGTACAGGACAGTACAGACTCTTCGGCCTTCAATGTTGTGCCGACTTTTTATCCTACTATAAGATCAAAACGTTTGCCCTGCTGTTCTGGGTGATATTTATGCCTTAACCAACAATAAAAGGTTATCATATCATTATCATATTTCTGCTTGTGGGATTTTCTATGTGTAAATTGGTTGTCATATTTCCTACCTCACAATGGTCATAGGGCTATAGAAGTGTACAGCACAGAAACAGATCCTTCAGTCCATCTCATCGATGCCGACCAGATATCCTAAATTAATGTAATTCCATTTACCAGGTTGAGGAAGCATACGTTCTCAACTGCCTGGTTTGGATGGGTATATGAATAGGAAGGGTTTGGAGGGATATGGGCCGGGTGCTGGCAGGTGGGACTAGATTGGGTTGGGATATCTGGTCAGCATGGACGGGTTGGACTGAAGGGTCTGGTTCCGTGCTGTACATCTCTATGACTCTACGACTCTAGAAATGTGATAATTGTCCCAGCCCCTACCACTTCTTCTGGCAGTTCATTCCATACATGCACCACCCTCTGCATGAAACAGTTACTACTTAGATCCCTTTTAAATTTTTCCCCTCTCACCATAAACCTACGCTCTCTAGTTCTGGATTCCCCCATCCCAGGGAAAAGACCTTGTCTAGTTACCCTATCCATGCCCCTCATGATTTTATAAACCTCTGTGTGGTTACCCCTCAGCCTCTCACACACCAGGGAAAACAGTCCCAGCCTATTCAGCCTCTCCCTATAGCTCAAATCCTTCAATCCTCGCAACATCCTTGTAAATCTTTTCTGAGCCCTTTCAAGTTTCATAATAGCCTTCCGAAAGGAGGGAGACCAGAACTGCACACAATATTCTAAAAGTGGCCCAGCCAATGTCCTGTACAGGCACAACATGACTCCCAACTCCTATACACTTTGAAAGTAATACTTCATTGCCTGTGAAACAATTTATGATGTCATGAAATTGTGAAAGGTGCCATATAAATGCATGACTTTTTTAAAACTTTGAACTTTCTCCTTAAATAAGCCAAAGCAAAACTTGTTTCAGAAATTAAAGTGTAATGTGACAATCTATTTTTCTGCACTTTGTGTGTTATAAAGAAATTAAAAGTGACAAGCTTAGAAAATAAACTAATCTACAGAAACAACCGAAGTGAAAAAATATCATTATATCTATTTGCAAAACCTTTCTTCCTAAAATGTGGAATAATTTTCCTTTCCTTGTTCCAGAATGATCATGCTGTCTCTTAATTTATGCAAATGATTGGTTTCTACCTCTGACGTCTCTTGCTGATGCTCATTACTGGTTCTTCATTTACTGTTCCTCTTCCTTCCCAGCCACCCTCTGCTTTTGATAATTACCTAGTGATACTGCAGCTGACAGCTGAATTTGGTAAGATTCATTAGATTATATTTTTAACAGTCATTTAAGGGAAAAGGTCACAGACCAAACACAATTTATAGTTTTTGGGCACACTTTAATACAATAGTACCAAGGAAAACTTTTGTATTGCAAATAAAAGCATGATCAATTTCTGGGAGATCTGAATAAACAATATTATGCTGAAGAGAACTGTGATTCATCATGTTGTTTTGCTGCTCTTTCTGGTTCAATGTCACTAAGCAATTTAAAGGGGATATGTGCACAAAACTGATAATAATGAGATCAGAAGTACAATTAATCCCTTTAAAAACACTCATTTTTAAAGAAGCTTGATGGTGATGAGATGAAAGTTTGAGGGAACATATGTTCTCAACTGATTTTGTTGTACTCAACTGATGTACACAACAATCACCACCTAGAGCTTGAACGACATTGTGGTGGGATCAGCAGATCCACAGGAGTGGGGTACAATAACTTATGGAGAGAAAAGCCACACAACAGGGTGTCTCAACAGAGCTTCAGTTTCTTTGACCTCTTGGAAGAGCTGTGTGCCTATAGGCTGAGATTATCAGATTAGTATAGTGGAATACAGCTACAGTTTTCGTGAAAAAGATCCATTTTCTACTAGTACCAATCACTTTATTAATTTGTTATGGACCAGACCAAACCCCCTCAAAATATTTTTAGAAGATGGCTCAGAACCCAACTTTTTCTTGATTTTAAAGGCAAATGTCAGGCATTGTGTTCCAGATGCAATTCAATTGGTCAGACTACAAGGCTTTTGAGGCAAAATATACTTAAATTCTTACCCTATAGTTCATAGATTTATAGATTCGTAGAGATGTATAGCATGGAAACAGACCCTTTGGTCCAACCCGTCCATACCGACCAGATATCCCAACCCAATCTAGTCCCACCTGCTAGCACCTGGTCCATATCCTTCCAAACTCTCCCTCTTCATATACCCATCCAAATGCCTCTTAAATGTTGCAATTGTACCAGCCTCCACCACTTCCTTTGGCAGCTCATTCCATACATGTACCGCCCTCTGCATGAAAAAAAATGCCCCTTAGGTCTCTTTTATATCTTGCCCCTCTCACCCTAAACTTATGCCCTCTAGTTCTGGACTTCCCTACCCCAGGGAAAAGACTTTGTCTGGCAGCATCTGTAAGGAGAGAAAAGAGCTGATGTTTCGAGTCTAACTGACCCTTTGTCAAAGCTCCAGCTTTGACAAAGGGTCAATTAGACTTGAAATGTCAGCCCTTTTCTCTCCTTACAGATGCTGCCAGACCTGCTGAGATTTTCCAGCATTTTCTCTTTTGGTTTCAGATTCCAGCATCCGCAGTAATTTGCTTTTAAAAGACTTTGTCTATTTATCCTAACCATGCCCCTCATCATTTTGTAAACCTCTATAAGGTCACCACTCAACCTCTGACGCTCCAGATAAAAACAGCCCCAGCCTGTTCAGCCTCTCCCCATAGCTCAAATCCTCCAACTCTAGCAACTTCAAAAGAAATAAGAATTGGAATAACTTAACTCTATTTGAAAACTTCACAGAATAATAGATTATTTAACTACTAAATAGCAACTATTCCAAGATAGTAACATTCCCTAAACACACACTTGGCAAAGATAAATTTAGTAAAACAGATTGTTTCACATGTCATCCTGGCAGCAGGAAGAGAACCCAAGCTTTTGGCTGTAACAGAGGGAGAAATAACAGCTGCCACATCCAACTTCAAGACCCCAAGCAACTCCCGAAAGTTACACTAAAATCCTGTTTCTGTGGGAGCTTGACCCGCACCCTTTCAATAAAGCGTTCGACAAGGTTCCCCATGGGAGACTGATTAGCAAGGTTAGATCTCATGGAATACAGGGAGAAATAGCCATTTGGATACAGAACTGGCTCAAAGAAGACAGAGGGTGGTGGTGGAGGGTTTTTGATTAGATTGGAGACCTGTGACCAGTGGAGTGCCACAAGGATTAGTGCTGGGTCCTCTACTTTTTGTCATTTACATAAATGATTTAGATGCGAGCATAAGAGGTACAGTTAGTAAGTTTGCAGATGAGACCAAAATTGGTGGTGTTGTGGACAGCGAAGAGGGTTACCTCAGATTACAACAGGATCTTGACCAGATGGGCCAATGGACTGAGAAATGGCAGATGGAGTTTAATTCAGATAAATGCGAGGTGCTGCATTTTGGGAAAGCAAATCTAAGCAGGAATTATACACTTCATGGTAAGGTCCTAGGGAGTGTTGTTGAACAAAGAGACCTTGGAGTGCAGGTTCATAGCTCCTTGAAAGTGGAGTCGCAGGTAGATAGGATAGTGAAGAAGGCGTTCGGTATGCTTTCCTTTATTGGTCAGAGTATTGAGTACAGGAGTTGGGAGGTCATGTTGTGGCTGCACAGGACATTGGTTAGGCCACTGTTGGAATATTGCGTGCAATTCTGGTCTCCTTCCTATCAGAAAGATGTTGTGAAACTTGAAAGGGTTCAGAAAAGATTTACAAGGATGTTGCCAGGGTTGGAGGATTTGAGCTATGGGGAGAGGCTGAACAGGCTGGGGCTGTTTTCCCTGGAGCGTCAGAGGTTTACAAAATTATGAGAGGCATGGATAGGATAAATAGACAAAGTCTTTTCCCTGGTGTCGGGGAGTCCCGAACTAGACGGCATAGGTTTAGGGTGAGAGGGGAAAGACATAAATGGGACCTAAGGGGCAATTTTTTCATGCAGAGTGTGGTACATGTATGGAATGAGCTGCCAGAGGAAGTGGTGGAGGCTGGTACAATTGAAACATTTAAGAGGCATTTGGATGGGTATATGAATAGGAAGGGTTTGGAGGGATATGGGCCAGGTGCTGGCAGGTGGGACTAGATTGGGTTGGGATATCTGGTTGGCATGGACAGGTTGGACTGAAAGGTCTGTTTCCATGCTGTACATCGTTATGACTCTATGACTCTTTCAAGATGCTTCTATTGATCCAACTTTAAAAAAAAAGTCCTCACAAACTGTTTGCTTCATTGTTCTGGGACAGACCACTTACCTTCTCTGGCTCAACCTCTCTTCATAAAAAAGGGACAAAATACACCTCTTAAGCCATTGTATTGTCACAAATTAAAAAGCTGGCCTCATTGACAGCTGTCTTGTAGAATCACACAACCAGAAAGGTGGAAGTGGCTCTCACTATTGGGACTTTGCAATGTTCATGCCACTGATCCCATATTTAAGCACTTGCTACATGACTTCAAGCCAGGAAACACCCCTTCCTGCTGTTCTACTGCTATCCCAGCATTATTCTGAAGAAAATGGCTCCAAAAAGGAAAGTTAGCTCTCTGCTTTGCATTTAGGGACCTTGAGATGCTGGTGGATAGGATGTTGGTGAAACAAGCCATCTTTTCTCCTGCTGACCAGAAAAGGAGGCCTGGCACAAAACACAGCCAGCCTGCACTTAGAAAGTAGGAGAAAGTGACGACTGCAGATGCTGGAGATCAGAGTCGAGAGTGTGGTGCTGAAAAAGCACAGCAGGTCAGGCAACATCCGAGGAGCATAAGCCCTTCATCAGGAATGAGACTTGTGGGCCGGGGGGCTAAGGCTGGGGGAAGGTAGCTGGGAATGTGATAGGTAGATGAAGGTGTGGGTGGAAGTGATAGGTCAGAGGGGAGGCCTCTATGATAACAATTATGCAGATATTAACAGACACATCAATGATCAGATATTGTGGAAAAAATATAATCTGCTACAATTAAAGAATTAAAAGAGAACAGAAATGAACCAATGATCATTTTTTTTCCCAACAACACAGTAGGTTTCTTTTTTGTAATATGTTTAACTTGAATTGAAGCAAATAATGCCTAAAATTAAACTTACAGTAGCCGAAAGATTTCTAATTTGGAGATCACAGAAAAATCAACCTTGTCTCAGATTAGAAGTGCCATGATAGGATATCATAAAGAGCCTTATCACAAATATTTCTCTTATTACCATAAATTATCATCAGTATTTTGAATACAGATATTAAAAACAAAGATAATTGGCAAAAGTTAGAAACATAAACTTGGCTAAGATATAGAGGTCGAAAGTGTGAAAAATGTAATATTGCAACAAACACAGTTATTGACTGTACAAATTTAACATATCTTCATGTGGGAAAATCTCAGCCCTCTCTTTACAACCTTGCTCAGTAATCCTCCCAAAACCGTGCTCCTGAATTTTCCAAAAAGGACAGAAACAAAATGAGTTGACGATGGGCTACAGGCCAAACTTCTTGTTCACATTTAATGTGAAAACAACTGATAGGGATATGTCATCCACCATACTTTTCATCATTTGCAGCACAACATGCCCAGCAAAAAGAACCTTTCTTTTGTCCCTGGCAACCAACACTGGTGAATGACTTATTAATAACAAAAGGGCAAAAACGTCAGGGACTCTGTTATAGAATGATCAATTGCATAAACTAAGCTCTCTATATTGTTTTTCTTCTATTTCCCAACAGTGTAGATACATTGCAGCAATCAAACTCTGCTCCTGCTTTCAGCTGATAACTGGCAAAAACTGAAGACCCTGGTAAGATGGTTATTTGACTTAATGCCAGAAAATCAAAGGTCAGAACCAATCTTGAACACAGTGGTGTACCATTCTCAACAGCCAAGTTTAATAATGCATTCCACCCTTGTGATGCTTTGCTTCATGTAGATATGGAAAAATATGACCTTTGTTCTTTAAAGTGAGAAATAAGAAATAAAAGTTATATTATATGTCAGGCAGCACATCTATTTTGATAGGTACCACATCCTCAAACATCCATTCCCTCCACCACCGACACTAATGTGTACTATCTACAAGATGCGCTACAGAAATTCACCAAAGATCCTCAGACAGCACCTTCTGAACCAATGATCCCTTCCATGCACTGGGTCCACTATTGTTTGTGATTAATATAAATGATATGGATGAGAATTTAGGAGGCATGGTTAGTAAATTTGCAGATGCCACCAAAATTGGTGGCATAATTGACAGTGAGGAAGGTTATCTAATATTACAAAGGGATCTTGATCAATTGGGCCAATGGGCCAAGGAGTGGCAGGTGGAGTCTAATTTGGATAAATGCAAAGTATTGCGCTTTGGTAAAACAAACAAGGGCAGTACTTAATGATTAGGCCCTGGTTGTCAAACAGAGATCTGTGGTTCAGATACATAGTTATTTGAAAGTTACATCACAGGTAGACAGGCTAGTTAAGAAGACATTTAGCATGTTTACCTTAAATGGTCAGATAATTGAGTATAGGAGTTGAAAATCATTTTGAGATTGTGTAGGATATTGGCGAGGCCACTTTTAGAGTACCGTAAACAGTTTTTATTACCCTCATATGGAAAGATATTAATAAATTGGAGAGTGTTCAGAAGATATTTTCCAAGATGTTGCCAGAACTGGAGGGTTTAGGATATAAGGAAAGGATGGATAAGCTGGAACTTGTTTCCCTGAAGCATAGGCAGTTGAGGGTTGACCTTATAGAGGTTTATAAAACCACCTGGGACATAGATAAGGTGAATAAAAAAGGTCTTTTCCCTCAGGTGGGGGAGTTCCAAACTAGGGGGCATATTTTTAAGATGAGAGGAGAAAGATTTAAAAGGGACCGGAGGGCAACTTTTTCACACATGGGTGCTTCATACTGTCACAGAAAATGGTAGGTGCAGGTACAGTTACAACATTTAAAAGACATTTGAATAGGTACATGAATAGGAAAGGTTTAAAGGGACATGGGCCAAATGCAGGCAAGTGGGAATACATTTGTTTAGGAAACTTGGTCGGCATGGATGAGTTGGACTGAAGGTTCTGTTTCATGTTTTGTATAACTCTATGACTCTAAGACTTTATGTAGAAGGACAAATGCAGCAGGCATCTGAGAACACCATCTGTAGGTTCCCATCAAAGCCTCTCCTTATACTGACTTGGAAATATATCATAGTTCCTTCATCGATGCTGGGTCAAAATCCTGGAATTCCCTCCCTAAGGACATGGTGAGTCAAGCCAAAGCATGTGGCCTGCAGTGGCTCAAGAAGGAAGTTCACTACCACCTTCTCAAGGTAACTTGGATAATAATGCAACCAGCCACTGACTCCTATGTGCCATGAATGAAAAAAAATGTAATAAATAAACTCACCAAAAAGAGTTCATGATTAACAAAGTGTTTTTCAGTAATTATTGATCGCTATTCAAAACATCGAAATGCCAGGACTCTCAGAAATATTTGTAAAAGAATATAATTGTTGGAAGTGTCATGAGATAATAATCTAATTTGAATCCTCTCGGAGATGAGTCTCACAATGTTTAAAGTTTTCATTCATTTGCTGCCAATGTGGTACAAATTTGCACACATTAGCTGGAATTTAATCCACCTTGGGATATGGTTAGGAAGCAGGATGAGCCATGGAATCAGGAGGAAAGGTGAGGAATGGAATATCTGTCACCTTTCTGTCTTCCTCTGATTAAGTCAGAGGTGGGAATGTTGAGGACAATCTCCCCATCTGGAGGCTGACTGAGGGCATGAAGTGGTCAATTGAGGACCATGCGGGGATCTCATCCCACTGCCACTGGCATTCTAACTGTGTCAAGGGTTAGATGTCTTGTGGGAAGCTGTTGTCCTGATAGGACATTCTATGACTCAGAGGGTACTCTGGTAGCAAAGGCTGCTCCTGCTAAAATACCTCCTTGTTTTCCATAACTTCCCCCAAACCCCTTCTTTCCCACCCTGGGGTGTGTCTGATTGGGTCAGAGAAGAACCATAAACTTACTTAATTCTGCACCCTCATCTTTATTGCTCTAGACTTACTGCAGTAGCAGCAGTGGCTGTTGCTCTTGATTCACCAGCAGGTAAAAGGTAGGACCTCTGGTAATGTGTTGTAGCTTCTGAAAATGGCTGCTGTAGTTTTGGCCCTGGATTTCTAGTCAGTTGACACAGCTGCCACCATGTTAATTTAATTCAGCACAGGATGATCCCACAAACAAGGAATAATGAGTGTCCAGTTAATCTGTTATTGGCAGTGCTTCTTGACATATACCAGCTGAGTCATCCCCTACTCTTCATCAACTAATGCCATGGGACTTTTAATATCCATCTCACCGTGATAATGGGTGCCACAATTTAATGTCTATCTGAATGATGAAACTCTTGATATTGCAGCAATCTCACAACACTATGCTGAAGTGTCAGCCAAGATGATATGCTCAAGTCCTAGGATTGGATTTGTCTTGTGGCTCCTCATTCAGAGCTGAGAGAGTTCCTGCCAATCTAAGGATGATGCAATTTAAATAACATCTTCTTGGTAATACTACATCTGATGTTGTAGATCAGGAACTTTATCTTTAAAGATTTTTATTTTGGTCTTCTCAGGCTTTGCTTAACTACTAAAGGAGTTTACAGCTGAAAAGGAGGATTTGCCATGCTTTATAGCTTCACGAGAGGTTTACTGAACAATTTCTTTGTTAGATCTGAATCGCATACATCTTTAAACTGCCTGACACTTCTCAGATTTAAATGGCTTGGCTAGTGATTTCTCCTGTTCCCTGCTCTCAGTAAATGAGAGTATTCTCTATAGGCTGATTAAATTATTGCACTTATGTTGGCCTGCTTCATGATATCCATATACAAAAGTGACAACTCTTGATTGGAGCTGTATTCTTTTTAAAGGATCGCCCTTTCAGCCTGAATTATTGCATTGTTCAAGGTTTCTCCTCTTGTAGAAGATAATATTTTTGTCGTCATCAATGTCTGGTTGGCTCATCAGCTCAACTCAGACTCAGAACCATTCCCTCAGATCACCACCTTGCTTTGTATCCTGTATCTCTGCCATGGAGGTGCAGTTTTCTTCTGTTTTTGTGCATTTCTGTCAGGTCTGAAATGCATCCTGTGTTTTTCTTTGAAGTATTCTTCTATGTTGCGTGTTGTCACAAGGTTTGTGGGGTTCACTAATGTGAGCAATCAGTAAGTATCTGGTTATCTTGAAGTATTTTGGGTTGCCAGTATGTTGTGTTTTTTTTTTCTGATGGCCTGAAGTATAATTTTTCTTAGTTGCACTATTTAGAAGCAATGCTGGTCACCACTTCTCACTGGGCAATGGCAGAGCCACAACAATATTTGTGTGTAGGCTTCTTCAAGCTCCAGGTGGTCTGTTGTGGATGAGGATAGTCACCATTCTGGTCTAACCAAAAAAATCTTGTTGAGTAAACAAAAGGAAATTTATTAAATTACAGTAGTTGTTTACAGAGTACATGATTATAAACCATTTTTTTTGGAATACATTAAAACTCAGATCTGTTCCCTACAGGTTCCTTTTTGGTGACACAATCACGGTGGGGACTGCTTACTGCACTCAATCAAGTATCAACATTTCCAGACCCATATGTAACATTTTTGAAGATATTCCAAATAAGAGACAAAAAACTCAAAACATTAACACTTCCATTACTTGCTTTGCCGATGCTGTCAGACCTGCTGAGTTTCTCCAGCACTTTCTGATTAATTTCAGACCTCCAGCATCCAGTGTTTTGTTTTTGTAACAGTTAATAGTTTAGTTCAATAGTTCGTTTATACTGTTTGCAAAACCATTGAAGTGTTAAATTTCCTTTTCTATTCTGGCAATTTAACCATTTTATAGAGTTTATGCTTTTTTAGCAGTCTGTTGCTGTAATGTGTCATTGAAACAAGTGCCGCACTGCAGAGAAACAGGCTGTGCAATTTACTTCTTGTATTTGACAAAATATATTGATAATTTTTGAAAAGCTTTTTTTGAGATTATAAATACAAATATTTAACAAGTGATCAAGCTGTAAGAGACCTTTGCCAGAAAATATCAGAAGTGTAGCATACTAGAAATCTTTTTGTGTTTTGCTGAACATATCTGAAGAAGAACATGGTGTATTATCGATCCCCATGCTTTCCACACTACCTTTGGAGGGAGGCAGTTTAAACTGGATGTGTGGATTAATCCAGACTGTCTTGCCAAGCCAGAATGTTTACAATGCAATTTCAAGGATGCGATAAAAGGCTGTGATAACCCTGCCATCTGAAGCATTCACTGGATCTAGCTCACCAGATGAGTGCAAAAAGAATTACTGTCTGGATTAATTGTACAAAGGCACAGACAGGGGCCAAGTTATGAAGCAGCCCTTGCTAACTAGAAATTGTGGGGGAATGAAGTATGAGAGCTAGCTATTATATTAAGCAAACAGAAAAGGACATATCAAAATACATTTTCAATTCACCATCTGAGCAAAAACTGTCATGTCAGATTGGCTACCTGTTAGTAAAAAAAACAGCCAATTCTAATTTCCAATTCAACTGATAACAACCAACGAATCAATAAATGACAAGTTAATTTCTACCTTTCTGACTTGCTTGTATTTTTCAAAACAGAAACTGATTTCAGTAAGAGAGAACAGACAGTGTAAGGGAGATGGTCTAACTCAGGGACTAAGCGACTATCTCTGAGAATTTGATTCAAAGTGTAAATTCAGTGGTAATGGGAAAAGGGATACTTTATTAAGGATTATTGTAATAATTGAAGTATAGGGAGTGGGAAGTTTGGTGAAGGATAGGGAGGAGTACTTTAATCCAACTAATTTTTTTCAGTCTCCAAATTTTTGATTTCCAATTTTGTGCAACAGAAAGAGCAAGTAAATCAGTAACTAGTATTATTAGAAACTGTAAGTTTTTATCAGCGTGGTAATTATTGTGTGATTTGATTAGTATTGTAAGAATTATCAGCAGTGCTTAAAAATTTTGGAAAGTATAGGCTGCATTAGTTATAAACTTATTGATTAGTAACTACTAATTCATTAACCTGTGTTAGAGAGGCAGTGTATATGATGCCCTGCGATTGCAGAAAGTGGGAACTTCTGGGTGCTGGGGTGCTGTAGGACATACACATTGGCATTCAGCACTTGCAGTTTTTGAATCTTTGGCTTAGAGTTACTGAGCAGGAGGCTGAGACGCTGACACTGTAGAACTTCAGAGATGAGCAAAGTTACCTGGATACTTTGTTCCATGAAGCTGTTACACACCTTTAGGGCAAGTTCATCTGATTTGATCAGTGGTCAGGGACAGAGGGTATGACTGCAAGGCATGCAGTTAAGGGGAGGCAGAGAGCAGGAGTGCTGGAGCCTCAGCTTTTACAATTGTCCAATTCATTTGATCTTTTCCTTAGCTTGTTTAGATAAGAGTAAGGAATATATGGTGTGAGAGCTAACCAGTTATGGCACTGTGGTAAGGGAATCTAGAAGAATTGTGGTGGAAGTCAGGGAAAGTGTAGTGAGGGATTGACATTGTTTTCTGCAGTAAAGAGTACAAGTCTAGATGGCTGTAATGTCTGCCCAGTGCCAGGGTCTGAGATATCTGTGCAGGGCTACAGAAAAAGTGGGAGTTAGCTTCTAACTTTAAAAATAAACCTCAATGTTAACAATCTTGGTATGACTATCTGAACCACAGACAAATTGGCATAATGAAGTGAATGCATATGTCAAAGACTGGTGTAGGAGAAGCAGGTTCCAGTTCATGGGCACTGCTGCCAGTACTGGGGCAAATGGAACCTTGTGGATTTTCAAATAAAGGGGTCATGGCGACAGCAAAACTCTACTGCATTCCATTGGCAGTGCTCTGACCAATTAGAATCTGTCTGATCTGAGAATTAAAATTGACAGTTAACTGCTCTTGCTGCATCTCCAAACCAATGATGGTCCAACCTTACCCTGTAAAAAATGATCGCGCTCTCTTTTTATGGTCTGTTTTTCACATCTTAATTTGATGAATGCAAGATGAAAATGTCAGATTTAGTGTTTTTAGCAATGTTTAATTGCTATGTTTATATGTTAAGGATAGTGCTGATTTCAAATGCTTAAATCACATTTTAATTTCAGCATCAATGCTAAACTACAGTTGGTTTTTTTTTCTGTTTAAAATTTTATTGGATTTTTTTTAAAGTCACTGTGTGAAAAAACACATACAAAATACTTCAAAGTATAAGAGAAGTATAATGAGTTCCTGTCTCGATCCGTTTCTCAGAATCCAGTCACTGATCCAGTATTTTAAGCCTGGTGTTTGAAGGTCAACCAGTTGATAACAAGACAGCACAGGCTCAAAAACCATACTAAGAAGTATAATTGCAATTCTGTCATGAAGATAAAGTTCATTTACCAAGAATAATTGCAACTTCGATCTTACAGCCATCATAAAGTGAAATCTCTGGCTTAATCACATTATTCTGATGATATGAGCCTGCTATTGCCATTGTGCAATTTATTGATATGCAATGGAGCAGTGTCTGGCTCATGTGCAAATGAAAAGATTAGAGCTGAAAGGAGAGTTAATTAGTTGTCATAGCTGTCTCTATTTAAAAGCCTTCCACTTAGCACATGACACCACTGTGATATCTGTGATATTTAGCACATGACAATTTGGAGCATCATGCCCTAGAAATTAGATTGTGGTCATTCAAAATGCAACTTTGTTGGTGTAGTTTATGTGGCATGTACCTAATGAGGCCAGTACTTGAAGAGGCAGAATTAGTCCACTGGCCACATCTCTTTACTTGGAGATTCTGAGTTATGGATCCAGAGTTGGATGGATGGCTGGCTAGGATGGCTACTGGGGAGGTCAGTAATGCCAGGTACAAATCACGCTCGAGTCGAACAATCCTCTGCACAAACACACATGAAAAAATGATCCCAATCTAGAGCTCTGATTTCACACTGTTCATGTCTAGTCTCTCCCTCTCATTTCTCCAAGCAGAGATCATGGAGAAATTGTTATATGAGTACATATCAGTATTCCTGCAGGCTGTAGGAAATATATATAAGAGCTGCTTTTCTTCATGGTTGTGGAATAGAGACATAGTGTACTTTGAACAAGGAGGCTATGGTGAGCCTTTTTAAACATTAGTTTGGCCTCAGCTGGGCTAATGTGTCCAATTGTGGGCATTCTTATTTAGGAAGAAAGTGAAAGTATTAGAGAGGTGTATCACTGGAATGGCACAAGGGATGGGAAAACTTCATTTAGTGATAAGTTGAAGATATTTGGGCTTTTTCCTTCAAGAAGACAATGTTGAGAAAAAATCTGACAGAGGTACATAACATAAGAGGTCTGTACAGGGTAGATAAGTAATAACTGTTACCATTGGCGAAGGGTCGAGAATCGGAGAACACCCATGAAATGTAATTGACAAAGAATTAAAGAGTGAGTAAATAAAATTGCCACAGCACATGGTTAGAATGAAGATTGCATTGCCTGAGGGAGGGAGAATCAATCATGTTTTTCAAGAGTGTAATATGTGAGTAGCTGAGGAGAAATTATGCTATAATATATACGAACGATATGGAAAAGGGAAATGGGCAATAGAGACTAGAGAATAGAAAATACAGACTATTACATCTAAGTTTGCAGATGACAAAAATCAAGTGATGAGAATGATGCAAGGAGTCTGTTGAGGGATATAGACAGATCAAATGAGTGGCCAAAGGTTTGGCAGATGGTAGATAATTTTCTAAAACATTTGTTCACGAGATGCCAGTATTACCAGTTAGACCAGTATTTAATGCCCAGAAGGCAATTAAGAGTCAAATCATATTGCTGTGGGTCTGGAGTCACATGTAGGCCAGAACAGGTTAGCTGGCAGTTTCTTTCCCTAAAGGACAATAGTAAACCAGCTGGGTTTTTCTGGACAATTGACAATGGATTCATCATCATCAGGAAAATTGAACTGAATTGAATTGAATTAGCTTTATTGTCTCATGTACTCAAATGAGTACAGTGAAAAGTTTATAAGTTGCCACTTATTGCCCCATCTTAAGTACAAAGGTACCATGGTACTATCCTTAGTTACACAGTAGAGATTTGAAGAAATTGCTTACATTACAGCTATACACAGCATAACCATGAGTCAGAAAACAAGAAAAGTTAAAATGATAAACATCGCAGTCTCTCTCTAAAGGCTTTCTGCAACAGACCCAGCGCAGGGGGCCTCCTTGTGGTCTGACCACAGGGTACTGGCTCCGCATTGGGCTACTGGCAATCCCGCTGTGGCTGCTGTTTGCTGGCACTTCTGTTTCAGGCTACTGCTCACCAACATCCCTGCTCCAGCTGTTGGCATCTTTGCTTTGGACTATGTGTTACAGGTATCATCCTCCCTCCAGCTGCTGGCTTCTCTGCTGACCCTGTTTTGGAGGCCATGGGTTGGAGGCCAGGGCCATGTATTTGAGGTCAAGAGTAGGGAGAAGAAAGGGAGGAAAAAAGAAAGAGGATAAAGAATGGGTAGAACAGAGGATCTCCAGCTTGAACATTGTATTCTGCTGCCATGTTACTAGAAAATCTTAATTCCAGGCCTTTTTTTAAAAGATTGATTTAAATTTCACTACATGCCATGGTGGGATTTTAACCAAGGTCCCCTAAACATTACTTGGGCCTTTGGATTAACAGTCCAGTAATAATACCACCAGGCTATCACCTTGAGGTTATGCACCTTGGCAGGAAGAATAGAGGAGTTGAATATTATTTAAATGGAAAAGGACTGTGGAAAGCTACAGTACAGAAAGATTTGAGAGTCCTCATGCATAAATCTCAAAAAACTAACATACAAGTTCAGCAGGAATGGCATATGGAATATTGACCTTTACTCCAAAGGGAGTGGAGTACAAAAATTGGGAAGTCTTATTAAAAGTATGCAAGACCAAAGCTCAAATACTGTGAAAAGTTTTGGGCCCCTTATCTAAAGAAAGATATAATGTCATTGGAGGCAGTCAAGAGAAAGTTCTATGGACTGATCCCAGGAATGGAGGGACTGTCTTATGAGGACAGCTTGAGTAGGGTGGATCTGTATTCCATGAAGATTAGAAAGGTGAGAAGCAACCTCATTAAAACAAGTAAGACTTTTCAGGAACTTGACAGGTAAGATGCAGAGTGATTGTTTCCCTTTGAGGGAGAGTCAAGAACCAAATTTCAGAATGAGGGGTTATCCTTTTAAAACAGAGGTGAGGAGGAATTTCTTCTCTCTTAGAGGATAGTGAATTTTTGGAATTCTTTACTACAGAGGGCTGTCAAGGCTGGATTTTTAAGTATATTCAAGGTTGTGATAGACAGATAATTAAACAGAAAGGAAATCAAGGTAGTGGGGAAAAGGAAAGAAAGTGGAGTTGAGGATTATCAGATCAGCTATAAGCTCATTGAGTGGCAGAGGAGACTCAATGGTCTGAATGGTCCACTTTGACTCTGACATCTTAATTCAGTCCCACTTCCTAGGTGCGAAAGGCATCAAGCAGGTAAGTGCTTAATTAAATTGAGGTAGTATTTCATGTAGGTTTTCGTAGCAAGCCACTGAACCATGAGGGAACATGTCCATGTGACCAGTCCGTTCAACATCTCCAGCCTTGAGAGGTTGTGCACTCCCTTGAAAAACTGACTTATATAATGGATATTTGCCTCTAGAAGCATGTGTAATTATCACAAATTCCGACCTCCCACTCAGAAAGTGTGAGATTTGGGGATGATCTTTAGAGAGCATACCTACCACAATCCCTGTGCTTTGTTTGCAGGCTCAGTGTTGTCTACATTGAAGTCCCTTTGATTGCAGTCTTCAGTGTCATAGGACAAGGATTGAAGAAGTTTTATGTCCTGTTGGAGATGAGCAATGCTTAGTCATTTCCTTTTCGTCCATCTTTTCTCAAAACTATTTGACTTCATCAAGTCCGACAGCCACATAAAGACAAGAGCAGATATTTTAAGATTCCAAGTGAACATATATTTACAAAAATACAGGGTTATTGAGGTATTCCCAGTGTCACCAATGTGGGCGGCACAGTGGCACAGTGGTTAGCACTGCTGCCTCACAACTCCAGAGACCCAGGTTCAATTCCTGCCTCAGGCGACTGACTGTGTGGAGTTTGCACATTCTCCCCGTGTCTGCGTGGGTTTCTTCCGGGTGCTCCAGTTTCCTCCCACAGTCCAAAGATGTGCAGGTCAGGTGAAGTGGCCATGCTAAATTGCCCGTAGTGTTAGGTAAGGGGTAGATGTATGGGTGGGTTGCGCTTCGGCGGGGCGGTGTGGACTTGTTGGGCCGAAGGGCCTGTTTCCACACTGTAAGTAATCTAAAAAAAAAGGGTCCTCAGTAAGCTTTTTCTTCCCTCCCACTATGTCAAAGTACAGTCCCAACATCTGCAGCTAGGTTAGAGAGATCCTGCTCTACAGTTGGCCCTGTTGTCCTGAAAAATTAAAGATGTTGGTGTCTAGAGTGTTTCAGCCTACTGAGGGCTAAATACAGGCTCACATTGCTCAATTTGGACTTCTACAGGTATGAGCATCACAGACAAGGAGGCATTGGAAGACCCAGGCACCTCTGGATTGTCCTGAGAGGAAGAGTCTGGAGGTCATTTTTGTGGTCCTTTCTCTGTATGGGTCCCACAGGCATCAGCCTATCTCCCTGAGATGGAAGGACATCCAGAGAGAGGTTGTGGTCTCTCATCCCCATCTCACCTTGTCATTGATACTGAGCACCTTTGCCGAGAGTGATGGAGTGCAGGTTTATGTGACTATCTAGCAGACACTGAGTGTGATGGATCTGATTCACTATGACAGTTACCAGTCTGTCCATGGAGACAGCCACATGCACAAATGCTGTCACGAACATGGCGCTGGCAACTTTGGTGGAATCTCTGATCCTTCGATATTGTTTACAAGCTGCCTCTGACAAACCTGCCAGTCGATCTTGTACCTGTCTGTGCATTTTGATGAAGCCATTAATGGCTGAGATCATGGGATCACCTTCTATCTGGGCCTGTGCTGGTGCCTGGTCTCTGGTAGTCCTCTGAATGTCGGAGACCAGGGGCTTATCTTCTTCAGGGCGAAAGTAAGTATTGGAGATGCTGGAGATCAGAGTCAAGATTAGTGTGGTGCTGGAAAAGTACAGCAGGTCAGGCAGCATCCGAGGAGCAGGAAAATCGATGTTTCGGCAAAAGCCTTTCCTTATGAAGAGCCTTTATCCGAAACGTTGATTTTTTTGCTCCTGGGATGCTGCCTAATCTTGACGCATATCTTCTTCAACCAGCCGCAGAGACATGTCAATGATGTACTCATCAGATTGTGTTCCTAAGTCCAATCTCGATAGAGACTTTCCAACTCTGAATGTCCTCTGAACGGGCGGAGCGTGCAAGTGAAAGGCTTGCTTGTCCATCCTCTGAATGTTGGGTGGCTTTCTCCTCAGAGGCGGAGGCAGAGCTTAGCATCTCCAGTGCTGAACTCTTCTTGATAGAGGTTTGCTTTTGTGGAGAATGAGAATGGAAAGGGGCAAGTAATGACAAAGAGCAATATATGCAGCAGCAGATGCAGACACTTGGGAATGAAGGATGCAGAGGAAAGGAATATGGAGCAGGAAGACCATGGAGGAGTAAGGTGGACATTAAGGAATAAGCTACCTCAACTCAGAATAAAGATGCTGCAGCAGAGTTTGTCTCTCCGGGTAGAAAGCTCCTGACCTCTGCCCTCCTAGAACATCACTTTAAATCTTGCAGGTGTTGTGGATCTGACCTGTCAATAGCAATTATGGTCACAATGGCTTTAAAATAAGTTCCTTTTAATTAATTCCAAAGTTTGCCAATGGGGCTTGGTTGCATTTCTCAGGTCATAATTGCATAAACCGTGATTGGCCTATTTATGAAAGCAGGGGAGTACGTGGAGTTTCCAAATGCTGAGCAATTGCATGAAGAAAGAAAATTGGAATGTGTCCATTACTGGATTCCTCAGGTCTAGGAGTCATTGATTTGCATCCATTTCCATCAAGGTACTAAGTGATGGAGCCAGGGAATTGATAAGGTTTCTACTCCTGAGAGTTCACTTGGTCTACAGCCATAACAAGCCCTTGTGTACTCGCAATCTAAATGGTTGCCATGACACATTCATCCTTCCCACAACTGAAGATGCCACAGAACTTCATAGCATCAACAAGAATCTTTGGGCAGCTGCTGGGAGATGATGGGATGACTCTAGAAATGCCTTTTGACACCTTTGTGTAACCTGAAAAGCAAGCCATCAGCTTTTCAGAGGTGTGGTTGCAGTGTCGGGACTGTTTTTAAAACATGACCCTTCAGAGAGGTGTGGATCTTGAAGATAGAGAAGCATCAATTCCTTGGAGGAAAAGAAGGATAATGTAGTGCCAACTGATGCCCATGCTGTATAGGAAAGTCAGCAGGAATGCCTCAAGAGTCAAAGCATTTATCAGGATGGTATGAACATGAACCCCTCCATTGTAGGCACTTACTGTAGGACAATTAGCTCTACAAGCCGAATGTTGTGGGCTGGCAGGGTAGCTGTCTTAGGACAGAGATAAGCAGAAATGTTTTTGCAGAGGGTTGTGCAAAGTTAGAAATCTCTGCCTCAGAGGTGCTGGAGGTGGGGGTCATTGAACATTTTTAAGGCAGGGTAGAAATGTTTATTACTGGGGATATAGGTTTAAGGTAAATGTGAGAAAATTTAAAGGATATGTAAAAGGCAATTTATTTTTATACACAGGGTGTTAAGTCTCAGGGGTACACTGCCAGAGGCGGTGGTAGAGGCAGATACAAAGGTAATGCTTCAGATGCATCTTGACAGATATATGAATAGGCAGGGAAGAGAGTGATATGGACTACATAGAGGCAAAAGAAAGGCATCATATGTCACTGTTGTCTTGGTTGGCTAAAGGGCCTGTTCTTGTGCTATACCATTTTTTGTTCTTTGTTCTTTGACATTCCAGTTGATGTTTGGCATGACATAGGAAAGTGTGCTCACTTCCACCTCCACCAGCCTCTTCACTGGGATACATTGAGATAGTTTAACTCAGCCTTAGATGGATACTCATCTCTTTATTGCCTTTTCTTCCAAATGACACACATGCCAAATCAAGGTCTATGACTTCCTTTGAAGATAAAATGGGGAATTGTGGTCCAACATTACCTGAGCAAATCCTTTCTTTTGCACAAGGGGAGAGTCCTTCCTCTCTGTTTCCAGTGGAACAGTCACATGAAATTTGACAGTCCTCAATGTTGCCCCCTCCACAATGGCATTAGCTTTGTAAGTTTAGCTCGGGGCTCAGTAATGTCTTAAGCACACATTTCTCAAACGTTCACACACATTGTTTCCTCCAACAGCTGCACCAATCTTTTTCAAGGCTTAAGTTATTCACCTTGTTGTATGTTAAACCATTTTGGATGCTTGTGAATACTTCGATAAATCACTAAAGGCCAATTCTGCAGGATTGAGCAAACATCCCTAGCATCTAACATACTGCACCAAAAGCCTGGAATTTACGAAAACTTTTAAAAGCAAAACAAAAGCAGCTGGGCTAGGCTGTGGGAAAAATGCACAGACACAGCTGCTTTGCACTATTGTTCAGCCCGAAAATCCAATTCACAACATGACTCAAAGAACAATCAACCAGGCCTAAAAACACCCAACACAGACAGAATGAGTACCCAACAGATACCAAATCAATATTCATTCACAGAGATATTGGGCATTCAGTATCAATCAAAATACATCCACGCATACTCTTAATAGTCAGGAAGCCAATTGACCTCAAAGGGAACACCAGTAACACAATGACAAGCGCAGATTTTGCATGAAGATAACAGGCACACAGTTAGTATAATTGCAGGCCCTGGTCTCATCTGAGAGAGCTATCTGCACAGTTATCTTCTGACGAGGGATCCTGACTGCAAATATATGAAAATAGTAGTTTTGTATGTGAAAGAGGGGTCTTTGGTTTTGTGGATATTCAAACTCTGAAACACCTGTCTACTGCCTTCTTCATTTCACATTCCTTAAATAAATTTAGGGTTCTGGGGTGATTCAAACCACCTAAAGATCAACAAATTACTGACAACAAACCAGAACCCTACAATTCTGAATTTTGTTTCCATGATACCCAGTTTGGCATCCACCAGGGCCACTCAGCTTCTGACCTCATTAGAGACTTCATTCAAATATTCCAGAGATGACTTGAGAGTGACCACCATTGACAACAAGGCTGCATTTGACTGAATGTTGAATCAAGATGCTTTAGCAAAACTGAAGTCAATGGGAAGCAGAGGGAAAACTCTGCACTGGTTGAAGTCATACCTGGTACAAAAGAAGATGATTGTGGTTGTTGGAGGTCGGCCATCACTTCAGGATAAATTTGCAGGAGTTCCTCAGGGTACTGTCCAAAGCTCAACCATCTTCAGCTGCTTCATCAATGACCTTCTCTCCATCACATTTTAGAAGTAGGGATGTTCTCCAATGATTGCAAATGTTCAGCACAGTTTGTAGCTCCTCAGATACTGAGGTAGTGCCTATTCATGTGCAACAAGGTCACCACGATATCCAGACTTGGCCTGAAAAGTGACAAGTAGCATTTGTATCAACCAAACGCCAGGCAATGACCACTTCCACTAAGAGATAATCTTTGACCCCTCGACATTTAATGGCAGTACCATCACTGAATCCCCCATGACCATCCTGGGGTTACCATTGATCAGAAACTCAACTGAACTCACCATACTAACACTGGCTTCAAAAGCAGGTCAGCGACTCAGAATACTGCAGCAAACAACCCACCTCTTGACTTTTGAAAACCTGTTCACCATCTAGAAGGCACAAGTCAGGAGTGTGATGGATTACTTCCCAATTGCCTGATGAGTACAGCTCCAACAACACTCCAGAGGCTTGACACCATCCAAGCCAAAATAGCCTGTTTGATTGGCACTATGTCTATAAACATACCAACTCCATAACTTAGTCTTGCTGCTGAGTATCTTTCTCTTATTCACTTTTGTGCATTTCACTCCCGTGTATTTAATTTCTTTGTACACCACACCTGTGGATCTGATATCAGGCAGCAGAACATCATTAAAGCTCTAAGTTGTAATAATTGTACAATTCATAAAAGTCAGTTGGGGATTGGTAGAACTGCAGCCATATTTTATACATGCAATAAGTAACTCTAAAATGTAAGCGTACATCTCCACCAAAACCATGACAGCTGCAGTCTGTAGGAAAATCTAAGAGTGTGACTGAATGCCTGCCACTGCTAATGATTAAAGACAATTGAATCACAATTATCAATGGAATTCCTGTTATGATGGACAGTCAAATGCATTCAAAATGTCTCACATTTTGATTTTGTCAACTTTGAAAGTTCCAAAAATGTAAATTGGCTGCATCAATACAGGCAATCCCTATCAAGCTCATTGCCAAATAAAATTGAACCATTAGCTGTAATACGCTGACAGTATATTCAGGGGAATCATCATTTTTAGTACCCATTCATAGCTTGCATAACACTTTCAAATAGCCTCATTTCCTGCTCTTTTCCAACAGCCTTGCAAATATCCAATTTTCTTTTGGAAATTATAATCAGCTACGAGAATAGTTCCAGGCAGTTCAGTCCAATCACCCTAAGTCACTGCATAAACAATATCTCATCATCACTTCCCTTGTTATATTGTCTCTTTTATCTGTCTTCTATGGTAACCAAACTTCCTCAATTTCTCCATCAGAGTTTTTGATAATCATGAACACCTCCAAAACTCCTCTTAATTTGTTTAGCTCTAAGGAGAAATATCCGAGCTTCTGTTGACGCTCAGCATTACTGACATCCCAATTCTTGGCACTATTCTAGTAAACCTCCATTGTCCTCCACAGAGACTTGGCATTCTAATAGAATTGTTGTGCTCAGTATTTGAAACAATTCTCCACTTAAGTCTTGCAAATGACTTATAATTGTAGAGTGTAACTGTGCTTTCTACTTTATGACTATTTATTAAGCCAAGAACTCTGTAAAAAAAATTACTTTTATTTGTGTTTTGAAACATAGACGAAAAATAGGAAAAGATTCTGTTTAAACCATGGTAGCTGTATAAGAAAATGTTGCAGTTTTAAAAAGAAGTTAACAGTGCACATTGTGAATTTATACATAATGTTGCCTTTTGGAGAAGTAAGGGAAAAGTCCAGATAATAGACTGGGGCTGTTTTCCCTGGAGCATTGGATGCTGAAGGTAACCTTGGAGAGTTTTATAAAATCATGAGGAGCATGGATAGGGTCCTTTCCCTAGGGTGGGTGTGTCCAGAACTAGAGTAAGGGTAAGAGGGGAAAAGATTTAAAAGGGACCTAAGGAGTAACTTTTTCACACAAAGGGTGGTGCGTGTATGGAATGAGCTGCCAGAGGAAGTGGTGGAGGCTAGTACAATTACAACATTTAAAAGGCATCTGGATGAGTATATGAATAGGAGGTGTTTAGAGGGATATGGGCCAAGTGCTGACAAATGGGACTAGATTAGATTAGGATATTTGGTCGGCAAAGACAAGATGGGCCGAAGGGCCTGTTTCCATACTGTACATCAGGAATGATGAAGGGCTTTTGCCCAAAACGTTGATTTTCCTTCTCCTCAGATGCTGACTGACCTGCTGTACTTTTCCAGCACCACTCTAATCTAAACTCTGGTTTCCAGCATCTGCAGTCCTCACTTTTGCCTCATCAGCAAAGAGTCAGAGAAATTAAAAGGAATTGAAAGGAACTGAAAAAAAAACTCATCAACATCTGTGGTCTGAACTGGTGCTAATGAACTGTGTTGCCCTGCTTTTTCCTGTCCACTTTTAATATTTGTGTCTTGTTTGCCCATGTATGTGTGAATGATAATTGTTTGAGGGAGTAATGTTTATGTTTTAAAATAATAATTTGGCAGTTCAATGTGACCACTTTCTACCATTGTTAGAACAGTTTGATTACAAAAAATATCTATTATTTGATTAATGGGGGAATTAAAATTCTGGTGAGCATGTTCATTTAAACTGAATTAGAAAAATTAAGAGGAATTGGGCAATTTGGTAGTTTAATCAAATTTTCAAATTTGTGACAACTCTGGGAAAAGCAGGGCTTGACTTCCAGAGCAGTACACAATGAGTCATAGAGTCATAGAGTCGTAGAGATGTACAGCATGGAAACAGACCCTTCGGACCAACCTGTCCATGCCGACCAGATATCCCAACCTAATCTAGTCCCATCTGCCAGCACCCGGCTCAGTCGTGATAATCCATCTGCTTTTAGCACCCCTAAGCTACCCTTACTTCAAAAGATTTGTGTATATTAACATGATGCGGAGACAGATACCCAAATCAAATCAGCTTCCCTCGCCTTGTATTCACAGGACAGTAAAATTAAAATGATCCTCAAAGTTGCCTCAGTGGTTTATAACCATATTCTTTGAATAACTAATACCAGAAACTAAGTTTATAGATTAAAAAACAGTTACAAATTCTTATTAATACAGTATCTTTAGCAGAGTAAAGTTAAACAAGGTAATCTAATTAATGGATATGATTTCACTGAGATGTCTTTGAGCCTCGCCCCCACACATACAAAGGCAGACCGACAAATAGAGAAATAAGGGATAATTTTTTTAAAATGAGAGAAGTAACTGGCCAGTTCACTTAAACAGCTTGCATGATCTGTAATATCACAGGCACATGGGATTTCTTTTACGCGGTTTCCGAAGACACTAGTCAATGCAAATAGCTTCCAGTAGGCTCTGAGAAATATTCACTTACTTCTTATAACTGACATTCTATTGGTCATAGAGTCGTAGAGATGTATAGCATGGAAACAGACCCTTTGGTCCAACCTGTCCATGCCGACCAGATATCCCAACCCAATCTAGTCCCATCTGCCAGCATCCGGCTGATATCCCTCCAAACACTTCCTATTCAAATACACATCCAAATGCCTCTTAAATGTTACAATTGTACCAGCCTCCACCACATCCTCTGGCAGCTCATTCCATACACGTACCACCCTCTGTGTGAAAATGTTGCCCCTTAGGTATCTTTTATATCTTTCCCCTCTCATCCTAAACCTATGCCCTCTCGTTCTGGACTCCCTGACCCCAGGGAAAAGACTTTGTCTATTTATCCTATCCATGTCCCTCAATTTTGTAAACCTCTATAAGGTCACCCCTCAGCCTCCGACGCTCCAGGGAAAACAGCCCTAGCCTGTTCAGCCACTCCCTGTAGCTCAGATCTTCCAACCCTGGCAACAATTGTAACATTTGTAACATTGATCTGTAATATCACAGGCACATGGGATTTCTTTTACGCGGTTTCCGAAGACACTAGTCAATGCAAATAGCTTCCAGTAGGCTCTGAGAAATATTCACTTACTTCTTATAACTGACATTCTATTGGTCATAGAGTCGTAGAGATGTATAGCATCCCTACAGCCCTAGCCTGTTCAGCCACTCCCTGTAGCTCAGATCTTCCAACCCTGGCAACATCCTTGTAAATCTTTTCTGAACCCTTTCAGGTTTCACGACATCTTTCTGATAGGAAGGAGACCAGAATTGCACGCAATATTTCAACAGTGGTCTAACCAATGTCCTGTACAGCTGCAACATGACCTCCCAACTCCTGTACTCGATACTCTGACCAATAAAGGAAAGCATATCAAATGCCTTCTTTACTATGCTATCTACCAGCGACTCCACTTTCAAGGAGCTATGAACCTGCACTCCAAGGTCTCTTTGTTCAGCAACACTTCCTAGGACCTTACTGTTAAGTGTATAAGTCCTGCTAAGATTTGCTTTCCCAAAATGCAGCACATCGCATTTATCTGAATTAAACTCCATCTGCCATTTATCAGCCCATTGGCCCATCTGGTCAAGATCCTGTTGTAATCTGAGGTAACCTTCTTTGCTGTCCACTACACCTCCAATTTTGGTGTCATCTGCAAACTAACTAATTGTACCTCTTATGCTCGCATCCAAATCATTTATATAAATGACAAAAAGTAGATGGCCCAGCATTGATCCTTGTGGCACTCCACTGGTCACAGGCCTCCAGTCTTAAAAACAACCCTCCACCATTACCCTCTGTCTTCTACCTTTGAGCCAGTTCTGTATCCAAATGGCTAGTTCTCCCTGTATTCCGTGAGATCTAACCTTGCTAATCAGTCTCCCATGGGGAACCTTGTCGAACGCCTTACTGAAGTCCATATAGATCACATCTGCTGCCCTGCCTTCATCAACCTTCTGTGTTATATCTTCAAAAAACACAATCAAGTTTGTGAGACATGATTTCCCACGCACAAAGCCATATTGACTATCTCGAATCAGTCCTTGCCTTTCCAAATACATGTACATCCTGTCCCTCAGGATTCCCTCCAACAACTTGCCCACCACTGAGGTCAGGCTCACCGGTCTATAGTTCCCTGGCTTGTCTTTACCGCCCTTCTTAAACAGTGGCACCATGTTTGCCAACCTCCAGTCTTCCGGCACCTCACCTGTGACTATCGATGATACAAATATCTCATCAAGAGGCCCAGCAATCACTTCTCTAGCTTCCCACAGAGTTCTCGGGTACACCTGATCAGGTCCTGGGGATTTATCCACTTTTAACCGTTTCAAGACATCCAGCACTTCCTCCTCTGTAACCTGGACATTTTGCAAGATGTCACCATCTATTTCCCTACAGTCTATATCTTCCATATCCTTTTCCACAGTAAATACTGATGCAAAATATTCATTTAGTATCTCCCCCATTTTCTGTGGCTCCACACAAAGGCTGCCTTGCTGATCTTTGAGGGGCAATATTCTCTCCCTAGTTACCCTTTTGTCCTTAATATATTCGAAGTGCTCTGCTTAAATATATTTGATAATGGGCTCTAGCATCTTCCCTGCTACCAATGTCTGATGCACTGGTCTATAATTCACTGTTTTCTCTGTCTATCACTTTTTCAATAGTGTGGTTTCCTTAGCTACCCTCCAATCTGTAGAAACTGTTCCAGAATCCAAAGAATAATGGAAGGTGACCACTAATGCCTCACTATTTCTATGACAACTACCTTAAGTATTCTGGGATGTAGATTATCAGGCTTTGGGGACATTTTGGCCTTTAATCCCATCAATTTCCCCAATACTATTTCTCTATTAATACAGATTTGCTTCAGTTCCTCCCCGACAAAACTGTGCTCTCCGTTGGTTCTGTTATGTTATGCACATCCCCATTTGTGCAGACAAAAGTGAAGCATAAAATTTGTAAAAATATCAAAGAACTATGGATGCTGGAAATCTGAAAAGAAAAACAAATTGCTGGAGAAACTCAGCAGGTCTGGCAGCCTCTGTGGAAATAAAGTAGAATTAATGTTTTGGTTGTGACTGGGAAAAGATGGTATTACGTTGACAACAGAAGGTGGAGGAAAGAGGATGAAATAAACAACAGCTCTGGGCTCTCTCTCGGCTCCATTTCCACTTACTGTTTAATCCTCACCCCCCACCACTTTCTGTCTTCTGCATGTATACCATGAGTTTTCTTTTCCACAATCAATTCTGAAAGGTCTCTGGACCCAAATCACTGGCTCTGCTTTCTCTCTACATATATTGCCAGACTTGCTGAGTTTCTCCTGCAATTTCTGCTTTCATTTAAGAATTTAATTCAGCAGCTATTTCTTTATTCCCTATAATAAACACCCCATTTCTGACTGTAAGGACTGACATTCATTTTCACCAATCTTCTTCTCCTTACATACCTATAAAAACTTTCACAGTCCGTTGTTATGTTCTCTTACTCCGTTACACTATTTTCTTCTTCTTAAGTAAACTCTTGGTCCTCCTTTGCTGGCTTCTAACCTGTTCCCAATCCTCAGCTCTCCTTTTTTATCTGTTTGATTCTATTACTATTTTTAAAGTCACTCATAAGCCAGGTTTGGCCACTGTTTTCCTTGCATTCTAGTGCCGGACATCAATAAACAATCTTTATAGTTCACCCATTTGCTCTTTGAGAGTTTGTTATTACCTATTTGCTGTCATTTCTTCCAGTGACATTTCCCAATCCATCATAGCCAACTCACATCTGACCATTGTGGTTTCCCTTATTAAGCTTCAGGACTGTACTCTCAGAATCAACTAGATAAAAACAATGACTGCAGATGCTGGAAACCAGATTCTGGATTAGGCAGCATCCAAGGAGCAGGAAAATTGACGTTTCGGGCAAAAGCCTTCTCCCACACTCCTCCCTGACCTATCACCTTCATGTCCACCCCCACTCACCTATTGTACGCTATGCTACTTTCTCCCCACCCCCACCCTCCTCTCATTTATCTCTCCACCCTTCAGGCACTCTGCCTGTATTTCTCATGAAGGGCTTTTGCCCAAAACGTCAATTTTCCTGTTTTACTCGGATGCTGCCTGAACTGCTGTGCTTTTCCAGCACCACTCTAATCCAGAATCCTCTCGGAATCAACTGCCTCACTCTCCACCTTGATGAAGAATTCTATTATATTATGGTCGCTCATCCCAAGGAGTCTGTCATAATTACATGATCAAATATTCTTTTCTCATTGCATTCTAAGATGTTCTGTTCTCTAGTTGGTTCCTCAACATATTGGTCCTGAAAACCATCACCTATGTAGTACTCTCTAGGAATTTCTCATCCTACCGTTTTGTGATGAATTTGATTCATCCAATCTGTATGAAGATTAAATCCATCCATAATTTACCTCATTCATCTCTGATTTACTGTTTAATGCCATCCCCAATATCACCATTACAGTTTGGTGGTTGATGTATCACCCTTACTGATGTTTTTGCCACCTGGTATTTCTCAATTTTACCCACACAACTTCCACATTATTGAGTTAATATCTTTCCTCAGTGTAGTATTAATATCCTTTTGAACCACTGCTTTTTCCTTTTTGTTTGCCCTTCCTAAGTACTGAGTTCCCGGAATATTCAGTTCCCACCCTCAGCACCTTGCAGCCATGCCTCTGTAATTCCAACTCTATCATACCCGTTTAATCATTCACTTTATTTTGAATACTTCATGGGTTTAGGAACAGAGCCTGAAGGCTCGTCTTTTTAATGTTCCTTGTCCCATTCCTACATTTTTCTTTACTATAGTCTTGTTTGATTCCTCTCCCTATTACTTTTCTTATTCCCCTTTCTGCCTTTTGCTCTTGTTCTTCATTCCACTTCATCTGACTTCTTGCATCTTTTCCCATCGTTCTGCCAATTTAGTTTAAAGCCTCCAAACCCCTCTAGCAAATACTGTTCTCAAGGGCACCAGTCCTCATCCTGCTTAGGTGTAACCCATCGGTTTGTACTGGTCCCAACTACCCCAAAACCAGAGCCAGCGCCACAGGAGTCTGAAACCATTCCCCTCACACCATCTTTTAGCCATGTGTTCATCTGATATATGCTGCTATTCTATTATAACCAGCAGGTGTCACTCTTAGTTATCCTGCGATCAAAGATCCAAACCTAAAATAAACAACATTAATGTATATGTAAATCACACACCTTTCTTCACACAGGACAGGTTGAGGAAGAGTCTTAAAAGCATGTGGAATCCTGAGTTTCACAAATAGAGGCATAGATTGTAGGTTGGAAGAAACTTTCCCATTGACAGAAATATCAGGAAGCAAAAGGGAACTGCAAAAGCACATTGGCAAAATAAATAATGGAGATAGGATTAGAATATTTTTTATGTAGCAAATAGGTAGAATCTCAATTGTATTGCCTAAGAGAACAGTGGAAGCAGATTCAGTCTTGACTTTCAAAAGGAAAATGGATAGGCACCTGAAGAAAAAAGATTTGCATGGAGAAAAGGTGGGTGAGTGAGATTTGATCTTGGAGAGAACTGGCAAGGACACAGTGGGACAAATGGTATTTTTCTGTGTTGTAATGAATTTATGATTCTATGACTGGAAGGGAAAAAAGATGATAGACATTGGGATTGCAACGTTCAATGACCCCACTTTGAGTGGAAGTGATACAGGAAAGCTTCTGCTTTTTACTCATCCCTATAATTATATTCTGCAATCTAGCACTTCTCAATGTTGGCTGGATGCAAACACAGCTGGGGTCTAATGTCATGTGAAGCCAGCACCAATTCAAACTACTCTGCAGTTTGATGGTTAAATGCAAACTGGCTGCAAGTTCCCCTCCCAACCACACTCTATCCTGATTTAGAACTAATTCTTGTTCCTTCACTAGCACCACTAGTCCTGTGATGTTGCCGCTACACCACCAGCTTCAACCATTGGCTGATGACAATAGTTTCAGCTTCAACTACAGAAGCTGCCCATTGCCTGAACGCTTCAATGGAAGCTCAAACTGAGATCATGAAATCGCAGCAGAATTAGAAGGCATAGACTGCCAACTTCAAGGTTGCAAAGTAACATTATTCAAGAGATTTTTCGGGTCTTGTAGCTGTCCAGCATTCTATTCTTCGTCTAATATTCAATTCCATAAACTTGAAGAGAATCAATATTGCGAATGTCATAATAAAAGACAAATCACCCTTTGTGGTTTTGATTTACATCTAATGCCTTAGGTGTGTTTTCGACACCTCCAGTAAAGTACAAATTATGACAAATATCATTGGGGGTCAGAGTAATATGTTAAAACTGGATTTTCAAACCGGTTTAGCCTTTGTTTACACTTTTGGCGAAAACAATCTAAAATTTTAAAATTTCGTGCATGCGTTGACATTTCTGCCTGTGCTTGCAAATATTCAATATTTACTTGGGAAGTGCGAGGCCTGGAGGAATTGCATGAACAGAACTCTCGGTGGACATTTGCAAGCTGCAACATAAGTTGAATGTGACTGAACACAAAACGTTCACTAAATCAAGCAATCACAGAGCACCAGCAGTACAACCAACTGCAAACTTGGAAATCACAGTGGGTCAGGCAGCATCCATGGAGAACAGCAAGCCAATGTTTCAAGTCTAGACGACTCTTCATCAGAGCTTTGATGAAGAGTCATGTAGACTCGAAACGTTGGCTTACTTGTCTCTCTACGGATGCTGCCTGACCCGCTATAATTTCCAGCATCTTTTGTTTTCAGTATAGAGATTGTAGCATCTGCAGTAATTCACTCCTGCAACTATAAATCTAATTGGAGACACTGTATCTAGATTGATAACATTCTTATGAAATGACCTAGTGTGCAGTAGTGAGACAGTAGCTCACACCAAGTTCAAATTGCCAGATATCTACTCATTTCTATATTACTGAAACAACTTTTAACAATCCCAAGGAAGTAAGAAATCAGTCACTGTGTTCAGACAGAAATAATGACTATTAGAATCGTTGATAGGCACTAATGAGTAACTGTCAAGAGAGGGGATAGAGATAGAGAAGTCCAGGAAGGGGAGGGGGTATCTGAGATGGTCCAGGTGAACTTAAGGTCAGGGTGGAATGTGTTGGTGAAGTTGATGAACTGTTCAACCTCTTCATGGGAGCACGAAGTGGCGCTGATACAATCATTAATGTAACAGAGGAAAAGCTAGGGAATGGTGCCGGTGTAACTGCGGAAGATGGACTTTTCCACGTAACCCACAAAGAGACAGGCATAGCTAACATAGCTAACACATTCCACCCTGATCTTATGTCCACCTGGACCATCTCAGGCACCTCCCACCCCTTCCTGGACCTCTCCATTTCATCAATGGTGACCGACTCATCACAGATATCTTCTACAAACCCACCGACTCCCACAGCTACCTGGATTAAACATCCTCCCACCCTAGCTCCTGTAAAAACACTATCCCTTATTTCCAATTCCTCCGCCTCATTCGCATCTGCTCCCATGAGGACCAATTCCATCACAGAATACACCAGATGGCCTCCTTCTTCAAAGACCACAATTTCCCCTCCGATGTAGTCAATGATGCCCTCCAGCGCATCTCATCCACTTCCTGCACCTTTGAACCCCACCCCTCCAACCACACCAAGGACAGACCCCCCTGGTCCTCACCTTCCACCCCATAAACCTCTGCATTAATCGCATCATCGTCCGCCACCTACAAATGGATCCCACCACCACAGATAAATTTCCCTCGCCTCCCCATCTGCTTTCTGTAAAGACCATTCCATCCGTGACTCTCTTGTCAGGTTGATGCCCTCCCCTCCTGACACCTTCCCCTTCCACCATAGGAATTGCAAAACTTGCACCCACATCTCCCTCCTCACCTCTGTCCAAGATCCCAAAGGAGGCTTTCACATTCATCAGAGTTTTGCCTGCACTTCCACACATCATTTACTGTATCCGTTGCACCCGTTGTGGTCTCCTCTACTTTGGGGAGATAGGATGTCTACTTGTAGAGCATTTCAGAGAATATCTCCAGGTCACCTGCACTAACCAACCCACCCGCCCCGTGGCCGAACACTTCAACTCCCCCTCCCACTCCATCACGGATATGAATGTCCTGGGTCTCCTCCACACCCTAAACACCCAATGCCTGGAGGAAGGACGCCTCATCTTCCGCCTCGGTACCCTCTAACCACACAGCATCAATGTGAATTTCAGCAGTTTCCTCATTTTCCCCTCCCCTCATCTTATCCCAGTTCCAACCTTCCAACTTGGCACCATCCTCATGACCTGTCCTACCTACCCATCATCCTTCCCACCTATCTGCTCCACTCTCCTCTCCGACCTATCACCTTTACCCGACCTCCGTCTATGTATCGCATTTTCAGCTACCTTTCCCCAGCCCCACCCCCCTCTCATTTATCTCTCCACACCCTCGGCTCACAAGCTTCATTCCTGATGAATGGCTTATGCCCAAAACTTCAATTCTCCTGCTCTTTGGATGCTGCTTGACTTGCTATGCTTTTCTAGCACCATACTCTCGGGTTTGATCTCCAGCATCTTCAGTCCTCACTTTCGCCTAATGAGTAACTCACGATTAAAAAAAAATGTCAGAACCAACATGTGATCACATTTTGCAGACTGACTGGGTGGGTGGCTGGACTGTGAGGAGGATGCAGAGATGTTTCAGGTGAGATTTAGACAAGTTGAGTGAATGGTTGATGCAGTATAATATGGATGAATGTGAAATTATGCACTTTAGTTGCAAAAACAGGAAGGCAGTCTATTACCTCAATGGCTATAAAGTGAGAGAGGGGAATGTGAAATAAGACCTGGGTATTTTCATGCACTAGTCATTGAAGGTGGAGCAGGTGGAAAAGATAACAAATGATATGTTGGCCTTCATAGTGATAGGATTCAAGTACAGGAGCAGGGATGTCATGCTGCAATTCTACAGGATCTTGGTGAGACCATACCTGGAATATCGTGTGCATTTTTGGTCTCCTTATCTGAGGCAGGATGTTTTTGCTACAGTGGGAGTACAGTGAAGATTTACAAAGTTCAGAAAATGAGGGGGTTGGGGTGGATGGGGATGGGGGGCTTGGAGGTGCTCATAGAAACTTATGAAGTTTTAACAGGGCTAAACAGAGCAGATGCAGAAAGGATGTTCCCAACAGGAGGGGAGTCCAAAACCAGCCAGATTCTGAAGAAGGATCACTGGATTCAAGATGTTAACTTTGTTTTCTCTCCACAGATGCTACCAGACCTGCTGAGTTTCTATGGCAATTTCTGTTTTTGTTTTATATTTCCAGCATCCACTTTTCTTTGCTTTATTTTAGCCTGCTCCCTCATTGGTTCCCCAACATATTGCTCCAAAATTCAATTTATAAAAGATTCAATTAACTTTCCATTGACTGTCATTGCTGATTTCATTAATCCAGTCTATATTCAAATTAAAATCACCCACCATTTTTGTGTAACTTTCTTACCAGCAGTATTTCTTGGTTTATACGGTATCCCACTGTGGAACTGTTGTGTTGGGACTTGCAGATTATTCCCAGTCGGGACATATTTTCCTTGCCATTTCTTACTTCTGCTCAGACTGATTTGACATCTTGATCTCCAGTGCCTACATTAATTTTCACAATAGCATGGTCTCTTCCTTTACCAAAAATTTATACACTTTCTTTTTCTTCCAGTCTATTCTTCTGAAATCAAATGATACAGGAGAAATGCAGGAATGGGTTATTGAGTTGGATGATTAGCCAAGATCATAATGAATGGCGGAACAGGCTTGAAGGGCTGAATAGCCTAGTTCTACTCCTAGTTTCAATGTTTCTATCCCATTGGAATGCAAATGCATGTGGAAAGTACCTCTTACAACATATAGCTATATAAGAATAAAATTATGTGTTAGTATGAGACATTGTGCAAATTTGCAGCTTGTAGCTTTTTCTCACAGAATGCCTGAATTTGCAATCATAACATGTTCATAGTGAATTCCTGTCAGTGCAGTGGCCTGACAGTTGACATGAATTTTATTTTGCTATTGTTGCTTGAGGGATTACAGAGGCGATGTAACGTGTTGTCTTATTGTTAAGTGCAACTGTGGTTGCAAATTCAGCGCTTAAACGAACATAGTCCAAGATTGATGCTTAAAAGCAATGAATAAGAAGAAAGAATGGGACGTTCAATGCTTTGAATGTGTTCAGCTGTTTGCTAAATTCCACAATCATGTTTATTTCTGATAACCTTTCATCCCACTGCTTACCAAGAATCTGTCCACCTTTGACTTAAAAAAATTCTGGATTAGTGGTGCTGGAAGAGCACAGCAGTTCAGGCAGCATCCAAGTAGCTTCGAAAGCCCTTCATCAGGAATAAAGGCAGTGAGCCTGAACCGTGGTGAGATAAGCTAGAGGAAGGTGGGGGCGGGGAGAGAGTAGCATAGAGTACACTGGGTGAGTGGGGGAGGGGATGAAGGTGATAGGTCAAGGAGGAGAGGGTGGAGTGGATAGGTGGAAAAGAAGATAGGCAGGTAGGACAAGTCCGGACAAGTCAAGGGGACAGTTACTGAGCTGGAAGTTTAGAACTAAGGTGAGGTGGGGGAAGGGGAAATGAGGAAACTGTTGAAGTCCACATTGATGCCCTGGGGTTGAAGTGTTCCAAGGCGGAAGATGAGGCGTTCTTCCTCCAGGCGTCTGGTGGTGAGGGAGCGGCAGTGAAGGAGGCCCAGGACCTCCATGTCCTCAGCAGAGTGGGAGGGGGAGTTGAAATGTTGGGCCACGGGGTGGTGTGGTTGATTGGTGCGGGTGTCCCGGAGATGTTCCCTAAAGCGCTCTGCTAGGAGGCGCCCAGTCTCCCCAATGTAGAGAAGACCGCATCGGGAGCAACAGATACAATAAATGATATTAGTGGATGTGCAAGTAAAACTTTGATGGATGTGGAAGGCTCCTTTAGGGCCTTGGATAGAGGTGAGGGAGGAGGTGTGGGCGCAGATTTTACAGTTCCTGTGGTGGCAGGGGAAAGTGCCAGGATTGGAGGGTGAGTTGTTTGGGGGCATGGACCTGACCAGGTAGTCGCAGAGGGAACGGTCTTTGTGGAAGGTGGAAAGGGGTGGGGAGGAAAATATATCCCTGGTAGTGGGGTCTGTTTGGATGTGGCGGAAATGTCAGCGGATGATTTGGTTTATGCGAAGGTTGGTAGGGTGGAAGGTGAGCACCAGAGGCGTTCTGTCCTTGTTACAGTTGGAGGGGTGGGGTCTGAGGGCGGAGGTGTGGGATATGGACGAGATGTGTTGGAGGACATCTTTAACCACGTGGGAAGGGAAATTGCGGTCTCTAAAGAAGGAGGCCATCTGGTGTGTTCTGTGGTGGAACTGGTCCTCCTGGGAGCAGATCCGGCAGAGGCGGAGGAATTGGGAATACGGGATGGCATTTTTGCAAGAGGTAGAGTGGGAAGAGGTATAATCCAGGTAGCTGTGGGAGTCGGTTATTCTGTCTTCTGCTTCCACCATCTGTTGAGGAAGGAGATTCCAAAGGCTCATGATGCACTGAGTGAAGAAAATTCACCTCACGTCTGTTTTAAATGAGTTAGGATTAGAGCTGATTTTTAAATGCCTAGTTTTAGGTTCTTCTATTAGTAGAAATATTCCCTCCACATCTACCTGTAAAGGCCTTTCAGGACCATATGTTTCAATGAAGTCATCTCTTATTCTTCTAAACTTTAGCAGATACAAGCCTATTTTGCTGCCCTTTCCTCACAAGACAACCTGCCATTTCCAGATATTTTAGGGGTGGGGAGGGGCGGGGGGGCTCACTTATTTACAAATGTTCGTCTTGCAAATGCCTGTACTTGCAAACATGATCCCATACAGAGGTATAACTTTAAAAATCCAATATATGATCATTTCCTATACTTAGGAACAGTCATTTTACATTCTCCTGCATTGTGTTCCACCTTTCGTACAAATCGATTTCTGAAAAGACTCCAGAATGGAACTAGTAAACATTCCCTAAGCTGCCTCCAATGCATTTATACTTTCCTTTAAGTGAACAATACTATACAACTTCAGATGTAATCTCATAACTGCCCTGTATAACTGAAGCATAATCTCGATACTTTAACATTTGAGATGTTTCTGTATGAATTCAATGAGCTAATCTCTCCAACATGTTAAGACATCCAGTAAAGAGGTGAGATGTTCAGGAGATGCTGAAAGAGTGAATGCTATGTCAGGCACAGGAACAAATGGGAAAGAAGACTGCAAACTTGAGGAAAGCTAGCTCATTCAACAGCTTTCAAGCATGCATCTTATGAGGCACTTCCTTCTACCAAGTAATTTTATTGCTATCATATTTAAAGTACGGCAAGATAGCTCAGTGGATAGCACTGCTGCCTCATAGCACCAAGGACCTGGGTTCAATTCTAGCCTCAGGGGACTATCTCTGTGGGGTTTTCACATTGTCCCTGTGTCTGTGTGCGATTCCTCCCACAATCCAAAGGTATGCAGTTTAAGTGAATTGGCCATGCTAAATTCCCTGAAGTCTTCATGGATAATTATAGGGGAATGGGTCTGGGTGGGATACTCTTTAGAGGGTTGGTGTAGACTTGTTAGGTGAATGGGCCTGCTTCCATACTATAGGGATTCTATTTTATGGAATTCAATGCTGTTTTATTGTTTACTTTGAACAGCTGTACCAACCATACATTTATTTATAACTAGAACCCTCGTCAGACTGACATCTTAAACTGGTTTCACAGAAATGACCCTTAAGACTGGAAATGTTTAATCTGCTTAGTTATGCTGTTAAATAAATTCCATGTGGGCATGTGATAATATTCTCCCAGACTGCATGAGATTGGAAACTGTCGATGGTGAAGCAGTTGTGCAATTTCAAATATGATACTGAATGAGTGGAATACTGATGAGATTTTTCAGCCTCAGCACACCAAACTCAATTATAATTTTTCCTGTATAATCATATTCAATTGGAGACACATTCATTCTATACGTGGAGACCAAGTGTACATATTCACTAGTATACTGACAAGAAATAAATGCAGAACCTGGTATTTTAGTTGAAAGCTATGATAGTTCTAATTACAGTAAGAACCAATATCCCACAAGTGGATTTTCAGTTTGAACAGTTGAAAAGGTTGACAATATTAAACAAAAGCACCTTTGTAGATGTGTAACTATGCAGGACAAGCATTGCTTGTTAATTTTATAGTGAGAACTTGATATGTTATCACTTGAGGAATATTGGCATGCACATGAAACTGCCTGAAGATTCTGCAGGATTACTACAGAGAAAAAGTGTGAACTGCCACTGTTCTGTTTCAGCAGAGAACTCCATAGAATGTAACATTTGTATTCATTTTAAAAGGACAAACTAACTTAAACCTGCAATAATTTGAACATGGTAGAATTGAGGTGCGTACGTATGAATTCCAAAGTTATCCTCATGTCCTGTGGGTTACAAATTAAATATTATCTGTAGTTCTGAGATGATAAGGACTTGAGTTGGCCACAGAAGCTGTAATGTTGCTAATTTTTTTCTGTAAACTGTGAAACTGTGATGAATCTGTCATTTCTCAGCTGGGTCTCTGGTGAAACTCACCCCCTTTCAGAAAGAAGTGAACTGCATGACAAGCTCAAACTCAAAACTGGGCTTCTTGCTATTCACTGCAGAAGAGCAATAATAATAGAAGAAGCTGGAAGCAAGTTATCCTGCTTGATCTGCAGCCACAAAGATAGCATTGCAATGGAGTACTCAACCAGGCAATTAAAGACAAGACATGCACTTAAAGAAACATACAGGGATGAATAGTTCTTTATATCTATTATTAGATATGCTATTTGATAAATCTGGATTCATTTTTTATGTTGCCTTTTATTTCAGGAGTTTGGCCAAGAGAATGCTGTATTGCTACATTGAAGATGGACTAAAACATGGGGAATTATGAAGAAAGGATGATGAAGAGCTGAAGACTTAGGATACAAACTATAATCTTGGTAATTGGCTTAACAGCAGGAGACAGAGTGATGGTGGAGGATTGTTTTTCAGACTGAAGACCTGTGACCAGCTGTGTTCCACAGTTATTGGTGCTGGATCAACTTTTGTTTGCCATTTACATAAATTATTTGGATAAGAATAGGGAAGGTGTGGTTAGTACGTTTGCAGATGACATCAAAATTAGTGGAATAGTGAACAGTAAAAAAGGATATCTAAGATTACAAAGTGATCTTGATCAATTGGGTCAATGGGCTGAACAGTGGCAGATGGAGTTTAATTTGAATAAATGCAAGGTATTGCATTTTGACAAAACAAACAAGGGCAGGACTTATACAATTAAGAGGTAGTGTTGTAGAACAGGAAGACCTAGGGGTTCAGGTAATCTTTGAAATTGGTGTAACATATAGATAGGGTGGTTAAGAAGGTGTTTAGCACACTTGCTTTCACTGCTCAAACCTTTCAATAGAAGAGTTCATCACTCTGTTGAGATTATACAAGACATTGGTGAGTCTTCTTCTGGAGTACAGTGGTCCAGTTCTGTTTGCACTGGTATAGGGAGGATATTATTAAGCTGGAAAGGATTCAAAAGAGATTTACCAGGATGTTGCTGGGAATGGGAGATTTGAATTATGGGCATAGGCTGGATAGGGTGGGACATTTTTCACTGGAGTGCAGGAAGTTGAGGGGTGTTCTTAGAGAGGTTTATAAAATAAAGAGGGCTGTAGTTAAGGTGAATGGCAGGTGTCTTTTCCCTAGAGTTGTGGATTTCAAGACAAGGGGACATATTTTTAAAGTGAGAGGGGCAAGATTTAATAAGGACATGAGGGGCAATTTTTATTTAACACAGTGAGTGGTTCCTGTGTGGAATGAACTTCAAGGGGAAATAATGGTGCAGATATATTGTAACATTTAAAAAGCATTTAGGTAAGTACATGAATAAGAAATGTTTAGATAGATTTGGGCCATGCACAGGCAGGTGGGACTAGTTTAGTTTGGGATTATGGTCAGCATGGACTGATTTCTGTGTCTCTATGACTATGAGAAAGACAGGTCTTGACATCAAGGCTGCAAGTGACTGCTTGTAGCATTAAGGATCCTGAACTGAACTGGTACTGAGGAGAATTGTCCAATGGTTTGAGTCATACCATTCATGTAAGAAGATGGTTGTGGTTGTTGGAGGTTAGCCATTTCAGCTCCAGGACATCTCTACAGGCATTCCTCAGGGTAGAGTCGTAGGCCCAACTATCTTCAGTTGCTTCATCAATAACCTTCCCTCCATCATAAGGTCAGAAGTGGGGATATTTGCTGATGATTACATAATGTTCAGCACCATTCACAACTTCTCAGATACTGAAACAGTCTATGTTCAAATGCAACAGTATTGTACAACAACCAGTGCTGAACTGACATGTGGCAAGTAACATTTGCACCACAGGAATGCCAGGCAATGATCGTCTCCAATAAGAAACAATCTACACACCATCCTTCACATTCAGTAGTGTTACCATCACTGAATCCTCCACTATTAATATTCTGGTGGTTACCATTAACCTGAAACTCAATTGGAAACATCAGATAAACACAGTGGTTACAAGAGCAGGAGAGAGGCTAGGAATGCTGCAGTGAGTAACTTATTTCCTGACTCACCCAAATCCTGGCCACCATTTACAAGGCACAAATCAAGAATGTGACAGAAAACGTCTCAATTGTCTGGATGGGTGCAGCTCCAACAACACTCAAGAAGCTTGACACCATCCAGGACAAAGCAGCTTGCTTGATTGGCACCATATTGACAAACATCAAGTGGCTCCACCAGCGAAGCTCAGTGACAGCACTGTGTTCCATCTCCAAGATGCACTGTAGCAATTCACCAAAGATCCTCAGATAGCACCTTCTAAAATCACAAACACTTCCAAGGAGAAGGGCAGCAGATATCACCATCTATTTAAAGTGGATAAATAACGAAAATACAAATGGAGGCATAAATACTTTTGAAGAAGTTTGAATTTAATTTTATAATTATTTCAATCTGAAATACCTTAATTTGTTTTCAAAAAATTAGACAAAATTAATATCAAATGTAGTCTCAAGCTAAGGAAGTATACTAAGCCATTATGTATTTGTACACCCTGAACGATTACACATATCTTAATAAATCAAGTTCAGAAGCAAATTGTACCCAAACCCAATGGCCATTAGGATAGTGGGTGGCATGGTGGCTCAGTGGTAGGCACTCCTTCCTCACAGTGCTCAGGACCTGAGTTTGATTACAGCCTTGATGACTGAATGGAGTTTATACATTCTCCCGGTGTCTGCGTGAGCTTCCCACAACAGAAAAATGTGCAGGTTAGGTGGACTGACTGTGCTAAATTGCCCACAGTGCGCAGGCCAGGTTGATTAGTCATGGCAAAGGCAGGATTACAGGGACAGGGTAAGTATGGGGTGGGATGCTGGTTGGAGGACTGCTGTGGACTTGAATGGCCTGCTTCTACATTCTATGTGTTGACCTAGAATAGCTAAATAAGGCCGTAGTGAGGGAAATCCATCCTATGTCTACAGTTGTTGAGAGTTTATTTAAATTGTTAAAAGTAAAGCTCTTTCAGAAACTCTATGCAACAGTGGGTTCAAACAGTTAGCATTAAAGGAACAGATAAGACTGCATACTACATTTATTACTCTATTTGATGAAATTTATGTAAGTAGACTGCCATTCAGAATCACATAAGCCATAGAGATTTTCCAATGGATTATGTTCAAAGGAAGATGCCAAATGCGCATGGATGACATATTGATATATAGGGAAATGGCTGAGGAACACAGCTGCCCATACAGTGTGAAAATGCCCACAAGGCAAAGGGCTAACTCTGAATGGAAAGTGTATATTTTTGAGGGAATTTATTTGAGTCTTGAACACATTATTGGCAGAGATATAATAAGGTTAGATGCACAAAAAATGAAAACTCTTTATCTCCTCTATTTGCAACCCTCTCTTTGTCATCCTGAGTAATCCTAACTGGCAAACTGGCAAGAGCATTTTTAAACACATCACTCTCAGACAATTACTTTGCAATAACATGCAACCTTCTCTTTCTACACATTCTTCATATACTCAGCTAACCACCTACCACTGTCATTCACCTTTGTTAGATTTTGGGGCTTTGTGATCACTGTAACCTAACACAGACAGTTGACTATTCTGAAGGAAATTTCAGCTATTTTATAAAAGTTGCTATTTTATAAAAGTTACTTATGATACATTAGTTAAGTAGGAAAAAGAAAGTATACAATCCATGACAACTGAGGATAGTTCACTCATACCAGAAAGGAAACTGACAGTTAACACAGGAGTGTGTTGGTGCCATTAAAGTTGTGAAGGTAGCATCCTGCTCTCTAGCAAAGTGTTATGGAACTCTTTGCTGGGTTTTCCTCCAATTTCTTCTCTTCCATCTTCTATCTGAAGGCAGCTTCATGATGAATAAAACCCTGACAAGGACAGCCATGAAGAAGACTATCATCTGACCCAGAGCACTTGTTGATATGCCCTATTTCCAGGGTTATGTAGTTTACTCTCTACCAATCATCCATTTGAATCCTACTAGCCAAAGGACAACTACTTGCGATATCAAGTAACTGTTCCTCACTTGCTCAGCTTAATTTGAAGGTTAGTTTTCATTTATTTTGGGGAATAAAACTGTTTATTTTGCTAAACACTGCATTGCTAATATGATACATACGAATGATATGAGAAGTAGTAGAGATCAGTGGCATTTTTATATCCTTAGTTAACAGAAGTAGGGAGATGAGGAACTCCCAGCTACCTGGTGACACAATTAATAATCAGCAATCTGCATGACATTCAAAACTCAATCATTGAACCACTACTGACATCCTGGTGATTACCATTAACCAAAATTGAACATAGCCAGGCATGTAGATACTGTGGCTGTAAGATTAGCTCAAAAGCTCAAAATTCTGTGGCATGTGATTCATCTTCTGTCTCAACATACACTGTTTACCATCTATAAGGTACAAGTCAGGAATATGATGGAATACTCCTCACTTGTCTGGGCATGTGAACATTCACCAAAACTCAATAATCTTGACACCATCCAGGACAAAACATCCCACTTCATTTCTATTCCATTCACCACGATCGACATTAATTGCCTTCACCAACAGCACCCAGTAGCAACAGTGTGTACCACCTGAAGGATGCACTGCAGTAACTCACCAGACTCCTTCAATCATCTGAACGTAATCTCTAACACTCCAGCAGTGGTTCAGAAAGGTAGCTCACTTTCTCCAGGGGAATTAGTCATGGGCAATAAATGCTGATCTAATCAGCAATGCCAACATTCCATGAACAAATGCAAAGAAATAGTGCCTTCATTCAACTTTGAGTGAAATATGGCCACCTTCATAATAGTGAAGTCACAACATTCTTCCCTTACAAGGACCTATTTTGTGTCTGATGAAAAGCTATACTTCTATAACATTAGCTAGGATTTTCTGTGGATGGTTTAGGCAATCGTAAAGCCAGCAAAATAGAATAAGAGGATGCTGAGGAGGATGTGTCTTCTGCTATCATGCCATTTTGCTAGCAGAAGATATGTTCGTGGCTCAGATGCTCGTAGAGAGCACTTCTGTTTGTGGTCCCACCACTTTGTGAGAAGTTTGCGCAATAAATCCCGATGGCCTACTAGCAGGTTCCAGGAGGGGAGTTACAGAAATATGGACACTCCATTGTCCATGGATACCTGCTGCTATATTTATGGTGCTATCATAGCACCTATCCCACTCCATAAATGAGGATCTCCCTATCTTACCCTAGCTTCCACCAACAATATTTACCCTTCCTCACGGGATCCTGGCCATTGACTTGCTCTTTCTGTCTATCTGCAGCCTGAACAGCAGTCACCACTGGTGGTGGTGGTGCCGTCAAACATCCAGCCTGTGATTGAGTCAGCAACTCTTGAGGTTGGCAGCTAAATGTATTTGGTTGGCTACTGTGGCTTGACTATCTGCAGCTGTTGTTAATGCCACCCTGGATCAGCTTCAAAGCAAGGTCACCTCTTAGTTTGAGTCCCAGCATTGGGGCTTCTGCTATCCTATGAAAATTCAACTCTTTTGAATGATAGTTGACAATATTGAGCATTTAGTGTAATATTTCCAAAGTTTCAATCAATTTGGTCAATTAATGCGGTGTTGTTTTATTTTTGCCATTGAGTTTCAGGAAGCTCAAGAGATCTGTGAATGCACTGTTAAATTTGAAAGTCTGTTGAAATATCGCTCCAATTAAATGATTAACATCTGTTAGTGGGCAACATGCCTTTCCAGAGGGATTTGCTCATAAACAGTCCAATGCACTTTAGTATCATTCAATGATTTTATGATTGTTGACAGTGGGACATAACATTGCAACAATCTGTGTTTGAATTGTTTGGTGCCAATGACAGTTAGAAGTGATTTTAAAAGTGATTCTGCAAACTGACACTCTTAGAGTCTCAGAAAATCACTAGTGTGTGGGCCACAAGTTCTGGACTATTAATTTCCATAGAAAACCACTGGCTGTTGATTTATAACAACATGAGATGTGCTCCCAGTGAATGTTGCTCATCACTGCAATTGGTAGAATCAATCCTTGCTGACTGATGTCCAGAATGATAGAAATTTACAGCTTGGAAGGAGGCCATTCAGCCCAACACATCCACATAGGCTGGCAAGGAACCATCCAGCTTTGGACCACATTTTATGGTACTTCAATTTAAGATTTAATTTATTTTCAAATTTTATGAGGGCTTCTGCCTTTACCACCTTCACAAGGCACAGCCCTTTCGCCAGATGCTCACCATCCTTCGGTAAAACAATTTTCTCCAAATCTCATTGAGTCTACTACCTCTTATCCTAAATCCATATCCCTGCGTATGAATCCATCCAACAAGGAGATGAGGGCAATCTTATTCACTCTCATAATTTTATTAACTTTACTTCAGTTTCCTCAATAGAACAAAAAAAACGTGTCGGCAATTATAACTTGAAATTCAATAAAATGCTCAGGTGAAGAGCCACTTATTCATTGTTTTTTAAAAAAAATTAGACTTACTGATCATATCAAACTGAGAGCTAACACTATCAAGGGAACATCATAGTTATGAAGATATGGCTTGAACAGAGATAAGTTAAAGGACTGTGTTCCAGTTAGTTGGGCATTGTGCTTTAAAAGAAGTTTCATAGGATGGTGGGCCTTGTCAAAATAATACAATTCCTTCCCCTAAACATAAAGTTTAAAAGATTGAACAGAGACCTTTACTGCAATCAAAGAAAGCATTGTCATATCTTGGCAGAAGGAGTTCTAAGAGAGAACCGATTGATCTTCAGGAAAAGGGTATGTAATGGGCTGCTTCTGGTGTTTATGTGACCACACAAAATAGCAGATTTGACTTCGGTATTGGTGGCATATTTACTTACTGCTTGAAAAGTAATTTATTTGAACATTTTAAAACAAGATAACAGTGAAGAGTTGATTAGCTGTGAGTAAGTACTAAAACATCTGCTTTCCAATGTCTTAAATCTGCAGTTGTTTTCGGTAACCATTTCAGTTTTTGGATAACCATTTCAAATCTGTGCCCATGTTACATCTGTAAACATGTAAAACTTAAACCCATTTAACATAACTTTTTGAGTAAGTCATTTGTTCTATTGTAATATGTTTGTCAACAAATCCAAAAATGGGGTGTTTTATAAAAGATAGGAGCTCCTCCAGCCTTTACCCTCCTTGTTTCAAAGTAAAAGATCCTCGCCTTATCTAATCTTACTTCATAACTAAAAGCTTCTTGTCCATGCAACCTCGCTTTAGGTCTCCTCTGTAGCCTTTATGATGTGATTACAACGTTCCTATTGTGCAGTGACCAGAATTGCTTGCAGTGTTTCATCTGTAATCCAACTAATGTTTTAACAGTTCGAGCTTTACCACTTTACTAGCCAATGAAGAAAGAATTCCATATATCTTCTTGACCACCTTATTTATCTGTCCAATCATCTTCAGTGATCTGTGGGCAAGCACTCTAATGCCCTGCTGCTTCTCTACATTTTTAAAAATGCATTCGTTAGTTGAGGCATCACTAGCTAGCCCATGCTTTGTTTCTATGTTTCTATGTTTATCCCTACCCACTCTTAAAAAGCTGATAGTGAGTTGGTGTATAAGTATATTCACAGTGCTATTACAAAGAAGGATCTAGGATTTTAATGAAACAACAGTAAAGGAGAATCTTGCTAGAAATCCTACCATTTACTGTGTATTCTCTTAACATTTTGGCCTTCCGCAAATCTCACACTTCTTTGTATTGAACTCCATTTTCTGTGGTTATGCCCACCTGATTTGGCCATTGACATCTTCTTGCAGTATACAGTTTTCTTCTTCACTAATCAGTCACATGCTAAGACAAAAAAACATAAAGAGCTACTACTGAGCCCTATGGAGCCCCACTAAAAACAGCTGTCCAGATGGAAAAACACTTTTCCAACTATTACTGTTTGCATCTTGCCTCTGTATCAATTTTAGATCCAACTTACTTCTTTGCTTCGGATTCCATAGGCATTACATTTCATGCTGCAGTTTTCCAGTGAATCACAGCGCAAGCTGGAGGAACAATATCTTCATCTTCAGACTAGGCACTTTACAGCCCTCTGGACTTAACATTGAGTTCAACACTTTCAAATTGTGAACCAACTTCCATTTCTTCCCTTCCTTTTAGCTTGTTACATTCTGTTATCATGCCCTTAGCCCCACCCTATCCCATTGGGACTGTCTGTCCTTTGAAGTCTGGCAGGAGATGCACCAATGTTCTGCCATTCTCACATTCCAGTCACTTAACCTGAACTACCAGCATCTTTTCTCCACTAGTACCCTACACACAATAGCTGCTCTCACCAGGTCCACCCTGGCCCCCCAAAATAAACTTTGTGGCAAATGCTGTCCCCTCCACACTTTATTTCAGCTCTGATGAAGAGTCATCTAGATTCTTAGCTTGCTGTCTCTCCATGGATCTTATGCCTCTACGGCCATGGTCATTACTTACAGCAAGTATATATTTTGGAAGAGGACCCAAGCAGAAACCAATGTGGGAAGGTAAATGGTATAAAAACATACTACGTGGCCTTGAGACCTTCACCTCAGGAGAAGAGTCAAGCAGAGAGCAACTTGGGAAGGTGGGTGATTCTGTTTCTGAATCTGATTGGGAAACTGAAAGGTGATGTCACAGGACGGCTGTAATTGATTGGCTAATAAGGGGTCTGCTAAATTTGAATCTGTCCTAAATTGAATCTTGTTAATTTATTGGATACAACCTCCTATGATCTCTAGCATTTGTTAGTTTCAGCATCTGCAGTAATTTGTTCCTACGTTTTTTGACATGTCTGCTATTGTTGGACCTTATCAAAATCCTTGCTAAATCCGTATAGGTGAGATGAAATGCACCACATTCTTGACCTTTTTTGTTACTGCCTCAAAATTTCAATCATGTTAGTTAGACACAACTTTGCTTTAGGAAATCTTGCTGTCTTTGATTAATCCTTGTCTTTCTGAATAAGGATTATCCATAGTCTTGGAATTTATTCCAGCAATTTTCTCACCATTGAGGTGAGGTGGACTAACCAGTAATTAGCCTATTCTTTTTATTACTTGTTCATGGGATATGAGTAATGATGGCTGAGACAGCACTTATTGGCCAAGCCTGAATGTCCAGAAGGGAGTTAAGAGTCAACCACAATGCTGTTAGTTTGGAGTCACATGTAGGTCAGACCAAGTAGGATTGCAGATTTCTTTCTCTAAAGGGCATTAGTGAATCTGATGGGTTTTTACAACAATTGACAATGGTTACATAATCACCATTAGGTGGGATTCAAACCCATGTCGCCAGAAAAATAAACTCAGGTTTCTGGATGACTAGTCCAGTGACTTTACCTCTATACCACTGTTCTTTTTAAATCATGGCACAACATTAGATGTCCTCTAGTCCTCCAGCACCCTGTGTGTAAGCAAAAAGGATTTGAAAAATATTGTCACAGCTTTTAGTATTTCCACTCTTGGTTTGTTTATTTGCTAGGATTTATCCACCTCAAATATTTTAAACTCTTCAAAGTTCCTTTTCACCTAATATTTTACACTATTTCCTGATTGCAATGACTTCATTGTCTGTCCCTTTTGTGAAAAAGGCATTAATGAGAACTATACCCATATCATCTACCTTCACGCAAGTTACCCTTACATCAGCTGAAATATATCTTTAAATTTAGACCAAAGCTACCACACAAAACCTTAATTGAAGAACATTTACTTCAGCAATTTAAGTTCTGATATCTGTGGAACTTACATCCAGTGTGTGACAATGGAGTCATTACTGCATCTATTACAAAGGAGAAGTTTTACAGGGCTTATGAAAATGGATCATTGAGTGCAATATCTATAAATATTAAAACGTTAACCTGTTTCAATTTGAAAGATGTACTTATTTAAATTAAAGTTGGTGTTTCTCTTTGGGAGCATTTCTTTCTGTAGAATTTATATTATATTAAATTGTGGAAGGCTGTAACTTCAATTCTAGCCTTTGGTTGAGTGTTTGTGTTGCTTATGTACAACTAAAATCCTAAAATCTATTGAACAACACTATAATTTGCTGCCATAAGCTAGTAGACATCATCCTATTGGAGTAAGTTAATAATCTCTAATATTTGAAGATTTGCTAATGCCTCTACAGCTGTGGTCATTACTTTTTTCGACTTTGGGAGAGGAGCCAAGCAGAGAGCAACTTAGAACATAGAACATAGAACATTACAGCGCAGTACAGGCCCTTCGGCCCTCGATGTTGCGCCGATCAAAGCACCCCTAACCTACACTAAGCCACTATCCTGCATATACCTATCCAATGCCCGCTTAAATACCCATAAAGAGGGAGAGTCCACTACTGCTACTGGCAGGGCATTCCATGAACTTACGACTCGCTGAGTGAAGAACCTACCCCTAACATCAGTCCTATATCTACCCCCCCTTAATTTAAAGCTATGCCCCCTTGTAATAGCTGACTCCATACGTGGAAAGGTAAATGGCATAAAAACTTACTACGTGGACTTGGGACTTTCACTTCGGGAGAAGAGTTGAGCAGAGAGCAACTTGGGAAGGTGGGCGATTCTGTTTCTGAATCTGATTGGGAAACTGAAAGGTGATGTCACAGGAGGGCTGTAATAGTTTGGCTAATAAGGAGTCTGCTAAATTTGAATCTTGTTAATTTATTGGATAGAACTTATTTATTGGTTACTACTTGCAGAAGCAGAGATACAAAAACAGTTAAAAATGTAAAAAAAAATTCAAAAGTAATTAAACAAAATAAGGTTGGAGGGTCTGATGATGTGTCATTTCTGCATGATGTGGGAGGTGGTGGACCCCATTGTGATTGGTTGCTGGAAGAACTCCACCTCACAGTCGAAAAGCTGGAATCTGAGCTTCAAACATTGTAACACGTTCGGGAGGGGGAGAGTTACCTGGACAGGAGATGAACTAACTCTAATTCAGCAAGTGGTCAGGAACAGCAGAGTGTGGCTGTGAGGGAAGCAGGTGGAGCGAGCCAAGAAGTAGAGTTGCAGGAGCCTCAGTCCTTATCCTTGTACAACAGGTTCAAGATATTGCTCCCTATGTGGATGGGAATGGGGACTGTAGGGAGAATGAGCGAACTGACTACAGCACTGTGGTGTAGGGAGCCATTCAAATGGAGGGAGAGAAGAGAAATGTTGTAGTAATTGGTGATAGTGTAGTTAGTGGCATATACACTGTCCTCTGAGCAGGATTGGCAGTGATGAAGGTTGTGTTGCCTGTCTGGTGCTTGAGTTTGGGATATTTCATCTGGGCTGCAGAGGAACTTGGAGTGGGAGGGTAAAGATCCAGTGGTCGTGGTCCATGCAGTTACCAATGACATAGACAAAACTAAGGTAAAGGTTCTGCTAAGGGAGTATAAACAGCTAGGGGCTAAATTTAAAAAAAACAGAACCAAACAGGTAATAATCTCTGGATTACTACCTGAGCTGCCAGCTAATTGCCACAGGGTCAATACATTTAAGCAAGTAAATGCATAGCTCAAAGATTGGTGTGTGAGAAATGGGTTTGAATTCATGTGATATTGGCACCAGTACTCAGGAAAAAGAGACCTGTTCAGATGGGACAGTCTTTATCTGAACTGTGATGGGACCAGATCCCTAGCAAATCACATAACTAGGGCTGTAGACAGGCTTTAAACTAAATGGGAAGGAGGGGGGAAAGCTTCAGTTATAGGAGAAATTAGAAATGCAAAACTTGCGCCCACGCCCTTACTTCCCTCCAAGGCCCTAAGGGATCCTTCCATATCCACCACAAATTCACCTGCACCTCCACACACATGATTTACTGCATCCGCTGCACCCAATGTGGCCTTTTCTATATTGGGGAGACAGGCCGCCTACTTGCGGAACGTTTCAGAGAACACCTCTGGGACACCCGGACCAACCAACCCAACCACCCCGTGGTTCAACACTTCAACTCCCCCTCCCACTCCTCCAAGGACATGCAGGTCCTTGGACTCCTCCATCGCCAGAACATAGCAACACGATGGCTGGAGGAAGAGCGCCTCATCTTCCGCCTAGGAACCCTCCAACCACAAGGGATGAACTCAGATTTCTCCAGTTCCCTCATTTGCCCGCCCCTCACCTTGTCTCAGTCCCAATCCTCGAACTCAGCACCACCTCCTAACCTGCAATCTTTTTCCTGACCTCTCCGTCCCCACCCCTACTCCGGCCTATCCCCCTCATCTTAACCTCCTTCCACCTATCGCATTTCCAACGCCCCTCCCCCAAGTCCCTCCCTACCTTTTATCTTAGCCTGCTTGGCATACTTTCCTCATTCCTGAAGAAGGGCTTATGCCCGAAACATCAATTCTCCTGCTCCTTGGATACTGCCTGACCTGCTGCGCTTTTCCAGCAACAAATTTTCAATACCGGATTTAGTGTTGTGCAATGAGGCAGACTTGATGAGGGAGCTTGAGGTGGAGGAACCCTTCAGAGGTAGTGATCATAACAAGATCAAATTTTCTCTGCAATGAGAGAGAGAGAAGACAGAATCAGAGGTGACGGTATTACAGCTGAATAAAGGCAACTACAGAAGCATGTGGGAGGAGTTTGGTAGAATTGAATGGGAGAGGAGCCAAACACGAAAGACAGTGGAATAGCAGTGACAGGAGTTTCTGGGAGTAATTCAGGAGACATGGCAGAGATTCATCCCGAGGGAAAAGAAGTATAGTACAGGGAGTACGAGGTAACCACAACTGACCAGGGAAGTCAGGGATAGCATAAAAACAAAAGAAAGCATATAAAGTAGCGACGAACAGTGGGAAACCAGAGACTTGGGAAGCTCCCAAAGAACAACAAGCGCAACAAAAAAAGAAATAAGGAGGGAGATAATTAAATTAAATGAGGATAAGATAGCCAGTAATATAAAGGAAGACTGTTAGAGTTTGTTTAGATATATAAAGGGCAAAAGAGAGGCAAAAGTGGACATTGGGCTGCTGGAAAATGATTCTGGAGAGATAGTACTGGGGATCAAATAAATGGCTGAGGAACCGAATAATTACTTTGTGTCAGACTTCACAGTGGAAGACATGGGTAATTTCCCAAAAAATTCAAGAGAATGAGGGAGCAGAGCTGTGTATGGTGGCCATCACCAAAGAGAAGGTGCTAGAAAAACTGAATGGCCTGAAGGTGGATAAATCATCTGGACCAGATGAACTACAACCCAGAGTTCTAAGGGAGATAGCTGACGAGATAGTGGAGGCATTAATGATAATCCTTCAGGAATCACGAGAGTCAGGGATTGTCCCAAAGGACTGGAAAATCATGAACGTAACAGTCCTATTTAAAAAGGGAGTAAGGCAGAAGACTGAAAATTACAGACCAATTAGCCTAACCACAGTAGTGGGTAAGATCTTGGAATCCATCGTGAAGGATGAGATTTCTGAATATTTGGAAGCATATGGTAAAATAGGGCAGAGTCGGCATGGTTTCATCAAGGGTAGGTCATGCCTGACAAATCTGCTAAAACTCTTTGAGGAAGTAACAAGCAAATTAGACCAAGGAGAGCCAATGGATGTTATCTACCTGGATTTTAAGAAGTCCTTTGACAAGGTGTCACATTGGAGGCAACTGAGTAGGATAAGGGCCCATGGTGATAGAGGCAAGGTGCTTGCATGGGTAGAAGCCTGGCTGTCTGGCAGAAAGCAGAGAATAGGGACAAAAGGGTTTCTCTCAGGGTGGCAGCCAGTGACAAGTAGTGTTCCACAAGTTTAAAAATCGCACAACACCAGGTTATAGTCCAACAGGTTTAATTGGAAGCACACTAGCTTTCGGAGCGATGCTCCTTCCACCTGATGAAGGAGCGATGCTCCGAAAGCTAGTGTGCTTCCAATTAAATCTGTTGGACTATAACCTGGTGTTGTGTGATTTTTAACTTTGTACACCCCAGTCCAACACCGGCATCTCCAAATCATGTTCCAAAAGGGTCAGTGTTGGGAACCACAACTTTTCGCTTTATACATTAACAATCTAGATGAAGAAACTGAGGACATTCTGGCTAAGTTTGCAAATGATATGAAGATAGGTAAGGGACAGGTAGCATTGAGGAGTTGGGGAGGCTGCAGAGGGATTTGGATAGGTTAGAAGAATGAGCAAAGAAGTGACAGGTGGAGTACAACATGGGATAGTGTAAGGTCATGCACCTTGCTAGAAAGAATAAAGGCATGGACGTTTTTATAAATACAGACAAAATTCTGAGGTCTGAAGTGCAAAGAGACTTGGGAGTTCCAGTCCAGGATTCTCTGAAGGTAAACCTGCAAGTTGAGTCAGTAGTAAGGAAGGCAAGTGCAATGTTGGCATTTATTTCAAGATGACTTGAAATAAAAGCAGGGATATACTTCTGAGGCTCTATAAGGCCACATTTGGAGTATTGTGTGCAGTTTTGGACCCCATATCTCAGGAAGGATGTATTGGCCCTAGGGCGTGTTCAGAGGAGATTCATGAGAATGTTCCCAAGAGTGATCAGTTTAACATCTGAGGAACATTTGACGACTATGGGTCTATACTTATGAGAGTTTATAAGGAAGAGGGGAGATCTAATTGAAACTTAAATTGGGAAGATGTTTCCATTGGTAGGAGAGTCTGGGACCTGAGGACACAACTTCAGGGTAAAGGGGAGACCTTTTAGAATAGAGATAAGGAGAAATGTCTTCAGACAGAGAGTGGTGAATCTTTGGAATTCACTGCCAAAGGAGGCTGTGGAGGCCTGGCCACTGAGTATATTTAAGATGGAGACAGGTAGATTCTTGATTGTAAAGGGGATCAAGGGGTCTGGGGAGAATGTGGGAGAATGGGTTTGAGAAACTTATCTACCATGATTGAATGGCGGAGCAGACTCAATGGGCTCAATGGCCTAATTTCTGCTCCTATGCTGTATGGTCTTATTATTCAATCAACCTTGTAATTCTTGTTTTAAGACCATAAGAAATAGGAACAAGAAATAACTTGTCTGGACCCTCGAGGAACATGCTTTATGTCACTTTCCTGCTTTTTCCCTATAACTCTTGACTTTCCCTACTAATCAAGAATATATCTATCTCACACTTATAAATACACTCAAGGACTGTGCCCATACAGCTCTCCGTGGAAAGGAATTACAAAGACGCTCTGTGAGAAGGAATTTCTCCTTTTCTCAGTCTTAAATTGGCACCCCTTTATTCTGAGACTATGCCCTTTGCTCCTAAACTCTCCCATATGGGGAAAATTCTCTGCCAACATTTACCTTGTTAAGCCCCCTAAGCATCCTATATGTTTCAAAGCATGTTTTGTTCAGAAAAAAGTAGAGGTTGTTGCATCACAGAAGCTACAGATCTCTGTGTCCACAATATAATGTTTTACTTTATTAAGAAACGAGAAGACATTTGATTGTAGCAGAATCAGCAGTTGTTACTAGTTCCTGGTTCACTAGAACAGTGAAACATTCTGCTTTCACAAAGACTGGATTTTGTTAATTATTATTTTATTTTGAACCCCCATAACACATTGATCTGGTTTCAGAGATTAGTGTAAAATGCAACAATATTAAATGGTATATTTTTAAAATGACTTAAAATCTGGAAAGAGCGAGAACATGATCCAAGTTTTACATACAGACAAATCAGATACATTCATGCAGAAGCAAGCTGTGGGACATCAAAATTATTCACCAGGTTACCTGAGAGCATAAACCCATGACTGCTGAGAATTAATGCTGTCATTTCAAAAGCTGAATATATTTGCCAATAATCACTGCTGCTGATGAATATCACTGTGTTTGACAATGAAAAGGAATGGCATTACTTGTTATGTAGGTATTCACCTCTGCAGGGATGAAAATGTCACTTGAGTCAGTGTTGCAGAATATCTCCTGATGTTGAGTAGTCCCAGGTCTCTTATTCATGAGATTTTATTCAGTGGCCACTGGACTCATGTTTACCTGCAGAATAAGTTCTGATTTTATGAAGAAAAATCATTTTCGACTCAGTAGAACTGTGAAGGAGCTGTGTATAAGAATGGACAGTGGGATTGGATTTGACATAGGATTTTAATTTCTTTTAATTTCAGTGGTTGCCTTTGTGCCAAAATGGGAACTGTTTGAACATTTCTCAAACAAAATCATATCACAGAAAAACCCATTACTCAAAAAATTTGATTGATACAAAATAGTACAAAGGTTTTTGTGCTAAAAATAATGCTGAATCAAATGCAAAACACTGTATTTGAGAAACATTTGTATGACATTGTACTTCTCAATTGCTATTAGTCCTCTGAAAATTGAGAGATCATAGAATCCCTACAGTGTGGAAACAGGCCCTTTGGCCCAACAAGGCCACACCAACCCTCCAAATAGTATCCCACCCAAACCCACTCCCCTACCCTATAACTCAACATTTACCCCTGACTAATGCACCTAACCTACACATACCTGAACACTATGGGCAATTTAGCATGGCCAATTCACCTGGCCTGCACATCTTTGGATTGTGGGACGAAACTGGAGCACCCAGAGGAAACACACGCAGATTCAAGAGAATGTGTAAACTCCACATAGATAGTCATCCAAGGCAGGAACCGAACCTGGGTCCCAGGCACTGTGAGGCAATAGTGCTAACTACTGAGTCACTGTGCTGCCCCAATGCCCTCCTTAATACTCATATTGATCTGACTGACTTTTACTGGCTCTCGCAGTGTTCAGTGATTTTCAGAATTATTTAAGTAGCTAAAATCCACAAAGGGTATGTTCAAGAATATCAGTTTTGGAACAGGGGGGATCTGTACCGTTGGGACGGTCTCCACCTGAACCGATCAGGTACCAATGTTCTAGCGAAGAGGATAAATAGGGTGGTCAGTACTTCTGAGTTGGGGGGAAGGGAAAGTGAAAGCGACAGGGAGTATGGAGGTAAATGGAAAGATAAGCAGCAGGATAGGATGTTTCCAGGCGGATTTAAAATTGAGGCAGACTGAGAATGCAGCAAAAAGCAAGGATAACTTAGGACATATGACTTCCAACATCTCTAATGATAAGGAAGTTAGCATTAAGGCACTTTACCTGAATGCTCGTAGCATTCATAACAAAGCCGATGAACTAATGGCACAAATAATAGTGAATGATTATGATGTAGTCGGCATCACAGAGACTTGGTTACAGGGGGGTCAGGACTGGCAGTTAAACCTCCATGGTTTTTCAACTTATCGGAAAGACAGAGAGGTGGGCAGAGGGGGTGGGGTTGCCTTGTTAGTTAAGAACAAAATTAAATCTATGGTATTGAATGACATAGCGTCGGATGATGTGGAGTCTGTGTGGGTGGAATTGAGGAACCACAAAGGCAAAAAAAACATAATTGGAGTTGTGTACAGACCTCCTAACAGTGGTCAGGACCAGGGACGCAACATGTACCGGGAAATAGAGAAGGCATGTCAGAAAGGCAAGGTTACATTGATCATGGGAGACTTCAATATGCAGGTGAACTGGGTAAATAATGTTGCTAGTGGATCTTAAGAAAGGGAATTCATGGAATGCTTAGAGGATGGCTTTTTGGAACAGCTTGTCATGGAGCCCACAAGAGGGCAGGCTATTCTGGACCTGGTGCTTTGCAATGAACCAGACTCTATAAAAGATCTTAAAGTAAGGGAACCCTTATGGAGTAGCGACCATAATATGGTAGAGTTCAGTCTGGAGTTTGAAAGGGAGAAGGCAAAATCGGATGTAATGGTGTTACAGTTGAATAAAGGTAATTATGAGGGCATGAGAGAGGAACTGACTAAAATAGACTGGAAGCAGAGGCTAACCGGGAAGACAGTAGAGCAAAAATGGGAGGTGTTTGTAGGTATAATTGAGGACACTGTACAGAGGTTCATTCCCAAGAAAAGAAAGATTAACCGGGGAGGGATTAGACAACCTTGGCTGACAAAGGAAGTCAGGAAATGTATTAAAGAAAAAGAGAGATCATATAAAGTGGCTAAGAACAGTGGGAAATCAGAAGATTGGGAAGGATACAAAAGCAAACAGAGGATAACAAAGAGTGTAATAAGAAATGAGAGGATCAAATATGAAGGTAGGCTAGCCAGTAATATTAGAAATAATAGTAAAAGTTTCTTTCAGTACATAAGAAACAAACGACAGGCAAAAGTAGACATTGGGCCACTTCAAACTGATGCAGGAAGCCTAGTGATGGGAGATAAGGAAATAGCAGGAGAACTTAACAAGTACTTTGCGTCAGTTTTCACAGTGGAAGACATGAGTAATATCCCAAAAATTAAAGGGTGTCACGGGGCTGAGTTGAGTATGGTTGCCATTACGAAAGAGATAGTGCTAGAAAAGTTAAAAAGTCTTAAAATTGATAAATCTCCTGGCCCCGATGGGATACACCCTAGAGTTCTGAGAGAGGTGGCTGAGGAAATAGCAGAGGCATTGGTTGAGATCTTTCAAGAGTCACTGGAGTCAGGAAAGGTCCCGGATGATTGGAAGAGGCCTGTAGTAACCCCCTTGTTCAAGAAAGGATCAAGGCAAAAGATGGAAAATTATAGGCCAATCAGCTTAACCTCGGTTGTTGGTAAAATTCTAGAATCCATCATTAAGGATGAGGTTTCTAAATTCTTGGAAGAGCAGAGTCTGATTAGAACAAGTCAACATGGATTTAGTAAAGGGAGGTCATGCCTGACAAACCCGTTGGAATTTTTTGAAGAGGTAACAAGTAGGTTAGACCAGGGAAACCCAGTGGATGTGGTCTATCTAGACTTTCAAAAGGCCTTTGGTAAGGTGCCACACGGGAGGCTGCTGAGCAAGGTGAGGCCCATGGTGTTCAAGGTGAGCTGCTGGGATGGATTGAGGATTGGCTGTCTAACAGAAGGCAGAGAGTTGGGATAAAAGGTTCTTTTTCAGAATGGCAGCCGGTGACGAGCGGTGTCCCGCAGGGTTCGGTGCTGGGGCCACAGCTGTTCGCATTATATATTAATGATTTGGATGAGGGAACCGGGGGCATTCTAGCGAAGTTTGCCGATGATACGAAGTTAGGTGGACAGGCAGGTAGTACTGAGGAAGTGGGGAGGCTACAGAAGGATCTAGACAGGTTGGGAGAGTGGTCCAGGAAATGGCTGATGGAATTTAACGTGAGCAAGTGCGAGGTCTTGCACTTTGGCAAAAAGAATAAAAGCATGGACTACTTTCTAAATAGTGAGAAAATTAATAAAGCCAAAGCACAAAGGGATCTGGGAGTGCTAGTCAAGGATTCTCTAAAGGTAAACATGCAGGTTGAGTCCGTGATTAAGAAAGCGAATGCAATGTTGTCTCTTATCTCAAGAGGGTTGGAATATAAAAACAGAGATGTACTACTAAGACTTTATAAAGCTCTTGTTAGGCCCCATTTGGAGTACTGTGTCCAGTTTTGGTCCCCACACCTCAGGAAGGACATACTGGCACTGGAACGTGTCCAGCGGAGATTCACACGGATGATCCCTGGAATGACAGGTCTAGCATATGAGGAACGGCTGAGGATACTGGGATTGTATTCGTTGGAGTTTAGAAGATTAAGGGGAGACTTAATAGAGACGTACAAAATAATACATGGCTTGGAAAAGGTGGATGCTAGGAAATTGTTTCCGTTAGACGAGGAGACTAGGACCCGTGGACACAGCCTTAGAATTAGAGGGGGTCATTTCAGAACAGAAATGCGGAGACATTTCTTCAGCCAGAGTGTGGTGGGCCTGTGGAATTCATTGCCACGGAGTGCAGTGGAAGCCGGGACGCTAAATGTCTTCAAGGCCGAGATTGATAGATTCTTGTTGTCTAGAGGAATTAAGGGTTACGGGGAGAACGCTGGTAAGTGGAGCTGAAATGCGCATCAGCCATGATTGAATGGCGGAGTGGACTCGATGGGCCGAATGGCCTTACTTCCACTCCTATGTCTTATGGTCTTAAGAAGGCAGTTCATTGTTACCTTGTCCAGGTCAATTAGGGATGGGCAATAAATAATGGCCTAGCTGGTGAAATCCACATCCCATGAGTGAATATACAAAAAATCTTGTATAAAAACACAATGCCAAGTCTAATAAAGGCTGCTACCTAGTTTGTTCCAGAATGTGTTGCTCTAAGAAACAAAAATACTACTGCCAATCTGATATTTCCAGTTTATATGTAAATTAAAATTGCCCCTTGTTATTGCTGTCCATTTATCATATTCACCCAGTGACCTTATAGAGGTTTACAAAATTATGAGGGGCATGGATAGGGTAAATAGGCAAAGTCTTTTCTGGGGAGTCCAGAACTAGAGGGCATAGGTTTAGGGTGAAAGGGGAAAGATATAAAAGAGACCTAAGGGGCAACTTTTTCACACAGAGGGTGGTACGTGTATGGAAAAAGCTGCCAGAGGATGTGGTGGAGGCTGGTACAATTGCAACATTTAAGAGGCATTTGGATGGGTATACGAATAGGAAGGGTTTGGAGGGATATGGGCTGGGTGCTGGCAAGTGGGACTAGATTGGGTTGGGATATTTGGTCGGCATGGACGAGTTGGACTGAAGGGTCTGTTTCCATGCTGTACATCTCTATGACTCTATGACTCTATGTCGTGGTCATTGATCAAAGGCCTGTATACTATTCATCAGTCTCCCACTGGACATTAAATTTTTAAAAATTCATTCACAGGATGTGGGCATCACTGGTTAGGCCAATATTTATTGCCCATTCCTAATTTTAAGAGTCAACTACATTGCTGATTGCAAAATTGAATTTAAATTCTACCATGGCCTGATTCAAACTCTGATCCCCAGGACCTTACCTGGATCTCTGGACCACCAGGCCATTGTCTCCCTGTTTATATTGAGGTGATTTCCCTTTCATAACGATGAGCATTGTCTTTAATCTATCTCTAACTCTAGTTGGCTTAGTCCTTAAGAGGCTATTTTTTTGTTTTGCATATTAACTGTAGAATGTCTTTTGCAGTTTTTCTTGACATAATTTCTTTACTGATTTTAACTTACATACCCTGAACTGAATCTATCAGGGATGTTTGAAGTGTTTACAAGGGTGGGAAGGAGATTGTGATTGAACAGGAGGCAAAAATTCAGTTTCCTGACAGTGGGCCAATTGTTGTTGGTAACCTCCCAGAACCTTTCAGGCAGGTCAGCTTTCCTGACGCTGATGATCAAGAACTTCTTTTGCATTCATTAGCATTGCAGGAATACTCATTATCACCCCAGCATGCAGTAATTATCTTGACAGGTGCAATCTTGTATAGTAAAAATGAGAAATGAGTGTGTTCACAAACCCGACAATGTAGCTGAGCAGTGCACCTGGCAGGGTAGACTCCTTCCTCAGGGCTGTACATTCTTCATTACTAACTTGGCTCCCTCAGAATGAAGGCGTTTCTTTACACAACCAGTTATAGTGTACAAGATGGAGCCTGGCCAGGCCATGTGGTCTGTCCATGTGAGGCTGTCACATTGACTGACTCCTGCAAACCTGGCTAGGTCTGAATAGGAAAAGGACCTGAGCACAACAGTCCCAGAAAATAGTGCTTTCAGAAGAAAGCAATGGTAAGGACTGGAAATTAAAGCATTTTGTTGTCTGAAGCACTAGATGTATCCTGCAGAACAGGGGAATTAATCTGGGAAACAAGGGCCCTGCAGGACAAGAAAACCTTTTTAATAACCTGCTACCAAGTTATCAAATTTGGTAATCTATTAACTAACGCTTCCCAATTATGGCAATATGACAATAACCATAGAAATGGGGGATGGTGGCGACAAGGGAGGGGACTAAATCAAAATGGTGTTATTGGGAGAAATAATACACCATAGCCCTGCAGTGGTCTCTTAAAGCTTCAAGGCTACCAATGGACACCCTGTGATCCTTCCTGGGCAAAGGCATAGCTGAAGAATTCAGGTCTTAAATACAAAGTCCAAGAACATCATCCTTTCTCTATTGACACTGGAATTGATCTGTTTGAGCCTCAAGGTAGTCTACAAGTAAAACGTAAACAGTTAGAAGCAAATTGTGAGACCAAATTGTAAGAGATCACAAGCATGTTGTGCAATTGTGCAGAGGTATTTCTTCAGCAGAGGGTAGAAAGCTGCGGATGCCAAATCATTGAGTGTATTTAAGACAGAGACTGAGACATTCTTGATTTTTTAAGTGGATCAAGGGTTATGGGGAGAAGACAGGAGAATGGGGTTGAGAAACATATTAGCTATGATCAAATAGTGAAGCAGTCCTGATGGGCTGAATGGCCTGATTTGCTCCTAGAATCATAGAATCCATACAGTGTGGAAGCAGGCCATTTGGCTCATCCCACCCCACCCAGACCCAGACCCCTACTCTATCCCTGTAACCCTGCATTTCCCATGCCTAACCCACCTAGCCTGCACATCCCTGGACACTATGGGCAATTTAGCATTGCCAATCCACTGGACCTGCACAGCTTTGCACATCTTCCATCTTATATTCTTGTAGTCTTATGGTCTTAAAGTGTCGGGAACTACAGAGGGTTGACATCTAATCACCCCGGTGATTTCAATGTTCTTTAATCTTTCTTTTCCTCTGGCTTGTATGTATGGCTGTAAAACAAAATTCTGTCCCAATTAGCCATTTTAATCTCCCACCTTGTTATACAGTCTTCACTTGCAGTCAATCTACCTCACCGTTATCCACAAAATCATAAGATCAAAAGACATAAGAGTAGAATTTGGTCATTTGGCTGATCAAGTCTGCTCAGTCATTGATAATGATTGACATGTTTCTCAAACCCACTCTCCTGCCTTCTCCCCATAATCCTTGATTCTCTTACCAATTAGTTTTAAGTAACTCAATGACTTGGCTTCCACACCATTCTGTGGCAAAGAGTTCCACAGACTAACCAACTTATGGCTGAAGGAATTCTTCTTCGTCACAGTTCTAAAGGGTCATCCCATCTCTCTGAAGTCTTATAAGTGTACTCTGGATCTCCTGCAATGTCAGAACATCCTTCCTTAGATACGGAGCCCAAAACTGCTCACAATATTCCAAATCTGATCTGAGCAGAGTTTTATACAGCCTCAGCAGTATGTTTCTGTTGTTCTATTCTAGCCCTTTTGAAATGAATGCTAACATTGCCTTTGCCTTCCTAACTGACAACTGAACTGCATGTTAACCTTAACAGTATCCTGAACTGGAACTCCCAGGTTCCTTTGTGCTTCAGCTTTCTGAAGCCTTTCTTGATTCAGAAAATAGTTTAAACCTTGAGTCTTCCAGACAAAATGCACAACCTCACACTTTCCCTCATTGAATTTCATCTGCCATTTCTTTGCCCCGCTCTCCTAGCCTGTCCAAGTCCTTTTGCAGCCTCCCCACTTCCTCAACACTACTTATCTCTCTATCTATCTTTGTGTCATTTGCAAACTTAGCAACAAAGCCCTCAATACCTTTGTCCAGATCATTAATGTATAATGTGAATAGCTGTGGTCCCAATATGGACGCCTGTAGAACTGCACTAGTTACTGAATGCCATCCTGAAAAAGACTCTTTGCCCTCCACCAGCCAGCCGAGCCTCCATCCTTGCCAGTACCTTGCTCTGAACTCCACGAACTCTTACCTTATTTAGCAGTCTCCTATGTGACACCTTGTCAAAGGCCTTCTGGAAATTCAATTAGATGACATCCACTGCCTCTCCTTGGTCTGAATTGCTCATTACCTCCTTAAAGAGGTCTAACAAATTTGTTAGGCATAACATCCTCTTATGAAGCCGTGCTGGCTCAGCCCTAATTTACCAAGCATTTTTAGCTAAATTGCCATCTCACCCTAAGTAATGGACTCTTACATCTTTTCAACATTTGAGGTCAGGCTAACCGGCCTATAGTTCTCAGTCTTCTGCCTCCCTCCTTTCTGAAACAGGGGTATTACATGAGCCATTTTCCAGATCTCTGGGAACCTCCCTGACTCCAGTGATCCCTGAAAGACCACCACCAGTGTATCTATAGTCTTCTCAGCTATCTCTTCAGAACTCTGAAGAGTCCATTTGCTCTGCTGATTTATCTACCTTCATACCTTTCAGCTTCCCCAGCACCTTCTCCTTAGTGATGTTCACTATGCTCACCTCTGATCCCTGACTCTCTTGATATCCTGGTATGCTGCTGGTGTCTTTGCAGTGAAAACTGATGCAAAGGAGGAGAACATACCCCATCTACATGAACGAGCAGAGGTTGAGAGGGTTGGAAGCATTAAGTTCAGAGGAGTGATGATAACTGACAACCTGTCCTGGACTTCCCAGGTAGATGCGATGGTCAAGAAGGCACAACAAAATCTCTTCTTTCTCAGGCAGCTCAGGAAATTTGGCATGTCTACATGAACCTTCACCAACTTTTACAAATGCACCATTGAAAGCATATTGTCTGGCTGCATAATGGCCTGGTATGGGCAACTGTTCTGCCCAGGACCATAAGAAACTACAGAAGGTTGTATACACAACCCAGATCATCACAGAAAGCCAACTTTCCATCCATGGACTCCATTTAAATGGCTTGTTGCCATGGAAAGGCTGCAAACAGAGAAAGAGCCATAGCACCTCTTCTAATAGGGACTCTTCTAATAGTCTTCCGTCAGGCAGGAGATACAGAAACTTGAACACATGCACCAACAGATTCAAGAACAGCTTCTTCCCTGCCATTAGTAGACTGATGAATGGACTCTCCAACTTCAAAAGAAGTTGATCTTCCTAATGCTGATCTTGCCCAGTGTATAGCCTGTGCAATGGAACCTGTATGCCTCTGTCCAAATATTTTTTCACCCTACGATCTGTACATCCTTGCTTACTATGATCTCTCGAACTGTTCTTAAATAAAGCTTTTCACTGTACTAAGGTACATGTGACAATAGATTAAATTAAAACAAATACCCATTCAGGTTCCTCCATAATTTCTTTGTTCCCTATTACTACCTCTACAGCCTCATTTGCTAGTGGTCCAATGTTAATTTTTGTCTTTCTCTTACCTTTTAGATATGCAACAAAAACACCTTTGGAATCTTTTTTATATTACTAGCTAACTTATCCTCATATTTTGTCTTCTTCCCTCTTACTTATTTTTTGTTATTGTCTGTTGGTTTTTAAAGGCTTCCCAGTCCTTTGGCTTCCCACAAATCTCCACCACATTGCATGCTTTATATTTGGCTTTTCTGCTGTCCTGATTCCCTTGTCAGCCATGGTTGTCTTGTTCTCCCCTTAGTATGTTTCTTTTTTCTGGGGATAAATTTCAGCTATGCCTTCTGAATTCCCCCCAGAAACTCCTGCCATTGCTGCTCCAATGTCTTTCCTGCTAGACTTCTCCTCCAATCAACTCTGGCAGTCCCTATCTCTGTCATTGCCTTTATCAACTGTAATACCATTACATTTGATTCAAACTTCTCCCTCTCAAACTATTGGGTGAAATCTATCATAGTATGGTCACTGCCCCCAAATGGTTTCTTCACCTTAAGCACCCTAATCAAGTCTGCCTCATAACACATCACCAAATAAAGAATTGCTTGTTCTCTAGTCGTGATTTGGAGATGCCGGTGTTGGACTGGGGTGTACAAAGTTAAAAATCACACAACACCAGGTTATAGTACAACAGGTTTAATTGGAAGCACACTAGCTTTCGGAGCGATGCTCCTTCACCTGATGTACTATGACCTGGTGTTGTGTGATTTTTAACTTTATTCTCTAGTGGGTTCCAAAAGATCTGCTCCAAAAGAAAATCTTACTGACATTCAACTTAATTTTTTTCAGTCCACCTACATATTGAAGCCCCCATGGTTATTGCAGTTGTGCTTTTCTAAAGTGCCTTTTTTATTTCCTGATTTGTTTTCTTCTTGAGAAGCCTATACGTAATTCCCATCAGGATCTTTCTTTTTTTACGGTTCCTCAAATCTACCCACACAGTCTCTATGCTTTTCAACTCTATCATTTTTTGCTTTCACTTTAGTTTCATTTCTTGCTAAGAAGAAAACCCTGTCCATTCTGCCCATCTGCCTGTCCTTGAGGTAGGAAGCATAACCTTGGATATTTAGTTCCCAGCACTGATCTCTTTGTAGCCACATTTCTGAAATACCCACAAAATTGAACCTGCCAATTTCAATCTGCACTAGAAACTCATTTGCCTGGTTTCAAATACTGCATGCATTTAATTACAACACACTTAGTCCTCCATTGACTACCCCCCCTTCTCATAGTTGTCCTCTCAACAGCTATACCTGAAGTTATTTCTTTACCTTTTTCACACTCTCTCTCCCATTACTTGTTCTGGAAACTTTAATAATCTCTGTGTATCCTTCCACATTGATCTCTACCCTTAAACTGGATGGGGAAATGGAACTTTCCAATGCTGGGAGTCCCTCTGCAGCTCTGTTCTCTTTACATCCATTCTTCTGCAAGATGTGGAGATGTTCTGCATTTGATAAAATCAATCATGGTGTTGCTGGCATTGGCACATTTGGATACAGCCTATTTCTTAAACACTCTGCCAATCTCCTTCAGGAGTTATGGCAGGAATACTGGTAAAATGGATTTCCCCTGAGGCCAATATTTGTAACAGCATACAATAGTGATTCCAAAGGTGACTGTTTCTGACTGATTTCACTGAATTCATCTTTAAAACAAAGAACTTATACCTAGTTATTGCAAAACTTTGCAATAATTTTGTGGTATTAAATCCAATCACAAACCTCTCAAGTCATATTGTTAAAAAATCACAAAACACCAGGTTATAGTCCGACAGGTTTATTCAGAAGCACTAGCTTTCGGAGCGCTGCTCCTTCATCAGATGGTTGAGAACCACCTGATGAAGGAGCAGTTTTTGAGCAAAATAAAATGCAATTCTGCAAGTACAGTGTGTGTATGTACATGTGTGTGTAGTGCAGTGGGATCACCTGTAGTGTGGCATGAACCCAAGATCCCAGTTGAGGACCCCCCCATTGGTACCGAACTTGGCTATCAGCCTCTGCTCGGCCACTTTGCATTGTTGCCTGTTCCGAAGTCCACCTTGGAGGATGGTAACCCGAAGGTCCGGGGTCGAATGTCCCAGACTACTGAAGTGTTCTCTGACTGGGAGGGAACACTCCTGGGTGGTGATTGTTGTGCGGTGTCCATTCATCCATTGCCTTGGTCTCTGCCCGGTTTCGCCAATGTGCCATGCCGCAGGGCATCCTTGCTTGCGGCATATGAGATAGACAACTTTGGCAGAGTCACATGAGTATCTGCCACATACCTGGTGGGTGGTGTCCCCACGTGTAATCATGGTATCCATGTTGACACTCTGACATGTCTTGCAGCATCTGCCATGACAAGGTTGCATGGTGTTGTCCTGAAAGCCGGGCAGTTTGCTGTGAACAATGATCTGTTTGAGTTTGGTGGTTTTTTAAAGATGAGAAGTGGAAGCATGGGGAAGGTCTTAGTGAGGTGCTCATCCTCATCGATAATGTGTTGCAGTCTGCGAAGAACATGGCATCATTTTTCAGCTCCTGGGAAGTACTGGACAATGAAGGGTACCGTGTTTGTCTCCTGAGGAGGTCATCACAGTTTCTCGCTGTGGCACATTGGAACTGGCGATCGATGAGTTGAGTATTGTACCCTGTTTTTATGAGGATATCCTTGAGTACTTCCAAGTGCCTGTCATGTTCCTCCTCATCTGAACCATTGACACCTCCAAATCAGTTCGAAGAGGTAATGGTCCTATGTTTAGAAGGTGTCCTTTAACGAAATTCAGTGAATTTCTACAGTGCACCTCATAGGTGTTGCTCATTGCTGCTCTTGAGCAGAAGGCTTGATTGTGTATATGTGAATGTGATGTCAGTTGCATAGGTTGTTTTGTCCTTGATAGTTTCAAGCTTTTTGAGTGTTGTTGGAGTTGGTCTCACCCAGACTTGGGAAGATTTTGTAGCACAGTGGTAAAATCTCTACCTCTGAGCCAGGTGACCCAGATTTAAGTCGACCTGCTCCAGAGTTGTAAGGTAACACATCTGAATAGGTTGATTAAAGAATATCTACACTTTTGCTTGTAGATGGTGGACAGGATTTAGGGAGTCAGAAGGTGAGTTACTCGTTGCAGGATTCTTAGCCTTTGATCTACTGTTGTAGCCACAGTATTTATATGTCTACTCCAATTAAATTTCCAGTCATTGATCTCCCCCAGGATGTTGATAATGGGGAATTCAATGCCATTGAATGCCAAGAAATGATAGATAGGTCTTACCTTGTGGGAGATTTTCATCACCTGGCACATGTATAGCATTAATGTTACTTGTCACTTGTCAGGTCAAAACTGGATATTATCCAGGTCTTGGTCCATGTGGAGATCAATTTTTTGAGTGTCTGCGATGTCGTGAATGGAGCTGAATATTGTGCACTCTTTACCAAACATCTCAATTTCTGACCTTATGAATGAGGGAAGATCATTAACAAAACAGATGAAGATGGTTGAGCTGAGGACATTAGGAACTCCTGCAGAGATATCCTGTGAGTTGAGATGACTGACCTTCAATTACCACAACTATTTTCCTTGGTGTGTGCCATGTACTACTTCACACAATGATGAGTTTTCCCCCGATTCACATTGACTCCAATTTTGCTCAGGCTTTTTGATGCCACACTCAGTCAAATGTAGCCAAATTGTAAAGTCAGTCACTCTCACCTCACATCCAGAACCCAGCTCTTTTGCCTGTGATTGAACTAAGGCTGCAATCATGTCAGGAGCTGAGTGGCTCTGACGGAACCCACACTGGACAGGTGAGCAAAAGCTGCTTGATAGCACTGTTGATGACACTGCTATCACTTACTGATGATTGGGGGTAGACTGGTGGGACTTTAATTGGCCAGGTTGGGGTTGTCCTGCCTCTTGTGTACAGGACATACCTTGATAACGTTTCATTTGTCAGGTGGCTGCTAGTATTGCTGCTGATAGTAGCCTCTATATATTGGTAAGAAGTTGATACATTTGTCAGTGTCATTTCCAGTGCTAAGATCAGGGCAGGTTTTGTTTCTGTTTTGAGTTTAGATACAACTGAATTGCTTGCTAAGTCATTTCAGAGAGCAGTTTAGAAATCAATCACAATTGCTGGGGGTCTGGAGTCACATGTAGGCCAATCTGGTAAAGATGGCAGATGACCTTTCCTGAAGGACATTAATGAATGGTTTTTTAGAATAATTAGTTATCATTTCATTGTCATCATTAGACTGTTAATTCCAGATTTATTGTTTTAATTCAGATTTCAATTAAAACCTGGGTTGGGATCTGAAGCTGGGGCACTGGAACTTTACCTGGGTCCCTGGCTTGGTAGTCCAGCAAAAATGCTACACTGCCATCACCAACCTTTTGAAGAGTTTCATGGCATTGTTCATTTCCAATTGAACAGGTATATGTTCAGCAACTTAACCTAAAGATGGCACCTCCAAAAATGCAAGTCTGTCTCAGCAATACACTCAGCCTGGATTACACATTTGTATCTTAGATTCCTGATGAAGGGCTTATGCCGGAAACGTTGATTCTCCTGCTCCTTGGATGCTGCATGACCTTTTCCAGCACCACACTCTCATATCTTAGAATGGGGCTTAATTTCAGACCTTTATAATTCAAAACTAAAGAATAGTAACTTTGAATCAAGTTGCCAGTTAACCAGTCCAGTTTATAAAAAATATTACACAGCGCACCTCTTTGCATGGGTGGTTCGTTCTATCAATATCCTATGGAAAAAGGGTAGCGCTGGAAAAACATGCAGAACTTCTATCAACTCAAACTGCTCGTTCTTGCATTTCCAAAAGTAGGAATTATTCCCACTCTAACAATGTGAATCATATTTCAAGCTACAACAATGTTAAATGTTTCAAGTCTTGGAGGCATTCACACTTCTATGATGCAAATTAGGTTAATTCTCTGCATTTCTTTTATGTTGGGGCAAGAATGTTCACATAGCTCTCAGGAAATCTGGGCTAACAATGCAAACATGAGTCCTGACAACAATTTAGGAACTCCATACAGTCCTGCAACAATCAAGATTAGGCTGTTATCCAGACACAGTGCAGGATATTGGTCAGACAAGAGTTTATTGTTTGGATCATTTGAGTAAATGTCAGAGGATCATTCCAGAAGTGATTCAACAGCTATAATAAATTATGAGAAGTTGTCACCATTTACCACATTTTGTATAACAATGTTACACATAGGAAATAAATGTGCATCTGGAGGTTGAGGAGCAGGATCAAAATAGTCCCAAGGAGATTATCATATAAATATTGTTAAAAATGGGAACATTTTGACTGCTCAATTCATAATGCTCCTTTTCAAACAATAGAAATTTTACTGCAACCCTGAGTAATATTAAATACATTTGTTTGGATTAATACTAAATTACACAGCAAATGGGGTTGTTGCAACCTTAATTGTAACATGGGTCCTATTGTCTTGCAACTACAAATTGATGTTAATCCACTCGCGCTGAAGAAGAAAGACTGATGTATTCATTCAATCAATATATGACTACCGCAGATTTATTTCTGGGTTAATTCACCATTGCAAAACGAATGGAGGAGAAGATGGATACCCTAGGCAGGTCAATGACCCCTGCAGATATTATCTTTCTCTTTCCTGGTAACAGTAAAGTTAGCAATTTAAATTCTACATACAGGATGCTACCCAGTAATCTCCTGTAAATTGCAGGGGATTAGGAATACAATCTGTCAGTACCATAGTTATAGCTTTAACTGTGGAAGTAACACACCAATATCTCATCCTATAACATAAGCATTTTCTAAGCTCCAGCTGGCGATTATATCAGCATCATTAGGTTGATAGTCTGTCTATGTATCCAACAGTTTCCATCTGCATTGGTAAAGAGAGCAGTAAGACAGTTGCTCATCTGAAAACCAGCAAAAATAAACAGTTCTGTGACATCTTGAGATGAGTTTTGAAGTTGTCAGCTGTAAACATTCCCTCAGGTTGTATATTAGAATTAACATGGCATAATTAAATCAACTTTTAAATAGTGAAATGAAACCTATCTCAACATTTGTCGATTCTTTCTCTTACTTTTGTAAAATCACTCTGACAAAAGGAGGACAATTTTGCCTGGTAGCTGATAAAGGAACATGAGATCATTCATCCCCTCTAGAACAATCTATTAGATTAATGCTGAGTTACACTTTCATTACATCTACATGCCTTTACCTCACATCTCTTGTTACTCCCAAGAAAAGCTTGCCTCAGTATTAAGAAATTTGGTTGAATTAGCAACCCCAGGCTTTTGGGGGTAAGTGTTGAAAGATTTACATTACTGCTCATGCAAACATAACTTTCCCAATTTCACTCCTAAATAGCATAGCTCAAAGCTAAAGATTATATCTGCACCCATCTTCAGTCATGATTTGTGATCCATCCAAAGCTGATTGTATTAAGACCATAAGACCATAAGACATAGGAGTGGAAGTAAGGCCATTTGGCCCATCGAGTCCACTCCGCCATTCAATCATGGCTGATGCGCATTTCAGCTCCACTTACCAGCATTCTCCCCGTAGCCCTTAATTCCTCCAGACAGCAAGAACCTATCAATCTCGGCCTTGAAGACATTTAGCGTCCCGGCTTCCACTGCACTCCGTGGCAATGAATTCCACAGGCCCACCACTCTCTGGCTGAAGAAATGTCTCCGCATTTCTGTTCTGAAATGACCCCCTCTAATTCTAAGGCTGTGTCCACGGGTCCTAGTCTCCTCGCCTAACAGAAACAATTTCCTAGCATCCACCTTTTCAAAGCCATGTATTATTTTGTACGTCTCTATTAGATCTCCCCTTAATCTTCTAAACTCCAACGAATACAATCCCAGTATCCTCAGCCGTTCCTCATATGCTAGACCTGTCATTCCAGGGATCATCCGTGTGAATCTCCGCTGGACACGTTCCAGTGCCAATATGTCCTTCCTGAGGTGTGGGGACCAAAACTGGACACAGTACTCCAAATGGGGCCTAACCAGAGCTTTATAAAGTCTTAGTAGTACATCTCTGCTTTTATATTCCAACCCTCTTGAGATAAGAGACAACATTGCATTGAGGCAGCGCTCCAGCTTCCTGTTACTTCCCCTTTGTCTGATTAGAGCCTTGTTTAGACTCTGGTCAACTTGCTCGTAATTTTGAAAACCTCAATCACATCTCCCCTCTGCCTTCTTCTATACAGGATGAGCAGCCCAATCTATCCTCATAGCTGAAGTTTCTCATGCTTACAACCATTCTAAAAACGTGCTTCATCACCCTCATCAGTGTATTCTCATCTTTCCTATAATATGGTGTGCACAACTTTACTCCAGCTGAGGCCTAATATGTACGTTATACAAGTTTAGTGTCACCTCCTTGATCTTGTATCAGGCATACCTATAACTTTTCTCACAAATCTATCATGAGGCATTGTAATGCAGGTATACCTGATGAAGGAGTGTCACTTCGAAAGCTTGTGACTTCAAATAAACCTGTTGGACTATGACCTGGTGTCATGTGATTTTTGACCTTGTCCATCCCATCCAACACCGGCTCCTACGCCTGTGCCACTGCATGTCATCTATAACTTTGAATATACAACTCTCTATACCATTAAACAAGTTTTTAACATGTTTCATTGAATACTGAATTCCCTACTCTCTCCCCACCCCCACCCTCCTCTAGCTTATCTCTCCATGCTTCAGGCTCACTGCCTTTATTCCTGATGAAGGGCTTTTGCCCGAAACGTTGATTTTGCTGCTCGTTGGATGCTGCCTGAACTGCTGTGCTCTTCCAGCATTGTTTTTACCTTGTATTTTCTCTATCACTACTCTTTACCTCATATCTTTCAATCAATTGCTAACCCATATGACAAGGTGACATACAATTCTATGCACTATTATTTTAGTAATAGCCTTTTGCACACTAGAGTATCAAATACCTTCAGACTGTTCATATAGATAACGTTCATTAACATTCTCCTGTCAACTGATGATCATCTTAAAACCATAATTATACTAGTCAGACATGATTTATTGTTCAGAAATCTAGTTAGCTCACTTTGATCAGTTAATACTTCTTTAATAGTTCAGTCATCCTGATCCTGATAAGTTTTCGTTTCTTCCCTATAACTAATGTTGAACTGATATGTCTGAAGAAGGGTCACTAGTTCTGAAATATTAACTTTGCTTTCTCTCTACAAATGCTGCCAGATCTGCAAAGTTTCTCCAGCAATTTCTGTTTTTATTTGAGATTTCCAGCATCTGCAGTGCTTTGTTTGATTCATATCTGTAGTTATCTGCTTTCTCCTTCACTCCTTTCCCAGGTAAAAGTGACATTTACAAATTTCCAATCCAAAACCACTATTTTTGAATCTGGAAACTTTTAGAAAATTCTGAGTAGGACATTATCAATTACCCCACCTATTCCTTTGAATATCTGGGAGTGTAAACTGACAGTTCCTTAGGTTAACTGTACATGCGATATTATTAACGATTAGCACGTGGACAACAGACCCTTATGCAAGGAGAACTGAAATACTAGACAGAATTATTGTGATATCCTAAATATTTATTTTACAAGTATCAGAAATGTACATTATATAAGTCATGTGAGGGCAGGATTGTATCTTTTATTTTCCAACAGTTATCAGCCTATTCAGCCTTTCATTATGACTCACACCTTCCAAACCAGGCAACATCCTGGGAAATCTCTTCTGAATCCTCTCCAGCTTGATACTGTCTTTCCCGTAACTGGGCGACCAGACCTGGGCACAGTATTCCAGAAGAGGCCTGATCAATGTCCTGTACAACTTCAACAAGGCATCCCAACTCCGATACTCAAAGGTCTAAGCAATTAAGGTAAATGTGCCAAATGCTTTTTTAACCACCCTGATTATGTGTGATGCAAATTTCAAAGAATTATGTACCTTCACCCCTAAGTCTCTCTATTCTACACCACTACCCAAGGCCCTTCCTTTAATTGTATAAGCCATAGCCTTGTTTGTTGTACCAAAGTGCAATATCTTGCATTTATCCAGATTGCACTCCATCTGCCATTTTTCAGCTCATTGACTCATTTGATCAAGATCGTTTTGTAATGTTAGGAAACCTTCTTCACTGTCTATGATGCTAGCAGTTTTGATGTTGTCCACAAACTTACTAACCATGCCTTCTATATTCTGATCCAAATCATTTGTACAAATGACAAACAAAAGAGGATCCAGAACCAATCCCTGTGGAACACAGGCCACCAGTCTGAAAAACAACCCTCCACGATGACTCTCTGTCTCTTGCCATTAAGCCAATAATGCATCCAATTGGCAAGCTCACCCTGAATACCATGTGACCTAACTTTACTAATTAGCCTACCAAAAAACAAAGAAAATTTACAGCCCAGGAACAAGCTCTTTGGCCCTCCAAGTCTGTGCCAATCCAAACCCACTGTCTAAACTTATCTCCCAACTTCTCAGATCTGTATCCCTCTGCTGCTCACCTACTCATGCATCTGTCCAGATACATCTTAAATGAATCTACCGTGCCTGTCTCTACTATCTCTGCTGGCAATGCATTCCAGGCACCTACCACCCTCTGTGTAAAGTACTTTCCGTATGTATCCCCCTTAAACTTTCCTCCTCTCACCTTGAATGCATGAGCTCTCGTTATTGAATCCTTCACCCTGCGGAAAAAGCTTATGTCTATTCACCCTGTCTATACCTTTCATGACTTTGTAGACCTCAATCAGGTCCCCCCTCAATCTCCTTTTTTCTAATGAAAACAATCCTAACTTACTCAACCTCGCTTCATAGTTAACACCTTCCATATCAGACAACATCCTCGTAAACCTTCTCTGCACCCTCTCCAAAGCGTTCACCCTCTTTTGGTAATGTGGCAACCAGAACTGTACACAGTTTTCTAAATGCAGCCAAACCAAAGTCTTGTACAATTTTAACATGACCTGCCTGCTCTTATATTCAATACCCCGTCCGATGAAAGCAAATATAACATATGCCTTCTTGACCACTCTATCCACCTGGGCAACCACCTTCAGGGTACAATGGACCTGAACTATCAGATCTTTCTGCTCATCAAATTTTCCCAAGGCTCTTCTGTTTACAGTATAGTTAGCTCTAGTATTAGACTTTCCAAATGCATCAGCTCACATTTGCCTGGACTGAACTCCATCTGCCACGTTTCCGCCCAACTCTCCAGTCTATCTATATTCTCCTGTATTTTTTGACAGTCCCCTATGCTTTCTGATACTCCACCAATCTTCATGTCATCTGCAAACTTACTGATCAGACCACAAATGTCTTCTTCCAGATCATTTATGTATATCACAAACATCAGTGGCCCCAGAACTGATCCCTATGGAACACCATTGGTCACCTTTCTCCATTTTGAGGAACTTTCTTCAACTACTACTCTCTGTCTCCTGTTGCTCAACCAGTTCTTTATCCACCTAGCTAGAACACCTTGCACATTATGTGACTTAACTTCCTTCATTAGTTTACCATGGAGAACCTTATCAAATGCCTTTCTAAAGTCCATGTATGTGACACCTACAGCCCTTCCTTCATTTATCAATGTGGTAACTTTCTCAAAGACCTCTATTAAATTGGTAAGGCATGATCTCTCCCACACAAAACCAAGTTGCCTATCACTGATAAGCACATTCTCTTCCAAATATAAATAGACCCTATCCCTCAGTAACTTCTCCAGCAATGTTCCCACCACTGATGTCAGGCTCACTGGTGTGTAGTTACTTGGAATATTCCCACTACCCTTTTGAACAGGGGGATAACATTAGCAACTCTCCAGTCCTCCGGCACCTCACCTGTGTTTAAGGATGCCCCAGCTATTTCCTCTCTCGCCTCCCTCGGCAACCTGGGAGAGATCCCATCCAGTCCTGGGAATTTGTCCACCTCAATATCATTTAGCCTACCCAACACATCCTCCCTCCTTATGTCAATGTGATCCAGAGTAAATAAACTTCTATCACTAATCTCAACATTCATCATGTCCCTCCCTTCAGTGAACACTGATGCAAAGTAATCATTGAGAATCTCACCCATTTTCTCAGGTTTGACACACAACCTTCCTTCCTTATCCTTTAGTGGACCAATCTTTTCTCTAGTTACCCTCTTGCCTCTTTTTAAATGAATAAAAGGCCTTGGGATTCTCCTTAATTCTGCTAGCTGAAGTTATTTCATGACCCTTTAAGCCCTCTTGATTCTTCGTTTAAGATTGGTCCCACTCACCCAATATTACTCCAAAGCCTGTTCCATTTTTAGCTGCCTGGACCTTATGTACGCTTCCCTTTTCCACTTGGCTAGTTGCACAATTTCTCCTGTCATCCATGGTTCATGAATCTTACCTTTCCTATCCCTTGTTTTCAAAGGGAAATGCCTATCCTGCATTATCTTCAACCTATCTTTGAAAGCCTCCCACATATCAAGTGTGGACTTCCCTTCAAATAGCTGCCTCCAATCTACATCTCCCAGCTCCTGCCGAATTTTGATATAATTGGCCTCTCATCTTTGTCCAGAAGTATTCTAACACTTACAGAGTTATGGTCACTATTCCCAAAGAAATCCCCCACTGCAACTTCTATCAGCTGGCCTGGCTCATTCCCCAACAAAGTCCAATATGACCCCTTCTCTAGTTGGACTATTGACATACTGTTCTAGAAATCTTTCCTGGATGCTCCTCACAAATTCTGCGCCATCCAGACCTCTGACACTAAGTGTACCCCAGTCAATGTTAGGAAAATTAAAATCTCTCATCATCACCACCCTGTTGCCTCTACATCTTTCCAGAATTTGTTTACCTATTTGTTCTTCTACTTCATGCTCACAGTTGGGAGACCAGTAATACAGCCCCAACAATGTGACTGCACCTTTCGTATTTCTCAGCTCTACTAATTATGCCTGACTGCTCAAGCCCTCAATAGCATCCTCCTTTAGCACAGCTGTGATATCATCCCTGACTAGCAATGCAACTCCTCCCCCCTTTTTACTTCCCTCCCTGTCCTGTTTAAAGCATCTATATCCTGGAACATTTCGTTGCCAATCATGCCATTCCTTCAACCAAATCTCTGTGATCACAATAATATCATACTCCCAATCCAAGCCCTACGTTGGTCCGCCTTACCCACTGTACTCCTTGCATTAAAGCATATGGACTTCAGACCACCACTTCCTTTGCGTTCATCTGCTCTCTGCATAATCTTCCCCTTGGTAATGCCAACTGCATGACCTTGTTCCTTACAGTCTCTAGTTTCCGCCTAACTGTCTACTAGTCTTCTCTTCTGGGTTCCAGCCCCCTGCCACATTAATTTAAACCCTCACCAACAGCAGTAGTAAGAACTCCCCCAAGGACATTAACTCCAGTCTGGTTCAGGTGTAGACCATCTGATTTGTAATAGTCCCACCTTGCCCAGAACCATTCACTCTAACAGGAACATTAATACCTCGAAACTCTCATCATCACACTCTTGAAAGTCTCTCACTTGTCAAAGTTGAAAATCACACAACACCAGGTTATACTCCAACAGGTTTAATTGGAAGCACACTAGCTTCCAATTGGAGCGATGTTCCTTCATCAGGTGATAGTGGAGGGCTCAATCGTAACACAGAATTTATAGCAAAAATTTAGTGTGATGTAACTGAACTTATACATTGAAAAATTGATTGTCTGTTAAGACTTTCGTCTGTTAGAATACAGTGATAGTTTCACTTCTTTCATGTGTAAATCACAAAACCCTTTTTTTAAAGTTGCATTCTTGGGCTAGCTGTTAACAATGGTAATAGCTAGACAATATATTGAAGGTGTTAGCCCCCTGTGTTCTCTGTCTATGCCATGATGTTTAGATTGATTCTAATCTAAAAAGTGAGATAACAGAGTTTTACATAAATTCATGCAATTTTTGAGCTCAGAGTTCTACATGAATGCATACAGTTTTTGAGCAAAGTACAATGTAACTCTGCAAGTACAAATTCACCTCACAAAATATATGTGTGCATGTGGGTCTTTGTCTGTCTGTGTGTGTGTCTATCTGGGGTGGGGGTTGTGAGTGTGAGAAAGTGTGTGTGTGTGTGTGTGTGTAGTGAGTACAGAGTGTCTTAAGTCTGTGAGGGGGTGCATGTGTGAGTGTGGGAGTGTGTGTGTCTATAAGGGTGTGTGTGGGTGTCTGTGTGCACGTCTGTGTGTACCTGTGTCCGTGTGTATGTGAGAGTATGTGTGTGTAGGAATATCTGTATGTGTGTGTAGTTCAATGGTGATCACCTGTAATGTGACATGAACCCAAGGTCCCAGTTGAGGCCCTCCCTATGGGTACCGAACTTAGCTATCAGCGTCTGCCCACCCACTTTTTGCTGCTGCCTGTCTCGAAGTCCACCTTGGAGGATGATCACCTGAAGATCCGAGGCTGAATGTCCTGGACCACTGAAGTGTTCCCCAACTGGGAGGGAACCCTCCTGTCTGTTGATTGTTGTGCAGTGCCCATTCATCCGTTGTCGTAGCCTTTGCTCGGTTTCCCCAATGTACCATGCCTCCGGGCATTCTTGCCTGCAACGTATAAGATAGACAACGTTGGCTGAGTCACATGAGTACCTGCCATGTACAAGGTGGGAGGTGTTCCCACGTGTAATAGTGGTTTCTATGTCCACAATCTGACACGTCTTGCAGCGTCCACCGTGACAGGGTTGCATGGAGTTATCCTGAGAGCCGGGCAATTTGCTACGAACAATGATTTGTTTGAGGTTTAGCGGTTGTTTAAAGACAAGTAGGGGGAAGGTCTTGGTGAGGTGCTCATCCTCACTGATAATGTATTGCGGGTCACGAAGAACATGGCATAATTTTTCAGCTCCTGGGAAGTACTGAACAACGAAGAGTACCCTGTCAGTTGCAGCCCGTGTCTGTCTCCTGAGGAGGTCATTAACGTTCCTTGCTGTGGCATGTATGAACTGGCGGTCGATGAGTTGAGCATCACACCCCGTTCTTGTAAGGGCATCCTTGAGTACTTCCAGATGTCCGTCATGTTCCTCCTCATCTGAGCAGATCAGGTGTATGCGTAGGGCTTGTCCATAGGGAATGGCTGTTTTAATATGTTTTGGGTGGAAGCTGGAGAAGTGTAGCATTGTGAGGTTGTCTGTGGGTTTGCGGTAGAGTGTGGCACTGAGGTGTCCATCCTTGATGGAGAAGCATGTGTCCAAGAATGAGACAGATAGTCGAGAGTAGTCCATGGTGAGTTTGATGGTGGAATGAAACTTGTTGATATCACTGTGTAGTTTTATCAGTGACTCCTCGCCATGGGTCCAGGGGAAGAAAATGTCATCAATGTACCTGGTGTACAATGTTGGTTGGAGATCCTGCATAGAGAAGAAGTCTTGTTCGAACCTGTGCATAAAGATGTTGGCATATTAGGGTGCAAATTTGGTCCCCATGGCTGTTCCGTGTGTCTGGATGAAGAACTGGTTGTCAAAGGTGAAGACGTTGTGATCAAGGATAAAGCGGGTGAGTTGTAGGATAGTGTTTGAGACTGGCAGTTTTTGGTGTTGAGTACTGAGGCTGTTGCCATCATTGTGGGGGATGCTGGTGTAGAGTGCGGAAATGTCCCCGAGGAATGTTCCTGGTTCGACTGGTCCGTGGGTGCTGAGTTTCTGTAAGAAATCTGTAGTGTCACGACAGAAGCTGGAGATCCCCTGTACAATAGGTTTCAAGATGCCTTCCACATAGCTGGAGAGATTCTCACATAGGGTCCCATTGCCCGACCCGATGGGACGTCCCGGTGTGTTGGCTTTGTGTACCTTTGGAAGGCAGTAGAAGTCGTCTACACGAGAAGTACGTGGGATGAGGGCGTGTAGGAAACTATGAAGGACTGGATCCAAAGTTCTGATCAGTGTGTTTAATTCTCGGGTGTGTTCTTTGGTCGGATCAGCCAGTAGCTGCCTGTAGTGTTCCTGGTTGTTCAGTTGTCGGTACACTTCCTTGCAGTAATCTGTTCTATTCTGAATGACAATGGCTCTTCCTTTATCTGACTTGTCAGACGTCCTTTTACCTGTGAACAGACTACTCCAATCAACTTTTGAAAGTTCTTGTCTCATACTGTTAAAATTTGTCTTAATCCAATTAAAAACTTTAACTTTTATGGAAGGTTTATCCTTTTCCATCACTATTTTGAAACTAATAGAATTATGATCACGAGACCCAAATATTCCCCTGCTTTTTCTTCAGTCACCTACCCTGCCTTATTACCCAAAAGAAGGTCTGGTTTTGCTCCTTCTCTTGTAGGAGCATCCACATATTAATAAAGGAAATTTTCTTGAACACATTTGTCAAATTCTTCACCATCCAAACCTTTTAGCATTATGGTAGCCCCATTCAATGTTTAGAAAATTAAAATCCCCCTTTATTACAACCTTATTATGCTTACATATATCTGAGGTCTCCTTGCATATTTGATTCTCAATTTCCCTCTTATTATTGGGGGGGAAGGGTGATAGTATAATCCAGTCAAAGCTATCTTTCCTTTCTTATTTGCAATTTTTACCCATATATTTTCACTGGATGATTTATTTCAGAAATATCTTCTCTAATTACAGCAGTAATGCATTCATTAATCAAAAATGCCACATCCTCTGCCTTTGCCCTTCTTGCCTCCTTTTCTACCCTTCCGATAGTATCTAAAACCTGGAACATGGAGCTGCCACTGAAACCTTTCAGCCAAGTTTCTATAATAGCTATGACGTCGCAATCCCATTTCCTTAAATATGCCTTGAGTTCATCAGCTTTACCTGGAAGACCCTTTGCATTAAAATAAATGCAATTTAGTTTTTCAGCGTTATTACATACTCTGACTCACTCTTGTCTTTCTTTTCAAATTGACGCGCTCTCCTCACTTTCAGAACCTTCCCCATTAATCTTGCTATTTACACTGCTACGTAGAATTCTTCCATTCCCCCTCTTTATCAGTATAAAGTCTCCCTTAATGGAATCAGCAAACCTCCCTAAGATATTGGTCCCTTTCCAGTTTAGGTTAGAACCATCCTTTTTGAAAAACGTCTTTTCTATCCCAGAAGACATTCCAATTGTCCAAAAACCTGAATCCTTGGACATGGATTTATCTCTTTTAAATTTTTGTTCCTTTCATCAATTGAATTTGCCATTGGGATTAAACCCGAAGTTAATACTTTTAAGGTTCCATCTTTTTAACCTTCTATCTAACCTCTTTGTTCACTCTGTACAGCTGTAATTTTTTCCCTTATAATGCCATTCCTGCCAATGTAATCAATGATTTCTGGCTTCTCAATCTCACCTTTAACTGTACGCTTGAAATGTTTAGAGACCTCCTTAATCCTAGCAGTACAAAATCAACAAACCACTCAAAATTTCTGGTCACTTCCACAGAATATCCTGTCCATGCCCCTGACTGGAGAATTGAAAAGTGTGGTGCTGGACAGCAGTTCGGGCAGCATCTGCGGAACAGGAGAGTCGACATTTTGAGCGTAAGCCCATCATCAGGAATGGGGAGTGGAGGATGCCGAGAAATAAATCAGAGGGTGACGGTGGGGCTGGGGGAAGGTAGCTGGGAAGGAGAGTCCCCTATAACAATAATTCTATTAAATGTTGTCAAATGCTGCCTAACAAAAGAATCATTCCAAGTGACCAACAACTGGCTGGCCCTTCCATTTTCCTGATAGAGACTAACCCCTTCTAGAGTCCCAAAAACTGAATCTCTATTTGATAGAGGAAAAGCTACCGGTGATTTTTGAACTACTTTCTTACGTTCCCCAACAATCACCCATCTATTGGACTGATCCTGCCTTTTTTAATCATAGAATCCCTACAATGTGGAAACAGGCCATTTGGCCCAACAAGTTCACACCAACAGTCCAAACAGTAAGTCACTCACTAGTAATTCTCCTACTATTCTATATTTATCCCTGATTAATGCCCCAGCCCCACACATCCCTAAACACCATAGGCAATTTACCTAACCTGCACATCTTTGGATTGTGGGAGGACACTGGGGCACAACCACACAGGCACAGGAAGAATGTGAAAACTTCATGCAGTCACCTGAGGCTGGAATCGCACCCAGGTTCCTGGTACTGTGAAGCAGCAGTGAGTCACCATACCATGCTGTGTAATAATGTTTCTAAATCTACGAGCTAGCTCACTTTGTACCTCATATATGGCCTTAATAACATTGCATGTGGTGCTGGAAAAGTGCAGCCGGCCAGGCTGCATCTAAGGAGCGGTAGAGTCGACGTTTCAAGCATAACCTCTTCTCAAAATGACAATTCCCCTGCTCCTCAGATGCTGCCTGACCTGCTGTGCTTTTCCAGCGCCACACTTTTTGACTCTGATTTCCAGCATCTGCAGACTCACTTTCTCTTTAATAATATTCAGCTTAAAAGATGAACTATCAATAACACCTTATGTATAAAATAAATTAACTCTCTCCAGAAAATAATGAAAAAAATTTAAAATATATCAAAAATATAAAACTTAAATAAAATCAACTATTTAGCTGATTAACTGAATTTAAAAAAAAGAGATTAGAATGGTGCTGGAATAGCACAGCAGATCAGGCAGCATCCGAGGAGCAGGAAAGTCGACATTTCAGGCAAAGGCCCTTCAATAGGAATGAGGCTGGGAGCCTTGGGAGTGAAGATATAAATGGGAGGGGTGTGGGTCTGGGGGGAAGGTAGCTGAGAGTGCAATAGGTGGATGGAGGTGGGGGAGAAGGTGATAGGTGGGAGAGGAGGGTGGAGTGGAGAGGTGGGAAGGAAGATTGGCAGGTATGGCAGGTCATGAGGTACGGAGCTGGAAGGTTGGAACCACCTTACCCCAGTTCCAACCTTCCAGTTGTAACAAACTACAGGAGTCCTTACAATATTCCTATAGATGGGTAAAGTTGCCAAAGGCTGTTGAGCCATAGGCTGCTCTGACATTAGGGAGAGATAAGTGGTGGTGGTTTAACCGAAGGGCCACCACACCTCAGATAAGGGGAGAAGCAGAATCCTCTATGGTAACCTCAGGTGGTATCGTATGGGTTATAACAGAACGCAATAATCAAGCATAATAAATGAACCTTGTGACATATGCTTCTACTTAGATGTTTAAGTCTGGAGCAGCCTAACAAGTGATACTTGAAAGAACCCTTGTAGGCCTCTCAAAAAATGATTTAAGAAGCTTTCAGTTCTTTTTCTCTCTGAACTTGGTAGAAGTAAAGGTACTCCTGTTGATTCCTCCAACCGCTGAGTTCCAGCCCATTGCCAGCACAGTCAAGGAATCCCCTGCTTCACTCCTCACCACTTCCTCTGTTCAGCTTTCCGTGATTCCTGGGCAATTGTGTTCCTGCTAATCTGCCTTGGGGCAAGGTGATATAATAGCCCTTAAACTGCAATGGGGTATTCAATGTTTGCACAGAGATTGACAATGCGATTTAAATAAGCCCTGACATCAAATTGGCCCATACCTCATGCTCGGAAGCACAACAATCATTCTGCCGACTTTGCAAATGAAAATCTAACATTTCTCCATGAAATTTGAATTCATATGTGCTTCATAAAAGCCATTCTGTTTTCAATTCATTTCAAGAGCAACTTACATGTCAATAAGCTAAAATGCATACAAGTTCCATCAGATGGCAATCTAATGAGCATTTTAATCTGAACTATCAACATATTTTCTGCATCAGCACCCTACACCCACTAACCCTACGTCTCCCAAATTATAGCATAAATGCTGTCTCCTCCACACTTCAGTTCTGATGAAGAATCACCTAGACTCAAAACATTAGCTTGCCCCCATGGATGATGTCTGACCGGCTGTGATCTCCAGCATTTGTTATTTTAAGAACATTTTAATTAGCCCTTGCATAGTTTAAGGGCCATGAAATTGTTGCCTCTCTGATTGTGCCACCTCATTTAGATTATCAGACCTTTCTTCTCCTGCAAGGAAGGCCTAACAGGAAGACAGCTGGTGGCTTTTGAGTGGGGCAGTGGGTGTTTGTCAGAAGTCAGTGTTACCAAAATGTCTTACAACAATTAAGTATCAAAGAATTATTTTATTAAGTCTTTGCCTACTTTTCAATGTGTACATGTCAATTCTGTTTCACACTGATTGCACCTTGACCACGATTAACTTTGACATTACTTGTATATTACAAAGTAACTTTTACACAGAGAAACTGCCATTGAGAGCAAAAGGTGTTGTATGCTGCATATAAGCCTCCTCTCTGCCCTTTTCATACAATGTAAACATATCCTTCAATTCTATTTTCCCTTGCATTGTAAATATATAGCATGATTCATGTGTTTTAGTGTATAATATTATGCATTAAAGTTTAACAATAGAAAATGGGATAATTGCAACCATTGAAGTATAGTGCACTGAAAAGATTGGGATCAGAATGCTGTAAGAGGTTAACAACCAGGATGTTAAAATATTAAAATGCTGGGCTTTGGTGATTCCTACAATGGCAGTAGTTGTTTGATAGAATCAGATTAGAAGAGCTGGAGCTATGAAAGCAGTAGATAGTTGTCTTAGCTGGAGGCAGGGTGTTTACATAACTGTTAGTGATGGCAATCCAGTGAGAGTTAATTACCTTTAAAATTCAGGAAATTCTAAATGGTTAAAGTGTCTAGAAACATTACATTGTCATGGACATGGGTATAGTTTAAGAAAGTTCTCTGGTTTCAATTTATCTGCATTGTACTTTGCTGGGAGAAGTTTTTTGCATCTTGATATTGGGAGAGTGCTGAAACAAAGACGTAGCTTTAGATAACAGGAGCACTGCTTTTAGCAGACTACATGCAGTTAAAAATCACACAACACCAGCTTATAGTCCAACAGGTTTATATGGAAGTAGTAGCTTTCGAAGCGTTGCTTCTTCATCAGGTGGTTGTGAAGCAGGACTATAAGTCACAGAATTGATAGCAAAAGATTACAGTGGCATGCAGCTGAAATGATATATTGAATAAACTTAGATTGCCAACTCTTCCATTTTTGGAATGGATTTGCTGGTTTCGGTTCTTTGCCACATATGCAGTTAGGAGAGGAGACTTCCCTAGGATTCATTGATAGCTCAGTATGGCTGAGAGCAGGGCTGGAGGGGAAGCTTACAAGCAGTATTTGCTTGAGACAGCTGAAAAAGATTCAGGAATTCAGTAGCTTTTTCATGGAGTTGAAACAGTGTCTGTAATTAGACCTTTGAAGTAAGGTCAGGTGTTCTGGAAAACTGCATCTCAGGGGAGTGGATTGAACTACCAAGACGAAGCAATGGTTGAGGCAGCTGGAGTTGGAGAGGCTTTTAAGAGACTCCCAAAACCTGCTGATCAAAAGTGAGGATTTAGAATTCCTTGTGAACAAGACAGCATTTTAAACTTTGGTGATCTATCGAGTCACTTATATCAGGATGGGAACCTGTCTTGATTGCATCAGCCATTTAAAGTGCAGGCTGTGGGATGTTCATCCAATTTAACTGTTAACTCAAAATAACCTTATGTTATGCTAAATGCCAGAGTCCAAGTTGTAAATGCATTGTATGTGGTTTGAATCGTTAACTTACTGTTCACCTATTTTCAGGATTCACTGGGGTAGTACACTGGAAATCAAGCCTGACTTTTCCTGGCGTTGTAAAAATATTAAAATTCAATGAAATGAATATGAATTCCACATTGCCTCTGACTAACTGCTACCCAGGATAAAATCAAACCACACCAGGTTGCTTTAGTGACAATAATTTATTATCACACTTATCTTTAACAAGAACAGTACAAGTACAGGAACTCAAATTTATGCAACTTAAATTTTATCTCTTTTGAAAATCCCTGCTCCTGCTCCCCCACCCCTCAACACACAGAAACACAAAGAAAAATTGACATAATGCAAATATTATTAAAAAGTGAAAAAAAGACTAGTCACAGGAACAGTTGTTATCACTAGTCAAAAATCGCAAAAACAGATGTGTTGATGGGTTGCTTCTACAATATGTTTTTTTCTTCAATGATATTGTAATGTTATTTGCACAACAATGATCAGTCTTTATTTCTTGCTTGGTTGGATCTGGGTCTTTCTTTCACTTTTGGGTTTTAGAATTATTTATTTCAGCAACTTTGAATCTAGTTTTTCGTGTTCTTTTAAGGGAGAGTTGGAATAGACAATTTCTGAAAATTTGGGAACAGAGAGAGAGAGAGAGAAGAAGAAAGGGAGAGAGCTATTGATCTTGCAAGCTCCTGAGAGTCCTGTCATCTGTTTTTGTTTCTTCTCACAGGGTCTGTGTAAAACTGTAGCTAATCCAATCAGAAAATTGTTACTATGCTGAAGTCTTCTGAACCCACAGCAACTACTACCAGTTGAAAAGCCAAATACAAAACTGTCTCTGGAAAAAGCGATCCTAAACACAAAGAAGTGGTGCTGCTTTGTCTGGATGAAGTGTCTCCAGAAAGTCCACGCATCAGTTAGCTTCACTTGATTTTTCCAAGCTGCAACAAATCATTATATTCTCCTTTTCTAAAGCAGTATCAATTTTTCTAAGTTTCAGTCCATGGTGCTGTGTTCCTTGCACTATTTAGACATTTTGTTGCTTATGTTGTTTTGTTTAAGTCCGCTTAATTAAATTTTTTTTACATTTCAGCTCAAACCTGGAATCCTGTTACTCACTTTCTTACTCTTTGTTCTTCCACACATTATTTTCTGTAAAAGATTAGGGCTAATCAAGCTTGATAAGTACAAAGATCCAATTTGTCCAGTATCCTCACAACTGGATCACAATATTCATGGTTATTTACTTCCAGCTAAGTACGTCAATGCTTCTTGGCTCAATTACTCCCTCTAGTAGCCAGCTGAAGATTCCCTCCATTGGTAAAGAAATTCATCCTGGAATTTCCTTTTGGGTTTTTTTAGAGCCTCTCTTATATTTGTAATCTCTAATTGTTTTCTTCACTATCTCGTCCGAGTGGAAATATTGGGCAGAATTTTATTCTTTTGAGATTAAGTATAGGGCAGGCCTTCAGTTAGGAGGGACCTCTGCACGGGAGTGGGTCAGGGTTTCCCAGACAATTACATTCTTCTCAGCTTAGTACATATTCATGCTGAGTAAAATACTGAATTTTATGGGTAGCAACTTCTGAAACCTGCTGGAATCATGACTCCAATGTTCGGGTGTCAAGTTTGAAAGAGATCCGGGTAGTACTTCACTCTCTGAAACCCAGGAGAGTGAAATCAATCTCTGCTCATCACCCACATCCAACTCGGGAGATATCAGAGATCAGGCAAAAAGTGGTGCCTCATATTAGCATATCCTCCATCAAAGCCTGTGCAAGGGTAGCTCAGTGGTTAGCACTGCTGCCTCACAGTACCAGGGACGTGTGTTTGATTCCAACCTTGGGCAACTGTCTGTGTGAATTTGCACATTCTCCCTGTATCTGCATGGGTTTCCTCCCACAGTCCAAAGATATGCAGATTAGGTAAATTGCCCATAGTGCTTCAGGGATGTGTAGGTTAGGGGCATTAGTCCGGGGAAATGTAAAGTAGTAGGGGAATGGGTCTGGGTGGGATACTCTTTAGAGGGTCGCTGTGGACTTGTTGGGTCAAATGGCCTGTTTCCATACTGTAGGGATTCTAAGTCATTGAATTTAAAACGAGTGTTTTAATTTTGAGCAAAGGTAATTATGAAGTTACAAGGAAAAAAATGGCTAATATAGATTTGAAAAATACATTTTCATGCATTATAGTACTAAGGAAATGAGTACCAAGTAATATTTAAAGGACTATTGCATTGTTTATGGTAACCATTCAATCCTTCAAACCACAAAATCCTTTTGCAGAAACATTGTAAAAGGTGGTGCTTATTGATATCACTTTTGAATAACATCACTTATTTGTGGTTCACTAGAGCCATACATAGGACATGAGGTAGATGTAGGGAATACTTCACTGCGTGTCCTCTCAGCCCCACAGTCAGTCCTAGACTGCCCCTTTAGCTCTTGCAACCAGTTCACCTGACCTAGTATAATAAAGGAGCAAAGCCATACATATTGGGCAGCACAGTGGCTAGTTCTGCTGGCGCACAGTGCCAGGGACCCAGGTTTGATTTCAGCCTTAGGTGACTGTGTGTAGAGTTTGCACATTCTCCCAATGTCTTTGTGGGTTTTCTCTGGGTGCTTTGGTTCCTCCCACAGTCCAAAGCTGTGTAAGTTAGGTGGATTGTGAAATGGTCATGCTGTGTCCAGGGATGTGCAGGATAGGTGGATTAGCCGTGTGAAATTAGATTAGATTCCCGACAGTATGTCTCCAGGTCCTTCGGCCCAACAAATCTACACCAACCCTCCGAAGTGTAACCCACCCAGACCCATTCCCCTCAATGATGCACCTAACACTATGGGCAATTTAGCATGGCCAATTCACCTGACCTGCACATTTTTGGATTATGGCAAAAAACCCACAGAGACATGGGGAGAATGTGCAAACTTCACACAGACAGTCACCCGAGACTGGAATCGAACCCGGGTCCCTGGCGCTGTGAGGCAGTAATGCTAACCACTGAGCCACCACACCACCTCTGCAGCATTACAGGCATAGGACAGGGGACGGGATGCTTTTTTCAGGGGCAGTGTGGACTTGATGGGATGAATGTCCTACTTCCACACTTTAGGGATGCTCTGATAATATCCCTCCCTCATTATTTCCATATTACACACATACATCCAACAATTATAACTATTGTATATCTTTTGAAGCCATCATATACATTAGCCAGGAATATTTGCCAAAAGAATGGAAAAATAAAATGACTCTTCCATAGTCTATATTGACATGATTAGTCTTTGGGAGAATGGCGATTCCAGAAGACCATTTCATTGTCTCAGGAGCCTTTTCTAGTGCAGTCACCCATGCTTCCAGAAGCTCCTGTTGTAAGTACCTTCCTCTCAGATTGACTGTTGTTGCCAGTACCTTGTCTTTCTGGGAAAAGTACATAATTTCCAGTCATGAACATTCTTATTTCACAGTCTGGGTGCCTTGACATAGTACCTGCATTACCGTGTTTCTCTGCCTGTAGGTGTCTGATTTCAAATGAGTGAGCTGACAGAGTTGGTGCCTGTCTCTGCTGCCATTGACGGTATCCCTGTATGTGGATCACAAACGGAGGTTAGCAAACTGTGGTCTGTCAGCAGCACAGTGTGCCTACCCTAAAGAAAATGGGTGAACTTCTTAACACTGAACATGATGCTCAATTATTCCTTTTGCACACCTCTCCCCTGTATTTGTTAGTGACCTCGAAGTGAATGCAATTGACCTTTCCTCTTTGTTCAGCAAGATGTGTGACCATACAGCAGCAACCACATTAGGTGAAGGGTCACACATCAACTCCAGTGGCAATTTCGAGTCAAAATGAGTCAACTCTTCTGACATTTTTAGAGCTGCTTCACCTGCTGGTAAGCCTCCTCACATTCCTGAGTCCATTTCCACAGCTGCCTTTTCCCCAGCAACCGAAGGATCTATAAGGATCTATAGGGATTCTGTGGTTCTGTGGTAATCTCAGAGGAAAATAGGGCTACACTCTCATGAGAAAGAGATGATTGGTGGTGATTGAACCTGGAGGTTCATCCACCTCAGGTGAGAGGTGAGATTGAGAAGGTGGGGCCTTTATGGTGACCTCAGCCCATATGGGAATTGAACTCACACAGTTTCCATTTCTCTGAATTGCAAACCAGTCATCTAGAATTGCAATGGTTCTACCAGCAATGCATGTTTTAGTCAGTGAGAACATTTTGAGGCCACCTCCACATTTTCCTTGTTTCCCTCACACTGAAAACCAGGATCAGTGCATGTGCTAATCTAGGAGTACTAAATAAGGCTGATCAAAGGGCATCCATCCTATGATCACAAACTCCCTTGACAACATGCAGTCAGACCAAAATCATTGCATCACACACATGAAACATTAATTCACCTGAGCATTAGTTAGAAAGATCAGATATGAATAAAGAAATTAATCAGCAACTTTCATAATTCTCAAGGTTGAACAATCATCCTTGTGAAACAAAAATAGAAATTGCTGGTGAAACCTGGCAGCATATATTGGGAGAAAGCAGAGTAAATATTTATTGCCTTCATTGCTCAGACGTTTGAGTATAGGAGTTGGGAAGTCATGTTGAGGGTGTACAGGACGTTGGTGAGGCCTCTGCTGGAATACTGTTCCAGTTCTGGTCACCCTGTTATAGGAAGGATATTATTAAGCTGGAGAGAGTTCAGAGGAGATTTACCAGAATGATGCCAAGAATGGAAGGTTTCAATTATAAAGAGAGGCCGCATAGGCTGTGACGTTTTTTCACTGGAGCATAGGATGTTAAAGGGTGACTTTATAGAGCTTTACAAAATCATGAGGGGATTGTAGGATCGAGGAAAAATACCCAATCTTTAAAATTAGTGGACAAAACCTTGGACTTATCAAAACTTTTAAAAGAGGCAGCTGTGGGAAATACATAAACATAACTCATAGAGTGGAGATTGCTTTCTGGAATCATTGTTCAGCCTGAAATCCTGTTCTCCAAAAAGACAATCAACCCAAAGACAACTTTTACAACTTGGGTTACAGAGTGCACACGGTATGGAGCTCACAAAGATACCGGATATTCAACCTCAATCAAAATCCATTCACCCATACTCGAACAATTGGAAAGCCAACTGATTTCAGAAGGAAACACCGGAGCGAATGAAAATCACAGATTTGACACAGAGACAACGTGCCCACTGTCAATATGTTTGCCAGTCCTGATCTTACCTGGGTACACTATCTGAACAAGAGCTTCCGAACCCGGCCTATTCTGACCCAAGAGAACCAGCAAGAACCTCAGCAACCTACCACAACCAGCAGAACTACAGATTGACACTCCTGAGAAACAAGTGACTCAATTGACACCACAAGGCCTCAGACACATCGTGAGGTGAAAACCAGGCCCTGAAAACCAGCAGAAAATAAAAAAAGCTGGGACCTTACCTGAGAAATCCAATATGCATTTTAACTGTATGAGTGGACTCAACCCAAATGGAAAAACATGAAAAGGCACCACCCTCTGCATGAAAAAGTTGATCCTTAGGTCCCTTTTAAATCTTTCCCCTCTTACTTTAAACCTGTGCCCTTTTGTTTTGGGCTTCCTCACCCCTGGGAAAAGATCTTGTATCTTCACCCTATCCATGTCCCTCATGATTTTATAAACCTCTACAAGGTCACCCCTCAGCCTTCATTGGTCCAGGGATAATAGCCCCAGTCTACTCAGTGTCTCCCTGTAGCTCAATCCCTTTACCTTGGCAAAATCCTTGTTATTTTTTCTGAACCCTTTCAAGTTTCACAACTTCCTTTCTATATCATGGAGACCAGAACTGAACACCGTATTCCAATCGTGGCCTAACCAATGTCCAGTACAGTGCAACATAACCTCCCAACTCCTATAATCAATGCACTGACCAATAAAGGAAAGCATATCAATTACCTTCTTCACTATCCTATCTACGTGCGACTCCACTTTCAAGAAACTATGAACCTATAATTATTTCTTGTGTTATAGTATTCTAATAGTCAATACAGAGTGGAGTTGGAAAAAGCATAGCAGGCTAAGCAGCAGCAGAGGATCTGGGGAGTTGACATTTCAGGCCGGAACCTTTCATCAGAACTGAATAAATTTAGTCCCGTTTGCCAGCAGCTGGCCTATATTGCTTTAAACCTTCCTAAAGAACTTTGAACCTATGCTTATTTCTTGTGTTACAATTACTTTTTTGTAATTTAAATAAATGTAGAGATTCTCTTGCCCTGAAACATCTGTTTACGACCTCTTCATTTCACATTTCCCAAGTAAGACCAATGTCCAGAACCAGGGGTATGGGAGAGATTTGAACCACTTAAAGATTAGAAAATAACTAATGGAAAACCAAAACCCTACTGCACAGATGAAGTGAATGTCTTTGCCCTAGGGTGAGGGGTTTAAAAACAAGGGGGCATAATTTTAAGGTGAGAGGATGAAGTTTTAAAGAAGTCATGAGGAAGAACTTCTTTACACAAAGTGGCTTGTGAGTGGAATCAACTTGCAGAGGAATTAGTAGATGTGGGTACAGTTAAGACGTTTAAAAGACATTTGCACAAGTGCATGAATATGAAATGTATGGCAGGATTTGGCCAAGTGCAGGCAGGTGGAACTAGCTTAGTTTGGGATTATGGTCAATGTGGACTCATTGACTATATGACTCTATAAATCTGTAAATGTTTTGAATCCAGTGATTATTCATCAGAACTGATAGCAACTAGGAAAATGTGATACATACACTAAAGGTGAGCTTGGGAGGGGTGAGAAGGGGGAGCTTTCTACTGATTAAGCGCTTATGCCTGACCTATTGATGTTCCTGCTCTTCAGATGCTGCCTGACCTGCTGTGCTTTTCCAGCACCACACTTTGACTTCAGTTAATCTAGTCTACTATATTCACAATCTGGTCTCCTCTGCAGTGGGGAGATAAAATGCACTCTGGGTGACTACTTTGCAGAACATCTACATTGACTGTAAAAATGACTCCAGCTTCCAGTTGTCTGCCACTTCAACATATGTTCCCAGGCCAATATTTCTTTTGCAGGCCGGCTGCAATGTTCCAGTGGCCCTCAGTGCAAGTTCAAAGAACAGCATCTCATGAGGACCCTGCAACTTCTAGGACTCAACATTGCATTCAATACCTTGAGCCTAATTCCATCCTTCCATGTTTTTTTTACCCACTCCCAAACCCTGGTCCTATCATGATATGGGTTTCTTTCAGTACAGCCTACCTACTCTCTTCTACTCTTAGCTCTCATTATCACTTAGTCAGCTTCTCTTCTGTTCAATTTCTGGTCAAGATGACAGTGAAGTCCAACTGGAGCTCCTCTGTTCCTTCTGCTTTTTTCCCCATTTTCTTCTCTTTTCTTCCTGTCCCCTTCTTGGTGTTCTCTTCTGATGGAGAGCAGGCTGGAGGAATGGAGCAGGGTGGGCTGCAGGGATGGTTGTTGAACCGTGGACTGATGCAGATGGTCAGCCCAGGCAGACTACATGTGGAAACACCCTGTGCTGATCTAAAGCAGGCCCTTTATGGAAAGACTGTAATGCTTATCATTTTAAACTTTATTCTAATTTTTCTAATTTATACTATGAACAACTGTAAGCAATGTAACTTTTTTTCTTTCTTTTTCCCTTTATTTCTGAATTTTGTGTCTTAAATCTGTACCTATGTACTTAACACTGTAGATGTTCACCTACTCCTGTACTTCCATACTTGAGTACATGTGACAATAAAGAATGTTCAATATTCTTCTGAGCTGGGCTACTATCAATAATGGGTAAAAACAAGAGCTGAAGATGCTGGAAACCAGACTCTAGATTAGAGTGGTGCTGAAAAAACACAGCAGTTCAGGCAGCATCCGAGGAGCAGGAAAATCGACGTTTCGGGCAAAAGCCCTTCATCAGGAATAGAGGCAGAGTGCCTGAGGGGTGGAGAGATAAATGAGAGGAGGATGGGGGTGGGGAGAAAATAGCATAGGGTACTTAGGAGTTGCTAATTTCCCCCCGCCCCCACCCTCCTCTCATTTATCTCTCCACCATTCAGGCACTCTGCCTCTATTCCTGATGAAGGGCTTTTGCCCGAAACGTCGATTTTCCTGCTCCTCGGATGCTGCCTGAACTGCTGTGTTTTTCCAGCACCACTCTAATCTAGAATCTACTATCAATAATGCCCTCATTTGCCCACCTCTTCCATATCTTTCTCTCTCTTTGGGCTCCATCTGCACCTAACTGCTCATCTATTCCCTCCCCCCAGCCTTTCCAACCCCACCCTTGACTTCAACATAAAATGCCACTTTTCCTAGCTGCTAGCAGTTCTGATGAAGAGTCACCAGACTCAAAACACTAACTGCTTTCTCCCCAGAGTGTTGCTAGACCTGCTGACTGTCACCAGCAGTTTCTGTTTTGGTTTCAGATCTCCAGCATTTGTAATTCTTTTGTTTTATTTTAGACATTCTTGTGACACCACTTGTGACTCATATTTTGTTTTTTTAAATTGTTTCTGACTGCTATTTCTCTGGTGTATCCCTTTCACTGACAGCTGTGCTGGAAACAGGCTCCCAGCTTTTATTTCCCTTTGCCTGGGAAGACTTTGGTGGCTATACTCTGGTTGCTATGAGAGATTCAACTTGATGGGAGGAACAGGACACACTTACCTACTGTTGTGGCATTCTGACGCACTTGGGGGAATGGTGCAGGGCAGAGGAAAGGCTGCTCCCTGGTGCCAACAGTGATTTATCCACCTTCCTGAGGTCCAATGGTCCTGAGGTCACATGCTTTCCTGAGGGGAGCCAGGACATGGATGTGACTGAATTCATATATAATGTGATGGAATTGGATCAGAATGCTTACCCAATATCCCATCAGTGACCTGCATAACAATTAGCAGTCCATCAATGGAAGAAATATACAGTCTGAATATTGTAGACTGTTGTTGACTCGAGGACATCAGTTTAAGGTTAGAGGGGAAAGAATAAAAGGGAATCTGAGGGGCAAAGTTTTTTTTTACAGAGGATGGTATTCATATGGAATGAGCTGCCAATGGAAATGGTCGAGGCTAGTACATTAACAACATTTAAAAGGCATTTGGATAAATATACAGAAAGGAATGTTTTAGAAGGATATGGGCCAAGTGCAGGGAAATGGGGTTAACATGGATGGACGTTTTGGGCAGTTTGACTCTATGACATCCCTGAAAGTCTCTTGCTGGTCACTAACAGCAGAGGTAGATACACAGGGACACATCATCACACCATCATAAACCTGTATCTGGGCCTCTTAACTGCTGCCTTTATTCTCTCCATCATATGGCGGGCCTTACAGACTCTGAGAATATTTGAGTATTTTTCTGTAGATGCTCTATCCATACGAAGAATGGACAACTGTGCTCAAAAAATTTTTCCTCCTTGGCAAAAGTCATGAATGAAACAAGGCTGGCACAATCATAACCAAAATGTAAATGCAACCCGCTCCAACAGTTCAAAGGAATTCACAGCTGATTGCAAAATGTGTGCCTGAAAACTAGAAATTGCTCTCAATCCATGGGGTTTTGAAGTGCATGACTACTTTTGTCCTCTTTCTGTGAGGTCACCCACTCCCAACACCTGATTGGGTGAGCTGCCCACTATTCCTTCATCCAGTTAGCCAGTTTTGCACAGTATTGGCCATACGATGCTTTATACAATGTCTTTAAAATATCGGAGTCAGCCAGCCACAAATGATTCAGCCTTTCAGCCAGTCCTGAGAAGCACAAAACCAAAAGAACTGCGGATGCTATAAATCAGGAACAGTCCAGCTGAAGGGTCGCTGGACCCGAAATATTAACTTTGATTTTTCTTCACAGATGCTGCCAGACCTGCTGAGCTTTTCCAGCAGGTTTTTGTTTCTGAGAAGCATAAAGTTCACCCAAGACTTCCAACCTTTTATTACATCAAGACTATTTCAGGTTTTCTTGGATTTGCTGCTGAAGTGTTACTTACCCTGTCATAAGAGATGCCCCATTCCATCTCTTTAGTCCACTAAAGCTCATGCCACAGCCTGACTGGTGTTCTTAAGGCCTTCCTGACTACCCTCACGAATACTTTAGGAAATAATCCCTTCAATTCACTGCCAGAACATATTGCATCCCACACATTACTCCAAACTTTACCACTATTTTCTCCCATTTTATTTCTTGCTTGGTACTTTTGATGTCATTTACTTCCTACATCATCCCAGTACTCAATTCCAACAGTGCATTGTTGCTCAGAGTTTTGCTTTAGTTACTGGGCTTTGAAAATTGTAATAGATAGAAAAGGGATCCATCTAAAAAATTAAGAGTGAGAAGAAATTCAAAAGCAGTAGCTTGATTGAATAATTGGCAAAATCGAAAACAATTTGAAAGATAAACCCCCATACTGCAAAATGCATGAGAGTCATTTGAATAACATATAAAGAGACAGTCAGGCAGGGAAGATTAGGGTGAGAGGCAGTTTTTTAAAAAAAATTGTTTATGAGATGTGGGCGTCGCTGACTAGGCCTGCATTTATTGCCCATACTTAATTGGTCAGAGCCAGGGTCTGGGTCTGAAGTTACGAGTGAGCCAGACCAGGTGTGGATGACAGCTTCCTTTCCTCAAGGACATTAGTGAACCAGATAGTTTTTTTTCTGACAATCAATAATAGTTTCATGGTCATCATTAGACTCTTAATTCCAGATATTATTTTAATTAATTCAGACTTCACCATCTGCCATGGTAGGATGTGAACCAGAGTCCTCACAACAGGAATAATCTGCAGTTCTTCCTAACCAACAGCAGAAGAGCACTTGGTTGCTTTTGAGAGCAAGTTTAACCGGTAAGGCAATTATTTGATCATAGCTTCTCAAGTTCACCCCCACCGATTAGAAGCCATTGTTATACACCTACATACATTCATTGATGTACCATATAAGACTCTCTATGAAGTTGGCCCCTCGTTCAATGGCCTCACCCACCTCATCCCAGATCCAACCCTCTGATTTAGCAAAGCCCTCTTGAATGGTCCTACCTGTCCATCTTCCTTCCCACCCATCAGCTCCACCCTCTCCTCTGACCTATCACCATTGCCTTCCCAACTACCTCCCCTAGCCCCACCCTTACTCCTATTTATCTCTCAGCTCCACTGCCCCCATTCCTGATGAATGGCTTATGACTGAAATGTTGATTCTCCTGCTCCCTGGATGCTGCCTGACCTGCTATGCTTTTCCAGCAACACACTTTTCAATTCTTATCTCCAGCTTCTACAGTCCTCACTTTTTCCGACTCATTCAATGGAAGCAGTCATGTACTCAAATACCAGAAACATGGCTGTGATGGACTTTATCTCAAGGACACACAATGCCTCTGGAAATTCTGTCAGATGGTCACACATTTCTCTTATCTACTCATATGGTTTAAGACCCCAGAGGTTCAGCATCTATCTCCAGATGAACAAAGCTGCAAGTAAAGATATAACAACTTTGAATAGATTTATTTTCTAATGTAGTCCAAAGAAATGCAGGTCAGGTGGATTTGCCATGCTAAATTGCCCATAGTGTTTAGGTAGATTTGCCATGGGAAATGCAGAGTTACAGGCATAGGGTTGGGGAGTGAGCCTGGGAGGGATGCTCTTCAGAGTGTCAATGTGGACTTGATGGGCCAAATGGCCCGCTTCCACATGAGGGATTCTATGATTGGGATCCCTTAACTAAATTTCCCGAATACTTACTGTGCAGCATGAGATTACACTTAACAGCCCGAAAGCAGTACTTATATTTCATAGAATTTTGGAAAGATATGAAAACAAAGGGAAGAAGAACTACAAAACAAGACAGAAGTTGCAATGCCCAAGACTAGCAACAACAATTCATCTGGTGCCAAACATAACCTTTTATTAATTTCAACAACAAAACAGAAGTTGCTGGAAAATCTCAGCAGGGCTGGCAGCATCCATGCAGAGAGATCAAAGTTAACTTCGCAGGTCCAGTTCTGAGGAAGGGTCATTGGACCCAAAATGTTAACTTTGATTTCTCTCACAGAGAAAGCATTCTTAGCACTTTTGTTTTGTTTCTGAATTACAGCATCACAGTTCTTTTGGTCTTTTATCAATGTGTTGTTTTGAAAATAAGCAATTGGAAAGGATGGTAAATTAACACTCAGACCCTCAGGCAAGAGGACAATGATGGTCTGATGTCATGAGTGGCTGTCCCATGGCTTACAGACAAAAGGATTCAGACAATTGATTGGCAGTGGAAGTGACCTGCCCCTATGAAGACAATAAAAAAGATAGTGCTAATCTCAGAGAGGGGAACTCAGGATAGGAGGCGCTGGGGAAGCATGCATCGGCTTGGCCAATTCCACACTGGAGGTACCACGCAGGGACCTAGACACAGGGGCAAAGGGGAGTTTTCTCAGAGGGGAATTTTCTCAGAGGGGAGTTCTCATCAAGCAGGCATTGCATGTAGCGGTTCTCATCAGGTGATTCTTAGAGAGCAGTCTTCCTCTAGTAGCCCTTGCCAGGCAGATGGAAGATGGACCAGAAGGAGAGGATGGAGACTGAGGGAAAACTTCTCTAACACCTCAGCTAGAGAGCAATAGACAATAGGTGCAGGAGTAGGCCATTCTGCCCTTCGAGCCTGCACCACCATTCAATATGATCATGGCTGATCATCCTCAATCAGTATCCTGTTCCTGCCTTATCTCCATAACCCTTGTTTCCATTATCCTTGAGAGCTCTATCCAACTCTTTCTTAAATGAATCCAGAGACAGAGCATTCCACACAGCCACCACTCTCTGGGTGAAGACGTTTTTCCTCATCTCTGTCCTAAATGGTCTACCCCGTATTTTTAAGCTGTGTCCTCTGGTTCTGCAATCACCCATCCGTGGAAACATGTTTCCTGCCTCCAGAGTGTCCAATCCTTTAATAATCTTATATGTCTCAATCAGATCCCCTCTCAGTCTTCTAAACTCAAGGGTATACAAGCCCAGTCGCTCCAGTCTTTCAGTGTAAGGTAGTCCCGCCATCCCAGGAATTGACCTTGTGAACCTACGCTGCACTCCCTTAATAGCCAGAATGTCTTTCCTCAAATTTGGAGACCAGAACTGCACACAGTACTCCATGTGTGGTCTCACCAGGGCCCTGTACAGCTGCAGAAGAACCTCTTTGCTTCTATACTCAATCCCTCTTGTTATGAAGACCAGCATGATATTAGCCTTCTTCACTACCTGCTGTACCTGCATGCTTACCTTCATTGACTGGTGTACAAGAACACCCAGATCTCTTTGTACTGTCCCTTTACCTAAATTGATTCCATTTAGGTAGTAATCTGCCTTCCTGTTCTTGCCACCAAAGTGGATAACCATACACTTATCCACATTAAACTGCATCTGCCATGCATCTGACCACTCAACTAACCTGTACAGGCCACCCTGTAATCTCCTAACATCCTCCTCACATTTCACCCTGCCACCCAGCTTTGTATCATCAGCAAATTTACTAATGTTATTACTAATACCATCTTCTATATCATTAACATATATTGTAAAAAGCTGCGGTACCCCACTGATCACTGCCTGCCATTCTGAAATGGAGCCGTTTATCACTACTCTTTGTTTCCTATCAGCCAATCAACTTTCAATCCAAGTTAGTACTTTGCCCCCAATACTGTGCGCCCTAATTTTGCTCACTAACCTTCTATGTGGGACTTTATCAAAAGCTTTCTGAAAGTCCAGGTACACTACATCTACTGGATCTCCCTCATCCATCTTCAGAGTTACATCCTCAAAAAATTCCAGAAGGTTACTCAAGCATGATTTCCCCTTCATAAATCCATGCTGACTCTGACCTATCCTGTTACTACTATCCAGATGTGTCGTAATTTCATCCTTTATAATAGACTCCAGCATCTTTCCCACCACTGAGGTCAGACTAACTGGTCTATAATTTCCTGCTTCTCTCTCCCACCTTTCTTAAAAAATGGTACAACATTAGCCACCCTCCAATCCGCAGGAACTGATCCCGAATCTATTGAACTCTGGAAAATAATCACCAACGCATCCACGACTTCTCGAGCCACCTCCTTCAGTACCATGGGATGTAGACCATCAGGCCCCAGGGACTTATCAACCTTTAGACCTAACAGTCTTTCCAACGCCAATTCCTGGGAAATATAAATTCCCTTAAGTTCAGGTCTTTCAGCCACTGTTACCTCAGGGAGATTGCTTGTGTCTTCCCCAGTGAACACAGATCTGAAGTAACAATTCAATTCTTCTGCCATTTCTTTGTTCCCCGTAATATATTCCCCTGTTTCTGTCTTCAAGGGCCCAATTTTAGTCTTAACCATTTTTTTGCCTTTCACATAGCTAAAAAAGCTTCTCCTCCTTTATATTTTTGGTCAGTTTACCTTCGTACCTCATTTTTCTCTGCTGTTCTTTAAAAGCTTCCCAGTCCTCTGTTTTCCGACTTATCTTTGCTATGTTATACTTTTTCTCTTTTAACTTTGTATGTTTCTTAACTTCCCTCATCAGCCACGGCATCCCATGCCTCCTCCTAGGATCTTTCTTCCTTTTTGGAATGAACTGATCCTGCATCTTCTGCATTATACACAGAAATATCCGCCATTGTTCCTCCACTGTCATCCCTGCTAAGGTATTGCACCATTGAACTTTGGCCAGCTCCTCCCTCATAGTTCCATAGTTCCCTTTGTTCAACAGAAATATTGTCACTTCCGATTGTACCCTCTCCCTCTCAAATTGCGGATTGAAGCTTATTGTATTATGGTCACTACTTCCCAATGGTTCCTTCACTTCGAGGTCCCTGATCAATTCTGGTTTGTTGCTCAATACCAGATCCAGAATTGCCTTCTCCCTGGTAGGCTCCAGCACCAGCTGTTCTAAGAATCTATCTCGGAGGCACTCCACAAAGTCTCTTTCTTGAGGTCCAATACCATCCTGATTCTCCCAGTCTACCTGCATGTTGAAATCCCCCATAACAACTGTAGTAACATCTTTGCGACAGGTCAATTTCAGCTCCTGATTCAACTTACATCCGACATCCAGACTACTGTTTGGGGGCCTGTAGATAACTCCCAAGAGGGTCTTTTTACCCTTAGCATTTCTCAGCTCTATCCATACTGACTCTACATCCCCTGATTCTAGATCTCCCCGCGCAAGGGACTGAATATCCCTTACCAACATGGCCACCCCACCCCCTCTGCCCGTCAGTCTGTCCTTACGAAAGCACATGTAGCCTTGAATATTCATTTCCCAGGCCCTGTCCACTTGAAGCCACGTCTCAGTTATCCCCACTATATCATATCTGCCAATTTCCAAAAGAGCCTCAAGCTCATCCATCTTATTTCTAATGCTTCGTGCATTCATGTATAGTATTTTTAATTTGTTACTGCCCTCACCCTTCCCATCAACTCCTATTTCATTCAGCCTTACAGCATGATCCCTTTTTGAGTTTTCTGCCTCATTGATACAGTTGTCTTTCTTGACTTCCCTTGTTCTAACTTTCCCTTCAATTTCGTTCTTAAACATCCAGTAAAGACCGTTGGCATCGAGGTAAGTTCTTAAATACCAATCACTTCCCTTCCCGACCGGCTTTGTGCTCTGACTTTACTTCCATCCAGCTCCCGCTGCGCTCTGCTGCGAAGAGCAGGATGCTATCTCACAACTTTACTGAGACTGAAACATTACATGGCAACAGAATGATGGTCCTCTGGTACCAGTGAACCATCCCCAAACATCACGGTTGTATACTTTCTTTATCAACTAATCAATGCATCACATCTAAATCAATGCTTCTTAACAAACTCAATCGTTGACTGCCTAACTGTAATTACAAACCTCTAAGACCTCTAAAACACTACCTGTCAGAAATGGCACAGAGAAACTCTGCCTTATGCAATAATGTGAAGTGCATGACAGATCTTAACACCCTTACTGTTATAAAACAGCAGTTGTCCCCATTCACTGTCAATAAGCTCATGATAGTTTTTCAGAAATATACCACATTAGAATATAAGAACAGAAGAAATATGAGCAGCAGTGGACCATTCAGCTACCACTCTGCTATTGAATGAGATCATGGCTTATCCTCCAGGTCAACAACATTTTCCTGTACTAGTTCTGTATCCCTTAACGTTTTTAATGTTTAGAAACATATCCGTCTCAGTCTTGAATATACTCAACGACTGCACCTCCACACCCCGTTAGGTCAGAGAATTCCATAGATTTACTACTTTCCAAATAATGAAATTCTTACTCATTTCAGTCCTAAGTAGCATACTGTATTGTTAGGCTGATGGGTTCTTTGAGGTCTGATCAAAATGAAAACAAGAAACCATGTGTACTTCAGTACGACACAAACTAATAAGTGAAGCTATTAGCTTAATCTACTTTATATGCAAACTAATGAGAGAATCTATTAGCTTGAACAACTAACGAGTCTCACTACCTTTTGGCTTGTTGGCAACTGGCACCAGTGACACTTGGATCTCGATCTCAAATTCTAAGCTACTTATCTCATGAACCCCAGTCCAAGGGGAAGGTCCAGTGAGTGTGGAGCCACAGAAAATGGGGGAGATACTAAATGAATATTTTGCATCAGTATTTACTGTGGAAAAGGATATGGAAGATGTAGACTGTAGGGAAATAGATGGTGACATCTTGAAAAATGTCCAGATTACAGAGGAGGAAGTGCTGGATGTCTTGAAACAGTTAAAGGTGGATAAATCCTCAGGACCTGATTAGGTGTCCCAGAGAACTCTGTGGGAAGCTAGAGAAGTGATTGCTGGGCCTCTTGCTGAGATATTGTATCATCGATTGTCACAGGTGAGGTGCCAAAAGACTGGAGGTTGGCAAACGTGGTGCCACTGTTTAAGAAGGGCGGTAAAGACAAGCCAGGGAACTATAAACCGGTGAACCTGACCTCAGTGGGGGGCAAGTTGTTGGAGGGAATCCTGAGGTACAGGATGTACATGTATTTGGAAAGGCAAGGACTGATTAGGGATAGTCAACATGGCTTTGTGCGTGGGAAATCATGATTGAGCTTTTTGAAGAGGTAACAAAGAAGATTGATGAGGGCAGAGCGGTAGGTGTGATCGATATGGACTTCAATAAGGCATTCAACAAGGTTCCCTCTGGGAGACTGATTAGCAAGGTTAGATCTCATGGAATACAGGGAGAACTAGCCATTTGGATATAGAACTGGCTCAGAGGTAGAAGACAGAGGGTGATGGTGGAGGGTTGTTTTTAAGACTGGAGGCCTGTGACCAGTGGAGTGCCACAAGGATCGGTGCTGGGTCCTCTACTTTTTGTCATTTATATAAATTATTTAGATGTGAGCATAAGAGGTACAATTAGTAAGTTTGCAGACACCAAAATTGGAGGTGTAGTGGACAGCGAAGAGGGTTACCTCAGATTCCAACAGGATCTGGACCAGATGGGCTGAGAAGTGGCAGATGGAGTTTAATTCAGATAAATGCGAGGTGCTGCATTTTGGGAAAGCAAATCTTAACAGGACTTATACACTTAATGTTAGGGTCCTAGGGAGTATTGCTGAACAAAGAGACCTTGGAGTGCAGGTTCATAGCTCCTTGAAAGTGGAGTCGCTGGTAGATAGCATAGTGAAGAAGGTGTTTGGTATGCTTTCCTTTATTGGTCAGAGTATTGAGTACAGGAGTTGGGAGGTCATGTTGTAGCTGTACATAACATTGGTTAGGCCACTGTTGGAATATTGCATGCAACTCTGGTCTCCTTCCTATCGGAAAGATGTTGTGAAACTTGAAAGGGCTTAGAAAAGATTTACAAGGATATTGCCAGCGTTGGAGGATTTGAGCTACAGGGGCAGTTTTCCCTGGACCATCGGAGGCTGAGGGGTGACCTTATGGAGGTTTACAAAATTATGAAGGGCATGGACAGGATAAATAGACAAAGTCTTTTTCCCTGGGGTCAGAGGGTCCAGAACTAGAGTGCATACGTTTAGGGTGAGAGGGGAAAGATATTAAAGAGACCTAAGGGGCAACATTTTCACGTAGAGGGTAGTAGGTGTATGGAATGAAATGAGCAGCCAGAGGATGTGGTGGAGGCTGGTACAATTGCAACATTTAAGAGGCATTTGGATGGGTATATGAATAGGAAGGGTTTGGAGGGATATGGGCCGGGTGCTGGCAGTGGGACTAGATTGGGTTGGGATATATGGTCGGCATGTACAGGTTGGACCAAAGGGTCTGTTTCTATGCTGTACATCTCTATGACTCTGTGATTCTATGAGTGGGGCACAGTCTCCAATATCACTACTGTTCTGAATCTAACATGCTGTATCACTGTTTCTTAGTACTTTCAAAAGCTTTTCATGTATTTCACACAAAAACAACTCCAGGTGTGTTAACTGCATAATAGTCTGCTTCCTAGGCCCCAACCCAAGGCCCAAACCAAGGTCAGTGCAGTCACTTTCCAGCCAAAACGGGCTGTTTTTTTCATGAAGGCCACATTCCAAAGAAGTAGAACACCTTTCATTCTCCTTAACTGCTGAGAAGATAGACCAGTCTATTCAATCTTTCCACATTACACAACACCCCCATAACAGGAATTAAACTTGAAATCTCTCCTGATTTCAAGTTTACCCTTCTTCATGTAAAACCAAAATGCACACAATACTCAAATTATGGTCTCACCATGGTGCTCTATAATTGCAGCAAGACATCTTTATTCCTGTACTCAGATCCTGTTGTAATAAATACCACCATATCATTTGCTGTCTTAACTGGTTGCTGTAGCTGTATTTTTGTTTTCAGTGACTCATAAGCAAGGACACTGAAAATCCTTCCAAGTTTATCAGCTCTTAAATTTTAAGAAACACTCCTTTTGCCTGCCAAAGTGGCTAACATCAATTTCTCCACATTGTATTTCATATGCTAAATTTGCATCCACTGACGTAGCCTCGCCAATACCCCTTGAAATGTCTTTGCACTCTCTTCACAAAAATGGAAATATTGGATTTAACCCTCAGGTCTAAAATATTAATATAAATTGTGAGTATCTGGAACCAACACACTGATCCTTGAAGTGCCCCAAGTAGGCAAGGCCTGCCAACCTGAAAATGGTACATTTGTTCATACTGTCTGTTTTTGTATTCATAAACTGCTTCTCAATCCTATTTGCTTTTTCGTTTGCAACTTCTTGTGCAAGACCTTATAGAGGCCCATTGAAAAGCAAAATTATTCATGTTCACTCGTTCTCTTTATCTAATCTGTACATTACAACCTCAAAAATCTCCATCAGGTTTGTCAAAAATGACTTTCCTTTCATCAATTTATTTGGATCTCCCAAATCCAAACATTATTTTCTAAGTGTACCTTTACTTAATGCTTTAGTATTTTCCCTATGATTGATGTTAGGTAAATTGGTCTGTAGTTTTGTTTTCTCTTTCCCTCTTTTCTATAAATAGTATAGTTACATTGGCCATCTTCCAATCTGTAGAAACAATTCCAAAGTCTATAGAATTTTGAATGATTATCCCCATTGCATTTATGATCAATACAGCCACTCACCCCTTTCAACATTCTAGGATTTAGATTATCAATTTCACAGGATCTATCTGTTTTAAATTCCATTCATTTCCCTCACACTTTATTATTAATATCTTGCAATTCCTCATTTACATTGAACCTAGCTTTATTTCCAGGAGTTTTTTCTCTGAAGACTTGCACAAAGTAATTGTTTGGTTTCTCTGTCATTTCATTATTCTTTCTTATAAACCTTCCTGACTGTTTCTAGTGGAGTTACATTTATTTTTACTCTTCTTTTCCTTTCATTAACACAATATGATTTTTTTAACCACTCTGATTTTGTGTTTCTTGCTGGTTTACTCTCATTCTCTTTTCCCTCTTTTTCATGTTTTGGTCATCTTTTGCAAAAGTTGTAAAATGCTCTGAATTCCGAGGCTTAATTTTATATTAACAACTTTTTAGGTCTCTTCCCTTTCTGTCATATCATTCTTGATTACATGTGTGTGCTATGGCTCAATCAGCCACTGGCTTTTATGCATTAACATACTGCTCTTTTGGTGTAATTTTGTTGCATTAATCTTTAACTTATAAGAGAATTATCTGAACATAGACTTCAATATTTTACAGATCAAAACATCAATTATGAGATTTTTGAAGAAGCTGTTAATATCACTCTCACTTCTTACGAAGGAGAAAGTGAGGACTGCAGATGCTGGAGACCAGAGTTGAAAAGTGTGGTGCTGGAAAAGCACAGCAGGTCAGGCTTCCTGAAGAAGGGCTTATGCCCGAAACATCAATTCTCCTGCTTCTTGGATGCTGCTTAGCCTGCTGCGCTTTTCCAGCACCACACTTTTCAACTCACTTCTTATGAAACCAAATGAATGTAAATGAAATACAATTTAATCATTTAAGTTTTATTTGACAACTGAAATGATTTGTGACTTGAATATAGAAAATATTTACCTTTTTCTGCAAAACTGACATTGGTGCTGTGAAGAATTCAGGGCCGAGAGTTTTCTGGAAATTAAACATTTTGTCTTTTCTTTCCAGTAGGTCAGAACTTAAAATAGATTTTTATAAAATAAAACTCAACTTGGGACCGGTGTATTTAATTACACGTGTCGAGTTTCATGACAAAATCTTAACCCCTCCAGGGAAGTCTATTTACGTATGCACTAAGAATTAAATCCTGCGAAAGTAATGTTAAATTTGATCTTTTCCTGCCCAATTTAATTCCATCTCTATCGATGTTGCAAGACCTGCTGGTTGTTTCCAGCATTTTCTGTACTTAATCACAGATTAGCATTTTTGGCATGCACATAGCAATGTGCCATACTATAATTAAACTGTAGTCATTAATTCTGCAACTCATTTAGATCTTACAAAGATATAGGTTTCAGCTAACAGGGGATCAATCGATCGATAGAAACTATTTTTTGCCAAGAGCTTGTGCCAAAAATGTTGGAGGAAAGCCTATACTTTAATATCTTCTCAACAACATTGTTCATTGGAAAATTGCCCAGATACAGCCAGGTACACAAAATGGACAAATCCAACCTGGCAATTACCATCCCATCAGTCTACTCTCAATTATTAGTAGAGTCTTGGAAGCTCTCCTCAACAGTGCTGCCAAGCAGCACTTGCTTAGCCACAACCTGCTGATTTGAATTCGAGAGGTGAACTATATGTGACCCTGATATTAAACCTGCAAAGGAAGATGGTTGTGGATGTTCGAGTCATCCTAGCTCCAGTGAATTTCTGCAAGAGTTCCTCAGGGTAGTGCCCTAATCCCAACCATCTTCAGCTCCCTCATCTTCACCTTCCTTCCTAATAGCTCATAAGTGGGGATGTTTATTGTTGGTAGCATCATGTTCAGCACCATTCGTGACTCCTCAGATACTGAAGACACAGTCCATGTCGACATGGACAACATCAAGGTTTGAGCTCACAAGTAGCAAGTAACACTCATGTCACATAAGTGCCAGGCAATGACTGCTCCTACAAGAGAGAATTTAACCAATGTTCCTTAACATTCTCTTGCATTACCATCATCGAATCCCTCATTTTCAAAATTCTAGCAGTTACCATTCACCAGAAATGGAACTGGACTAACCTTCTAAATAAAGTAGCTACAAGAATAGGTCAGAGACGAGGAATACTGTGTTGTGTAACTCACCTCCTAACGCCCAAAGACCCACCTACTAAGTGTAAGGTAAAGTCAGTAGTGTGATGAATAATAATTCGATAAATGCAGCTCCAACACTTAAAACGTTTAGACCATAAGACCATAAGACATAGGAGCGGAAGTAAGGCCATTCGGCCCATCGAGTCCACTCCGCCATTCAATCATGGCTGATGGGCATTTCAACTCTACTTACCCGCTTTCTCCCTGTAGCCCTTAATTCCTTGTGACATCAAGAATTTATTAATCTCTGCCTTGAAGACATTTAGCGTCCCAGCCTCCACTGCACTCTGCGGCAATGAATTCCACAGGCCCACCACTCTCTGGCTGAAGAAATTTCTCCACATTTCTGTTCTGAATTTACCCCCTCTAATTCTAAGGCTGTGTCCACGGGTCCTAGTCTCCTCACCTAATGGAAACAATTTCCTAGTGCCAACCCTCTCCAAGCCATGTATTATCTTGTAAGTTTCTATTAGATCTCCCCTTAATCTTTTAAACTCCAATGAATACAATTCCAGGATCCTCAGCCGTTCCTCGTATGTTAGACCTACCATTCCAGGGATCATCCGTGTGAATCTCTGCTGGACACGCTCCAGTGCCAGTATGTCCTTCCTGAGGTGTGGGGACCAAAACTGGACACAGTACTCCAAATGGGGCCTAACCAGAGCTTTATAAAGTCTCAGTAGCACAACGGTGCTTTTATATTCCAACCCTCTTGAGATAAATGACTACATTGCATTCGCTTTCTTAATCACGGACTCAACCTGCATGTTTACCTTTAGAGAATCCTCAACTAGCACTCCCAGATCCCTTTGCACTTTGGCTTTACAAATTTTCTCACCGTTTAGAAAGTAGTTCATGCTTGTATTCTTTTTTCCAAAGTGCAAGACCTCGCATTTGCTCACGTTGAATTCCATCAGCCATTTCCTGGACCACTCTTCCAAATGTCTAGGTCCTTCTGCAGCCTCCCCACTTCCTCAGTACCACCTGCCTGTCCACCTAACTTTGTATCATCGGCAAACTTCGCTAGAATGCCCCCAGTCCCTTCATCCAGATCATTAATATATAATGTGAACAGCTGCGGCCCCAACACTGAACCCTGCGGGACACCGCTTGTCACCGGCTGCCATTCCGAAAAAGAACCTTTTATCCCAACTCTCTGCCTTCTGTCAGACAGCCAATCCTCAATCCATACCAGTAGCTCACCTCGAACACCATGGGCCCTCACCTTGTTCAGTAGCCTCCTGTATGGCACCTTATCAAAGGCCTTTTGGAAGTCTAGGTAGACCACATCCACTGGGTTTCCCTGGTCTAACCTACTTGTCACCTCTTCAAAGAATTCCAACAGGTTTGTCAGGCATGACCTCCCCTTACTAAATCCATGTTGACTTGTTCTAATCCGACCCTGCTCTTCCAAGAATTCAGAAACCTCATCCTTAATGATGGATTCTAGGATTTTACCAACAACCGAAGTTAGGCTAATTGGCCTATAATTTTCCATCTTTTGTCTTGACATTATTCAAGTCAAAGAAGCCCACTGGATTGGCACCACATTCACTGTCTTCACCACTGATGCTTAGTAGCAGCAACGTGTGCCATCTATAAGATGCACTGCAGAAATTCATCAAGACTTCTTAGAGTGCATCTTCTAAATTCACAACCGCTACTATTTAGGAAGAAATGGCAGCAAGTACATGGAAACATTAGCATCTATAAGTTCTCTTTGAAACCACTCACTATTGTGTGCTTCAGTTTCCTTCCACAGTCCAAAGATGTGCAAGTTAGCTGTATTGGCTATGCTAAATTACCCCGTAATGTGCAGGCTAGGTGGGTGAACGATGGTAAATATGGGGTTACGGAGATAAGATGGCATGCTCTTTTAACAGGTGTTACAGATTCATTGGGCCAAGTGGCCTCTATCTGCACTGTAGGGATTCTATGATCACCCTGACTTAGAGATATACCACCATTCTACCACTGTCACTGGGTCAACATCCTGAAACTCCACCCCTAATGATATTGTGAATACATGCACCAGATGGATAATAGAGGTTCAAGAAGGCATTCCATTACTACAACTTCAAGGACAGTTAGGGATGGACAATAAAGGTTGGCCCAGGCAATGAAGTCCATTTCCCTTGTATGAGTGAAACCAAACCTTTTGTGTACTTAATTTTTTGAAGCAACCATAAAGTCAATCTTTATGGCAAAATATAAGAAAGCTATCAGTATAGTAATGCATTCAAGAAATCTAACCCATGAATTTACAATATTTTATTGTCCTGCAGTTAAAATATAATTTGCTGTGCACAATTCCACAAAAACAAGTTGAGCTATGTGTGACTGATTAAATATTAAATGTAAAATCGCAAGACAAGTTTCTTGATTTATCATATTTTGACACAAAACACATGCAAAATATACACTTAGGAGGTTAAATTAAGTTAGAATCATAGAGTTATACAGCACAGAAACAGATTCAACTCATCCATGCTGACCAGACATTCCAACCTGACCTAATTTCATTTGCCAACATTTGGCCCATATCCCTCTAAGCCCTTCCTATCCATGCACCCATCCAGATGCCTTTTAAATGTAATTATACATGCTTCCACCACTTCTTCTGTCAGCTCATTCCATACACACACTGCCCTGTGTGAAAAAATTACCCCTCGGGTCCTTTTTAAATCTTCCTCCTCCAACCTTAAATCTATGCCCTGTAGTTTCCAACTCCCCCATCCTAGGAAAAACACCTTGGCTATTCACCTTATCCATGCCCCTCATGATTTTCTAAAACTCTATAAGGTCACCCCTCAGCCTCCGATGTGGAATATTCTCCTATTCAGCATGGCCACTCAGACATGTATTGTCACAGAGTCATAGAGTTGTACAGCATGGAAACAGACCCTTCGGTCCAACTCATCCATGCCAACCAATATCCTAAATAAATCTAGTCCCATATCTCTCTAAACCCCTTCCCATTCATACATCCATCCAGATGCCTTTAAAAATGTTGTGATGGTACCAGCCTCCACTAGTTACCCTGGCAGCTCATTCCATAGGCACACTACCCTCTGCATGAAAAAAATTGCTCCTTAGGTCTATTATAAATCTTTCCCCTCTTACCTTAAATCTTTATCCTCTAGTTTTGGATTCCCCACCTCAGGGAAAAGACCTCACCCTATCCAAGCTCCTCATGGTTTTATAAACCTCTATGAAGTCAACCCTCAGACTCTGATGCTCCAGAGAAAATAGCCCCAGTCTATTCATCCCCTCCCTATAGCTCAAACTCTCCAGTATCCTTGTGAATCTTTTCTGAACCCTTTCAAGTTTCATAACATCCTTCCTATAGTATGGACATCAGAACTGCATGCATTATTCAAAAACTGGACTAACCAATGTCCTGTACAACTGCAACATGACCTCCTTACTCCTATACTCATTGCACTGACCAATAAAGACAAACATACCAAACACCTTCTTCACTGTCCTGTTTACCTGGGACTCCACTTTCAAGGAACTAACTCAGCAATACACCCCAAGGCCTTGCCATTAAGTACACATGTCCTGCCCTGATTTGCTTTACCAAAATGCAATACCTCACATTTATCTAAATTTATCTCCATCTGCCACTCTTTGGCCTATAGACCCATCTGATCCAGATCCCATTGTGATCTGAGGTAACCTTCTTTGCTGTCCATTTTGGTGTCATCTGCAAACTGACTAACCATGCCTTCTATGTTCACATCCAAATCAGTGGACCCCAGTATTGATCCTTGTGGCACACTGCTGGTCAGAGACCTCAGTCCGAAAAGCAACCTTCCACCACCTTTGAGCCGGTTGTGTATCCAAATGTTTAGTTCTCCCTGTATTCCAAGCATCCTAATCTTGCTAACCAGTCTACCATGTGGAACCTTGTTGCTTCCTGAAATTCATATAGATCACGTCCACCGCTCTGGCCTCACGAATCCTCTTTGTTACTTCTTCAAAAAAATCAATCAAGTTTGTCAGGCACTATTTCACATGTACAAAGACATGTCTACTATCCCTAATCAGTCCTTGCTTTTCCAATTACATGTAAATCCTATCTCTTGGATTTGGCTTCACCCAAATGTATAGAATTACCCAAAACGGGTTCAAATATAGTTGCGCCATGACTAGCTAGCATATGTACTGATAAGTTATAGATAGGCACATTCCGTTACTGACAGAAACAAGACAAGAGCGTAAATAGAATGCATGTAGAATTGTAGTGCGATATACCATGCAAAAATAAAACTAGGTGAAAATACTGTGCAATATTGATGTTGAATGAAGTTACAGAGAAGAAAAAAATTATCAGTAACTATTTGTGAGATTAACCTGCATTTTACAAGGTTGAAGTTAGTTGGAGGAAAGAAAGATGTGAAAAGATGATTATTTCTAAAACAGTAAAGACTTTTGAAAAATTGAGAAGGAGATGCTTCTCAACAAAGTGAAGAGTATACACCCTTTGAAAGAGACAGCAATGTTGGGATGATGTTTCTCTGCACAACTCTTACCTGCTTTTTCTTTGCTATTCCCAAAGCTATACATTCTGTAAAGTTCCTGTTGCTATACAGAAAGGGGCATATTATCATGGCAGGACTTTGTGGCATTCTTCCCCTAGGATTGAGAGAGGTCAGTTTCCTTAAACTGATGTATCACAAGGTGATGTAAAGAAACTATCCATTTTCGTAAAGAAGTTACTTTTCTTTTTCTTTTAAATTTTGAGCAATTTTTAATATGTAGCAAGACTCTGCAAACAGCTTCCTTCCCTACATAAATCACCTGTGCTATAAATAGTGCAAACAATCAGCTGAGTTATGCAAGAATCCTGAAACCCAAAAGTTCAAATGGAATGAAAGACCAGTGGCCAGAAGACAGTTTGGAATTTATATGTTCCCAGTATCAAGATACCCAAAGTCATTTGCTTAATTAAATAGTTCTGATCGTAGAAAATGTTTGGATTAATTCAATGTACAAATGTCAGTACACAAAGAAGTGTGAACCAAGAATAAATTCATTACAGGTTATATCATTTTTAAGGAATCCTTACAAATTAAATATTTTCAATGGTAATTCTTATCAAGTGACAGGTATGACAGTTCTGTAATTATTATGTAATTGTCTAATGTTCTTTTTTGCTTTTAATGTTTTGATACTTGAGAAAGAGAAATGATGATTACCATTCTTTAAGCTTTCAAAATAGGTATTTTTCCCAATGTTTTGAAATGTTAAAGAACTCTGAAATGGGCTAGCACAAGAAGAATGAACGGAGAATAAACACATCTGCCTACACTACCTTATTAATAATCACATTTATGACAAATTGAAATCAATGATATGAAAATGACTAAGGTACAGAAAGTGGAACATCTTGACTTATTTTAGCAACATGTATTAATACACTTTAAAAACTGCTTATCCAATGCAGACTATCTCCTGCAATTTTAATTCAAATGCACAAGACATCCATGCATTATTAATAAGGAATTTTTAAATTTTGCAAAACTTTTTTAAGATAGAGTACATTTTCATAAGAATGAATACTTCAGTCATACTTAAACATCTATTTATTTTTTTGTCAGTCAGTAGAGTAACTTTGCTGTTAAAATGCTCAGATAGTTGACAAACTCTGTTGCAAGGATTGCTTGCAAATACGAGCCACAAAATTGGACTGCACAGCATTGCTAGTTTGAGCACAACGAGCACTTTTTCAGGCAAAGAAACGCTTCCATCCCTGACCATTCCAGCCAAGAATGCACCAATCACCGTTTTGTAGAAGGCACTAGTGTAGAAGAAGTGAGTGCATATGTAGAGAGGGAGCCCAGAGAGAGAGAGAGAAAAAAAACAATAGTTAGGCAAACAAAGGGATGGATGACAGTATGCTCAGCAGAAAGAAAGCTGATTGTGAGAAGCACAAGTAGGTGAAAATGCATTGGCTGTGCTGAAAGCAGTCCATGCCATGACGGGATCTGAGTTTTGGGGGTCAGTAAAGGACATGGAAGGAGGGATTCAGGCTCTAATACTATTGAACTTGATATTGAGTCTTGATGGCTGCCGGGACACTCAGCAGAAAATGAGATACCGTTCTTCCAGCTTGGGCTGAGCCTCACTGGAGCACGACAGCAAGGCCAGAGACAGAAACTTTGGTAAGGGGACATGGTGGTATGTTGAAGTGGCAGGTAAATAGAAACTCAAGGTCATTTTTGTAGACAGAAAGTAGATGTTCCAAAAAGCAGTCGCTCAGTTTGCGTTTCATTTCCCCAGTGACAAAGATACCATACAATGAGCAGCGAATACATTAGACTAGATAGAGTGAAGTGCAGGTAATTCACGTGGAAGGTATTTCTGGACCCCTGGATAATGAGGAGGGGGATGTAAACAATCAAGTGTTGCACCTTCTGCGATAGCATGGGAAGGTGGTGTGGGGAGATTTTGGGAGTGGAGGAGGAGTGGACCAAGGTGCACCAGAGAGTGCAGTAACTGTGGGAAGGCTGACAAGTGAGGGGAAGGGCATATGTCTGATGTAGCATCACTGAAGGTGAAATAAATAGTGGACTATGATCCTTTGGTTGCAATGCTACTGGTGTGCAAAGTGAGAACCGGGGGAACCTATTGGTGTTGCAGCAAAGAGAAGAGAAGAGATGAGGGCAGAAGTGTGGGAAATGGGTTGGACAGGGTTAGGAAATCATATTATTGCTACTTTGGAGATATGGTTGAGGGAGGGCAGGACTAGCAAAGATTCAAGATGGTGCCAACACCATGCAACGCCTTGCGAACTCCCAACAGCAGATCTAAAAAAACATTTTTTATAAATGTTCTACATTTCTAAACTTAAATTCTAAATCTGTAAAAATTTCTGTATGCCTTCAGCTAAGTCTTTTTGATCTGTGCATCCTTGCTTACTATGATCTGCTTGTAATGCTCATAAATAAAGCTTTTCACTGTACCCCAGAACACATGACTATAAATCAATCAATTAATCAATTCAACATTCAGGATATAGAATCTTCAGGCAAGACAGCAGATGGAGTTGTAAAAGAGGACATGAATTTCAATATTTAAAAAATACGAAGAGGGAGGACGATATTTGAGAAGGTTCCCAGCTGAGGTCACATGGGTTAAAGTAAAAATAAAAATTGTAATATCACTTTATTGGAGGTGTATGAACACCCCCAAGCAGTCATGGGGATATATAGATCAGATATACAAGCAAATCGCAGAGAAGTGTGAAAATAATAGATGAATAATAATGGGGTTTTCAATTTTCTCAATCTTACCTGGGCCAGGCAAAGTGTGAAAGACTTAGAGGCTGCAGAATTCTTTTAAACCAGCATGTAGAAAGTCCTACAAGAGAGGGCATGATACTGGAATTAATTTTGGGGAAATAAAAATAAAACTGGGCGGTTGCAGAAGTGTGATAGGAGACAATTGACAGTTAACACAAAATTAGATTGGTAACAAAGGTTCTGATTTGGGGACAGTCTGATTTTTATGTGATAAGATAAGTTCTGGCTAAAGGGGACTAGAAGCAGCTACTTGTAAGATAACCCATATCAGAAAAGTGAGAGTCATTTAAAAAAGAGATAGGGAGTGAAGCAATAATGTCAAGGGAACATGAGAGACTGGTCAAGAAGGTAAATGCCTTGAGATTCAGGGCATTTTGGCAAATTGGATCCAATATTAGTCTAGGGCAGGAGGCAGAGGATGCTGGTTAAAAGTTGTTTTAGTGATTGGAAGCCTCTGTCCAGTGGTATGTCAAACAGTTTGGTGCAAGGTCCCTTGTTCTTATGGCTGCTTTGTTTTCTGTTAGTTGACCAATCACCTATCTATGTCAATATGTTGCCCCACACCATTAGCTTTATTTTCTGTAATAAACTTTGATATGGGATTTTGTCAAATATCTTGTGAAAACGTACTTGATCCTCTTTTATCCACATATTACTTAGAGTTATAGAGATATACAGCACAGAAACAGACCCTTCAGTCCAACTCATCCATCCCGACCAGATATCCGAAATAAATCTACTCTCATTTGCCAGCATTTGGCCCATATTCATCTAAACCTTTCATATTCATATATCCAAAAGGTGCCTTTTAAATATTTAATTGTACCAGCCTCCACCACTTCTTTTGGTAGCTCATTCCATATATGCACCACAATATGTGAAGAAGTTGACCCTTGGGTCCCTTTTAAATCTTTCCTCGCTCACCTTAAACCTATACCCTCTAGTTTTCAACGTACCCACCCCAGGGAAAAGACCTTGTCTATTTACCCTATCCATGCCCTCATCATTTTACAAACCTCTCTAAAGTTCACCCCTCAATCTCTGACCCTCCAGGAAAAATAGCCCCAGACTATTAAACTTATCCCCATGGCTCAAACCCTCCAATCTTGGCAACATCCTTGTAATACTTTTCTGAAGCCATTCAAGTTTCACGACATCCTTCTTATAGCAGAGAGACAAGAATTGTGTGCAATATTCCAATAGTGGCCTTTCCAATGTCCTGTATAGCCACAATATGACCTTCCAACTCCTATACTCAAACATTGACCAATAAAAGAAGCATACCAAACGCCTTCTTCACTATCCTATCTACCTGTGACTCCATTTGTAAGGAACTATGAGCCTGCACTCCAAGGTGTCTTTGTTCAACAACAGTTCCCAGGACCTTATCATTAAGGGTAATAACGCCTGCCCTGATTTGCCTTTCCAAAATGCAGTACCTCAACTTTATCTAAATTGAACTCCCTCTGCCACTTCTCAGCCCATTGGCCCATCTGATCAAGATCCTGTTCTATTCTGAGGTAACCTTCTTCACTGTCCACTACACCTTCAATTTTGGTGTCATCTGCAAACTTACAAACTGTACCTCTTATGCTCGCACCCAAATCATTTATATAACTGACGAAAAGTAGAGGACCCAGCACCGATCCTTGTGGCACTTCACTGGTCACAGGCCTCCAGACTGAAAAACAACCCTCCACCACCACCCTCTGTCTTCTACCTTTGAGCCAGTTCTGTATCCAAATGGCTAGTTCTCCCTGTATTCCATGTGATCTAACCTTGCTAACCAGTCTACCATGAGGAAGCTTGTTGAATGCATTCCTGAAGTCCATATAGATCACATCTTCTGTTCTGCCCTCATCAATCCTTTTTGTTACTTCTTCATAAAACTCAATCAATTTCATGAGACACGATTTCCCACATACAAAGCCATGTTCACTATCCCAAATCAGTCCATATCTTTCCAAATATATGTGAATTCTGTCCCTCAGGATTCCCTCCAAAATGTGCCAACCACTGATGTCAAGCTCATGGGTTTATAGTTCCCTGGCTTTTCCTTACCACCTTAGCCAACCTCCAGTCTTCCAACATATGGCTATTGATGATATAAAGATCTCAGCAAGGACCCAGCAATCTCTTCCCTCAGCTTCCCACTGAGTTCTAGGGTGTACCTGGTCGGGTCCCAGGGATTTATCCATCTTTAAGCATTTTAAGACATCCAGCAAAAAGTTGGACGTGTTTCAAGGTGTTGCTGTTTAATTGCCCGTGTTCTCCATCTTCCATATCTTTCTCCACTGTAAACTCTGATGCAAAATACTCATTTGTTATCTCCTCCATCTTTTACAGTTCTACATATAGGTTGCCTTGCTGATCTTTAAGAGGTCCTATTCTCTCCGTAGTTATCCTTTTGTCCTTAATGTTTGTAGAATCCCTTTGGATTCTTCTTGACTCTATTTGCCAAAGCCATCTCATGTCCCCTTTTGGCCCTCCTGATTTCCCTCTTAAGTATACTCCTACTGCTTTAGTACTCTTCTAGTGAATAACTTGATCTCTGCTGTCTATACTTGACAGATGCTTCCTTTTTATTCTTGACCAAACCCTCAATTTGAAAATATATTGCTGGAAAAGCGCAGCAGGTCAGGCAGCATCCAAGGAGCAGGAGAATCGATGTTTCGGGCATGAGCGCTTCTTCAGGAATGAGGAAAGTGTGCCAAGCAGGCTAAGATAAAAGGTAGTGAGGAGGGACTTGGGGGAGGGGCGTTGGAAATGCGATAGGTGGAAGGAGGTTAAGGTGAGGGTGATAGGCCGGAGAGGGGGTGGGGACGGAGAGGTCAGGAAGAAGATTGCAGGTTAGGAGGTGGTGCTGAGTTCGAGGATTGGGACTGAGACAAGGTGGGGGGAGGGGAAATGATGAAACTGGAGAAATTTGAGTTCATCCCTTGTGGTTGGAGGGTTCCTAGACGGAAGATGAGGTGCTCTTCCTCCAGCCGTCGTGTTGCTATGGTCTGGCGATGGAGGAGTCCAAGGACCTGCATGTCCTTGGTGGAGTGGGAGGGGGAGTTGAAGTGTTGAGCCACGGGGTGGTTGGGTTGGTTGGTCCTGGTGTCCCGAGATGTTCTCTGAAATATTCCGCAAGGAGGCGGCCTGTCTCCCCAATATAGAGGAGGCCACATCGGGTGCAGCTGATGCAATAAATGATGTGTGTGGAGGTGCAGGTGAATTTGTGGCGGATATGGGAGGATCCCTTGGGGCCTTGGAGGGAAGTAAAGGGGGAGGTGTGGGCGCAAGGTTTGCATTTCTTGCGGTTGCAGGGGAAGGTGCTGGGAGTGGAGGTTGTGTTGGTAGGGGGTGTGGACCTGACAAGGGAGTCACGGAGGGAGTGCTCTTTTAAGAACATTGATAGGGGAGGGGAGGGAAATATATCCCTGGTGGTGGGGTCCGTTTGGAGGTGGTGGAAATGATGGCGGATGATACGCTGTATATGGCGGTTGGTGGGGTGGTAGGTGAGGACCAGTGGGGTTCTGTCCTGGTGGGGATTGGAGGGGCGGGGCTCAAGGGCAGAGGAGCGAGAAGTGGAGGAGATGCGATGGAGAGCATCGTTGATCAAGTCTGGGGGGAAATTGCGGTCTTTGAAGAAGGAGGCCATTTGGGTTGTTCAGTATTGGAACTGGTCCTCCTGGGAGCAGATGCGGCAGAGACGAAGGAATTGGGAATATGGGATGGTGTTTTTACAGGGGACAGGGTGGGAGGAGGTGTAGTCTAGGTAGCTGTGGGAGTCGATGTAAAAAGCTTTTGTCCGAAATGTCGATTTCGAAGCTACTTAGATGCTGCCTGAACTGCTGTGCTCTTCCAGCACCACTAATCCAGAAGCTGTGGGAGTCGGTCGGTTTATAGTAAATGTCCATGTTGATTCAGTCATCCGAGATAGAAATGGAGAGGTCTAGGAAGGGGAGTGAGGAGTCTGAGATGGTCCAGGTGAATTTGAGGTCGGGGTGCAAGGTGTTGGTAAAGTGGATGAACTGTTCAACCTCCTCGTGGGAGCACAAGGCAGCGCCGATACAGTCATCGATGTAGCAGAGGAAAAGGTGGGGGTTGGTGCCAGTGTAGCTGTGGAAGATGGACTGTTCCACATATCCTATGAAGAGGCAGGCATAGCTGGGGCCCATGCGGGTGCCCATGGCTACTCCTTTGGTTTGGAGGAAGTGGGAGGATTGGAAAGAGAAGTTGTTCAGAGTGAGGAACAGTTCAGTCAGTCAAAGGAGGGTGTCTTTGGAAGGGTATTGGTTGGTACGGTGGGAAAGGAAGAAGCGGAGGGCTTTGAGTCCTTCGTGATGGGGGATGGAGGTGTACAGGGACTGGATGTCCATGGTGAAGGTAAGGCGTTGGGGACTGGGGAAGCGAAAATCATGGAGGAGGTGGAGGGCGTGGGTGGTGTCCCGAATGTAGGTGGGGAGTTCTTAGACTAAGGGGGACAGGACCGTGTTGTGGTATGCAGAAATGAGTTCGGTGGGGCAGCAGCAGGCTGAGACAATGGGTCGGCCGGGGCAGTCAGGTTTGTGGATTTTGGGCAGGAGGTAGAAACGGGCGGTGCGGGGTTGTGGGACTATGAGGTTGGAGGCGGTGGATGGGAGATCCCCTGAGGTGATGAGGTTATGGATGGTCTGGGAGATGATGGTTTGGTGGTGGGAGGTGGGGTCATGGTCATGGGGACAGTAGGAGGAGGTGTCCGTGAGCTGGCGTTTAGCCTCAGCAGTGTAAAGGTCGGTGTGCCAAACCCTCAATTTCTCTCGTCCTCCAGCATTCCCTACATCTACCAGTGTTACCCTTCATTCTAACAGGAATATGCTGTCTGTGGACTCTTGTTAACTCATTTTTGAAGACTTCCAATTTTCCAGCCACCTCTTTATCTGCAAATATCCATCTCCATTCAACTTTTGAAAGTTCTTGCCTAATACTGTCAAAATTGGCCTTCCTCCAATTTAGAGATTTAACTTTTAGGTCCGGTCTATTCTTTTCTATCACTAATTTAAAACTCATAGAATTATAGACACTGGCCCCAAAGTGCTCCCCCACTGACACCTCAGTCACCTACCCTGCCTTATTTCCCAAGAGTAGGTCATGTTTTGCGCCTTCTCCAGTACGTACATCCTCATACTGAATCAGAAAATTCTCTTGTACACACTTAATAAATTCCTCTCCATCCAAGCCCTCAACACTATGGCAGTCCCAGTCTATGTTTGGAAAGTTAAAATCCCCTACCTTTATCACCCTATTACTCTTTCAGATAAGTGAGATCTCCTTACAAAATTGCTACTCAATTTCCCACTGACTATTTGGGGGTCTATAGTACAATCCTAATAAAATGACCATCCCTTTCTTATTTATCAGTTCCAACCAAATAACTTCCCTGGACATATTGCCAAGAATATCCTCCCTAAATATAGCGATAATGTTATCCCTAAGCAAAAACGCCACTCCTTTTCCCCTGTTGCTCCTCTTTCGATTCTCCCTGTAACAGCTATACTCAGGAGCATTACGCTGCCAATCTTGTCCATCTCTGAGCCACGTCTCTATAATTGCTATGATATCCCCACATCATGTTCCTAACCATGCCCTGAGTTCATCTACCTTACCTCTTAAGCCTCCTTCATTGAAATAAATACAGTTTAATTTATTAGTCCTACCTCATTCTCAACGTTGTTTCTGTCTACCCTTCTGATTCATTTACTCTTTTTCCCAACTGTACCAGGCTCAGACTGATCACTTTCCTCACTATCTCCCTGGGTCTCACCCCCACCTCTGTCCCTTACCAGTTTAAATCCTCCCAAGTAGCGGTCGCAAATCTCTCTGCCGGTATATTAGTCCCCTTCTAATTCAGGTGCAATCCACTCTTATGCAGGTCACTTCTATCCCAGAAGACATTCCAATGGTCCAAACATGTGAATCAACATTTTTGCAACATCTCCTCAGCCATGCATTGATCTGTTCTATCCTCCTATTCCTACCCTCACTAGCTTGTAGCATCAGGAATAATCCAGATATTACTACCCTTGAGGGCCTACTTTTAAAATTCCTGCCTAACTTCCAAATTCTCTCCTCAGAGTCTCATCCTTCTCACTTCCTATATCATTCGTTCCAATGTGGACAACCATATCCTGCTGGTCCCACTCTCCTTTGAGAATATTCTGCACCCTTTCTGCGATACCTTTGATTCTGACTTCAGCGAGACAACACCCCATCCTGATGTCTCGCTGTTGGCTGCAGAATCATCTGCTTGTGCTTTTAATTAGAGACAGTTCCATCATAATTGATTTCTTGGAACCTGAGGCACCCGTTGTTACATTAGAGCCAGTCTCAGTAACAGAAACCTGGCCATGAGTGCTACATTCCCCTGAGAGTCCATCACTCCCTGCATTTTCCAAAATTGCATATTTTTTTGAGAAGGGGATAGCTACAGGGTACTCTTGCACTACTTGCCTCCCTTTCTTACCTTTCCTGGAGGTCACCCATCTACCTGATTGTATCTTCAGTTTACCTCCCTCCCTGCATCTGCCATCCATCATACCCCCTTAATTCTTAATTGTCTCTAACTGCTGCTCCAACCATTCCATGCGATCCGATCGGATTCTCAACCAAACACACTTCCTGTAGACACAATCATCAATAACATGGAAACTCTCCCTAATGTCCCACATCCAACAGGAAGAGCACATGACTCTACTGAAGGACATCTTTGCACCTTAACAATCAACCGACCCAGAAAATAGCACAGTCTTACTTCTCCTAAAGCAAAGCTTCAGGCTTGCTTAGTACCCATGTTTTTATATTTGTGAAGTTTAATCAAGAGATAGATCTCAATAACAACATATAAATAAACAAAACACTCTACTCACTCCTGTAGACCTGCAAAAGAAAAACCAGTAAGGTTACACTTCAAACAGCTTCTTAACTGCTCCCCTATTGTGAGCTCCAAAACACAGGTTAATCCAAGGTCAGCTGTGAATTTTGCTGTTTGTTTATTTTTCTTAGAACAAAGTCCAATGTCCAGAGATAGTTGAAAACAGACAGCAAGGCAGTAGCTATGCAGGTTACTGCAGGGTCAGATAATAGTTCATCTCCATTTGCATCACCGCCCTTTACCTGTCTCCCTCCGTTTTAAAATGCTATTGTTTAAATCCTTTCTTCCCCAAAGTTCCAAAACAATGCAACAGTTTATAAAACCATAATTACTGCTCCTAGAATTCAAGGGAATCATCTCCAACATTGAAACTACCTCAAAAAAGCTCTTACAACCACAGTTTTCTTTCCTATCCTGCATTTTGGATTACCCAGAATCCTCTTCTTCAAAGAACTTGAATAAATTTGGTTAAATATGATTTCTCTGTCAGAAAACCACTTTGTCACTGCCTCATTTACTTGACATTATCTAAGTACTCTGTTAGGACATCATAATAACAGTTTCTAACATTTTCTTTATAGTTTTATGGCCTATAGCTCTCTGCTTTTTGTCTCCCTTTTTGAATAATGGAGTTACACTGGACACTTTCCAATCAAGTGGATTATTACCTGAAGTAGAGAATTTTGAAAAGTATTTCACTAAGCCATTTCTTTTAAGACCTGAGAATAAAAATCATTAACACCCAGGAATTCTCAATCTGTCCTTTCAGCAAGTTAGTAAGTACTATTTCCCTGGATATTGCAATTTTCCTGAATTCCTCACTCTGACAGCTATTTCGAAGATGTTACTTGCATTCTGATGGCGAAGACCAAAGCAAAATACCGTTTCAATTCACCTTGCATCTCCCATTTATCATTATTAAATCTACAGACACATTTTCTCGTGGACCAAAGTCATTTTGTTGACTTTTCTTTTAGAATAGCTGTAGATGTTTCCAGTACCTGTTTTAATACTTAAACTGACTCCCTCTTCTTCCTAATTTCCCTGTCTATTAATGCTTTAGTCATTTTGGTTTCCTTAAATATTTTACGTCTCTCTGACCTGCCACTCAGCTTTGCACAGTTGAATGCATCTTCTTTAAGCTTGACTCTGATTTTAAGCTTTTTAGTTAACTGTAGACTGCAGGTTCTCCTCTTGGGAATTCCTTCTCTTTCATTGGAATTTATATATTCTATACATTACAAAATAGCCATTTAAATGTCTGGCATTATGGGTTTAACCTGAATTGCCAGTCCACTTTTGCTACTTTGCTTTTAAACCCTCATAATTGCCCTTTGAACATACAAAACAGAAGCAGAATTAGGCCACTTGGCCCATTGAGATTGTTCTGCTATTTAATAAGATCATGTCTGATCTATTTGTGTTAGCAATTCACAATCCCATGTAGTCTTGAGAACCCTCGATTCCTTGCCTAACAAAGATCGACCCACCTCTATCCTATAAGTATTCCATGACCGTGTCTCCATTACCTTCTGAGGCAGGGAATTCCAAGTTGTACAACTTTCTGCAAGAAAACAATTGTCCTCATCACTGGCCTGAAAGAATGACCACTAATTTTATAACCTAAAAAATTATTTTAAAATTCAGTGCTTTTAGTTCTGGATGAATCTACAAAAGGAAGCATCACTTTTACATCCACATTGTCAACATCATCCTGAATCTTATCCACTTCCATCAAGTCACTACTCACTCTCTAAACTCCAGTCGAAACAAGCCTAGCCTGATTCTCATCCTCATAAGACAACCCATATATTTCAGATATCAATCTAGGGCGGCACGGTGCCAGGGGCCCGGGTTTGATTCCAGCCTTGGGCGGCTGGCACATTCTCCCTGTGTTTGCGTGGATTTCCTCTAGTAGCTCTGGTTTCCTTCCACAATCCAAAAATGTGCAGGTTAGGTGAATTGGCCATGTCAAATTACCCATAGAGTTCAGGGTTGTATAGGTTAGATGTATTAGTCAGGGGCAACTATCGAATAATAGGATAGGGGAATGGGTCTGGGAGGGTTACTCTTCGGGTCAGTGTGGACTTGTTGGGCCAAATGGCCTGCTTCCACACTGTAGGAGTTCTATAATTCTGAATGATTCGAAACATTCTCCAAAAAGCATTCAATGCACTTACATCCTTCCTTAAGTATGGAGACCAAAACTGCACACAGCATTTGGCAAATGGTCTCACCAGTTCCCTGTATAATTGAAGCATAACATCCTTACTTTTATATGAACATACAAACATACAAATTACAAACCAGAGGAGGCCACTCAGGCCTTTGAGGCTGCTCTGTCATTCAATAAGATCATGGCTAGTCTAATTTAACTCAACTCTAAATTCCTGCATATCCCTGGTAACCTTTCATCCCCCTAATTATTAAGATTCTAACTACCTCTGTCATAAAAATATTTAAAGATTCTGCATCCACTGCCTTTCAAGAAAGGGAATTTCCAAAGACTCTCAAACTTCAGGGAACTTTTATTTCTTTGTCTTTGTTTTAAATGGGTGACTTTTTTTTATACTTTAACCCCTAGTTCTAGATTCTCTCACAAGAGGAAACATGCATTCATTATCCACCCAGTCAAGTCTTCTCAGGATCTTGTATGATTCAGTTAAATCACCTTTGACTCTTTTAAACTCCAGAGGATACAGGCACAGCCTGTCTTGCCTTTCCTCATGAAACAATCTACTCATTCCAGATATTAGACTAGGAAACCTTCTCGAAACTGCTTCCAATACATTGACATCCTTCTATTAGTATTGTGGCCAGTACTGTACAGAATACTCAAGATAAAGTCTTAAGTCTTGTATAACGGAAGCATAACCTCCCTAGTCTTTCATTCAACTCCCCTCACGATAAAACATAATTCTATTTACTTTCCTGATTACTTGCTGAACTTGTATATGACCTTTCTATGATTCATATATTAGGACACCTAGACCTTTCTGCATCCCAGAGCTCACGCCATTCAGATAATATGCTTCTTTTCAAAATTTTTCCCATCACAATGGGCAATTTCACACTTTCCCATATAATAGTATATCTGCCAGATCTTGGCCCACTTACTCAACCTATCTATATCCATTTTGATGAACTCCCCTTATTTCTTCCTTTATACCTCATCCTGTTATGTGGTTACTCTTTGGGGGCATGTCTCCAACTTCCGCAAGTAACCTAGTGCCTTGATTATCAACAGCTCTATGCAGATGTTTCCATATCCCGGTTTCCTGCTTAACTCATCCCATTCTATTGTGCTAACATCATCTTTAATTAACAAAGCCACTTCTCCATCCTGCCCTTGCTTCCAGTCCTTCGTGAATGTCATGTATTTTCAGGTCTCAATCTCGGTCATCCTGCAGCCACATCTCAATGATGGCCACCAGTTCATATATTTTTACCTCAGTCTTTACTACTAGCTCATTTGTTTTGTTTCAAATACTATGTGGATTTAAACATTGCTTTAAGTTTGTCCTTTTATTATTTTTGCAGTGTTTAGTCTTATCTGTTGTTTTGCTGTTCCTTCTGTATTCCATGCTGATTCTGTCATTGCCTGTTTATAACTTTCCTCTTTAATTCCTTCTGCTGTTGCCTTTTCCTCAATTTTGGATTCAGCACATCCTCACAGAGTTGGGTCCTTGCCCCCACTATTAGTTTAAAACCTACTCTACTTTCCTAGTTTGGCTGTTCCTAAGAACACTAATGCCATTGCAGTTCAGGTGTCGACCATCCCACTGGTAGAGATTTCATTTTCCTAAGTATTCGTGCCTCATGGACTGAAACCTTTTTCTCCAACACTAATCTTTGGGAAAGGGCGCGTCTGGGGCTGTTGGGGCAGGTAACCACACCTCTGGCATTCTGCTCGAACCGACATTGAGCATTATCTTTTGTAGGCCTTGCCACAGGCAGTGGGAGTCTGTATGGTTGCTTTGGGCCTCTAATTTGGTCCGGTACTGCCTCTTGTCATCTTTGATGGCTTTGTGGAGGTCATATCTGGCTTTTATCTATAAGTCTGGGTCATCTGATTTGAATGCTGTGGGCCTGGTCTTCAATAGGCAGTGGATTTCTGGGTTCATTCAAGGTTTCTGATTGGGGAACACCCGGATTGATTTCTTTGGCATGCAGTCATCCACGTATTTGTTAATGAAGTCTGTGATGGTGGTGGCACACTTGTCTAGGTTGTCCGCTGAGTTCTTGAATATGGTCCAGTCCACCAATTCCAAGCAGTCCCAGAGAAGCTCTTCTGCTGCCTTAGACCAGCATTGTATTACCTTCTGTGAATGATCCTCCTGTTTCAGCTTCCTGAACCCTGGCACCAGGTAGATGACATTGCAGTCTGGACTCACACTCTTTGCTGTAAAAAACAGTGTCAGTAGTTCTGACAATGCTGTCTTAATTCCAACTACATTTCTTTTGGCTCCCTCTTGCTTGAATGGCTTCCTGTAGCATAGTGCCATCGTCATTAAGCTCACCCATCCTACAGTCCCCAATCTCATTCAAACAAGCTGAGAGAATCCTCAAAACTATTGGACAATTGCAGAGGCTGACAATCCTGTACTCCTGTCCTCTGGGTCCTCTCACTTGCCTCACTTTCAATCACAGCCTTTTTTCCAATGAACACTGACCTTATAGAACACCTTATTATAGATGGGCTTATCTCCTTGTATAAAGAATCCAGGTAATTTGTCCCCTCCCTGATGAATTGCAATGTCTATAGTTCAGCCTCCAGTTCATAATCTCTAAGCCAAATGCTCAACGTGCAATTTCCTCTCAGAATAAAGGTTAGCTTTCTTGTTACATACTGTGCCTGTACTCTAACTTTTTTGTGATTCAAGTGCCAGAACTTTTAAATCCTTCTCCACTTCAGAATTCTGCAGCTGTTCTCTATTTAAGTATTACTCTGCTTTTACCTTTGTCCTGCTAAAATGAACAACTACATATTTTCCCATATTATACTCCATCTCCCAGATTGTTTTTGCCCACACACTCAACCTTTCTATATCTGTCTGCAACTTCCTATGTCATCTTCAAAATGTGTGTTCCCACCTATCCAGGTGACATTTGCAAATTTAGTCACCATGCCTTTTCTCCCCTCAACTGAGTAATGGTGCAAATTGTAAAATATTGAGGCAATAGCAAAAGCCTTGGGGACTCCAATTGTTACATCCTACCAAATAAACAAGGATTCATTTACTGGTTCTCTCTTTTATCTGCCAGCCAATTAATCTTCTACTATGTTACCTCCTGCACCATGCATGAGCTTTTGTATAATCTACCCCCTATTTAAATTTATATATTAGTTTTAAACCATTGTTATAGCACTCAAACTGTATGTAAAAATCATTCATATTTTGATTGCTGCTACCTAGGGGTGCCTTCATTATGAAATCTTCAATTAATTCTATCTCATTGGTCAATACCAGATCCTGTGTAGCGTCATCTCTGGTTCGTGACAGAACATGCTATTCGAAGGAACCATTACAAAAGATTTCTATAAACTCTTTATCTTCATGACCTTTGATCATCTGATTTTTTGAGTCTATATTTAGATTTAAATCACCCATAATAATCATTATATCCTTTGGAGAAATCCCAACTAGTTCTTTGTTTATATCCATTGTTACATATGGTTCCTATTAGATGGCTTGTGCACCACTCCTACAAGTAACTTCTTGCCTTTTTCACCTTTTGTCTCTACTCAAGACATTTCTTCTGCCTGGTTTCTTGAACTTAGATATTTGCTGTTTCTTTTGTTACTATCATCTTTATCATCAGAGCCACCTTTCAGCATTTCCTAAAGTCCTGTTCTTCTGAAATGTCACATGGTCTTCAATATTCAGGTCCCAATCTGCATCATCCTGCAGCCATCTATCTGTAGTGGTGTTTAGAGCATACTCATTTATCTCAATTTGCACTATCAATTCATCTGCGTTTTTCTTATTTTTGTAGCCTCTAGACGTATTTGCTAGTTTGTTTTTAGATCTATACTCTCTATTACTTCCCGTACTGATTATAATTTCTCAGATTAATATCTTGCTCTCTTTGCCTTGTCTGTACTTTTTGATTTATCAGAAATGCCTGAATTTGATCCCTCTCCACTGCTATTTAGTTTTAAACCATTCAACTGCTGTAGTTATGTGGCTTGCAAGAATACTCGTCACAGCGTGGTTTGGCTGTATACTGTTCCAACAATAAATGCCCCCACTTTTCCCAGCACTTGACAGTGCCCCACTGGACCCACTCCCCCATGCCACATATTCGTCTTGCTAATGCTTCATGCCAATTTATGCATGGGTCAGGTAAAAACCCAGGGATCCTTATGTTTGATGCTCTGCTTCTTAATTTGATGCCTATTTCCTCATAATGACCATGCAGACTCTTTATTTGTACTGCATTCAATTCTGGTCATGCTTCTATAGGAAAAATATTGTTAAACTTGAGAGAGTGCAGAAAAGATTTGCAAGGATGTTGCCAGGGTTGGAGGATTTGAGTTATAGGGAGCGATTGATTGGGCTGGAACTATTTTCCGTGGAGCGTCAGAGGCTGAGTGGTGACCTTATAAAGGTTTACAAAATCATGAGGGGCATGGTTAAGGTAAATAGACAAGGTTTTTTTCCCTGGGGTGATGGAGTCCAGAACTAGATGGCATAGGTTTAAGGTGAGAGGGGAAAGATTTAAAAGGGGCTTAAAGGGTAACTTTTCATGCAGAAGGTAGTGTGTTTATGGAATAGCTATCAGAGGAAGTGGTGGAGGTTGGTTCAATTGCAACATTTAAAAGGCATTTGGATGGGTATATGAATAGGAAGGGTTTAGAAGGATATTGGCCAAATGGTGGCAATGGGACTAGATCAAATTGGAATGTCTTGTGGGCTTGGACGAGTTGGACTGAAGGGTCTGTTTCTGTGCTGTATGATTCTCTGATTCGTTTGAAGAAAGAAATATATAACCCTGTTTACAGTTGTACAACTGTATTCTGGAACAACGTATCCAGATATGTCTCATCACGTTATACATTGTGCAGTGACTGCAGTATGGCTTCTGGATAATCAATAAATGATAAAACCCATCATACTTTTACCTACCTTTAGTTCTGAAGAAGAATCCTGTTAACCTGAAACATAAATTCTGTTTTTTTTTCTAGTTTTGATTCAGATTTCCAGTGTCCACAATGCTTTACTTGGATTTTAGTGATCATTGTAAAGATTGTTGAATTGATATTATGAAGATTGCAACAATGTTTCTCATTGATATTGGTGTGGAAATATCTATTTTGAGCAACAAGCTGTACATTGGCATTTTTCACAAGTCTCTCTCACTCTTCATCTTGCATTAAATCTTATTCTATGTTTGGGAACAAACTCCAGTTCCCAGGTTCATGTTGTTCTATGTACCTAACTGTTTAGGGAAGCATATATTTTCAATAGACTTGGATTCAAACCTAAAAACCCCACCCTAGCACACATTAATGTTATCCATAATGGAGATCACACACACACACTGTGTCCTTCCTTAGATTCCAGATTTAGGGAGATTGAGGGGAAATGTCACTTTATTGTGTTGACACATCAATTCCACCAATTTCATAAAATGTGAGACAGTTGTCATTTGTAAACTGTGCCAAAATGTCACAGGAACTGGAATAACTACAAGAAGATGATATCATTGACTGAATTGACTCATTGTTATGCTTATCAATTTTAGTAATTGCACATAATTCAAAAAATAACCACAATGTTGTCAATAAATCTTTCTTCGCAGATAAATAGTCACTTCCTGCAATTAAAGAACTATCTGCATTCTTTCATGATTTCAGTCTTCACCAATATTTGATGGAGCTATTTTTCTTTCTTATTCTCCTTCTTCTTTTTCCTCTTCGACTCCCAGTCTTCGGTGACAACTCTCGGCCTCCAGCATTTTCTGGCAAGAGTGGCGACCCCTGGCCTCTGGCGGGGGACAATTCCTGGTCTCCGACGATGATTCCTTGGCCAGGTGCAGCAGTCTCCTGCAGCAGCCTCTCATCATGGCATGGTGTCCTCCTACAATGGCCTTCTGGCATTGGCATGGCGACTTCCTATCCTCCCGCAGCAACCTTTCACTGTTGTCATGTGATTATCTGCGATACCTACTCAAACTGTAAAACAGAGTTGCCTCTTAACAAGGAGAAAGGTACACTCATGGTAACTGTGATTCACTTTCTAAGGTAGAGAGTGACAGCAGCTAGAGTAAAGAAGACATATGACTACATTGAAACCATTCATATTTCTTACCCTTCGAATGTGAAAGAGTTGCAATATCCCTTGGGACTCACATATTTTATTATGAGATTGTGAAATCATTTTCAAAACTATTGCGCAAAGATGCTGAGCAGAAATGGATAATA